>NC_135749.1:13542500-14742500 GCF_041903045.1 Epinephelus lanceolatus
AATGGCTGCTGCAAGGCTGCGTAGCTCTGGAGATTGGTGGTGTACCTGTGAATGCTGTGCCCCAGTGCCCACAGAAGAGGAATGCCTCTGTTGCAAGGAATGGGAGCGGTTGCAGCCTTATTTTCAAGGTCTGGATGTGACCGAGGACCAGACACCTCCACCTGGAGTAGTATCCAGCTGGGCTTTATCTAGAGCTCGCGAGATTTCAGGCACTGTATGTCTGTGGATATTCTCATTTATCCAGGTCAATTCCATTCTGGCAACAATTAAATCGTAGGCACCTGGACTTTGATTTTGTCTAGAAGACGTTTCGCCTCTTATCCAAGCGGCTTCATCAGTTCTCAACGCATAAGTCTGACTAGTCCTCACTAGTCTGACAAACAGTGGAGTAAGACTCAGGTTTTTAACCTCTGTGGAGGTGTACACCCACCACCCTCATAAGACAATACTTCGTTAGTGGAGTTTCACTGGACCATTGTTTGGGTCAGGTGAGTCACACTAGTGAACGACGGTCGTTAGGAGTGGGTGGGGCCACTGGTGAGCAACAGTCGTTAGGCATGATGTGTGGTTACCAGTGAACGACTGTCATTGTGTTTCTTTGAGCCACTTGAGGTTAGTTTCGGGCAGTCTTTGTTGTTCAATCTCTTAGGTACAGCAGCAAGGGCCGCATTGTAAATGGGGGATAGGTGGTGTCTCAGGCCACCTCCCCTGTTTAGAGACGGTTTCGCTATTTTAACGTAGATGGATTCTTTCACCCCTCTTTCGAACCATCTGTCCTCTCTGTCCAAGATTTTCACATTGCTGTCCTCAAAGGAGTGAGCCTTCTCCTTTAGATGTAAATAAACAGCAGAAACTGGACCTGAGGAGTTTGCCCTTCTGTGTTGAGCCATGCACTTGTTTAATGGTTGTTTGGTTTCACCAATGTATGAGTCCTTGCATTCCTCACTGCTTTGGACAGCATATACCAAGTTGCTTTTTTGAGTGTGTGGTACCCTGTCTTTGGGGTGTACCAGTTTTTGCCTGAGTGTGTTACTTGGTTTGAAACACACAGGAATTTGGTGTTGGTTGAAAATTCTCCTGAGTTTCTCAGACACCCCGGACACATAGGGTATGACAATGTTCCTGCGCTTGTTTCCTTCCTCAGCCCTCTCTGAGTTATTGTTCTTGTTGGATCGTTTTGTTCTGTTAAACGTCCAACTAGGATAGCCACAAGTTTCCAACGCTCTCCTCAAATGTTTGTGCTCCCGTACCTTTGCCTGAGTGGTGGTTGGTACATTATCAGCCCTGTGCTGTAAGGTTCTGATAACTCCCAGTTTGTGCTCCAGAGGGTGGTGTGAGTCAAAAAGAAGATATTGGTCTGTGTGTGTGGGTTTCCTATATACCCCAATGTGGAGGCTCCTGTTCTCATCTAAGTGCACATCACAGTCTAAGAAAGGTAGGTGGTTATCATTAACATCTTCTCTAGTGAACTTGATGTTCTTGTCCACTGAGTTGATGTGCTCAGTAAAAGCCTCCAGTTCTTGGGATTTGATCTTCACCCATGTGTCATCCACATATCTGAACCAGTGGCTTGGTGATGTACCCTTGTAAGAGTTCAGTGCCTTTTGCTCTACCCTTTCCATATACAGGTTTGCCACAATGGGGGATACTGGTGACCCCATAGCACAGCCATGCTTCTGTCTGTAAAAAGTACCGTTAAACTGGAAGTATGTGGTGTTAAGGCACAATTCCAGTAACTGGCAAATTTGTTCTGTATTGAGATTTGTTCTGTCCGGTAACGTTCTGTCCTGTGTAAGATGATGCCTCACCGTTTCCACTGCTTCCCCGGTTGGGATGCAAGTGAATAGGGATGTTACATCATATGATACCATGGTTTCATCCAGTTCTAGCTTTAGACCCTGGATTTTTCCTGCAAATTCGTGCGAGTTTTGTATGTGGTGTGGTGTGTTACCCACCAGAGGAGCTAAAATGTTAGCTACATGCTTTGCAATATTGTATGTCACTGAGTTTATGTTACTGACAATGGGTCTGAGTGGGACCCCTTCTTTATGGATCACTGTATGAGATCGCTGCTTGTTCTCGCGATATTTTGGCCGCGCTTTGGAAAGCAGAGCTAGATGGTAAACAAACATGGCAGCACATCGGTAAGGTAAGACAACACGTTTACATGTCATTTTCTATATGTTCTCTGACATTTATCCTAACGATATGAGGCGGTCTTTGTGGAAAAAAAGCTTGTTTAGTGACTAACTTTGCACTTGAAGGGATGCCCATTCATTTACGTTTTAACAGGTCTGACGCTACTATGCGCCCTGGCTGTATCTAGGATAACGGCTAACATGCTAACTATTATTTTTATGTCACTAGTCACTTGAAACAAATTTAGGACGATAGGAAACAGGTTGAAATAAACCAAAATTTCCCTTTAACCTCACCTGTGCACTGTGCCCAACAATGTCCTGAACAAAGCAAAATAAGAAGAATATAAGGAAACAGAGGCAGAAATACAGCGCATCGCACTTCTAGTCGTTCACGTGATAATCGAAAGGAATTACTAGGGAAAATCCTGCATAGAATACCTTTAACGAAAACACTTTGTTTTTTATTTAAAGAAGAAACTTTAAATATATAAAATGCACAAGAATTTTCTTTATATATAATTATATATAATTATGGACACACGTCTTTATCCTTCAAGACATGCGTTTTCAAGAGTGAAATGTACCTATTTACACAAAAATGTGTTTTAAGAGCTTATGTTGTAAAAGATTGAAGCTTTTTGCAAATAATTTACGATCACGATTGCTCAGATGTCGAAAATCAGTGGCAGAACTGACCTGTTTCAGCTGTCCTTCACACTGGAGTTACATTTCCATGCTGGCACTCGATTAAAAGACTCAGAGATGCACACTGCAGTTTGACCAAATAAAATAAAAAATAAATAAACAGGTGGTCGACCTCTGCATGTTTGTGATTCATAAACATAACACACATATTACAGTAAAGTGCTATCTTAAACACAATGATGTTGCCTGACAGGATATATGAGGAGGAGCATGTTGCACCTGAAACTACCGTACATGGCAGGTTCACAATCAACCTGCTAGAAAAGTAACACTGGCGTAATATAGTCAGATATCAAAAAGAAGAACTCATTTGGAATACGTGTTTACAACATTTACAACAGGTTTAGTTACAGTCAGTCTGACGCAGAGGGGTGATCCAAGAGAAAGTAGGAGGGTTAAAGTTGGTACCAGCTGTGTGTGTGTTTGCATGTGAGACACAGGCAAACTTCCAGCCCCCCTTTATAAATCAGGAAGAAATAAAATGACATCGAAACAGGGAAATCAACAGGAAGTCTGGGTGCTGGTATACAGAGAGAGAAAGAGTGTGACTGTGGCACCCCCTGGATGTGGAACACAAGAGCCCCAGACTGGAGCCGAACACATATCCCAGACTGCCTTTGTGCTGCGTGCCCTGTGTGGTGCAACAGTCTTTTACTGTAAAACATGAAGGCAGGATCAGAAACTTTGTTCATCAGTGAATGGGTAGCTGGCTGACTAATTTGTTCTCTTCTTCTGCAGATGGCGATGATAGCGCTCCCCCCGTCACCCATCATTCTCCCTAACTCAGTGCAGTGCTGTTTTGCAAAATAAAGTGGCGCTATACTCGTGTTACATTGGTCGAGGCAAGCGAAATAAAAAAATCGAAGCACTCCAAAATGTCTCTACAAGGGTTGCAAGCAAACATGCAGAATGCAGCCGATACATACATAAACACAAATAAGTATTTAACTATCTATTTATATATATATGTATATCTATATATAAACTCTGCCCTGTGAAAATTATAGAATAGCAGTGCTGCTACCTCACATAATAGCCATTATGTGAACATCCAAGCCTGTTACCCAGGTGTGTTTGTGTTCGGCCTGCTGTTCTCAGCCCGTGTGTGTAGAGTGTATCTTCTTTTTTTGCATTACATCTAAGTCATTGACTCTGCTACATATCCATACTTAATATTGTATACTAGTTCACCTACGACCTATAGCAATAAGAACAACAATAACAATTGCTTTGGTTTTAAAAAATAAAGTTTTTTTTCTTAGTTTGGCATAGAGAGTTTAGAAACTGGCATCGGGATGGCCCTGGGATGAGTCGTGCCACGGATATCTGGTACCTTGGAATGCAGAATATGGCACCCGGCGGATCGCTGTGTCATGGTAGGAGATGTCGAAATGGGATGGCGAGAAATGCTACATGTTCTGGTAACGTAAGTCTACTTCAAGTTGGATTTGCTCGTGGTTTTCTCAACTAAAATACTGATCAGTGTGTGAGAGTATGGACGTAGTGTCAGTGTGTGTATTCATGTGGATGAGATCAGGTATTTGCACCTGTATGTCAAATGTGTCTACCTGCATCTATCTGTGTGTATGTGTATGTGTGTGTATGCCTACCTGTCTTGCACTTCTAATACAGTCGTTGTGTATATACAGTACGTGTGTCCGTGTCTGCATGACTCTGCCTGTGCCCGTGCATGTGCGTGTCTACTGGGTGTCTAGGTGCACGAGGGGCTGGTGGCGCTCTCCAGGGAGGACTGGGAGAGGCGTCTGGTGAGGGGTCCGATGCTGGGATCTGCCAGAGAGGAGGTAGGGAACAGCTTGTACCAGCCGCTGACTGTGGCAGACAGGTCCAAGTCCTCAAGAAGGATCTGGGCCATTCCCATGAAGCACTTGTGGTCCATTCGCCCGTAATCCCCCCACACGATTACCTACAGAGAGGCCCAGAATAAATTATACATATAACACTAAGATATGGTTTGTTTAATTATTTATTGTTTGCCAATGTTAGAAAAGGTTCTAAGAGGTTTCTTTTTTGTGTGTCAACTGGTTTGAAGTGAGTTTGATCACATGCTTATGGCACCAGTCAGGACTTAGTAACATTTGAATCATCAATGCAGTCTCTTTTCTAGTTATCAATTATAAATAAAATATTTGATTACCAAAGTGATTATTTGTACATCAATTACTCACCCAGAGTTCGTCAAATTTGTGAAGAGAACTTTGTTATTTTTGCATGATCATAAGTGCTATATTGTAGGCAACTGGACTTGTTTGCGTTTCTTGAAGACGTTTCACCTCTCATCTGAGGCCATGTTTACAGGAAAGCGATCTGCTGAAAACTGAATTGTTTCTCATTTTTGTTTTGAAAAAAGTTCCGCGTTCAGACGACAACGTTTTGATAACAATTGTCGTGCACACGGATTCACAAAAATGACCAAAACCGCTGTAGTATACATGCCAGGCCAGTAGTTGGCGGTGTGACTTTGTAATCAAACAACACGCGCTTCCTTCTACAGAGCGGTGACGTATAAACAAACAAAACGGCGACCACACGAACGTTTGACTGGACAGACGACAAGGTGGAGTTGCTACAGTAAATCTACACTTTGCTGGAGAAGTGTTGATAAATTCAACAGGGTGAGCAGCACAAACAGAGCTCAGGAGTCCGCCATTGTTTTTGTGATGGTCGATTTTCTTGCGCATGCTTAGTGACTGGAATGCACATGTGTGAAAAGTCTCAGTTTTCAGAGGAACTGCATATTGCAAGTTTACATGACAACAGAGACAGTGCTGTTTCCAAAAAATTGCAATCTGGAACCGGTTTTCAAAATGTTGCGTTTTCAGGCACCCAAAATGACGTTGTCGTGTAAACGATTGGCCAAAACGCAACTAAAGTTTACCGTTTTCGGTTGAAATCATTGTCATATAAACAGGACCTAAGAAGCTCCCTCAGTTCTGACTGACTGGTTCGGAGTCGCAGGCTTTAAACTCTGTGTGAGTGTGAACCCTTACAGAATTGTTGAGGTCACATGTGAGTCCAACAACGGCAAAACCACATTGAAACAATCATTTACAAACTCTCACACAACTCCTGCAGTAAAATCCAAGTCTCATTTATCCAGTTGTATGCTCAGTGCTTCCCAACCAGACAGCGCTTTCAAGCCAGACTCAATTGACAAAAACAGTAATTTTACCAGTGTTCAGTGGGGTAAAATGTATGTTTTTTTTTAATGGAGTCTGGCTTTGAAGAGAGCACACTTTCACTTATACCTCAGCTTTAAATGGTAAGATTTTGTGTTAAACGCACACCCCTTTGACTTCACTTCATTAAGAATTTTCTCTAGTTTTGTATTCTTCGTTTAAATTCAATGTAACATGGGCCGAGTAACTGGTATACAAATGGTCATTTGTGGGGTGAAGTATTCCTGTCATAAACAATACATTAGGATGTTTTCTTATCTTTGATTGTTGCTTACTTTGTCACAAATCTTAAATGTAATGATAAATAAATACCTTCTCATACCTAACTTCCTGTAGGCATTAAAATGTTCTTGCTGAGTGCACCTTGTTTTTAGGGACAAATATAAAATGTTCCGATTCCTTTTATTTAAAGACTACACTCGGGCAGAAAAACACAAATTCACTAATGAAAAAGCCAAGTCCATGTCATGGGACATTTTACTATAAAGTGAGTGACAACGCCACTGTTTCACGAATTTCTAGAAATCTTTTAACAGGTGCGAAAACATATTTTAACGCCTGATAATAATTGGATTCAATCGTGTCATGTGTATTGTGTATAGAAATGTTCAGAAGGAATAAAAAAATGTTGAAGAAATAAAGGAAGGAAGGCAGAGAAATCTCATACCTGTAGGACTTTGCCCTGAGGACTCTCATCAAACAACAGAGCCTGCTGGTAGGTGGGGTCCAGATTCTTCTTCACGACTTTGGTTTTCTTCTTGGCCAGGCACACGCCATTCTCCAGCAAATACACCTTCACGTAAGTCGCTGCATTCAAAGCGACAACATACAACACAGTGAAACTCCTACACAAGCGTACAGATCGGACAAAGGGGCAAAGCCAATTGAATTTTAATGCAGCGGGTGAAGTCGGTTCAGAGTACCTGGTATGTTCTTGGAGCCTGGTTTTGGGATCAACCCTCTGGCCTGGTTGACCTCCACCTCCAGCTGCCCTCCTCTGTCTACCATGCCTACATAGACATCCCCTGTAGAGGACAAACAATTAATCTATAGCAACCCAATAATCAGAACCAACTGAGGCTGTAATAGCCAATATCTACCTGCAGAGGGCGACACAGTGCTGTGAGTCTGTCTTTACAACCAGGTATGGTGGAGCTCTGCTCTGTTGTTTTTCACAAGCAATGACCTTTACATGAAAGATTCATACCTCATGCAAGAATAACCTCATCCGTGCTGAGTGAGTACACGAGTATTGTGCAGTATTCCTAGATGCTGCTGTGCATCTAACAGTTTGTGTGTTAGTATAGTGCTGCAGGTTTGATTCTCTGTCATCCTGCAGTCCAACATTAGATCCTCACATATTACAGCTTTAGTTATCTATGATTGTGTGGTTGATGATACATTAAAAGTGATGCTGTTTTGCCGTTGTTATACACACTTAAATCTTGCTTCTACATGAGTGCAAAGAATCACATGAAATCACAAAGGGAATCTAGATGAGAATGAGATGGACTGAACAGGAAAAGATGGCGCTGTTGGTCGACTTCACTCTTGACTTACCCATGGGGGGTGTAGCTAGTGTTTGCCGGCCTACAATCTGAGCAGGGCCTAGTCCATCCAGGAAGTCACTGAACTGGCTCTCAGGCCCCAGGCGTGTGGTAGGAAAGACAAACCTGAGCGAGAAGAAACAGAATAACGATAAAACGGATGGATACTGAACGTGCACAGATGGGTGGATGACTTGCGGTTCGGATACTCACGTTCCATCGGAGCTGTTTGAGTTGGTGCTGCCATCAGTTGAGTCCTTGCTGCCCTGCCGTGTCACCCGGTTCCTCATTTCCACGGCGATGCCGGTCTCTGTGCTCCGTCGGATGGTGCTGCGAAGCTTCTTCGTCCCACCATCTGAAAAACAGAGGTCAAAGCTCCTGGTTTAAGTGCCCTTACTTCAGCAGGATTATCCTCTAAGCGTAATAATCAGAGGAAGTCTGTCTGATAAGTAAGTCAGGTATTACACAGGGCCAGTACCTACATGAGGGATGTTCTTCCTGTACATTTAGGCGCAAATACGAGAAGATCTGAACCCTACATATCTTGTTCTGCAGATAAAAGTAGATGTTTCCTCAGGCGAGAGGTTCTCATACTGTTCCGTGAATGCTTTCTTTGGTACAGAGTTTTTAAAAACACACCTAAAACAGAGCAAAGATGGATGTGTCTGTCAAACATTTTAAGTCTGTGAGATAAGCTGTACAGGGAAATATCCACTACGTTTGCTTTTTTAAAACGTCTCACCAGAAATAAGGAAAATTCAGTGTAGCCTTGAGAACACCCATCTCTCCACTATTTATTGTGAAACAAGTTCACTCAAGCAAGAAGGCAATCTCACCTAAATTCCACTGGGACGTCCCTGCGCTATTGGAAAATCTCTCCACTTCGCAGGTATTACTACAGCCCATTTTAAACACGTAAAGCCCATTTCACAATGGCTGTTGAGCAGGGGGGCAATAAGCTTCAAAGGGGGACTCCTGAGCCTGACTTGCAAGGTAGAAACACACACAAATTGGCAGCTTGAGCAATGTTGCGAGCGGTGGCGTAGAGAGAAAGTCAGGAGGCTGAGCTGAGAGGGGGGAGAGGCGAAGGTATTTAGGCTTTACAGCTCTGCTGACGCTAGGAGAACAGGAGCGAGCTGGCGAGCTGCTAACCCCACAAGAAGCTTTCAGGGCATCATCCCCTGTAATGACACACTGTATCTCTGTGTGACTTGACATGCTGAGTTCAAAGTACTAAGGCACAGTCAATGTGATTTGGGTTCAGGATGTGACATGTAAGGTTGCACACTCATGCAGTTTTGGCAGACAGCCCTTCCCTTATCCCTGCCATCACTCCTATAGTTTGTTTCCACTATTCTTCTTGCAACATTACCCAGAGTTCCCAGGGTCCAAAGAGGCACTGCAGGCTCACTGATGCACCTCAGGGCAACAAAGACACAAACACACACTGAAGTACTGACATATTTTTAAGTTAAAGTTATCATCGCAGTAATTTTTCAAGCAAAAGTGCCAAATATTCTCTTTATTTTTTTCCAAATGTGAGGAGCTGAAAACATCACCTTGGATTCTGGGAAATTATAACGAGTTAATTAATATTTCCTGACATTTTATATTCCAAAAACTTGGATTGTTCAACAAAATACTGATCAGATTAAAGGAACTGTATGAAAATAATCATACGTTTACAGCCCTAATGAGTGTATTTATCACAGAAGTCATGAATTACATTTATATATATATATATACACACACTGAGTATGTGTATTGGATGCAAATTGGTATTTGGAGTTAAAACATTAGGGTCAGCAGAAATCTGTAAAAGGCAACAAAAAAAAAACAGCAGAATTTTAAAAAATACATCCTCCTCCTGCAGCTCTTCCCTCTCTGTCCTAAGCCCCTCCCACTAGATGAACATGGACATCATTCGTTCAACCCCTCCTTGCCCCTTTCTCTCTTGCTCTCTGTTTATCAGACCTAAAATGAGACAAGAGTTAGCTAGTTAGCCACTCCATGGTCCCTCACTCCCAGTCACTGTGGACTGCTTCGTTGGGAGGAAAGTGGGCAGCAGCCCTGGAGACGGACTTTTGGTCGGCAACTGTGGTGGCTTGCAGGTTTGCGCTAGCTGGATTTGTGGTGCTGCGGCTGCTGGCCCGGCCTCCTCCTGGAGAGGTAGTACAAGGCTTTCCCACACATTAATTTATTTTTCGTTGGCCCAGCATGATTAAAACTTCTGCTGCCACAAAGAAATTTTTTTTTTTTTTTGGAGCTGGACCGTTCATTAAAAGCACTACTGTCGAAGAGCAGAGCACACTCGAGGCACAGACAGAGCAGAAGACTGCTAGGCACATTGACAGTGAACTTCACTGTTCATTCTGCTGGGTCTAAAAGTTTGCATTCACTCACAGCAGCTGCTCCTCTCATCGACTGATCTGATCTGATCAGCTCTAACTGGAAGGACAGACCAATTATCCACCCTGCAAGTCACAAACTGCTGCTGAGGAAAAAAGAAATGATGGAGATCTGCCTGTGCTGCGTTCAGGGACCCACAAGAACCTCTTAATTTAGAGACGGGACACAGAATGATACAAAAGGACACACAGGCTGCTGTCGGTGACTGTTGTCCACCCCTGGAGTCAGCTACTGCCACACATACACTCTTATTCTGTGGAAACACCGTGGTCTGTTGTGGCGGGGAGTGAGGCAAAGGACACATTATAATGCGAGGCACTGGCTAACATTAACATTAACGTGAACTTGATGCCAGAGTCATGAGCTTTAGGCTCCCGTTAGCAGAAGGTTAAAGTATTGGCAACATATTCTCTTCATCCCTTTATTGTCTCTGACTGAATCAGGCTTTCACTGAAGGGACGTGCAAACGTATCTGCATTTGTAAAACAGACAACGGGAACGACCTCTCTGAAATGGTCTTTGATTGTTCAAAGTCTCCGGTCATGGGCTAAATTTTCTAAATCTAAAAAAAAACAAAAAAAAAAAACAAAAAAACACAGAGCTTAAAGATGATGCAGCCTAAATAAAACGGCCTACCCCAGCTGTAAAGGCTGAACCTGATAGTAGGAGGGAGGAAGATGTAAAACAAAAGAGACAAATAAAAAGAAACACTTTCATTTTCCGCGACATCTACAACTGTAAACAATAAAACAATATAAAAACTTCAAATTCCCCAAACTGTTTAACACAATAATCTACAGAGACGCACACACACATTCACACACAAGTGCATGCTGACACTAGATAGCACTAGTGTCTGTGTATTCACACCTCTGTACAACATTTACACTCTCACACACACAGTGTCTGCACGTGAGCAGTCGGGGCAACACGGTGACAGTTTACTCAAACAAGGGGATGAGAAAGCTGCTGTGAGTCGTCGTGTCGGCAAAGCTTGCTTTATAAAGACTTCTACAAAGTCTCCGACTTATTTCCCAGGACTTCCTTTTGACAGGGGCTTTCTATGCTGGCACATTTTTTGAAGTCCTGCAGTAGAGGTTTAAGTTCTTGCAAATGTTTTAAAGCTTTTACAGACGCCTCTAACTTTTCTCCTTCAATGTGTTAATTTGGGGATAAATCACTGGTTAACAAAGCAATAACAAGAAAAGCAGACTAACTTCCTGTGTTTTATTGCTGCACCCGTGCAGCTCATTATGACTGCAGTTGCTGTAGAAACTCGCACATCTCTCCTCTGTAGGAGAACAGATAGATGAATGGTGCAGTCACCAAAGGAGACTTTTAACAAGCGCTTGCTTATTGTTGCCAGTTAAGCGCACACCCAGGTACAGCCGTCCCACTTCATTAGACTAAGCAACTCCAAGCTCATTAAGCATCCTCGCCGTGCCCATCTCATCTCTATGACAACCGCAGACACCCCGCATCATCACCATCACTACAGAGATAAACAGATAGCAAACAAAGCCACTTGATGAGACTTTGGGGGGCTGAAAGGAGGAGATTTAACACAAGAGGAGCGAGGGCTTTGAGAGGGGGATCAAGATTGAAACAGAAGAGAGAGGACAAATAGATGCAAGCGTCGAGGAGAAACGGGTGAAGAGGAAGATGAGAATGATGGGGTCCCACGGGTGCAGAAATGAGGAGAGGGGTGCTGCCTTCTGCCGCCTTCTATTTATAACCCTGCAGTCAAGAGTATTTCTAACACACAGTGCATGTGTGTGTGAGAGAAAGAGTGTGTATGTTTGCAGCATCACAGCCAGACAAACTCCATGCTCTCCTGCTGCCATGACAACCTCCGCCCTCGGATCTGGACCTAGACAATGCCACCTGAGACAAATGGCGCCATGGCGACAGGCTCGTCTCCGGTCTCCTTTTTTTTTGTATTTTATAAATTTAATTTCTCGAGGCAACATGTCACCAAACTCCTGCACTTTTGACTGAAACACAAACTAACACCATCACTGCAACAGTAACCTGAAACCCGTCTGGCTCGTTATTGAACCACACAGGCCCGCTGCTCAAGAAGAGTTACGGCTACAAGTGTGTGTGATCTAACTGTCATGATGGTTAAATGTGTTTATAATGATGGTGAATCTGTCACAATACTTTAAGTGGGTCAGTGTGGGTCATCCCCCAACTGTGAACCCATCTTTGAGCTATCAAGTAGTTATTCATTTAACTTTATATCCACACTTGTTACTCATTTGTCCACCCCTCCTCTCTACACCTTGGTGTGAAGCAGTGATCTCTTCCTTCCTATTTAATCCCCTCCTCCTCGTCTGCGCTTTCCCTCCATTCGTTTCCATGGCAATGCCGTCTGCATTGCACCAAGAGCCCCGGCTGGCGTGTTCGCTCATAAGCCTTTCCCCTCTCTCTGTGTCTTTACTCGCTCGTATTGTCCTCTCCATGAGTCTCCTTAATCAGCCACCACTTCTCTTTCTCTCCCTGCCTTCAAATCCAATCTCCCATCACCCTTTCTTTCATTTATTAAAGCTCTTTGTTAGCTTGCTGTCATTTTTTTGTTATCCTTGCTCCCCCCTTTTCCTATACATACCCGCTGACATGCACTGATTCCTTTGTTTGCTTTATGTGCATTCTCAAATCACTCTCTTTTCTTATAGTTCTGGCCGCAGTCCGTCTTTGTCACACAACTTCTGTCTCTTCTCCCAGTCCATCCCATGTAAATTATTCAGTGTATTTCCTCCTCTCCCTCTGCTGAACTAACTTTGTTATACAGTGTTAACATCAAACGCACACACATCCTGGAAGGAGTAATTAGAGGTGGTTTGACATATATGCCGTTTGAGCAGCTAAAATAACAACATTACATAAGCTGTTGTGCTTTACCGTGCCAGAGGAAGGGGGGTTCTTGTTCTTTGTGCGCTACAAGGCTATTAAAAGTGTCTCCTGTTGGCTTCACTATGATGAGCAATACCTCAGTCCCTGAAGACACTCTCATGACTCTCACAGAAATGTGAGGGGAGCGATCACACGCACAAAACTTTCGCTGCATGTCTAAAAACCTGAGGCATTCTTTGAAACTACTTATGCGAGCCACATGTTTGATAGTCATGATAAGACAAGATCAAGTGACAGGGAGGAAGATTAGGATGAGAGGAGGACAGAAGTGATCAGGATGGAAAGAATTAATAGCTTCAGTGGAGAGAATTAATAGCGGGGGGGGGGGGATAAAGAAAGGTGGGATTACTGAAAACGCCAACAATGCAGAAAAGAGCCACACACTGCGAGTGCACGCTCAGTAGATCATTAAAGCTGCTCTGACATTTGGAGAGAACACTGATGAAGCCTTTCTCATTATATGTTGTAATATAGAATGCTGTTTTTAGACTCCCTGGCTGCGCTGACATGCCTATTGGATGCACTGGTGACGGCAACGATCCACCATGCATAGCAACAGTAACCAGGCATGAGTGTTGGAGATGAAAGATCTGTTGTGGTTATCTTTACCGCTGGACGCCTGCTAAATTTGGACAAAAGGAGGATTCAAGGTAGAAGAAGTAGGACAACGGCTTATAAATCAGTGATTCAGAGCCGTATCCACGTATCATACAGTTACATAAGAGCATAGCCTGTGATTCAGTGATTCACTGTGTATACAGACAGATAGATAGACAGATAGAGATAGAGATAGGTAGAGTATAACTATATGTATAGCATAACTATAGAATTATAGTATAAAAATAGATACTAAACTTCTCTACAATAATCTTACAAAGCATCATGTAACTTTAAACAGATTATAGCACTTTATATGGCAGGTACAAGGAATTACATGCATCATATTGACAAATTAAAACTCATGCATATGGATTTTAACCCTCCAAGACGTTCCTGGTTAAAACACAATATAACCCTGTTAACCAACGAGTGTGACCAGCTGCTTTGCTCATCAACAGCCTGAGGAAACTCATTTATATTACAAATAGAAAGTAATGCCTCCAGTTCAGCTGGCAGGACATCACCTTTTACTAGGGACGCACCACTTTCAAAATTCTGGGCCAATACTGCTACAGATGTTTAAAATAACACTCTACTAATACTGATGTTTTTATATTGTTGTGTATTTTATATTTGTTATTTATCCCCCCTTTTGTGCCAAACAAAGACAGCTACACTATAAAAAACTGAACTGTTCTAAAGTAATTAAGCCCTTTATTACACTATCTTTGAATTAGTACAAATTCAATCATACAAATTTACAAAACATACAAAATTCAATATAAACTTTCACATGAAAAATATCTTTAAACAATAATTTTTAAGATAAGATCACATTAAACACATCATGAGATCATTCTAATTTATCTTCATAAATCTTCTTCTTTTACTGAGTAGTACTTTAACGCATCATACCGCAACTCAGTGCAACCTCTGTCAGCATTTAGTCGTGGCCAATAGCTGCTTAAGCTGGATTTAAACCAACAGCGTAGGCCCTGTGTCGAGGTGTAGCCTACGCCGTAGCCTACGCCATAGTTTTCCAGCGTAGTTTGGTTTGGCTGAACACGTTTTTGCAGTTGCTTCTGTGCTACTACCTCGGTGTGGTGTCTTGTTAGATGAGTTCTCAAGTTTGTCGCGTTCCCACAATATTTCATGGCAGCGAGACAAAGCTTGCAAACGCCATTTTCTTTATCCAACTCATTGCTTTTACTCCCCTTTTTGACTTGGAATCCAAAGTGTTTCCACGCGCTGCCTCTACTATAACAATGTGCTGCGCCGCACAGCAGTGGCTCTTCCGCGCCATCTACTGGAGTGGAGGCACGGAGGTCCTACTGTATTCACAGTGCATCTAAATTAAACATGAATCAATATTTTCACAAAAAAATCGATATTAGGAGCTGAAAAATCGATATTATATTGGGCGGCCGAGTATCGCGATATATTGCCATATCGATATTTTTCACACCCCTAGTGTGTGATTTATCCTGGTTTCATATGAGTAGATGAAAGTCCGCTAGCCATTAGGCTAATTTATGCAATTTCAAATGTCACAGGCTTATGCTAATAACGTTAGCATGTTGTATCACAGAAACCCCACTGCCAGCTAGTGTTTTGGAGGTGTACCACACACACAGACACACCATCGCACAACTATAAATGCTCACCACAGAGTGGGCCACGTGCATAGGTTTTGTCTAGAGCCAACAAATAAATCCTGCTTTAGGGCTAACGTTAACTAGCTCTCCTCCTGCTGGTTTTAACACAGATTTTTTGTCCACTATGTAGTATTATAAAGGAAACAATAAGGTGCGTCTTCCTACGCAATGATCTTGAGTTTACTGCACCCTTTGTCCCAAGGTGTCCCGGGGGAGATCTTTGTTTGTCCCAAATACATTCACTATTGTTGCTGGTGATGTGACGCCGGCTGCTACAAGCCAACTCGTCACACAACAGTGAAATCACAGAGCTTTCATTGTATTCCTCTTGTACCTGCTCATTAATCTAAGTTTGTGGCCGTTTATCTTGAGCCCTGCTTTTTTCCTTGTACAAAAATGATGTGACACAACAGAAAGCATCAACCCCTGCCATCTGTGAATGTCATCTTGTCTGCCGTTGACAGTAAACAAGGCAAATACTGGCCAATACCTCAGCACGTGATCAGTAAATCAGTGAATCCCTACTTTTTACACATAAAAGGGAAATTTGCCACCTTTTATGTGGATGTCCAATCAGTGATGATTGCAATTGAAGCAATAAATTCCTCAGTGTGTGCTATCAGGAGTGAGGATTAAAACTTCAATGCACAGTAACACACACACAGACTCCCCTGGCATCTGCTATGGTATCCAACAAAACCTGCCCATGCTGAAATGCATCACAGCTGAATGATTCAGTTTATGTTGGCATCGGAGGGCAGTTTGAGCACAGGCACCACCAGTCGGTGTTTACTTTCAGCAGCTCAGGTTCTGGATGGTCTCCACCGGCCATACTGTATGCTCTCGCAGACGCAGTTTCGGCCTCTCCAGTGCATTTCCTCTGCTGTACACTGGCTTGAAAAAATACAGCTGAATATCTGAGTCATCCACTGTAAAATGTATCTTTGTCCATGACATCCTCTGCACTGTAAATCAAATATGACCAAACCACATCCATACAGTCCTGATGAAACAGGTTAACTAAGTTTTTGAGATGGAGCCAGCACGCGGTTAGCATAGCTTAGCATAAAGACTGTAACCAAAGGGAAACAGTTAGCCTGACTGCCGAAAGATAAAAAATATCAACTACCAGCTCCTCCTTGTGGTGAAGAGGGAGCTGAGCCAGAAGGCAAATCTTTCGATGTACTGGTCCGTCTACGTCCCAACCCTCACCTATGGTCATGAGCTCTGGGTAGTGACCAAAAAATGAGATCATGGATAGAAGCAGCCAAAATGAGTTTCCTCCATGGGGTGGCTGGGCTCAGCCTTAGAGATAGGGTAAGGAGCTCGGACATCAGGAGGGACCTCGGAGTAGAGCCGCTGCTCCTTTGTGTTGAAAGGAGTCAGTTGGGGTGGTTCAGGCATCTGATCAGGATGTTCCTGGGCGCCTCCAGATGGAGGTGTTTCAGGCACATCCCACTGGTAGGAGGCCCCGGGGCAGACCCAGAACACGCTGGAGGGATTACATGTCTCATCTGGCCTTGGAACGCCTTTTCCCTTGTCTCAAATTAAATGTGTTTTGAATAAGTTATTGGTTTGATGCCTGTATTAAAGTCTGTGGTTAACACAAGCTTAAGCAACTTTCATGTTTTGTTCTGCGACATAAAATACGTCAATGAATACCCGACTCGGTTGCTAACAAGTGACTACATGAGGCTACAGGACGTAATCATGCCAAAAACAGCTTTAAAGCCTTGTTGTGTGAGTGATGTTAAAGTCATTCAACTGCAGTGAAGTTCGTTCATTAGCTTTTTATGTCTACTGATTGCATGTACAAGTATCATAAACGTTTGTTTGGCACAAAGCTTATTTTCTGCAATAATCCAAAATTCAATGGGAAAATCTCATTGGATTTTGCTCATGTTATACTCTATATGCTAATATAAAGTAATGCAAAGAGTTTAAGGAACCTTTTTATGTACTTATGTATGTGTGCAATCATGCAGCTGCGCTTTCTTCCCCGGCTGCCTTGTGTGTGTTTGTGCCCTTCTTAAAACCTTGCTCTCTAAAATGCAACCTTTATGGGACGCTGCCAGCAGTATACTTCTCTAAGACAGTTATTTAACTCTAACAGAGCATGCAAAAACAAATAACTGTGGCGGGAGTTAAGTGTAGCTTAGTATGCAAAGTGTTTGTCAGTCTTTAATGATAATGCATGGGAGTTAAACAAAACTAATCTGCTGTGTTATCTTTGTGTGTGTGCGCTGTCAGTGTGTGTGAGAGTCACATAAACAGCTCAGGCAGGGACAGAAGCCAGGGAGTGGTCATCGAGAGGCGATTAGCCTTTCTCAGCACCATGTTGCATAGGAAATGATTTCTTGAAATCTAAAACCTTCATGTACAGCAGGATGTCTGTCAGTGAGTTAATATGCCACACGGGCTCCTGTCTAATGACAATTAATTACAATGAGGAAAAGAGTAATCTAATTCAGATGTAATTTCCTCTTGATTACTCAACCCGGCGGCTGATGGGCGAATGATGCAACATGGCTGAGCGATTCAAATGAACGAAGCAGATAAGAAGGAGCAGATGACATCAGATGGCTGGAAACTAACAAAAACATTTTATATTTTACAAAATCTACCATTAAGCACTGAACATATTTTTCTGTTAACATAGCAGGCGAGACAAAGACAGCTCAGGATAATATCTGGTACACTGTGAAAAAAAAAAAGTTAATCTCTGTCTTATTAAGTCAAAAAATCGAAATCCTGCCACTGAGGTATTTCCATTTCCGTCTGATCTAATTTATCTATTTTTCAGGTAACTGTCGGCAGAATAATGAAGCCAATTACACTTTCCAAAAGAAAATTACACTTAGGTCAAGAGAATCCCCCAGACAAATCAAAGCATATTGAGCAGAAGGGAAATTATCTGACCATCTTGGCAGATTTGTGCTCTCTGATTTAGGAGCAAATCACATTTCTAATTCTCAAAAACCAAACAACATCTCTTAGTCGATGCTTCCTGCAGTGCAGCAGCAGCCTCCCTGTGCCATGACACAGATTTAGAAACCAACCTGTATGTTTGCATTGGCTGAGAAAGAACTATAAGTGTGTGTGTGTGTGTGTGTGTGTGTGTGTGTGTGTGTGTGTGTTGCTCCTATGCACCAAAAGCAGCTCTCCAGTCCACCTTTTTTTTTTTTTTTACAGCACCATACGGCAGACGGCAGCAGGCTTATGTATGGTCTGAATACATGTGTTTACAGCACTCTGTGTCGAGAGGAGTGGTAATGACACCCTGATTATAGGTCTTTTACGCCCAGACATTCATACATAGGCTACACATACACACAACATGGTGACTCACCACACACTTTTGAGTTCTGTGACACACACTGCAACTTATTGCCTGTTAAAGCCTTGCAGGGGAGCCAATAAGTGCTCTTAGTCATTTTCGACGCGGGTTGCTAAAGCCGAGAGCTCTTACTCTATTAGTGCAGTTTGCCAGATCAGCTAAAAGCCCCCAGCGTATGAGAAATGACACCTCAGCTGGCTCGGCTGTGTGAAAACCCTGACATGATGTAGTATAAGAAAAAAATGGCAATTCAATGATCTCCGACGAAGCACAAGCTTTGAGTTGAGAGATGCATTACTGTTGAAGCTTATTTGGTTCTTTGCAGACAGTAATTTAAACAGGGATGAACTGTTTGTGAAATTCTTGGCCGATACCTATGTTTAAAATATAACCTTTAAACAACTTTTTCCACATAAAAAACATTCTTTAAATAACTTCTTCAAAGATTTATGATATCATAATTGCCTCTCTAATGTCTATTTTATATTGCTGTGAAAACAGTACGAAATTTCTCCTTCAAACAACTGTATTTATTCAAGATAAGATGTGAACACCTCATGACAACATTCTAATTTACCTTTGTCTAATAGCCTACTCATTTTTATTGAAGAGACCTTGAATGCATCATAATATAACTCAATGAAACATCGGTCAGTAGACAGCCGTCATTAACTTGCTCTCCTGGCAATAACGTGCATACCCTGACATCTCGATAATGAGTTTACTGTGTTCTTTTGTCCCAGTGGCATCCTGGGTAAGATCTCTGTTCATCCTAAACACTCTTCATTGTCCCCAGGATGCGGCGGTTAGTTTTGAGCCCTGCTTTTTAGCCTGCGCAAAACTGATGATACAATGAAAAAACACTGGTCACTGGCATCTAGGGGTGGAAATCACCATTTGATATAATCATGATACCGACGTCACAATACAATATTGTTGCGATTTTGAATTTGTTGCGATATGCAGAGTATTGCGATACAATACATCACAATATATTGCGATTTATTTCCTTTTTTCAACTGTAACTTTTGTCCCCAAAGGAAAACTTTGTCAACATCTGTTTTATCTAAAAAGATAACATTTTCAGTCTGTTTATCTCACTTCAACCATTTTTTTTTGCAGCAGCAAAATCTACCTAGTGGACCAACAAAGCAATTGATTATGTTATTCTAGTAGGCTACCTAAAGTTTAATTTGTATTTGTAACATTAACAATTCATTGGCACTGATGATACGATATTGCCTCACAAAAATATCGCAATACTATACTGTATGGAGTTTTCCTCCCACCCCTAATGAATGCTATCTTATTTACCAATAGGCCAACAGAAGTCAACAAGGCGAATATCAGCCGATAAAAATCTTTAAATTAAAGCCACAGTCAGAAGCAGGTTAGGTTTAGCTTAGCACACACACCAGGAGCAGGTGGAAACAGCTACAGTGGCTCTGTGCAAAAGTCAAAAAAAATATCTGCTAACCAGCATCTCGAAAGCTCACTGTTTAACATGTTATATTTCGTTTGTTACATACAAAAGCCACAGTGTAAAACAAAATGTGGTTTTGCGGGGAGTTCTGTTGTGGGGGATTCTATTTCTTGGCCAGGTGAAGAAAAGTAGGCTACATAAAATATGTGGATCTTGATCCTGGTGTTGCAGAGACCACTCACATGTGGGGAACTATGCCTGGCAAGCTGACCGCTAACACGCTAGCCTTCTGGGACATGCTAGGGCTAGGACATAATTTCATTAATTGAGAGTTTTAATAAAGATGGGAACAAAATCTCTTGGCGGTAATGAGCTTGCTAATTGTTAATTAGTCGGAGTACAAATGGCAGTTCCTGCAACTTCTTTCAACTTTTCCTATTTTAAGCGCTGGTGTGGCCAGGCCTTTACTTTCTGAATTGTCTGCTGGTTGCCTGGCATCCTCACAGTGACAACCAGACTCCAGGTAGTTGTGGTAGGTGCATTTTGTTATGTTTGGACATAGCCTGGCTAACTGCCCCCCCCCCCCCCTCCACTCCAATTAATTCATCTAATTACTTGTTTATTTGACAAGAACGAATGCACAAGACATTGATTCACATGTAAAACACCAAGTAGATGCAATGCATGCAGGTGTCTAGCCATAGCTAATTTGCCATCTGTCCCTGGTTTGGCTTTTAGAATTAGTGTAGTGTAAGACTACTGAGCATGGAGTAATTCAATATAACACAACATATACAGCAGAATACGGGCAAATAAGTCAAAGAGGAGACTACAATAAGACCAGAGACAAAAAACAATCAACAATGACTATAAGAATGAGGTCTGTGTGTGTCCATGTCCACACATGTATGTCCATGCATCATGCTTAGTGCACATGGGTGTGCATTGATATGTGTGATCAATGACTGTGGCCTGCACAATTGATCACAGGCTTACTTCAGTTCAGCCATTGTTAAGCTAACTGCTGCGGTTTCTTCATATTTGCTGGTACCAATCCTCTCATGTGACTCTCACCAAGAAAACCATAAGTATATTTTCCAAAATGGCAACTTATCCCTTTATATAAATGCTGTTTAGCACTTTCTTGAGAGGCAGTGTTTTCATATGCATAAGCTATTTATAGATGCACACATTCCTATGCACACTATAGCAGGTATACAGACATAAAGAAAGACAGATTCACAGTCGATTGGTTCACCAATCTGTCTGGCTAAGAATAGAGCACGGAGTATGGAGGAGTCTGTGGGAGAGATTGGGAAAACATGATAGACGCTGTGACTGAAAGTGAGAGCAAAAAAGATGGAGATGAAGGGATGAGAGATAGAGGAGAGGGAAAATTAAGATGTCAGTGAGCTGGAGGAAACACAAAGACAACGACGAGGGAGTGCTGCTAGCCGAGAGATGAGAAACAGAGAAGGGAGAGAAAGTGATCGCCGGTAAGCTTAGCTGGTGTTTGGTAACCTCTAAAAGCACCAGTGGGGAGGAGAAAGCTTTTACAGCCACGAGTGAGGTTTCAGTTTGTATGTGTCAGGAGAGCCAGTGACTCAATATGCTTCAAAAGAAAAACGAGGTGGTGGAGCGAGAGGGGGGTTGAGGGAGACAACAGAGCAGCAGTCTCACCTGAAATAGCAGCTCAATAGACTCAAGGAGGATTTTTCCATTAGTCATAGAGAATATGAATAGCTATCAAGTGTAGTCATCCTGTAAAATAGTTATTATGAAAGCGCGGTTACCACAGGTCAGATGCTGCAGTGATTCAACTTCCACTGTTCCTATTCTGAGAATTCACAGCTTTGTACCCACTGTTGCTCATTTTGTTCACAAGCCTTTTCTGAGCCGTCTTGATATGTAAGAATTTCTCTTTAGGGGTGAATTTTCCCTCGAAGGATCTGATCACCGTAAGCTCTCCAAAATATCTCTGCCAAAATTCCTACAGTGTGTTTCCTAGCTGTGACTCAGAAACAGAGCTAGAAGTAGGGCATGAGTGAGTCACCCCGAAAACACCCTGAGCACTAAAATGCCAGGTCTATTCTCTGGTGTAGGAGACCACGTAGAGGCTGCTTTTAACCTGTGGACATACTACTGTAATCTGTGGTCTTTTATTGCGTTATTGTTGGGGTTCTTTCTCCTGCCAAATCATCCCTCATTATGCTTAAATATCACAAAGCTGCTCAATCATTACAATTAGGATTATTGAGATATGGCAACTTCCTGGTCGGACGTGCACGATACACAACATCTTCAGTAATGAGGCAGAAAATAAGCTGCAGCTGTAAATCTGAGTATTACAGGGGACAAAGACCTTCAGCCACAGTATATAACATGTCATGACAATGAATAAAGGGAAGCTCTGCACACACATGGTACAGGACTTTATCTAGAAGAGATTACCCAACACTTTTTACTTATTTGGGATAGAAACAGAGACTCTTCAGCTATCTCCCATCTGCATCACATCATCCTGTTCTGTGGAGCTATCTCGATGTGGGGGAGCACAATGTTCACTTTGCAAGTATTTAGGAAACTACAAAGACTTTTTTATGTACACTGTAGTTCAGGCAAACTGATCGAAGCAGAGCTATAGCTAAACATTGTCCTATCAACAGAGTTCCGCACAGTATCAGCACTGCTTTGCTTATCAGTAATAATAACCAGAACTGCAGGCTAACTTGAGCTAAGGACAGAAAACGGAAATGCCCGCTGGATGCTAAGGTGTACTAAAGCTAGTCATACAGTACAGGCCAAAAGTTTGGACACACCTTCTCATTCAATGCGTTTTCTTTATTTTCATGACTATTTACATTGTAGATTCTCACTGAAGGCATCAAAACTATGAATGAACACATGTGGAGTTATGTACTTAACAAAAAAAGGTGAAATAACTGAAAACATGTTTTATATTCTAGTTTCTTCAAAATAGCCACCCTTTGCTCTGATTACTGCTTTGCACACTCTTGGCATTCTCTCAATGAGCTTCAAGAGGTAGTCACCTGAAATGGTTTCCACTTCACAGGTGTGCCTTATCAGGGTTAATTAGTGGAATTTCTTGCTTTATCAATGGGGTTGGGACCATCAGTTGTGTTGTGCAGAAGAAGAACACAGCCGACAGCCCTATTGGACAACTGTTAAAATTCATATTCTGGCAAGAACCAATCAGCTAACTAAAGAAAAATGAGTGGCCATCATTACTTTAAGAAATGAAGGTCAGTCAGTCCGGAAAATTGCAAAAACTTTAAATGTGTCCCCAAGTGGAGTCGCAAAAACCATCAAGCGCTACAACGAAACTGGCACACATGAGGACCGACCCAGGAAAGGAAGACCAAGAGTCACCTCTGCTTCTGAGGATAAGTTCATCCGAGTCACCAGCCTCAGAAATCGCAAGTTAACAGCAGCTCAGATCAGAGACCAGATGAATGCCACACAGAGTTCTAGCAGCAGACCCATCTCTAGAACAACTGTTAAGAGGAGACTGCGCCAATCAGGCCTTCATGGTCAAATAGCTGCTAGGAAACCACTGCTAAGGAAAGGCAACAAGCAGAAGAGATTTGTTTGGGCCAAGAAACACAAGGAATGGACATTAGACCAGTGGAAATCTGTGCTTTGGTCTGATGAGTCCAAATTTGAGATCTTTGGTTCCAACCGCCGTGTCTTTGTGAGATGCAGAAAAGGTGAACGGATGGATTCCACATGCCTGGTTCCCACTGTGAAGCATGGAGGAGGAGGTGTGATGGTGTGGGGGTGTTTTGCTGGTGACACTGTTGGGGATTTATTCAAAATTGAAGGCACACTGAACCAGCATGGCTACCACAGCATCCTGCAGCGACATGCCATCCCATCCGGTTTGCGTTTAGTTGGACGGTCATTTATTTTTCAACAGGACAATGACCCCAAACACACCTCCAGGCTGTGTAAGGGCTATTTGACCAAGAAGGAGAGTGATGGAGTGCTGCGGCAGATGACCTGGCCTCCACAGTCACCGGACATGAACCCAATTGAGATGGTTTGGGGTGAGCTGGACTGCAGAGTGAAGGCAAAGGGGCCAACAAGTGCTAAACACCTCTGGGAACTCCTTCAAGACTGTTGGAAAACCATTTCAGGTGACTACCTCTTGAAGCTCATGGAGAGAATGCCAAGAGTGTGCAAAGCAGTAATCAGAGCAAAGGGTGGCTATTTTGAAGAAACTAGAATATAAAACATGTTTTCAGTTATTTCACCTTTTTTTGTTAAGTACATAACTCCACATGTGTTCATTCATAGTTTTGATGCCTTCAGTGAGAATCTACAATGTAAATAGTCATGAAAATAAAGAAAACGCATTGAATGAGAAGGTGTGTCCAAACTTTTGGCCTGTACTGTATATCAAGATTTATGTTGTGAGCATACGGTTTCCAAAGCAGTTTAGGAGGACTTTCTATAGTTGTGACAGCTTCAATGAATCTGGGGGTCTACAGTGGAACGGTGGAATTAAAATTTCCGAGTCCATCGCTTGATGTCATGGGGCCCAGAAACACTTTCCCATAGACGTACATTGGGAAAAAGACATGGATAAATCAGTGGATACGAAATGACTCGTTTTACTTCCAGATTTTGATCCATTAGGTCCGATAACATTTGGAGAGTCTAGAAGACCAACACGATAACATACTTCTATCCTCATCAAAGTTAGCGCAGTGCTAAACTGGAAGTCTCCAGTGCACTTTGTCTATGGGCTAAGTGATGCAGAAGCAGCGCCGTTCATCTGGGTGATTCTATATAAAGCAGTTGAATGTTTTTGGCTCTGTGCGTCACTAAGCACCTTTTATAGTAATGAACAAGGTCCTGCTTCCAACGCTGTTTCCAGCACTGCGTGGATCATTGCCCCCTCCGGGTTGGAAGAGAGTTACTGCCTCAAGCAAGGGAGTTCAAGTATCTCAGGGTCTTGTTTATGAATCAGGGTAGAACGGAGCTCGAGATGGATCGGCGGTTTGGTGTGGCTTGATGCAGCGATGCAGGCGCTGCGCCGGACCATAATGGTGAAAAGGGAGTTGAGCCGGAAGGTAAAGGTTTTGATTTACTGGTCAATCTACGTCCCAACCCTCACCTATGGTCATGAACTCTGGGTAGTGACCAAAAGAATGAGATCGCGGATCCAAGCAGTCCAAATGAGTTTCTTCTGTGGGGTGGCTGGGCTCAGTCTTCGAGACAGAGTAAGGAGCTCGGACATCCGGAGGGAGCTCGGAGTAGAACACACTGGATAGATTACATGTCTCATCTGGCCTGGGAACACCTTGGGGTCCCCCAGGAGGAGCTGGAAAGTGTTGCTGAGGAGAGGGACGTCTGAAGTTTTGTGCTTGGCCGGCTGCCCCTGTGACCCGGCCCCGGATAAGCGGATGAAAATGGATGGATGGATGTACACTAAGTATAAAGATAAGTAGTACTGAGTTAGGTTAATCTACATTTTGCCAACAGGTAAGTGCAAGTACAAAGTGAAAGGATGGTATTATTTTTACGGCTCTTTAAGGACCTGCAGACACCCCTTAAATGTGCTTTACACACAGAGACAAAGTTTACAAGGATTTAATTATAGTATTTGGCATAAAAACAAAGGCACCTGTTTTATTTCATTGCAACACAAAATAAAACTGAGTCAGAAACCTGGAAAATGGGTTTCATAACATTACTGGCAGTGGTGAAAGCCCCTTCACATATCTTCACTCCCAGGCTGGAGCTAGAGTTCCAGTCAGCCAACTCAATAGTACACCCAGAAACGTGGCTGCTATGGGTCTTGAGAACAAAGTTGGAATCAATTCAATAAGCAAACTAACAAGTATTCTCTTCCTGTGTCACATTTTTCCGTCCCTGCCTCTGTGTCTTTTCCACGTCTCTGGTTTATTTCCAACAGTATCTACAGCACCTCAGAAATAAACACGCAGAAGACAGAGAGATTTAAATTAAGGACATTTAAAAAAAGGAACTGACAAAACGAGGTTGAGAAAATAAAGAGGATGGCTGCTGAGTGGGTTGTGAGAGCTAAATGGAGCAGAAAAGAGTGAGGTGATTGAGTGTGAATGTGCACCAGCCAATCACACACATATATAAACCAGAGACGGGAAGCTCAGAGTTGAAGCCTTTCACAAACAGACACACATCCACGCCTGGTGTCCTTTAATCTAACTCTCCTGGTGCACTGCATCTCATCAGAGGCGCTTGTTTCTCTGCGTCCCTCTGTGCAGACTGACAGTGTGCTGAGAGACGCTCTGCTGGCCCTGTTTTCACAGTCACGGATAAACCTGCTCAGGAGATAAGACAGTGTTCAGCGGAGGAGTGACTCACCCATTAAACCTGGGAAACCGCGCGTGTGTGTGTATGTGTGTGTGTGTGCTCTCTCCTCACCGATACCAATAATAGCAGGTAATAAATAGAACACAGACAGACCCAAAATGCCATCCTCAACACTCGCCTGTTACAAAACCCAGAATAATGAGACAATGACACAGTGGGAGTCGGATCTATGTACGGAGTTACACCATGGGAGAGGAACATACATCATGTATGTAGTAATGCATTAAAATAGCCTGTATCAAAGGATCTAAATATGGAAGCACACCTTATATAACAACAACACTGTTGTGAAAAGCGTACTGAAAGTGTGTCAATACAACAAAATCAAACGCAACTTTATCTTTTATGCTGTCTATATTTTATCCGTGTTCATCTTCGTAGGGTTTGTTCTTTAGCCTGTGTCTCTATTCTTTCATCAGCACCTTAATTCACATCTTAAGTGCAGAGTCATGTGAACTATAAAACGTTAAAATAAGCATTCTGAGAAGCCAAATGAATTCATAATAAGGAATAAATCTGAGTTATGACTCTCTAAAGTTACTCATTTTTGTTTGGAAACACCAGAGGGTACAATTAACACTAACAACTGTCACAGGTCTCAGCTGCTGTCTGAAAATGTTGACAAGGCTGCAGTCTAAAAAAAAATATGTCCTTGTCCTACTTTAGACGTCTGAAGTCAGTGGATGAGAAGATGTTTAAATTGGAGTTTGTGGCCCATTGTCACATGCAGAATGCTGTGTATCAGTTCAGACATTTACTCTATGATTTTTGCAATGTTACTTTTTACAGTGGAATATAACATTTTGGAAGGAGCTCATTATAGATAGAAAATATTGTTACACCCCTTGTGAGAGCCACTTAAGCACATATTTATATTTAGTAAAACTGTCTGTGTTGATATGACGTATCATATAGGTTCTGCTGTCATAAGTTTACACAACCGTTTCTGTATATTTTGAATAGTGTATGGTGGTGGACTACACGAAAGTCATGTTTATATTTACTTTATTTATGTGTTAGAATACAGTCACATTTTATGAAAAATTAAAATTTTATTTCCATTTGCAGTATTATATTTGGTGGTATGGCTCTGTTCTGAGGCCCCTCTGTTCTTCCTCGGGCCTAGGCAGAAAGCCTCTTCCACACGCCAATGTGGAAAACCTAAGGCGGAAAGAGCACACCTCTCTGCCCTTCCACGTGCAAATGAGGAAAGCCTGAGGCAGAGAGCACACCTCCCTGCCCTTCCATGTGCCTACATAGAAAGCCTAAGGCAGGAAGAGCAGCAGCAAAGACCCCCCAGGAAACAGAACAGAGCAGCATCAATGACAAACAGAAATGACATTGATAAGTCAGACACAGCATGAAAATGAGGAGCTGGGGTGGAGGCAGGAAGCAAAGCAGCTTGCAGAGGAAGCAGCAACAGTAGGTAGGCCAGAGCAGTTTAAATAGGGCGTCCTGAATGAGAATTGCCAATTGGTGGCATAGAAAGGAATCATGTGATCTATCAGCTGACTCCCTTCCATCAATCAGCTGCTCCATCAGTTGATTGGGCTGTTTGAGATCAGCTGATGTAGCTGGGATGTGAGCTGAGCTTGACATCGTGTCCTGCCTGAACTAACGCTAGGCTCAACTTTTGGAAGGACTTGGCCTGTTGTTTTGTTATTCTCCTTTTGAATTCTCAATAAACATCGTTCGACTTTTTCCCTGCCTCATGCGAATACTGTGGATCATGAGTCCAAACCGAGACACCTCACAAACTAAGTGGCCTAGGAACTTTGGTGTGAGGAAACAGCCACTACACCCCTAACAAGGACTACTGTAACGAGAACTGGACGATAATCAAGCCACAGTTGCCAAATGTTTGAAGAACCTCCAATGGAAGGGGCCTAAATGTGGAAACTTCTGCCCTTTTAGCGTTATCAAGTGGTTTTATCGTTGCCGCAAAGACAACATGATCACTTTCTGGTTTCCTCAGAGCCTAGCAGCGACAAAAGTTTGCAGTTACTTCAGGTGTTCCTCTACTGTAGGTAATAACGGCAAAGAACTTTCATTGCTAAGTGGGGATGACTGCGCTAGTTACCGGGAAAAACAAAAGTGCTGTCCTCGTTCTGTCTGCAATGACTGACATACTTCCTTTGTGCCGTGAACTGAGCCATCATGTTCAGTAAGACCGTCCCTGGTGGAAGACAAATTTGCATAGTGACAGTGACATTGAGGCTTATAGGGAACCAATCAAAACGCTGGTGTCTTTACAGTATAGCCATTACATAGTGTAATCAACATTGACCTCATAATGATAAATTAAAGTAATAAACTTTAATATCTGAGAAGAGAAAATGTAACTACACAATTCTCCTTCTTAAGAGTTTAAATAAATGTGACACTTGCTGTTTTTTACAGTTCGGAAACAATGTCTACAAACCCCCCCCTGCTTTGCTTACCTAAGAGCTTACTGGGACAAATTCTGCTGATAGTTGTAAATTGACTGGATCCAATTCAAGAAATGGATCACGGCTAGAACATACCCTGCAGGAACTCTGACACAATAACAACACCATAACCACATTATCTCCTAATAGCGCTTTAATGGTGAGACGCTGACATATTCTCCCACTGTCTCCGTTCACTTTGTCTTTTTTACATCTTTGCATCTCTATCAGCCGCCTCAGTGTTCTGTCACTTTCTCTGTGCCTCCCCATTCATTCTGTTTAGTCACTCACTATAAATCTTATTATTTAACGTAGAAAGAACAAATAATACGATTTTTAGTAGAGACGACTTATTTAGAGTCATGAAACGGGTGCAATGCATTTAGAATAACTACAAAAAAAACAGAATAAAGGCATTTAATAGACTTAGTGGAGTGCTTTGAATCTCTCTTTTGCCAATGCAACCACCATAACATACAACAACAAATTACTCAATAATATCAGGTACCAATAAAGTAATTAACAAGGTCTCTGCTGTTTTGCATTCCATTTATTTTTACTATTCCCATCCAAAGTCCAAATTACTTCCCTCACACATCTCGTCTCTGGGGACCAATTCAACCTGTGGCTTATCGGCTATTAGGTGACCAACCGAGCGCAGCGTGGTGACGGCACCTGGGCCAGTCAATCAGCCAATCAATGCACATGTCACTCGGGACATGGAGCAGCGACAGCTGACCAGATTGGGCCATTAACGACTGCCAGGAAGGAACACAAAGAGGATCTTAATCGAACTCGACCCGGTGAGGAGGAATATTTGCGTCGTTCTGTTCGTCTGTCTGTGTGACCTTCTGTCTGTGTGTCTGGTTGTGTGGGCCACCCAACTAATTATACACCTTTTTTTTGCCTCTAGCTGGTATGAATTATGAGGAAGGGAAAACAGCAGATTAGAGCAGCCCATTTCGGCCTCTCCGGGTCATTGAGTAAACAGCCTTGTTTGTCTCCGGGAACAGATTCCCTGGCTCGGCCTTAAAATAATTTACGTAACATTTAGGTATGTGGTTCAATTTAACCTAAATCAATTGAAACATTATTTTTTAGCCTACCTGAGATAATGCCAAATAATGATAATGATAATGATGAGCCAATCTCACTTTTTCTCCCCAATACCGAAACTCAGGCTGCCTGCCAATAAGAATACCAATGCTCTCCCAAGAACCTGTCATGAGGAAGCTGAAGATGATCCGGCTATAACAAGGAGAGATGTGGTATAGATGGAATAGGAAGGAGCGGTGCATGATACTGTGATTTCATTCCAGGCGCGATGTCTTCCTCTGGCAGCTGAGAACATCTAAATTTAGACACACCCCTCATCTCCCCTTCCTCTTCTCTACATCCTCAGCCCCTCTTAGCCTCCTCATCCACACTTTCCCCTCCATTGTGCTCTCCTCATCGCCACGAACACAGAGACACGAAAGCCCCTGTGGTGAAAATATCGACAGCCCTCCCTGCGTCAGACAAGTGTCAGCTGTGCCTCAGTGCACTGAGCTCTTTGTGTTTGTTTGTGTGTGTGTGTGTGTGTGTGTGTGTGTGTGTATTGAGTGCTAGAGCGACAGCCATCTCACACTGATGGGAGCTAAAAACAGGTAATGATACAAGATAATGATACAGGATTTAGGTAAGTGTGTATGCGCATGTGATCGGCTGTGTGTGTTTGTTCCTGTGCACACTGCCCATTAGCCATATGGTGGCCATGTCAGAGCTGGCATGATAACATGTATGATTCAAGTAAGCACACACATTTTTTTTAATGTTTTCATCCTCATTCCTTTCCTCTAAAATGGTCTCTTTCCTCTCACGAATCTTTCAGAAGTTATGCAAGAAGTTCAGATTAGAAAGGACAGAGCTGCTTCGACAGGACGGACACCAGTCACTCATTTTATTTTATGTGTCATATACTGCAGCTGATTCTGTAAAGACACCATTCAGCAATGGTGTGTGTGGTTTACCATATTTTTCTAAGAGTGTTCAATTAGAAAGATATATTAGCTCTAACGGGAAACTTGGAAGTTTAACTTTACCGTTACAGTTATAACTTGTATGTGACTGTTTTTAAATTTATTTCACTTGGACCAATTTTAGTCATGATTGTATTTATTGTGTGGTTTATTTGATAGTAAAATGTTGTCTGGGCTATCTTATCTCTACTTTCTTTACATCAAGAACCACTGTTATAATAAGCCTTGGAATTTATGGTGTCACTCTTGACATTTTTGCAGCTGTGTTTGATTTCGTACTGCACCTAAAGATTATTTTATTTATCGATTGTGGAAATTTTTGGTCGATACCAATGTTTAATTTAATAATTGTGTTTTTGTTGTTAGTTATTTCCCCTTTTGTGCCAGGGGAATCTGTTTTAAAGTCATACAGTCCATCATTACACTTTCCGCTTTAAATGAGCACAAATTCAGACGTACAGAATTCATAAAACCTTTAAAATAACCTTCTTTCACATGAAAAACATCTTTAAAAAACTGCTTCAAAAGCCTTTTTACTATATGTATAATAATTCTCTAATATCAAATGTATATTGTTGTATAAATAAATACATTTCTCCTTCAAACAGCTGTATTTTTTCAAGTTTCTCACCAAAAACTAGATTTTTCAAGATTACATTTGAACATCCTGCCAATTTGTTCTGGGGAAGATCTCTGTTCATCCAAAACAGGTTTTCTATCGTCCCCAGAATGGAGGGACACAGTTAGTCATCAAGCCCTGCTTTTTAGTCTGCACAGCACTGATGTGATTCAACATCTTGTTTGCCAATATGCTGATGGCAGCTAACAAGGCAGGAATCGCCCTGATACCGATGTTTGGCCAATAAATCGGTGCTTCCATAGTAAAAAATGGTCATCACAACTTCCCAGAGTCCAACTGTTACAGGGTCAATTATAGTGCAGTAACATGTGTAACAAAGTCAAATGCACATTTGTAATAGTAAGTTTTATAATTACACAAAATTTGTTTTAGTTACCATTACCTGACACTTAGGCCTCCATGGTCAATATGTGGAACATCTGATACTCTGCACCCCTACACTCACCTTTGGGGGTACCCCACCTATAAAGGGGTGTCTCCTGCCTTACCTCTCCCCTTTTGCTGTTGTACTCCATGGGAGAGGTAAGTGACATTGCTCTTGTGGTAATTTCCGTGTTTAAGCGCTGTTTATAAGTTAATTTTATGCTAACATAATCCTGTGTCACTTTATTTGTGTAGGGGCTCGAGTTATATGGTCATGTTTGACAGAGGATTTTATTTTTACCTCTTGTTGTCAGGGATAAACAAAGATCGCTTCCAAAGATATCCACAGTCTGGGCCTCTTCATATCAACACAATACAGACAACACAAGAGTCCACTGGTTACACAGCTCCCGAGGTGACTGCTTTAAATGTCTTGTTGGTGTGACCAACAAACCCAAATATATTCACTTTAATTTCACAGAAATTAGTTATTTAAGGTTTGTAAAAATAAATGGATAAACACATGTTAACAGTATACTGGCTTAAACTAGGGAAATAATTTTAGCATTGGTACAGAAACTAATGAAAAGATTAAAAAGGTCCTAGTCTGCCACACGAAGACAAGCAACAACCCTCAGATGTTGTAATAAGACTGAGTGTCCTCACAGAGTTAGACGTACGCACTGTACTACCACAAAGCGATCAGGCGAGCAGAGAGACACATGCAGACAGCATTCTGAAAAGGTTACAGTTCAATGTACTGGAAGGAGAAACTGAATGTGCTAATAGGATGTGGGGAAATGAACGGTGTGGTTCTTATCAACAGAGGAATGAAGAAAGAAATTAACTGTATTGAAATGAGCTGCATCCCCTGCCCCCTCCTGGCCCTGCCTCTCAGCCTGTACCAAGCCTTGGTGTGTGACATGTTTTTCCCCATTTCCCACCAGGAGCGAGAGGGTTTGTGCTCGCTGCCGAGGCACAAAGCGACAAACATGTTTGTTGCTGCTGCACAGTATATGTAATTATACCCCACAGGACACATAACACCACCACCACTGCCATCATACATACTATCTGCCACTGCTTCCTCCAACACTCGCTGGTGTTAGCGGCTTTTAAAATTAACTCATTACATTACAACGAAAGGTAAAGCCACTGAGGGCTTGTTGAATTACATATCACAGGTACAACAGAGGCAGGGCATCAAATGCCCTTTGGAGTGGATTATGCTGATGTTATTGTGCATACAGTGAAATAATCACTGCTCTGTCAGACCAGTGTTGGCTTCTGTTTAACAATGAAACTGCAGCAGGAAAGCTTTTAATCATTTTAAGAGCATCAGTGTTTTGAAATGTAAAAGCAAAGCCAGAATGGTTATTAAATGTCTTACCGAATTAAGAACTTAATATGAATATGATTTGCAGCTTCACATCTGAACCCAAATTGAAACAAAAGATTGATATTCCCATACTTTAGAAAACAGACAAAGCAAAAAGGGGCAGGGGAAACAGTGGAGGCTGAGAATAAGAAGAATGGACAGAGGGGTGATGAGGAAAGGAAGCAGGAAGGGACAAAAGGCGTCAGATGTCACAATGACCTTGCACAAATGGCACAAAAAGGACAAGAAAGAAAAATATGTTGGGAGTATTTGATCGGGACTCAAAGGTCAAAATGACACTTGCACTGGCAGTAAAGTTTAATGCAAGGAGTTTACATCCATCAGAATCATTTCAGACTGTTAACTGACCTTGCTGGTTGAGCTGTTGTGTGCTCTTGCTCCACTGTGACAACCCCACAATGGCCACCATCTTGGCACCCAGACTGGAGCGCCGCTTCTTGTTGCCAGCCAATGATGCGGAGTCCGGTCCCCCGCTGCCGGGACTCTTCTCCAGGCTGTACATGGCTCCCGAGATGCTGGAAGAGCGCACCACGTTCCGAGCTGCCGCGCTGAGCCCGCTAAGGCCGCTCAGCCCACCCGGGCTGGGCACCTCCACAGAGCTGCTGAGCATCATGGTCCCGCTGGACTGGAGGGCCGATAGGCTGGGGGGAGGGGGAGGAAAGTTGGAGCGCGGGCTGAGGAAGGGAGATAAAAAAGAGGGTGTATGTAGAGAGGAGAGGTTGAAGGTGGGAGGCGTGTAACAGCTCAAATAAAAGGACAACTTGATATGAAGTGTGTCTGATGAAATATAGAATACTAGCTTGTCTTACAGCTGCAGCACCTCCCCGAGGCTGAAGGACGCCCAGTTTGAATTTCAACCACAGTTTGGTTTTCAATAAAATTTGCCACGTATTGCCGAGGCAGCAGAAATGACTTCCTACCTCATAAAAGACAAATAAAAAGCGAAAAGCTCCAAAAAGCCTTTCTGATCTCAAATAGTTTTGCAAACTGAGGAAACAAAGAACACAAAGGTCAGTAGACGAGGACAGTGCAGATGGCAGCAGACTGTTCAAGTGAGTTAAGAAATGTCTCAAGTCACACACACACATACACAAACGCACACAAATGTCAGGGCTGGCCTGCTGTTGAGGGGTGACCCTGTCAGCTGGTATTTGTCTTGTGTGGGTTTTTTTGGATTCTTATTCTGTGTCTGACCTTAAACAGTGACACATGATAAACTCTACAGCTCAAGTCATCACTGGTTGGCTGAATCCTGGGAGGACAACAGTGTGTGTGCGCACACTCTTGCTTTACTTTGATAAACTTCGTAATAAATCTCACTGACGCACGCACAGGTACAGCTCTCACAACAGGCCTTTTTTCACAGTGGACATTTTGACATGTCATAGTAGGAAAAGCACCTGTGTTACTAATAACTTAATGATGGCTCCGTTCTATTCAGCTTTGACAGCATGACAGTGAGCCAGAATCTGAAACTGAAGCAGCCATCGTTAAATTTTATTGCCCCTGTGCTTATACTAATGTGACATGTCAAAATGTCTTCTGTAGAAAAAAGGACTATTATCCTTCAGCATCTCTATCTCTCTCCTTTACGGTCCCCTGTCTGTCCTTTTCTTTTCTCTCCCCTAACTTTAGAGTGATTATACTGAGGCTAAACCGACAGCCAAAGGGAACATTAAATATGCAGATGCACTGTGGCCAACATCCTGTTTTCACACTGCTTTTTTAATAGTTCTCGTTCTTCACTACTCCTCTTCCATATAACTTCTCTTGCCACCTGCTTTATCATTATGGCCCCCGCTATATTTTTTTGTCCTCTTTCTTCTCCTGTTTTTTTTTTTTTTTTTTTGACACAGAAAGTACAGCAATGCAGTCTTTTCCTGTCTCAGAACCTACGTAAGTGCCTTGCAAAAGCTCAGGTGGTTTATATGCTTCAACACACCAGCATGCGTTTAATGCATTAGCATTTAACATGATTAATGCCGTGGCTCAAATCACATACTTCTGTACATGTGATTTGTTAGGGCATAAATAAGCGTGTTCACAGTGCACTATGAGTACCCATATGGTGGAGTGTGGAACGTTGGACACTGGTCACCCTCAAGGGTCACCATTGCCTATGTAGCAGAAGGTGGACTGCAAACATATTTCAAACTTGTGAAATGTCAGCTGACAACTACAGTGAACACCGAAGCATTGTACAAATAAAAATGTATTTTTCCCTACCACTACACTGACGTCAAATGTGCGTCCTGATTTTGCCAAGCGGTTGTTGTCCTGAGAACAACATTTTGTATGATAACCCTGGGACAACAACTGCCTCAGCCAATCGACGTTTGTGATGTCATCAAACCCTGCAAACCCTGCACCAAAATGGCTGCACAAAGAAGCGCAAATTACAACATGAGACCCAATCTGCAAGTTTTACTTTAGTTTACACTAGTCTGCTACTACAGAAATTAAAAGTTATATTTGCTTTTTAAATTAATTGTTAGTATTTTGCCACCATGGAAGTAAGCTCACATTAGCTTGCAAGGGTGAGCTAACAGTTAGCCAGCTAGGACACTAGCTGCTTAGTATTAACTCCTTGATCATATCAGAATGCTCTAACGTTATTTCAGCTCATTTTAGAACGGCCACTACAAGAAAATGTGTTATTTAATTGGATTGTCAAAGGGACAGGGAGTCATAGATGTTGGTTTCTGACTGCCAGAGTTTGAGAGCTAGCTGTAGTGCGCTAGTATTAGCATGCTAAAATTTGCACGCTAGCGTTAGCGTGCTAGCCCGCCAACTGTATCCTTAATTTTCTTTCAGGATTGTGCCCATTGTCAAAGTATTGCATAATGAATCTAAAGTGCATGATAAACCAAGAACACCTTTTTGTGTGATGGCCTTTTTAAATGAGAAGTGGGGGTTACTTACTGACTTAAATGATCAAGCAATTGATTAGTAGAAAGCATTAACTAGCTAGGTAGCATGCTAGCTAGCAGTCTCTGTTATATGATGTCTTCAGGCCATCAAATCAATATTGACCTCTAGTCATCATTACTTTATTTTCGTCTATATGATGTTGTATTTAGACCATCAAATCAATGTTGACCTCAAGTCATAATTGCTTTATCCTTTAGCAACTGATAAGCAGACAGCAATAACTAACTAGCTAGCATTCTAGATAGTTAAAAGTTGTTGACTTCCACTTTAGAGCAGATGTAATATTTTTCATATTTAAAAGGCATCAGGAAAATATCGAGGGATACTCAAGGCAATTTTTGGGCAATATCGCAACAGATATGTCAACACTCAAGCATTTTTCATATTACCATAGCAAGTTTGTTGCCATGCCATGTTGGCTTTTTTTGTGTTACATGGCGTTGTCTTCAGACCATCATATAGATGTTTAAGAGTCATCATTGCTTTATTGTCCGTTAAATGTTGTTGTCTTTAGGCCATTGTATTAATGACATCCTCGAGTCATCGTAGCTTTATTCGCGGTTATATGGTGTTGTCTTTAGACTACCATATGGATGTTGACTTCAGGTCATTGTAGCTTTATTGTGTTACTATGTTGTCTTCAGAAGATGAAGAATAATTCTGCATTGATGACACAATGTTGCAAGCCCATTATGTTCTTAATAACAATGACAATAAATGCCCGTCTCTAGCTGTTGAGACTTAACAAAAAACTGCAAATTTAAACCTCATGACGGAATGAAGTCAAAGGATCACCAAAACATCCATCATCCAGGGACCATGAATGTCAGTAAATGTCATGGCAATCCATGAAACAGTTGTTAAAATACCAACCAACCACCCAACTGGCAATGCCATCTCTTGAGATGTGCCTCTAATGCAACTAAAGGACATCGGTTTAAATAATCTGCCTCTAATCGCAGGAAATGTTGCACAGCTTCCTTAAAGCACTCAGTCATAAATAATACATATGCAGTACAGTGAATTTGTCCTTAATGCGACTTTCAGATTGAAGACGTAAATGCCCTGTGCTTCAGATATCTCTGTAAATCATCATCATCATCGCCCTGCTCTGTCACACGAACACAGCCATGATGCTTACAGCCCACAAAATGTTGCTGACCGACACTTTTTGTGGGGATTCATTTAGCATTACCACAATAACCGATGTGGGTGCAATTGAGGGACAATGAACTGATGTAGCAAAGGGCAAATTTTGGCATTTTGTAATGAAACTCATAATAATAGCCAAGTGGTGGACTGTGTGCTTTGTAAAGAGCTACTGCCGTGACATTTGTAATGAGTGGAAAAGGGTACCGACGGGAAAGAAAGAGGGAGAGAGGGAAGGTAGGGGCAGGGAATCTGAACGTCAGGTGAGCCTATATGCCCTTATTTTCCTCTCCTTTCTTTTTTGCCTTCCCTCTCTTCCCCGCTCACCCTCTCTTTTCTATTCCAGCCCATGTGCACTTCTCTGTGGCTCTCTGGGGGGTCTCTGTACTTCGAGCAGAGCGGGAGAAAATGAGGATGGAGGAGGGACAGAGAAGGCTGCGAGAGAAAGGGGACAAACAGAATAACTCTGCTTTCAGAGAGCCACGCGGACCGAGAAGAACAAGTGGGGGAAGACGAAGGACAGGGCGATAGACGTGGGAGGAGAGGATGCTTCATAATGAATGGACACAGAGAAAAACACTGCAGGAAGCTGGGGCCTGATCTGTGAGAATTAATGGAGTGAAAGCAGGAGAAGAAGAGGGAGACGTGATAGTGACAGCAACTGAGACATGCATCCATTCCTGTTCTCCTCTTAATGATGATATCCTCGGTCTGAGTGTGTGTGTGTGAGTGTGTGTGCAACAGAGTGAACTCAAGTGTATACTGTACAGTATATATGTTTTGCCCAGAGGACATGCACACTGACAAGTAACACTGGTGGCTGTGTTGGTTTCATATCCACAGAGCTGAAGTTTCACTGCTTAGTTGAGTTTGATGTGCAGATATTTAGCAAGTTAAAGGCATAGTTTAACATTTTATGAAATTAAAACACTTATTTGTAGACTTACACTTTGAAGCTAGAGATGGTAGCCAATCAGAAAACACAGGGGCTGGGTATCATTTGGATGTTTTCCAATACCAGTGCCAAAAAACCCTGACCTAACTGCAATGATTTACACTAAATAACAATGTGACAGTACTAATAACAGCAAAATCCATTTTGAGTTGGGATTAATAATTGTCTCCCTAAAGGCCCTGACACACTAAGACAATGGTCGGCCACTAGTGAGCATCTGCCACCCTCATCCGCACTAGTCGGCTTTTTTTCTGTCGATTGAACACGTTGAATCGGCGTCGGAGTCAAATGAAGTCAGTCTAAATGCACCCGCAAAGTCTGGGAGTCTGCAAAGTATGGATATATGGATCCAGCCTACCTTTGTTTGTTTACTTTGTGGCTAACGCTCTTCACTTTAATTAGCAGGTGGCGAGCAAGACACACAAACTCAGCTTGGGTCTTGAAGAGTTGTGGCATTTATTCACTGTCAGATAGCCACAACTGTACAAACATTCCCTGGAAAATTTAACTTCATTCTCTCTGCTCAAGTTGCCGCAGCCCCACCTTCACATGTCAACGTCACACATGCTCGCTTTCTCTTTGTTCAACCTCACACTTGCTATGCACACTATCTGGCACTGGAATGAGACACTGAAATCGGCATTGTGATTTGGTGTGGTAGGTAGTGGTTGTAAAGGATCCAGTGTGCACTCATACTTGAGGTCTCCTTGCTTGGACTTATCAGTCAGCTGTTTACTTACACAGTTAAGTCGAGCTACGGTTATAGCTCGACTAGACCAATTAATTGGACTATTGTCGTTGTCCCAGTGTACGTGCACGAGAGGGGAATTAATTTATTAACTCAAGTATGTCCGACTCCGCTACAATAGGTGGCGATATGCCCCCTTTCAGCTTGTTAGTACCTTTTTCTAGCTGACCGATTACATCACAGACCAGTGTTTTCCTTCTATCCATGTATTTTGAAATATTTAACTCTTTCAGCTGACACAGCATGAACTGTGTCTCCTTGTCCGTCCAAAGATGCACACCTCTGGACGTAGATAACACCATGTTGTTACTGGCTTCTTCTTCTGTTATGCATTTAATGCTGTTTGACTTCCAGGTCAAAGCCCAGGACGGAAACTGTGGAGCATGTGCAGAGCATCTAGGCCAGTTTGGGTTCGATTGACTGTATACAAGCAGGTGTAATTCAACTCCCAATCACATTATCTCAGTGTGTTAGTCCGACTTTGAGAAATTCGATTGAGTATGATTTTAGTTAGACAATCAGTACGTCATGTAAACATATTTTCCAATATTTTCCATATATTTCCAATTATTAAGTATTCATTCTTGGCCAAAAAAGGCAGAGTAAATAAAGGTAAAACATTTCTACGTTTTCAAAGAGTTTCTTATCTTGTGCTGTGTGAACTCCGTAGCTTATGAATCAAGCCACAGAGGACAATAAAATATTTAATTCAAAGTGGGGCATGGAGTACTCTTGTCAATATTAAGTTCAAATAAAGAAAAATCAGCCTGTAGGTATAACCTCTGTTGTTATGTTGGACATGAATAATAGCTGATGTAAAAAAATACGCACACCTGCATTTAAGAGTATTTCAATCTTTAAAGATGTCGCCATGTACCTGTCCCCACACTGTGTTTTGCTGGACCTAAAGGTACAACCAGGAGCCCATCTATCTTCATCTCCGTGCCAGACATCTCCCCTGCCATATGTCTCTGTGCTCTCTAACGTCTCATCTCAGAGCTCATTTATTTCTCCTCACGTCAGCAAACTGTCCCCCCCCTCCACCCAGCCCGGTGGCCATCAGCCCCTCAGCCGCACCTCAACACCACCTGTCTCCGCCCAACACCAACCCCTGCTGCGAGAGATCTGGCCTCTTAATTTGTATAAGTGTTACAACGTGTCTGTACAGGAGGCGTCGTGTGAGCAGCGTGTTAACAGAGCAGCAGCTAAATCCTGCAGATGCACCCATGCAAAGACACACTTTACTCAGGTTTGTGGCCATAAACTTTAAATAATCAACAAAGGTGATAAAATATGTTACTGAGCTTTAGAGGCAGTTAGGCGGATTGTTTTTACTTTTGTACTGAGCTAGGCTAGCTGTTTCCACCTGTTTCCAGTCTTTGTGCTAAGCTAAGCTAACTGCCTGCAGCTTCATATGTAACAGAGAGATATTAGAGTGGTGTTGATGATTCTTTCACGTGACTATTTCCCAAAATGTGAAAGCACCTCTTTAACACTTGACCAATCCTAAGTCCCAACATCATTAGTTACTTTTGCAAGGTCGGACAAGCTTGACAAAAGAAACATGGCGACACTAGTTACGTTTAGCGACACCAGTTACGTTTAGTGCCGTGTGAAGAAGCCGTCAAGGACTACAATATGCGATAAAAAAAGATATATTCACAATGTTAATTTTTGTCATTCCCATGTCAATGAAAAAGAACGAAGCCACACATTCTTTGTATAAATGACAAAATGCCCTGAATGTTGTGACTGTCTTATATTACACCAACTATCCAGCAGAAAACTCTATTGGCAAACTAACAGTGCTGAAGACCACAAAACAGAACCTCAGTTGAATTCAGCCAAGCATGACTGTCTGCAGTCAGTGAAAGCTGATGCAGAGAAGCAAAGAGTAAAAATGAGACCTCACTTTTCAGCGTCTCCCATAAACACAAAAGCCACAACCTTGTAATTAGATATGGTTGAGCAATCCATTAATGGTCTCCTTAAAGTTGCTCTCGTATGCAGGCCACACTGCCGCTGCCGGTCTGTTAATTAACCTACAACTTAGCTGGACAGTAGATGGTAAAGATATACTGTAGGTCTGAGTGTCTTGTCAGAAACCAATCAATATAAAGCCAAGGTGAGTCAATATCAACATAAATGTGAAGCGATAAACAGCAGCATCTGTCTAATTGGCTTTTTAAAACTTGTTTTACCTCTTTTTAATTTGTTTTTACTGCTATGGCCTCCATTTATTGCTTTTACTATTGCATGTTATTCTTTTTTCTAATTGAGGATTTTGCTGTGTTTGCTGTTGGATGAGTGTGTTTTGATGTGGCTTTGCCAAGTGCTTTTGGCTGCTGCAAGCAGCAGCAAGTTTCCCATGTGGGACAGTAGAGAGTGAGCTGAGCTGAATCATAGCTAAATGAACAGAAAAAAAATATGTCTCAGCAGTGCACTGGCCATTGGTCATCGGTCAAATGTCAACAGACATTAAACTGCAAATAATCAGCATCTTATTCAACTGAAAGAGATCTGTCTAGGTCAGAGGTAGGCAACCTGTCGCCCTGGAGCCACCTGCGACTCTATAGCACCTCTAGCTCCCCGTGGCTTTGACAAAAAATCATATGCAAATGGATTACAGTTGTTTTTTAACATTTTAGTTTTTATATATCACTGTTGTAGGTCTAAAGAAATTAGCCACCTATGCAGCAAATTTAAAAAATGTTTAAATTACTTAAATGTGCATCATACATCTATAGCCTGCCGCCTTTTCCTCTATATTTTGCCAAACCTCAGTAGCAGTGATCAGTCTTGAGCCTCCGTTGTTAGGCTAGCTATGGACTCCAAATCCAAAAAGTAAAACTCTAATATTGTGTGGACAGATAGATTTGATTTCACTGCCAACTCTGCAAAGTCAAAGTTCCAAATAATTATAAATCGCCCAAGGCAAAGTAGCCTATCAGTAATATTAATAGGTTAATTTAGTCAATAGTGTTAATGTGTTACATCCATTATAGAGCTAAAATATGTTCTGCTGCTCCAGACAGAATTGTTTTAAAATCATTTTTGGTCTTTTGATTGTAAAGGTTGCTGACCCCTGGCCTAGGCCATAGATTGTATATAAAGATGAACGACATTACAGCTCCCTGAAACGTGAAGCCAAAACATCTCGATCGCCCCCTGGTGGCTGGCTGCAGTATATGTCATAAACCCCGGCCATTCTATGTTAGTGGATGGGCCGAACTAAAAATCAAAGTTCACGTTACATTTTCCCACAGATGGTTTCAGTAATTTTAGGTAGTTCTTATCACATTGAGGTATGCTCAAGTGTTCTTTTATGATTAATTATTAGTTATCTGATAAAGGGTCTGAAGTCATAATTGACAGCTGTGTGCTTGCGATCGATGGCACTGCTCGCAATTGTTCAGTGTTTGGGCGGGGACTTGAAACAGCTGAGCTTGTGACTGTGCAGACTCTGGCTCCAAATGACATCACCAGTGCAAGATGGTGGCGGCCGCATCTGGGACATTTTGGCTTCATTTTTGTACATTGGCATAGGGGTGAGTCCATGTACACCTTTACATGTTTACACGTGTTTGAGATCATAAACGGTCATGAAAAATTAGTACACGAAAAACGTATGTTTTTTTTTTAGGGGGGAGGGGGGTAACACTAATTGTTAATTAACTGTGATAGACTGTGAATATGACAAGAAATGGTGTCAGACCGGGTTTGGCAACAGGTCAGTAGCCTACGTGCTCCATTCTATTAAAACGGTGCGTTCATTAAGGGGGTCGTTCGGCAGTGGGCTACAATGAGCAAAGGGCCAAATCACAGCATCTGCGGGGAGATGACACGGAATTATTTGCGCTTTTACGCACGGGTCGGTGGTGAAGTGGCGTACGTGACTTGTGCTACGGACGGACGGACAGACAGACAGCCACGTATCTAAAACAGGTAATACATCTGGCTACATCTTTCCCACATCACATATCCGTGATCACCTACACCCGCGTGTGTAAAAGTGCACACAATTCCGTGTCCTCTCACCGCGGATGCTGTGATTTTGAGTCTTACTCTTGTAAGACCCAATAATAATAATAATAATAATAAGTTACTGTGGACCTATATGCCATGCCTTTAAATAAAATTACCAGAAGAGTTCGCTGAAAAACAGGTAATGTCAGCCTGAATTACTCACGTGTGTCCCTGGTGAAAATCGCTGACATGCATGGGAAATACGGCTTCTACAGGCTCGCCATAGCTTACTGTCAGGTCTCAGGGACCAGAATTCGGGATGGCGGACCGTCGGAATGGCAATATTTTGGTGTGGCGGCCTGTAACCGTTGGTCGTTCAGTTGGTATTCGGATAACTGGGGCTTTACTGGTATAATGCAATAGCACCACCCAGCGGTGAAACCTGTGTACACGAAAAAAATGACACACTCTAAACGTTTAGAGATTTTTGTACACAAACTCACCCCTACATTGGCAGGAAGTGGAGATGCATTGTCCATCTTTATATTCCGTCATTGGTCTTGTCTATTAAGTAAATGGATGGTACTTGTATAGCGCTTTTCTAGTCATTCGACCACTCAAAGCGCTTTTTACACTACGAGTCACATTCACCCATTCACACAGTCATTTATACACTGGAGGCTGAGGCTACCACACAAGGTGCCACCTGTTACTCAGCTTTTTAACACACTCACACACCAATGGAACAGCCATCAGGGGTTCAGGTGCTCAAGGATAATTCGACATAAGTATCCTTGAGCACCTGAACCCCAAATTGTCAGGGCCGATCTTTCAATTGGTGGACGACCCACTCTACCTCTGAACAACAGCCGCCTCATGTTGCATGTGTAATTGCCATGTGTCACTCTTAATCTGATAAAAGTTGTTCTGGCTGAAACATTACAGTATGTTGAAGTAAATTAAGGAGTTTGTGTTCTAACAGGTCATGTGTGCGTCCTTCTTTCTCCTAAGTAATTTGTATTGGTGTAGCTGGTGAGTGTATAACAGTACATTGCTAATATATTTTTTTTCTTCAAAAAGTTTATATCCTTGACATGCTATTTTCATGCAGCTTGCAAAGAGTGCAGGAGTGAAAAATAGCTGGAATAAAGAAGAAATTCATGATGAACAATCACAGTGGCAGTGCACACGGACTGGCAGGAGCTGTAATGCACTTCCTGTTGAGGCTACCATGGAAACGTCCCAGGTTATGATACTGTATGAGTCGGACCAGCGCCTGCTGCCATTGTGTTGGGCCCAGTGTCCTGTGCATGTGTGTGCGTGTGGCCGATGTATCTCTCTGATCATAAGGGGTCTCTTAAGGCGAGAAGACAGAAGGCTGGTTTTGCAGCTACACACACACAGACAGAGTAAAGAGTGCCAGGCTGTGAGACAACTGAGAGCCAAATGGATCACACACAAAATCCCACACAGAGAAACCCAGCATAGTGCAAACACACATATGCTGCACTGAATGTACGAGCCAGAGTGTGGCAGAAGAAAAGAGCCCAAATGTTGAATGACAGAGGCCGTTGACACTGATGTCTTGGCTGATGGACTTGAATTAGCATCCAAGTCTTCTGTAAAACACTCCGCTCTGACACAGATTTGAATTCTTCACTATCACATTGCCCGAAATAGTACAATGTGTCAGAGAAAAAACTGACCACATACGGTCACATCGCAATAAGATATTCACAAATTTCCCATTTCACACTTTGCAGAGCAATATTATGCCCGGTGCGCACACACACACACACACACACACACACACTCGCACACACACACAACTCTGAATCAAATGCTAACAGCCATGAAATGAACAGAAAAAGCAGTTCATAAGCAGCTTTCGCGTTGCCTCTCCCATTGGTCCAATCAAAATTTTTATCCAATAAAGTCTTTAATGAGGTGAGTCATTGAGTCACTCCCTCCACATCACCTTCTGACAGCAGACATAAATTCGATCCGTCACACCATGTTTTCAGACAAATTGCCAGGATCATGGTGAATCAGCCACGACAGAAGCAAAGCTTTACATTTTCTCTGTCACAGCTGCAGTAAAAGGGTCAAATTAGCCTCAAGTTGTCTCACGTTGTTTTAAATGTAGTATTGAAATATGTCTTATAAAAGGAGTAAGACATTAAACTTTTGAGGATTTGCGTTTTGGATGTGTGGCTCATGTTTAATTAAATATGTCCTTTTTAATGAATGAACAACTTTCTTCTACTCAGGGTGTGCTACTGGGACTTTTCTTTTGTTTCTAAGTTTGATCTGTAAAATGGGTCACTGGATGACTCCTTCATGGACTGGTGCCGTGCTGACGGACCTCTGAATCATTAATGGCACGAACACTGCAGAGATGATGCCGTGGTTTTGTTTCATCTGAGATGTTTCAGTTCACGTTTATGTATTTATTTTGTTGTCTCTTGTATTTGTTCATTATAAAACCTCAATAAAAACTTGAATAAGAAAAGTATATAGTTTCAAGTGCTGCAGGGATGATGTGTTTTTTGTTCCCTTGTCAAAAAGTCAATGGGATTTTTTCCTTAGGGTTTGGAAAAGTTTAGTTTATTTACACTTACATGTATAAAAAATACAGGAGAGAAAGAAATTAAAAGTTAAAACACTGCATTATGAGGATACCTCTCCTATTAAATAACAACAATCCTACATAAAATGATTTCATTTCAAGCTCTGTGCCAACCAAAATCTTATACTTACACGTTTTCTACAGGAAGATAATCTTCACAAATTACGTTTATAATTTTCTAACTTAAGTACTATTCGGCCAGGATTAGTTTTACATAGGGATGTGGACTAATGTCGGTTAACCACAGGATGTCTGTAATAAAAATGTCCGATTTGCACGGGACAAGAAATCTCTGTAATTCTACGAGAGATGGGAGTGGTAACTCGGTTTGCACCCTGGCGTCACCTCCCTGTTGGCATGTGCGTGCTACGTTGCTTCCTGTATGTGTTACGTTTATTAGCCCAATATGAAATATTGCCCATGATCAGGATTGTGTGTACACAACGATTAGCAATATGGATTTATATTAGGCCTACCTAACACAACCAGAAGTCTCGTGGCTCCTAAAAGTGCTTTCTTCTCGACCTTTTTGATTGGTCTCCCACGGAGGGCCGTGCGATCATTAGAAGAATGTCCACTATCACAACTGCCGACAACACCGAATGCTTCTTCAACGCCTCCATCATCGAAAAACCGCAGAAAACTAGTTGTAAACATGGAAAAATGGTTGTAAACAGGACGTGACGAAATATTTACACACATTTTTTACAGAGAATCGCATTGGCACGGGATTAATATTACCCGAGGTATTTTCTCAGGACCGTTTTACAGAAAGTAAAAGTCACCGTCATTTTTACTCTCATTATCTGTAATGATTACAGACATGGCACGTTTTGACAGGACTAAAATCCCTGGTAATAATTACTTTACCCCACGTCTCCATGTTAAACTAATCCCGTCTAAATAGGGCTTTAAATGCTATTGCTAGAAGGTAAATGGTAGCGTTAAGCTATAACAAACTACACTACGCACAACTTCTTATCAGAAAATAACAGTTACAGAACGCTTGTCATTGAAACAGAATTTATAATAGTACTTTTTTAATGCGTACTTGATTTACATGTGACACTATACTGTAACCACTGCTGGTTGTGTTTACCTGCTTCCACGCAGCAGAGATGGAGCACAAAAAAAACGCTACTACTTTAGCATGCTAGTTCTGTTAGTTATGATATACCAATAAACTATTGTTTTTTTTTTTGTTTTTTTTTTTTGTAGGTCTACTTATAAGAACATCTCAAAAACTATACACTGCTAACATTCATTATTGAGTGTTTTACAAAACCCTTAATTGTAAAACTTAGAAAGCTTATTTTTGTTAGCATGCATAAACATTAGACATGGGTGGTTTCAATTACATGTTGTTATTAGTTATATGTTATTATTATCATGATTTCCACACTATGATGCTAACATACTTTTTTGTGTGCTACTATTGCTACTTTTTTGGAATCAGAACAAAAATGTGCTTGTTATTAAACATTTTAAGATGCTAATATTTGTTATCATGCTAAAACATTATTCATTAAAAGATCATAATCATGTTATCGGCCTACCCTTTTTCCCCTTTAAAGGTGGTGGCTTTGTGTCATGGTGAAGACGGCAGGCAGCAAAGAGTGATGAGAGTCAGCAGAATCAAGTGTCTAGATGAGCTCAGAGCTACTGCTCAACCTCATGAGAAGGCCATGTTTGTTGTTGTGTGGTGAAGACTACAAAAATGCCATTGTTGGTGAACAGCACCTTGCTATCCTTCCGTCTGCAGAGTGGTCCACTAGAAGCTAGTTACCAGCTGATAATGAGCCAAGTTAAATTAAAGTTCACAAGCCAGCGTGTTTCCAACTACGGTTTGGAGCTGTCACTGAGAGAGGTAATAATGGTTTATTGCAACTTGGGACTTATTTTCATAGTTTTGGCCTTCAACACTGGCGATTATGAAATATTGTACTCACCAAAGTTTAGAACAAAAATATCTATGCTACTTAATTTGGAAGTTAAACCCTATCAGACCTCTTTTTAGCAAAGTTGCTGCATTCCAAGATCTCAGCTTTTAACTCGCTGTGTATGCTACAATGTTGAAATGAGGGACAGATAAATAAAATCTGAGCTGTAATAAACTGAAATTATTTTGTAAAGGTCTAGTGTGTAGGATTCAGTAGCATCTAGCAGTGGGGTTGCAGATTGCAACTAACTCAAACTTCTACCATGCGCCAAGCATGTAGCAGAGCTGCAGTGGCCAATGTGAAAACACAACAACGCAAATGGCCCTATCTAGAGTCAGTGTTTGATTTGTCCATTCTGAGCTACTGTAGAAACATGGCGGACTCTGTCGAAGAGGATCCACTTTGTATGTAGATATAAGATCACTCTAAGGCAAGACAACACTATTAATTTTTATTTTAGGTAATTATAAACTACATTTCTCTCAACAGATGTCCCTAAATCTTAGACACTGGACCTTTAATATACTGAAATGTAACAGAGCCATGGTGTGAATGTGCGACCACTCCTGGTGCACACTACTACTCTCTCTGCATCATGCTGCACAAAAACACCAAGCCAAGCTCCAACTCTCACTTGGGAGGTAGGTGCTACCTGTATATGAAAATACTTTTGGCATAAAGCCACATTGATAACAATCAAATCACTGCCCTGGAGTATCATTTTAAATGTTCAATCACTCATCCACAGCCTCCCCCACATTCCACGCTAATCCCTCCACAGCTGAGCTAGCAATACATTGTTTTCGTCTCAGCAGTGAATCAAAAACCTCATCCAGGATTTGAGCCAGCAGCCTTTTGGAGAAGTGAGACTTCTCACCAGCTCACAGGGTCTCTCTCCACACACCACCATAGTGTGAAAATGCGACACACTGTGTCACTGTGTCGTCTTCTTTGTCTCCCTACAGTGACAAAAATTACACAAACTTAAATCTATTTTACGCAAATGTTAAAGTTGTTTGTGAAAAAGAAAGTCCTGACTGTTTCCTTTGCTGCACTCCAAAGGTTGGCCCTAAATCTCCTCTCCCTCTCATCTCTTGCCACAACCCGTCCAGCACTGAGCCATTCTCTTTGCGCCCTCTTCTCCTTTTCATCACCATCAAAAGAAGGATTGGAAGGTTACTGTCAGCAGCAGGGGGATGGAGACCCAGCAGAAAATAGAAAAATAAAAAGCCGAAGTAGCTGGACTGGAAGGAAAGTGGGTTAAGAGGGGCGTGATGGATGAGACTGGGAGCTTTCCTGACTCATGGCCTGCTTTCTCTGGTGACTAATGTGGTCAGTGACATCTCTCTCACCACCCCTCAGCCACCCTGCCCCATCTCTCCACTCCACCTGGGATTCTGGTTGCAGGCTCGGAGCAGAGTAGCACACAACCTCACCCCACTTACCATGTCTGGATCACTGAGTCCCAGCTTACACAGCATTGGTTGTGTGCTGCTGAGGTGGGGGCTAAAACAGTCCAGTGGGGACACGGCTGGGGTCAACCAAAGCACGCCTCTCTGTCTTATTTACTGCTAAACCTCTGAAAGGGATGCGAACGTCAGACCCTGAGGGAGGATAAGATAAGAGCTGTATATTTATCTCTCTTACACTTTTGTTTTTAAGACTTCTGACATAGGCTTTTAATGCATTTCTCTCCTATCATGCTTTTATGTGTGACCTCATTTTTAAGGTTGCTTGCATGTTTGGCTGATCTGTCAGACAGATGCCGTTTTTTTGGTACAACAGGATATCAACTAGTCTGTGTTATTTACCATTAAAATAATAGCTTTCATTGGTGTCCACTAGGGATGTGCGCAACTAGTCAATAGAACGTTGCGACTCTCACAAGCTGGGCACCAGAAATACTAGTCAGTTAACCTTATTAATAAAATCATTGTTATTAAAATAATGTACACACGTAAATTACATAGACATTTTTTGACGACTATTTTTTTAGGCTGTTTACTATGTGTTCACTCAATTAAAATGCTATTTTAATAAACAGACACATTTCCTAAAGATTTATTGTCCTAAAGAATATTGTTTTCAATAAATGTTATTTATTATGTTTTATTGAATGAGTTGTTTCGTAGGATAATGTGCAAAGTTACACACATTTCAGCACTGATTAAAATATGATTTGGTTAATAAAAATAAACAATTTCAAACCTTTTTTTAATATATATATATATATATATATATATATATATATATATATATATTAACCATTTTTTTATTTTTTTTATTTTATTTATTTTTTATTTTTTTTTTTATTTTTTTTTTTTACTTACTTTTTTACTTTTCATTAATTTCCGTAACTACTCGCAGGGGGCTGGAGCCTATCCCAGCTGTAATTGGCGAGAGGCAGGATACACCCTGGACAGGTCACAAGACTATCACTATCACACATAGAGACAGACAACCATTCACGCTCACATTCACTCCTACGGACAATTTAGAGTCACCAATTAACCTGCATGTCTTTGGACTGTGGGAGGAAGCTGGAGAAAACCCACACTGACACAGGGAGAACATGCAAACTCCACACAGAGGGGCTCCCCAATCCTGGGTTCGAACCAGGAACCCTCTTGCTGTGAGGCGACAATGCTAACCACTGCACCACTGTGCTGCCTAGTTTCACAGTCCAAGGGCGCATTCACACCATGATGGTCCGAGGGACTTGGTTCTATTGGGCGGGGAATGCTCAAAAATTTCACACCTTCATTTGGTTCAGTTCACTTTCACACTGCACTTTTTAAAGCAGACCAAACCGCCTGGACAACGTCACGCAGTTACAGCAGCTGCTCGTTTGGGGGCGGTATTGCCCGAGACAACCACTGACCAGGAAGAAAAAACGCATGAGGAAGCAGAAAACCCGGCTCATCGATTGGCCAGGACCGAAAAAGGAAATCCATCCCCTTCAGCCAGTTTGGTCACCACAGAAACAATGGAGCAACACCAAATTTATATCAACAACCGCCTGCACCTCCTCACTACTCCACATCTGCCCATGAGACAGTTTCCAACTTTTTCTTTTTTTTTTTACCTCTGCCTCTCCCGGTTTGCAGTGTTGGTTTTGTTTTTTTTCTACCCAAAATGCACTGTGCTCTACGTCACTTCCTCTCTTTGGTTCACTTCCTCTCTTTGGTTCGCTGGATAGTCCATTTGCATTTCCCACTAGAAGCACATTGCACCAGGGTTCACTTGCAAGTGAACCGAGACCCCCAGTTTTCAAGAGGACCAGGGTTCGTTGTTTGGTCTGCACCAGAGTTCGAATGAGCATTCACACCACTCCAAACGAACCAAACTATCCTTGGAAGAGGACCAGGGTTCATTTGAACCAAATAGCGCCAGTGTGAGTGCATCCTAAATTTAAACATCTGTTTAAATGTATGGGAAATTAGTTGCTAGGAACGTTTCTTTGCCTACCACTGCATTCATTTTGTGTGTTTTTTTGTTTTCAATTCACAATTATGGTTTCAAAATTAAAATTTTTAAAAAATAATTTGAAAGTGAATTCTTACTGACATGCAGTCCTCTGTGAACCCAACAAAACAAATTGACAACTGCCTTCACATAGCTACAGATATTGTAATACTGAAAGGTCTTCTGATTATTGTCATATCTCTTTTCATTTTTTAGAATTTATTTTAGCAGGAAGCATGGCACACTTTTGTCCCAGAGACAGGCTTTGGGTTAAGAAGTGAGTGACTCTCGTGCACATGATGGAGGTCACCTTTGCTGCAGCAGCAGCCTTTAAACACGTATCAGGTGTTGAGAGGAATTGATTTTCCGAGGGCCGTTGTTGCAGAGTCCAATACGGCCTGGTAAAAGTACAGCGGCATTCAACTGGATGATCCTCTGAGTATGTGTAATGAAAAATACTCACTTCAAAAATATAGGCCCATACAAAGCCCATACATCCACATTCATATGGGCCCAACTCTTCAGTCTGACTGTGCAAAAATAACCTCCCACAATACTATAGTGTCTCATTAGCAAGTCGGATTTGAAGTGGGAAGAGAGGCGCGAAAGCGACCAAGCATTCATTGTAAACCAACCACAGCGACTCTCTTTGATGATACATACCAGCTGGCCATTGAATTGTGCCTTGCTGATGGTTGTCTACAAGTGTACACAGCCACAGTGCAACAACAACAACAACACACACATAGACGCACACACTGAGGCCTACTCATTACTATGATAAGTGTCTTCTCTGCCCCTTGGTTGTTTTCATTTTATTTTCATTTCAAAGAAGACCAGGACCAGCAGCTGCCAGCTAGAGATCTGACGTGTGGTCAGATGTGTCAGTGCATCAGTGAGTGTGTGTGGGTGTGTGCTGCACTGGACTTTGCCTTTGCCCTTTCCAGCTATCAGTTTTGAAAAGAGTGTGTGTATGTGTGTGTATGTGTGTGTATGCGTGTGAGCAGAAACTCTTTGATGGAAGATGATACAGTACATAGCGGTCAGGCTGGCCTTTTGAGCAGCCAGCTTATTTGATACAATCTGACTCAAACGCATACTCAAAGACACGCACGCACATATATTTCACCCTGGTGAATATTTCAGGAGGACAGGGGGTTGGTCTGCCCTTTGAACTTGTGTGCCACACATCTCAAATCTGCTTGGTGACCACACCCGTGACCAAAACTGTGACACAAACGCATAAATACTTCATAAACTGTCATGTGAGCTGTGTGGCACAGCTGTTTGAGGACGTCAAATGGGATGACAATTTTTTTTGTACTAGTATAGATTGGAGAATTTGTGGAAAATGGCTTCAGCGTTTAAATGTTTTGAGTTTCGTGCAAATGGAGATACAGAAACATGGCTTTCCACAGGACAGGGTTGAGTCTCTTTCCAGCTTTTACTGTCTCAATGGATTATTCAGAGGATCAAGTGTGAGTCAGGCAAGGATTTCAAGAGTTAAGCACGTGGATAATTATTCTCGTTCTCCTTAAAACGGGCCAAGGAGGGCACACTCCTTTCGTGCCAGTTAACGCGCTTCACACAATGTGCTTAACACGGACAATTACACGAGTCAGAAACACTAAAAAGCTTTCAGATTGTTAGATTTTCTACAAAATAAAAAGGTTTAGAGAAAGACACGGGACGCTCTGGAGCCCCATCATGTGTTTCTGTCCCCATCCACAGGTGGGGAACACAGTTTGAGCTGAGATCTGGACACTGTTGTGTTTGTGTCTGTGTGTGCAGCCATCTGATATAATCTCGCACCTCAGCGTGCACTTGGCCTGACCTGAGTGCTGGCAGAGGACAGGCATCTCAAAATATGCTTATACTTCCCCCCACACTCCATTCCCTCCTCCCCTTGCTGTCACCCTCGCTCACATGCGCTCACACATACAAACGCAATCAAAAATGGGTAGCAGTGCATGGCTGTCGTACCCTGAGGCACCTTTAGGCCTTTGACCCCAACCTTAATAAACATCACCAGCAGAAATACAAAACTGACCACTGACATGCTGAACTTTGTCCCTGTGTGAGACAATTAGTTTTCCATTTTTTACATGAGAGCACATTTAAACTGCAAAACACAGGCTACTCATAAAAGAAACTGAGTATTTAGGTCACATTACAGTCACTCTCCTACAGGCTTACTGTGCATTATCTTTACACCATCTCATATGAATACATCAGTCCCTTTAAACCGTTAATGTGATTAGCTGGAGTAGCAGAGGGCATTAAACTGTAACCTGTAAGCGCATCTTGGTATTGCAAGGCTCCTAATGCTGAAAAGGTGAGAGTATAAAAGAAGAAACCAAGTCTGAACCCAGCTGATACTAATCACCTCAGCTGTTGCCTCTACACCAGGCACATACACTGCAACAATAAAGACAAATGCACATGACTGTGCCCAGTTTGAGCCATGCATTTCTTATCACTGATCATCTACTATCAATTGCATGATTCAGAATATGAGTCCATTGGCGCTATCACTGCCCTGTGCGGAAATTGAGCAATGCGAGCCCTGCAATTAAAAAACGGGGAATCAGAGCACTTACCGCTTACAGCAAGGAGCGGCGAAGGCAAGGTGTGGGGTCGGAAGTTGTCAAATGATTGTTTGCTTCTGTCGTATCTGTAAGAAGGTCATCGTTTGGGTTTTATTTTTGCTGTGCTGCACGGCGCTTTGCTGGACGGTTGCTCCGCTCAGGGCTGCTGGTCACACGGCATCCAAGGCGCGGTGAGAGGCGCGCTGCTGTGGAGAGGAGAGGAGAGGAGAGGAGGGAGGGCAGGGGAGAGGAGAGGAGATTAGGCCTGGTTGCTTTCAGCAGCATGACAAACAGCGACAACGTGTGGCCATGTGAGTGAAGCGTGAATAAATACTGTGGATGTGTAGTGACAGAGATGGAGGGATCAGGATGTTGCCCTGAGTTGGTTCACATCAGCAGGTTAATTGCACATGGATGTCTGTGTTTAAAAAGCTTTAAAAGTAAAGCAGCTAGGTCTGCTTCACAGAGCCCACCTATAGGTCAGGTACGCCAAAGAGGTGCATGGCCGGACCCCCTGACTGTGGTAGCTTGGTATTCATTATACAAGTAAGTGTTCTTCCTGCATGACCTTAGGCCTGCTGCACCTCCACCGGTGCCTGCTCTGGTTAGCTGCATGGTCATCAGCTAGGGACCACCGCTCATTGATGTTTCGCCCCTTAACCCTGAACATCTCCTGGTGGCAGGGCAGTGAACAGGGACGTCTCCCTGACACTCCCTGCAGGGTTTGCTCCCCACCCCTTATCCCGTCTCCTCATCCACAGCCAGAAACTCGCCTTTTCAGCCTCCTCTGACAGCTCCCTGGTTTGCTTATGCAGCCAGGCTCCTCGGCACCCCAGAGCCTTGAGCAACCGTGTTGTTGTGGCTCCAACAAAATCTCTGGCTCCCAACTCCACCGGGAAGAGCTTGGCATTCCATCCTCCTTCCCTGCACTCTGCCACCAGGTCCACATATTTTGCCCTCTTCCTCTCATGGGCAGCCTCCAACTACCTATAGGCTACCAGTCCTGTAAAATTCACCTACACTCACCGGCCCTTTTATTAGGTACACCTGTTCATCTGCTTCTTAACACAAAAAGCTAATCAGCCAATCATGTGGCAGCAACTCAATGCATTTCGGCATGTAGACATGGTCAAGACGACCTGCTGAAGTTCAAACTGAGCATCAGAATGAGGACTTTGAACGTGGCATGGTTGTTAGTGCCAGATGGGCTGGCATGGGTGCTGATCTGCTGGGATTTTCACACACAACCATCTCTAGGGTTTACAGAGGATGGTCCAAAAATGAGGATGAAAGGCAACAGTAACTCAAATAACCACTGGTTACAACCAAGGTGTGCAGAAGACCATCTCTGAACCAACAACACGTCCAACCTTGAAGCAGATGGGCTACAGCAGCAGAAGACCACACCAGGTGCCACTCCTGTCAGCTAACAACAGGAAACTGAGGCTACAGTTCACACAGGCTCACCAAAACTGGACAATAGAAGATTGGAGAAACGTTGCCTGGTCTGATGAGTCTGGATTTCTGCTGCCACATTCAGATGGTAGGGTCAGAATTTGGCGTCATGGATCCATCCTGACTTGTATCAACAGTTCAACCAAACTTTACTTTTGTGGTTCAGTCTCAAGGCTCAAATTATTTTCTTACGTGCTCAGCACCAAAGAGCAGGCAGACACAGTTAGCGACTACCTGGCAACACTGACGGTGAAGGCCAAAAACCGAGAGCGACTCTTGGACTAAAACTTGCCGGATAGACAAAAATACAATTTTAAGTGACTTTAAATGAATGGCAATGTATTTCTGTAACTGCTGGATGTATAAATATACTGGCCATTTGATGTAGCACCATTAGCAAATTACGTGTGTTTGTCAACAAGTTTGCCATATCAACTTTAAAGGTCCCGTATTACATTCACTTTTGGTTTTATAGATTGCTTGTAGTTTAAGTTATTACTAGAACATATTTTCATGCTGTTTGCAAGGCTTCACCGCAGTCTATGAATAAGATTCACCCCTCGCTCCTCCATGGCGCTATCCTCTCATCCAAATATGGTCACTTCTGGCTCCAAAAACCAAGATGGTGGCAGCCAAAATGCCGAACTGCAGGCTTCAGAACAGCAGTCCACAAACCAATAGGTAATGTCACGGTGGCTACGTCCATTATGTATACAGTCTGTGGAATATACCTATACCCTCTGTGTGAAATGATCCATTATAGTGCCTGTTCCTTTAAGCCCCCTTCCCGAAAAAGCCAGTCTGCTCTGATTGGTCAGCGTTTCCAGGTCTTTGCAGCCAGGGAATGACTGCTACGGCACTGTACCTGCCTTTTCTACCTTGATGTAGTATAATTGTGACATCACAACTTCACGGACATCCTGACAGCTTGTTTAAAGGCACAGTTTCTGAATACGTATTGTGTGCATTTCTGTGTAGATTGAGTGTTCTGGTACTTTCACAGTATTTATATAGCACCTATATCTGCATTTAAAAAAAAGACATGGAAATCTGACCTTTGGGAACTTTAAAACATGTTGTGTTCACAGTTTGTTTGTTTTTTTGCTCCCAAGTGGTGAAAAAAATATGTAATTCAGGTTTATTTAATAATAACAGTTATATCCCATTTGTTTAATCTATATCTTGCAACTAATCAGATGACACACAATGGGCCCTGAAGGTCTGGGGTCCTGGGCCAGTTGCCAGCTTTGCCTGATAGGTATTCCAGCCATGATGAGGTGACGAATACTTTGCACAGAGAAGCCACATAATTTGGTGTACACTCAGCGCCAGCTGATAATTAGCATACACTAATGGGATTTTAAAGGTGTAAATCTTGTTCTGTTTATCATCAGGCCTAAAGCTACTTTATCCAATAATGTTATCATAGTCTGTGTCTTGTAATCGGCAGGGATTTATCATTTTTGAGGACTGAGACTCTGATAATCTGGATAATTTCAGTTAAGTGGGATTTATACTTGTGCAGCAGATCCTACATCGTTGTGCGCATTTATACTTGTGTGGCGATGTGTCTGTGTCACTCTGCAGTTACACCTCCGAAACACTAGTTGGCAGCAGAGGTTTCTGTGAAGTGCTGTAAAGTTTAGTTGATTCAAAACATGCATTAAACACATTAAACACACATTAAACATCGCTTAATAGAGACAATTTCAAACACAAGTACACAAATCAGCTTCACTATAACTCGCAGCATTCACAGACAAACACTTGTCTTTATCTGAACACATTTTCCCCACAAATACAACATGCTAACATTATTAGCACAAGCCTATGGCATTTTACATTGTATAAATTAGCCTAGCCGCTGGCGATCTTTTCCTCTTCTCATATAAAACCAGGGACAACAGCAACATTTAACAAAGATAACGTTACAAAATTTAGGTCCATATCAACTCACAAGGTTCACCAACAAAACAACTGTCTTATACTAAACACATTTTCAAACAAATATAACATGCTAACGTTATTAGCGCAAGCCTATGGCATTTTACATTGTATGAATTAGCCTAGCAATGAGAGGAGATTTCCTCTGCTCATATGAAGCCAGGATAAATCACACCCAAGACTTAAAATGCTATTTTTGTGGAGGCTTTATTGTCTTCACAATTTATTGTTTCTTATCTGTGAAATTTAAGTAAATAAAAGCTTTGTTTCCACTGAGGGAAATGGTTTCAGCTTACAGAAATAGACAGGAGGTCTGCGTCACTGCAACTTGTAGTTATATTTCTTAAGAACTGTGCAAATTTCTGGCAGTTGTCGTCATCTGCAGGAGTGAAAATTCAGTACCCGGATAGCTACTAAGCAAACCTGGGCTGGGCTGGATACAGCAGCCTATATGGGTTCAGTGCTTTATGGATAGGATATGTTATCTTTGAATGTGTTTTTCCATTTCTGTTTTTTATAAAACTCAACTTGGAGACTTGAAACTTGCTTGAGAAAAGTCATCGATCACACTGCCGCTGTCAAAGTTACACTATTGTTGCTCAGTGTGCGCTGCATCACCTCACCAGTCATGTTCCTTTAAGGGAAAAAAAAGCAGACATGATCCTCACTGAAAGTCTTTGTAATTTGTATTAAATATGCTTCAACATGCACTGCCTTTTGCACTTTGATACAGAACATGCATAAGCTTAGGGAGCACACAGCACCATCTGCATACACAGATAAAATTAATGTAATGTAGCCTAATTATCAGCTCAGCCTCTTAGTGCCGCTGTAGTTCAAATCATCCAGGCCTCTCTTACTTATGTCTCACACACAGTGTGTTCTCTGTACTGACAGTATTTACCCACTACAGTGTATTATTACTGTCAGTGTGTTAGAAGAACATGGTGCACTGATCCTAATATGAACCCATAAACATCTGCAGCACATAAACTCGGGTCCAGAGCCTCGCATGAGAAATATGTGCCACTCAGTCACCCATGCGCAAGCCACTCAAATAGACATAAATCACAGGCCTTGGATCAATGCCCTGTTTCCCATAGGCGAACCGCTGTGGCACAACACAATCAATTTCTTGTTCCCTACTGCAACAGTAAGGAGGGTCGACTGGAATCAGCCCCATCAAACATTAATACCAGCACTGAATCCGAATCAACTCATTGGCATTCTGTAGAGAGGCGGGATTCGAGCGGTGGTGGGAGCATCTGTTGCTGTCATCAGCTGATGTAGTGACCACGATGGCTGTGTAATAGCAGTGAACACAATGCACACATTTAGGTGCTGCATGTCATTAAAAAAAGCTGATCCAGAGAAGGCAGCCAGGGAGAAGGAAATTTAATAGTTACAGGTTACAGTCATAATTCAAAGGATTGATCTTTTCAGAGCTCTGACATACATTCACCACACCAGCAAACAGGGAATTAACAAGACACACAAACCCTGTTACCCCTATGGAAAAGTGTGCTAAGTAAACTGGAGCGCCGTGTACTGCATGACCGGCCCATGTTGCTGGAGTCAGGTCACGGTCAACTGAATTACAGCACACATGGTGGTCATGCGAGCGGGTATGTGTAAGCTGTGGTTTCACAGGAGGGTGGGGCAGCTTGGGGATTAAAGGAGAAGCAGGACAGTGTGTGCAGACATGACAGGTGTGCATGTGTGTGTGCTCATTTTAACTCGTATGTCATTCCGTAAGATGTAAGCTCCCTCTTGGGAATACTGAGCAGTCCCCAAGAGGGAAGGAGGAGGATGTGACTGCACTCACAAATGATATTCCTCGCTATTAAACAAGCATCAAATGACCATAACCATATACAGGTCATTGATATAACGTTATGTGTGTCTAGCTGTGTGTGTGTGTGTGCACGCACGCAGGCATCCACACACTCATCCCTCATCTTTAATATTGCCCTGATCCACACTGTGCAGCTCATGCATACATTACATAAACACAGGCAGGCTGGTAATTTGATGCCACAGCAGTTAGTGATTAAATCTGCTTTAATTTGCTGTTGGGGAAATAAGGATTCACAAACGCCTATATTTCTTTTACATGTATTTAAGAGCCACCGGATGGCAATTTAAACAAGCTTCCCTGAAATGAGCATGCAAGGGCCTTTTCATGATACGAGCTTCTTTCAATCGTTCATTTATCTGCTGAATTATTAATGTATTATCTGCTGGCGGGGGGGGGGGTTACTGCTGACAGACTGAGAAGTAAGAGAGAGGAGTATCAGGAATAATTCACACTGCCTCTGACCTAGCCATGAGATACTGACATCATTTCACACACACACACACACACACACACGCACACAGGAGGCAGCTCCAGCTCAGTTTCACCTCTCGCCGATATCACAAACTCCCTGTCAGCTGAAAATATGCTCCAGTCAGCAGAGCCGTAATCCCCTATAGCAGCAGAATAGCTTATTGCTGTCTCTTTGTCGCCGTATTCCTCTTCTTGTGGTCCCACCGGGTGTTCAACACCTAATGAATACGTATTGAATAGCTTACTCACTCACTGTCATCCCTACACTACCACTTCCCTGTCTCTTAGTGGATGCAGGCCTGCAGGCTGATGGAGACAGATGGTTTTAGACTGATGGCCTTGGTGTCATGTTACAATCTGAAGCATGCATTAGCAGAGGGAGAATAATACCCAGCCTGAGGCATTGAAGTACCTCTTCTTTTCAAGTTACATCAAAGTTTACACTTATCTGTTTGTGCTTTACTAAAATGGTAAAAGGCTGGATTTTTTGGTGATATTCTGTCACCATCTCCTGGGCATACTGTGCAAGTACACCTTTCACAAATACAGTATGACGACAGCATGAGAATGTTCTGTTGCTTTATCATTAAAAGGGTAACTTGAGTTTTTTTTTATTTTCCCATGTTTGACAAAATTATAGAAAGGATCACTATAGAGACAGACATTTGTATTATTAAAGAGTAAGATCATTTGGGGTGGCTGGGCTCAGCCTTAGAGATAGGGTAAGGAGCTTGGACATCTGGAGGGAGCTCGGAGTAGAGCCGCTGCTCCTTCTCGTTGAAAGGGGTCAGTTGAGGTGGTTCGGACATCTGATCAGAATGCCTCCTGGGTGCCTCCTGCTGGAGGAGTTTGGGCACATCCCACTGGGAGGAGGACCCGGGGCAGACCCAGAACACGCTGGAGGAAAAACAATCCAGAAAACAATTGATTCCCTATGATACGGCGCATCTGACTGGTTTTCAAGCATTTTTTTATGACGAGTGTCTTTCTGGCGTCTTTTTAGACGCGCATTTGTAGATGCTGAAAGTTGAAATAATCTCAACTTTTGGGCGTCAGTAGCACCATAGCTCCATCTTGGGTCCATTTTCAATGTTTTGATCGTCCGGTTGCTCATGCACCCTCGCTCTACAGGCGGTCCTCATAAGGAGCACTCATTGAAAGGGCGTTTCAGGCATTTCAAGTGTCTTTGAAGCCTCCACGTTTCTAGCACCACCTGTAGGTGTGATCACCCCCCTAGGGTCCCCCAGGAGGAACTGGAAAGCTTTGCTAGGGAGAGGGACATCAGGGGTGCTTTGCTTGGTCTGCTGCCCCCACGATCTGACCCTGGATAAGCAGATGAAAATGGATGGAAATGGATGGAAGATCATTTTACCTATGTTTAGCCAGATCCAAAATTGTCATCAGCAAACCCACCAGACTCCAGTTGAACAAACATTAATTTTAGTGTATAGAGACAACACATTTTCACACCTAACTGAGTAAAATAAGGGTTTATTTCAACCTAACCGAGTTTGTACTTGTTGGAACAGTGGAAAGAGAAACCAAGACATTTTTTGTTTCTGTCAACTTTAAATTAAGAGTGTTTTGTGATGATAAAATTTGTTTATTCCGATGGAATCTGGTGGGTTTGGCAAAAGCGATTTTGGGTAATATCTCTGGAGAAATCCTTTCCATAATGTTGTCAGATGCTTTTAGTTGACGTACATTGACGGTGCACAACTACCCATAAACATTACTGGACCAACTACACCAACATTTTTGTCTCCATTAGTCACATAGAAACAAAAACATTTGGAAATAGGTCCAGGTTGAAAAATACTTAAGTCACCTTTTAAGAGGGATTTCTAGGAAGACACTATGTCTGAACTGCTGCAGGAGTTTTGTGCAGATAAAAGTTTCCAACCAAGTTCTACGCGTGTTTTATTGTTTTGTTGTGATAAAGATTATGTCTGATTACATAACCATGCAAATGAAGCTTCAGAAAATCTGCTCATGAGCTGATAAGCTTACTGTCAGCATCAACACATGGGAAAAGGTAAAATTGGCGATTCAGAATAATCCTGAAAGACATTCAGTCTTTTGAAAATACAATTGCATTTTTATATGACAAAAATTACATCATCTAAAAATAGGTACTGTGTATTGGACATCTGTGAGTCAAGTTTTCCTTGCATATATGAAAAACTCTTAAATGAACCAAAGTGAATTCTCCCTGCCGGAATTGAAGTATTTAAACATTTACCATATCTTAAAAAATTAGTAGACTGACTTTGGTTGAAAAGGGAAATATTTTCTTTGTATAAATGATCTCTTTTTTTCAAAAATCACATTAAATTCAACGGTAGTGTCATCACACCAGCATGTCCGCTGGGGGAGGCTTTAATGGGATCTGGCCTAGAGTGAACCTCTTGGCCTTGAACTGATTCAGTTCCTCTGGAGTCAGTGCGCTCTCCTGTGAAAACAGACTGTCCGATGCCCCACCAGCGGCCCCGGCTCCTGCTGCAGGTGGAGCAGAGGTCGTCCCAAACCCTCCACTCGCCTGTCCAAAAGTACTACCCCTTCCTGCTGCAGCAGATGCATCAGCCCCGAATCCGCTCCCAAAGCCTCCTGCTGTGCTCGGTGTCGAGGAGAAACTGAACCCAGTGGCAGAGCCAGCTCCTGCGGTGGCTGCTGGATTGTTGGCAGCTGGAGCAGCGAAGGAGAAAGACGAAGCTGGAAGTGCAGATGAGGAACCGAACCCAGAGGGAGGTTGTGTAGGAGCTGCTGAGGCACTGCCAAAACCTGTGGAGGATGATGGTGCTGCGGAGGAACCAAAGCCACCACTTGGAGCAGCAAAACTGAAAGTGTTGGCCTGGGCCGGTGCTGGAGCCCCAAAGCCTACATGGTCAGAAAGATTTAGAATTAACACCGGAGAAATGGCTACTATCGATCTGATTATCTGATCAACATATTCAAACAGGATAGGTAGTTAAATTATCTGTACTGTATTCATGAGAGATGAGGGATACTAAAGAGTGTTAGATGATGCACCTCTAAAGCTCTTCTCCAAGCTGAAGACGTCACTTTTAGCTCTGGGAAATTGTTATGAGCATTATACAAAATTGTTCCTTAGCTGCAACCCTATATTCCAGTGTGCTGAGACAGAAATTGTAGCAAACATATAGCATGGAATATGAAATGAAATGCCTTTTTGTTTACCCACCTTATTCCTGAGGGCACTACTGTAGAAATGATTATGTGCGCAACTTCCAGTGAGACAGCGGAAGTAGCAGTAAGCTAGTTAGTTCCATAGACTGTCTGTGGTTAGTCCCAGTGGCTACTCTTTGTGGCTAACCGCCAACGCTGGTTCTTTTCAAAAGTAATTTAACAAATATTTAACTAATGTTAACTTAGCATTTTCTAAAATGTCTTTGCGGAGCTCTGGTACCTGTTGCACTGTCCGTGTCTGTAACAACTAACAACCAGTCTAAGCTAAATTTTTGTCTTCAGCAACTGTGTTGAACATGTAACCAGAACAAAAAGGGATTGTTCCAGTTGCCATGGTTACCATTGGTATGAGAAATAAAACCAGAAGAGTTTCACGAGACACAGCGAAAAGTATTAAATCAGAATTAGCAGAAGAGAATGACGCGTAGACTGACAGGTCTGTCACTCAGCGTCAGTACATGATATCCCTGTCTTTACCCGTCTGACTTCATTCTCAACCTACATTAGATGTTTGGCGTTTGACGCTGCTAACCAGAGCCACTTCCCTCATGTTGCCAATGTCACACACCCAGCGTGACTGGAGACTACATCTCTCTTGAGCCATGTATCATATTTGCTCTTCAAAAGCCATACATTATTAAACACACACTTCCCATGTGAGCTTTACGCGCTTGTCACATTCCTGCTGCCAACTAGCTGCATACGCCAATCATTTTTGGCGATTCTGAATTAGATATACAAGGAACATGTTTTCCTAACGTTAGGCATGTTTGGAGGCTTTTTAAGAACATCTTCTGAACGATAGCCAAAACAATGTATACTCAAAACTTTTCAAAAATGCTCCACTAATTCCAAATCCTTTAAATTAATTAAATAAATTCAATTTCATTACTTTTTCAGGGATTTCATGACCGTGGAAACCCTGAGAGAGTCGAACTGTAAGTACAACAACTTCTGGTTTGACGAGAAGTTATGTGCTGGACTATTTCCTGACCAGGAGCAGACACTTCCTATGATCCTTTGCAAGAAAGAAAACATTTCTGAAAATGTTAAACTATTGCTTTACTCCTCTTTTGTAATAGTGAAGCAACACTTAATCTTCACCTCCGCTCTGAAAGCTGGACGTTGAGGATCCAAATCCAGTCACTGTTGCTGAACCAAAGCCACCTGAAGATGCCTGAGGATCTGGGTTGTTCATCTCTGCGAGCTGCAAGGAAAGTAAACATCACAACATGTTGACTGTATTTTTTAAAAAGCCCCTCATGGGAGTACTGTTACAAAAACTGTGTGTGTCTGAGTCTCACCAACGCTGTGCGCGTGGCTGGCTTCATAACCTTAAGTTCCTGGACTCTGCTTCTCCACTGGTTGAGCAACTGATTGACACCATTCACCTACACACATGAAACAGGGATTTCTTAGACTCAAAAACACTGAGATATCACCCATCATCTTCAATGAAAGAATACTCGTGCCAGTGCAGGAGAGTCAAGTCTCATCCTCTTTACGTTCTTATTAATCAGAAGAACAAATATAAGGACAAATATCAGGCATGGCATTGATAATTGTCACTACACTTACATAGCTCTGCAGATCTCCTGAAGCTCTTGTGGAGTAATATTCCAGCCTGAGCTCTTCTGGAGAGAGATCAGCAAAACCTGTAAATGAGAAATACAAAACATGTTCAAAGCTAAGTGTTTACAAATGACAAAAAAAATCATGCAATTAAATGTGTATGTAATACAGACCAGATAAAGATGTCCTTAAGTTAGAGTAACACGAAAAGCCCCACTGCCCTGAACTCTCCCAAATGTCCATGTCCATCTGAATCATCTCCCTGGGTGATTGTGAGACAGACGTTACATTGATTATTTCCCTATGACGACAGTAATTTTAATGCTACACAACTTTTAAAAAAGAGGGTGTACTCACAGTTTTTTGTCGTCATCCTCCTCACCAGCTGTTACCTGCTGTCCTCCTCCTCCTCGACCTCCCCTGTCAAAGGTGCTGGGAGTATTGAGTGCTAAAAATCTGTTTTGAGAAGAGAAGCTGAATTCGGAGCTCTTCACGTTATCTCTTCTCCCTCCACCTCCTCCTCTGCCCCAGTCATTTCCTCCTCCTCCTCCTCCTCCTCCTCCTCCTCCTCCTCCACCCCAGTCATTCCCTCCTCCTCCTCCTCCTCCTCCTCCTCCTCCTCCTCGACCCCAATCATCACTTCCATGAGAGGAGAAAGATGAAGGCTGGATAAAACCTCCTTTTTGCTGGGAAGGATTCACCCAAACTCGGTTTCCAAACCCTGAAACAAACATGCATACCAATACCATATATGATGAGGAAAAAAAGGTTGATGTTCAACACTTACAGTCATCCTGTTTGTCCATATTATAATTTTACTACTGTCACTTCTGTCTACTCTGTACATATGACACCTGTTGCATGGCTGTCTGTCCTAAAATACGGATCCTCCTTCTGTCTCCCCTTATTTCATCTAAAACAAAGGGGTTCATGTGTGTGTGTGTGTGTGTGTGTGTGTGTGTGTGTGTGTGTGTGTGTCCTCCAGAACTGAGGGTCAAAGGATAGAGACTGCTGGATGTTGTACAAAGTGTAAATCCCTTAAATGGTCCTGTGTGTAGGATTTTGGGGGATATATTAGTGCAAAGGGAATATAATATAAAACCCATCTTTTCCTTGGTATATAATCATTGGGTTTTCGTTACTTTAGCGTGAGCCGTTTACAGCTACATAAGGAGTCGGTCCTTGTCTACACAGTCTGCCATGTTGCACTGCCATGTTTCGGTACAGTCGCCCCGAACGCACAAACCAAACACTGGCTCTAGATAGATATTTACACTCACCGGCAACTTTATTAGTTACACCTGTTCATCTGCTCCTTAACGCAAAAAGCGAATCAGCCAATCACGTGGCAGCAACTCAATGCATTTAGACATGTATACATGGTCAAGGCGACCCACTGAAGTTCAAACCGAGCATCAGAATGAGGAAGAAAGGTGATTTAAGTGTCTTTGAACGTGGCATGGTTGTTGGTGCCATACAGGCTGGTCTGTCAGAAACTGCTGATCTACTGGGATTTTCACACACAACCATCTCTAGGGTTTACAGAGGATGGTCCCATAAAGAGAAAATAATCAGTGAGCAGCAGTTCTCTGGGTGAAAATGCCTTGTTGATGCCAGAGGTCAGAGGAGAATGGCCAGACTGGTTCAAGGTGATAGAAAGGCAACAGTAACTCAAATAACCACTGGTTACAACCAAGGTGTGCAGAAGACCATCTCTGAACCAACAACACGTCCAACCTTGAAGCAGATGGGCTACAGCAGCAGAAGACCACACCAGGTGCCACTCCTGTCAGCTAACAACAGGAAACTGAGGCTACAATTCACACAGGCTCACCAAAACTGGACAACAGAAGATTGGAGAAACTTTGCCTGGTCTGATGAGTCTGAATTTCTGCTGCCACATTCAGATGGTAGGGTCAGAATTTGGTGTCATGGATCCATCCTGCCTTGTATCAATGGTTCAGGCTGGTGGTGGTGGTGGTGTAATGGTGTGGGGGATATTTTCTTGGCACACTTTGGGCCCCTTAGTACCAATTGAGCATGGTTTAAACACCACAGCCTACCTGAGTATTGTTGCTGACCGTGTCCATCCCTTTATGACCACGGTGTACCCATCTTCTGATGGCTACTTCCAACAGGATAACGCAACATGTCACAAAGCTCAAATCATCTCAAACTGGTTTCTTGAACATGGCAATGAGTTCACTGTACTCCAATGGCCTCCACAGTCACCAGATCTCAGTCCAATAGAGCATCTTTGGGATGTGGTGGAACGGGAGATTCATGGACATGGATCATGGATGCTATCATGCCAATATGGACCAAAATCTCTGAGGGATGTTTCCAGCATCTTGTTGAATCTATGCCACCAAGAATTAAGGCAGTTCAGAAGGCAAAAGGGGGTCAAACCTCATACTAGCAAGGTGTACCTAATAAAGTGGCCGGTGAGTGTATACGGCTAGCTAAGCTAGCTTAGCAATTTTGTCAGTTGGAAGCAGTTGGACTCTGCCAGCTGAAGCTGAGAGTGTTTGTAATATTTTTCATAATATAATTGACATAAATTAGCTCAGATTAAGTATCCAAATGTTCATATTCAGTAAGTAGCTAGCTGATGTACGTTAGGACTCACAAACTAAAGTTAAGTTCAGTGAAGTGAAGTGAATGAGAGACGACGGTTAATTCTGCTCGGTAACTTCGCCTGTAATTAAACCAGCAAACGCAGAGTTTACAATACAAGAGAGCAGCTACAGGGTTAAGTTTAAATTTTGCTATTTTTATTTCTATTTGTCGTTACCTCCTCCACCTCCTCTGGGTTGCTGCTGAGCTGAGGAGCGGTTGTAGCTGTTGTTGTTGTATCCTCCTCCACCTCCTCCTCCTCCTCCTCCTCTGTTTCCTCCTCTCGGGTGCTCATTCCAACATTTGTCGCCGTACCGACAGCGGCCCTGGAGGAAAAAGCTACACACTGTCATTTCGACACAGTGTTTAATGTGTCAGACGCAGTGTTAGCTCCCAGATACCGCTCACACTCGGTAGTGTTTTCGTGCGACTCAAGAAGAAGCACGAGCTGGTGTCGCAGGAGATTTGCGTCATCGCTCACTATTGTAGTGTGAAACAGCGACCCCATGTGGTAGTTTAAAGGAACACAAGGCGCCAACAGCTGGTTTGCATTAGAAAACACACTGAATATTCATTCAGCATTTCCTCCATGGCTGCAGTGTTTCATCATACACTCAAATGTTATTCTTAACTCTTAACTTTTCTGAATCTGAAGCAGAATAAAGTTTATTACAGAGCAGGTTTCCACTGAGGAGGAATCTGGTGTGGTTCTCTCTAAATAGATTTAACATGCAATAAACGAGATGAAAACAAAGTAAGGCAAAGTACTGCAAGAACATAAATATAGAATAGAAAATTTACAGTAACAAAAATACTGTGAAAATTACTTTAAGATAAACAATACACAATATACAGTACAGGCCAAAAGTTTGGACACACCTTCTCATTCAATGCGTTTTCTTTATTTTCATGACTATTTACATTGTAGATTCTCACTGAAGGCATCAAAACTATAATGAACACATGTGGAGTTATGTACTTAACAAAAAAAGGTGAAATAACTGAAAACATGTTTTATATTCTAGTTTCTTCAAAATAGCCACCCTTTGCTCTGATTACTGCTTTGCACACTCTTGGCATTCTCTCCATGAGCTTCAAGAGGTAGTCACCTGAAATGGTTTTCCAACAGTCTTGAAGGAGTTCCCAGAGGTGTTTAGCACTTGTTGGCCCCTTTGCCTTCACTCTGCGGTCCAGCTCACCCCAAACCATCTCGATTGGGTTCAGGTCCGGTGACTGTGGAGGCCAGGTCATCTGCCGCAGCACTCCATCACTCTCCTTCTTGGTCAAATAGCCCTTACACAGCCTGGAGGTGTGTTTGGGGTCATTGTCCTGTTGAAAAATAAATGATCGTCCAACTAAACGCAAACCGGATGGGATGGCATGTCGCTGCAGGATGCTGTGGTAGCCATGCTGGTTCAGTGTGCCTTCAATTTTGAATAAATCCCCAACAGTGTCACCAGCAAAACACCCCCACACCATCACACCTCCTCCTCCATGCTTCACAGTGGGAACCAGGCATGTGGAATCCATCCGTTCACCTTTTCTGCGTCTCACGAAGACACGGCGGTTGGAACCAAGGATCTCAAATTTGGACTCATCAGACCAAAGCACAGATTTCCACTGGTCTAATGTCCATTCTTTGTGTTTCTTGGCCCAAACAAATCTCTTCTGCTTGTTGCCTCTCCTTAGCAGTGGTTTCCTAGCAGCTATTTGACCATGAAGGCCTGATTCGCGCAGTCTCCTCTTAACAGTTGTTCTAGAGATGGGTCTGCTGCTAGAACTCTGTGTGGCATTCATCTGGTCTCTGATCTGAGCTGCTGTTAACTTGCCATTTCTGAGGCTGGTGACTCGGATGAACTTATCCTCAGAAGCAGAGGTGACTCTTGGTCTTCCTTTCCTGGGTCGGTCCTCATGTGTGCCAGTTTCGTTGTAGTGCTTGATGGTTTTTGCGACTCCACTTGGGGACACATTTAAAGTTTTTGCAATTTTCTGGACTGACTGACCTTCATTTCTGATGGCCACTCATTTTTCTTTAGTTAGCTGATTGGTTCTTGCAATAATATGAATTTTAACAGTTGTCCAATAGGGCTGTCGGCTGTGTATTAACCTGACTTCTGCACAACACAACTGATGGTCCCAACCCCATTGATAAAGCAAGAAATTCCACTAATTAACCCTGATAAGGCACACCTGTGAAGTGGAAACCATTTCAGGTGACTACCTCTTGAAGCTCATGGAGAGAATGCCAAGAGTGTGCAAAGCAGTAATCAGAGCAAAGGGTGGCTATTTTGAAGAAACTAGAATATAAAACATGTTTTCAGTTATTTCACCTTTTTTTGTTAAGTACATAACTCCACATGTGTTCATTCATAGTTTTGATGCCTTCAGTGAGAATCTACAATGTAAATAGTCATGAAAATAAAGAAAACGCATTGAATGAGAAGGTGTGTCCAAACTTTTGGCCTGTACTGTAGTTGTTTCAGAATAAACAAGCTGTACAGTTGTGCAGGATGTGCAAAAATATTTGCATTAATATACATTAGGTTATCAAATTTTTCTGTTTGGAGTAACAGTGTAGTATTTTCTATTCTATCAAGAAGGGGACAAAACCTTAGAGTAGTAGCTACTAGACAGTAGTAATGTGCTTTGAGCTTAATTAAAGGTCCTGCATGTACAAACAGGTGTTCACAATTATTCTGTCTGACTAGTCCTCTTAAATTGAGCAGAGCTATGCTGTACATTTCCTGAGGTCATCAAACTCTACACTCACAGTTGCCAGATTTCTACTCCAGATACACTTTGCTAGCATGGCCAGATTAACCTGTTAGTGGGCCCCAGGGCAAAAAAGTACTATTGGGTCCTTAATGCAGCCACCCCATACAACTTCCTCCCTCTGCTGTGTTGTGCAGCTTCACACTTTACATATTTGTTACTGATGTGGCTGACATTCAGACACAATTTTTCAGACCTTCTGTGGACAGTTTGCATATAATTATGAAACTGATTTGTCATAAAAGTCCTTCGAATATCCAGGTATACTGGTTTCAGCGGTACGGTAGCTGCATTGTATAAAGTTGCATTAGCACTAGCCCTGCTACGAGACACAATCACTGGTCTCCTGGGGTAAAGTCCTGTGTTTGTTTGACCCATAGGCCTCCCCAACCTGTCTCATACTAAACACATTTTCCAAACAAATACAACATGCTAATGTTATTAGCACAAGCCTATGGCATTTTACATTGTATAAATTAGCCTAGCAATGAGTGGAGATTTCCTCTGCTCATATAAAGCCAGGATAAATAACACACAAGACTTAAAATGCTATTTTTGTGGAGGCGTTATTGTCTTCAAAATGTATTGTTCTATGTGTGAAATCATGCGGTTCATAAAGTTCAAAAGTCATTCATGGTTTAAGCGGCACTGGCAGCGGCATTGTATGAAGTTGCATTAGCACCAGCCATGCCTGTGTTGTCTTGCTTTCCCAGGTGCCATAAATCCTCAGGTGCTGCTGTAAAATGAGCACAGATAACTAAGGCTTGAGTGAATGATGCTCACATTCAAGTTTATAAGTTGCAAACTGATGTGTTCAGCTTACCGTTTACCAAAAATACTGTATGAGCATGTTCAATGAATGCACTCTTTTTGCACGTTCACTGTTTCCCTGTATGTTTACACATTATTTCCCATCAAGTTCAGAGTACCAAACAGACGGCTCCTTTATATACACCAAACAAACCAGAATGTCTGTGGTGAAATTATATCATCTGACCCCATGAATACATATCAAGAAACAATGATAGAAACTAAAATAATTAAGGCCTTCAAACTGGATTTTTAAGACAGCATGTCAAACAAGACAAGGCCAAACCATAAGGAAATAGATACTGCAACTGATATTGTAATTTAGAGGTGCAAATTCTTTAAATGTAGGAATTATTCACATTTTTCCATCTCCAGTTTGCCACAGGGTGTCTGAGGCCGTGGGATAGTTGCCCTCTTGGCTCAGTTGGTAATAGAGCCTCGCTAGCTAAATGCACCAATTGAATGGTTTAAACTGTTTCAGCCTAACAGGTGCAGCAACACTGAATCTTTCATGGTCTATGAACACGCAGACACTGCACTGACAAAAAGGTCTAATCAGCCATAAGTGAAAACCGTTGTGGGTGTACACTGTATGAACATAAAGCATGCACGGTCTTCTACAGAGGTGAAGATGGTGTGTCTGGTAGGCTATGTATACATAAATTGCCTCAGACTTTTCTTGATTAATCCCTCTGAAAGCTAGTGCTCACTACTAATTTAATCCAGCTTCACATATGCATGCAGTGTCAGACAAATCCTGTTCTCTCTAAATAAAAGAAAACCTAAATCTTAAAATGTATAAAGATTTTTAATACAATGAAAGTTTAATTGTATAAAGCTTGTCAACACAGACCACAGAGGTTGACCTCAAGAGTAAACATTTTTCTTAAATACTTCCAACAACATTGAACACAGCTCCTCATTATGCATCACATTTCTTCATCTTTCAGAGATACTGTTCATGCAATATAAAAAAAGCTTTATTTCCCATATCTGTAAGGACAACAAAATACACATTGATAGAGCAATGACACTTAAATGCAAGGATTTTTCAGAATGTTTGAATATAGTATAAAGTACAGGTATTTTTTGCAAACAACGATAAGTTATAATGTTAACGGACAAACAAGTGGCTGTAAGGCCGTATGGCAAAAACACTTTTTAGCTTGTGAAAATACACATAACATCAATACTGCATTTTAATGAAAGAAGGTTAAATATATAGTTTTCTTGATAAATAACATAGTTATAGCAAATCTCTTGATTAGGAGGAGCAGCGTAAATAAAATGCAGCCTACTTTAAAATAGAGAACCTGGCAAGAACAGGTGTGCAAAATCAGGATACAGCATAAATGTATCAATGTTATTAATGTTTTGTATGGCTGGCATGGATCAAGTCTTACATTTTGTTGTTAATTGCCAAACTTGACATCTACCACATGTAAAGATTTCTTGAGCTAACAAATCCGAACATTTTTCAGCTTAACTAGGGTGTACTTTCAGTAGATCCGGTGGATCTGGGGTCACTGAACTACCTTACAATGTGCAAAAAATGTAGAATAAAAAATAAAGCTAGATTTGTAAAAAAAAAAAAAAAATAAAAAATAAAAAAAACAATAATTTGTAGGACACATTTCTGTAAGGTGCCTGATCAATGAGAAACCTCCTTCATGGATAACAAGCTTTAAAAGAGTGAGACATCTATGAATCCTGTTTGAGCTGCGCTGAAGTCATCACATAAAATATATATATTTCCTTTGTTTCTACAAAAATATGAGCTGCTTGTTAAGTAATAAAACTATATGAATGAATAAACAATATAATATTATCTGTACGATACTGTGGGCAATAGTAAACAACATTTAAAAAATAATAATATAGTGATGTTGATTTTATGCAACAACCAGCAGCGAGCTTAGTCCCAATAAACATCACAATAAAGAAAGAAATTAAGAGAATGTAATATAAAGAAAGGAAGAAAAGAAAGTGCACGTGCAGACGTTATGACTACTTTAACCCTTTGCACAGCAGGGACAATCCCTGTATGCTCAGACAGAGGACCAAAAGGAGAACTCTCGCTCCATTTCTTGTCTCCCTCCACAGCCTGTCGCCGTCCCTCCTCAGACTCACATTCGTAGAGCTGAGCAGCCGTTCTGCCAGCTGGAAGGCCTGGTTGTCCTGCAGCAGGACCGGAAGACACTGGATGGAGACAGGGTTGCAGCTCTTCTGCAACCTGCACATCTGGTGAGATGTAGATATATATAGATGTAAGTTTAAAGGGCTTAAATCTTATTTTCCTTTAAGGAATAGTCCAATATTTGGGAAATTTACGTATTCACTTTCTTTCCAAGAGAAAGATGGGAAGATTAATGCTTCTCTCATGTCTGTATGATAAATACGAAGCTACAACCAGCAGCCTGTTAGCTGCATTGACAAGAAATCAAATAAGCGTATTTCCCAAAATGTCAAACTATCCCTTTAAACTATTTTTGACAATGCAAAATCAAATAGTTTTGATAATTTTCTAAAATAAGTGACACTTTTTGCACTGATAGACTCAAATAAATAACTTATAATAACTTAAATACTATATTATAATATACTGTATCGTCATTCTACGGTTTGTATGATATCTTATGAAAATGTACGTACAAAGGTTTGTGCAATATCTAACGGATTAAAAACGCACAAATGGCATCGTCATGCCACAAAGGTTTTAGAAAAATGGTTGGGCTTCATCATGTTACGTGCTTGACGTAAAGTTACTGTGCTAAGGCTTCGGAAAGTAAAGTTCCATAGGTTAGGTTTGCAAAAGAAATGTGGCGACGACGTTCCTTAAAATAAATCACAATTCACATGAATTCACACAAGACACAATCACTGGTCTCCTGGGGTAAAGTCCTGTGTTTGTTTGACCCATACACCTCCCAACCTGACGCCTGTCTTATACTAAACACTTTTCCCAAACAAATTCAACATGCTAATGTTATTAGCATAAGCCTATGGTTTTTCACATTGTATAAATTAGCTTAGCAGCCAGCAATCTTTTCCTCTTCACATGTAAAACCAGGGACAACAGCAACATTTAATAAAGGTAACAGCACATAATTCGGCTCTGTTACAACTCACAAGGTTCACTGACAAAACAACTGTTATATACTAAACACGTTTTCCAAACAAATACAACATGCTAACGTTATTAGCGCCTGGCATTTTACATTGTATAAATTAGCCTAGCAATGAGCTGAGATTTCCTCTGCTCATATGAAGCCAGGATAAATCACACACAAGACTTAAAATGCTATTTTTGTGGAGGCTTTATTGTCTTCATAATTTATTGTTCAAAAATAGACAGGTCTGTGTCGCTGTGAGGTGTAGTTACATTTCTGGGGTGGTGCACATCAAGCTACGGCAAGGCTCGATGTCGACGCAGAGCCTACACCATAGCTACGGCGTCGATTCAACGCTGAAGTATAAATTCCGCATTATGCAGGGATTTGCTCTTAACACTACTTCCTTCTTTACTCCCATCAGCACATTGGTCAAAGTATTGCAACCTTCTCGATTATGTGGGTAATTCATGAATTACTGGCTCATGATTATTTGGGTTTTATAAGAATTCTGGTGCATTACTTGTCATACTGTAGGTATGTGTATGAACAGTTCCTCAGAACAGCCCGTATTACAAAATATTAATAAACATAGAGTTTCAGTTTCAGGGTGTGGGGGTTTTAGAACTGGGTCAAAATAACATGTTTGGGTTTGATTGGTGGTCTAAGTGGTTTAGGGTCGGTGCTTGACTGACTCAGTACTGGGTACTACAGTTGACCCAGACTGGGTAGAAACTGACCCAGTATTTTTTTTTTGGTGTGTGTGTAACACTTTCAATATTTTCAACGGTGTAATGGTGTGCAGTAAATGAAACAAGTTTACTAACCAGTGTGTCGAGGGCCTCCAGAAAATCAGGTTGGCTCTCACTCAAGAGGCTCAGAGTTTCATCAGGCAGCTCTACAGAAACAACATATATAGAACACAAACATGTTAAACTGTCGCAAACAACTTTTTGAGCACGACCTCGTTTTGCTCAAAGCACTGTTGGGGAAATGTTTACCGCCCTCCTTAGTCTAGAGTTCGCCCTCACCTTCCATGGCACTGACCAACAGGTGAGCCGCATTTAGGTGGGGAGGGATACCACTCTGGCTGTTCTCCGCCAATTGGCCCAGTATGGCTGCCAATGATTCTCTTTGACTTTCCGACAGCTCCTCCATATCGATTGTTTCACCACTGCACAAGTCCTCCAGCTAACAGAGAGGTACAGAAAAGAATGGAAAACGAAAATGTAAATGTGATTTTTACCTTAATATACTGTATTTAAATAAATAATAATAATAACTGGTTATGGGAGACTGTGTCCGTTTGGGAAAGTTATTTGTTACACAGTTATCCATGTGTCCCCTGTAGAGATAAGCCCAAATGGACACAAGGCCACCACAAACCTGTAGTGTATTAGTGTTGGGGTCATTTCAGTCACTCACCAAACACTCCATATATGACAGAGCAGTTCTGTCCCGCATTATTTCTTGGAGTCTCTTGAACAAGGCATATCGAGTTGACTGGGGCAGCTCTGACAGAGGAGAGAGGTCCATCTCCTGTGACCCTGCAAGAGAACAGGAGATACTGCGTCAGATTCAAAAGTGAAGCTAAAGAGGGCAACCACCAACTGAAGTCCAAATCATTTATCATCCATCAGGACGAAAATGGTCAGAAGTACGCAGCGCTGTCATTCAATGAAGGCAGAAAAACCACCAAGATGCTGGAAAAAGGCCTCAAGGGCTTTAAGTTTGAGCACCCAGGGAACCCACTGTGTCCTGTTGCTTCGTTGAATAGATCCCTGTCATTTGTGCCGCCCAATTCACCTGCCTTTTATCTCAATCAATCAATCAATCAATCAATCAATCAATTTTATTTATAAAGCCCAATATCACAAATCACAATTTGCCTCACAGGGCTTTACAGTATACGACATCCCTCTGTCCTTAGGACCCTCGCAGCGGATCTCCATCCCAAGCGGCCATACTACATCAATGATCTATGATAAGCTAACGATATAACTTTAGCTAGCTAGCATGTTTTTATTTGTTTTCCATAGCTATGCTGTGAATCGCTAGGGATATTATTTTTGTTGCATTGCGATTTGAATACTTACAGGTAACCTGCCTACTGGCAAGTGACAACAACTCGGAGACAGCTAGCATAATAGTTGCCGACGGTACATTATGTGATTATTTTGGATCTGCAATGATGAGAACTTGTTTTTCTTTCTTGAAACAATAGGTCTTGACTGAATCACACTATTTGTTGACAAAACCTTCCAGGTCATGTACATAAAATGAAACAGTGTCCAAGTATAGCATACACTTCAAATGATTTTTTTAGGTGGCTAAAATACATTTTGCTGTGGCCCCTGTCCACGGCAGTATACACCGATCAGCCAAAACATTAAAACCACTGACAGGTGAAGTGAACAACATTGATCATCTTGTTACAGTGCAATGTTCTGTTGGGAAACCCCTTGGGTCTGACATTCATGTGCATGCCACCAGACACTCTCCACCCACCTAAACACCAGTGCAGACCAGTAAACCCCCCTCATGGCAACGGCACTCCCCAGTAGCAATGGCCCCCAAACAGGACAACGCACCATGCCACACCACAAAAACGGCTCAGGAATGGCCGAGGAATGAAACAAAGAACTTAAGGCATTGACCTGGCCTCCAAATTCCTTGGATCCCGATCTGATCAAACATCTGTAAGATGTGTTGTTACCCCACCTCACAACCCACTGGACTCAGAAGATCTGAAGGTAACGCCCTGATGCCAGACACCAAAGGACACCCTCCAGAGGTCCTGTGTTCATTGCCTTGACAGATCAGAGCCAAGTTCTGTCCAGGGAGGACCCATCATGGATCGGGGTACCTTTGGGGTAACAGCACATTCCTCAGATGTTTAATCAGGTTGGGATCTGGGGTATTTGGAGGTCAAGTTAATGCCTTGAGCTCTTTGTCCTGTTCCTGGGGTCATTCTTTTGTGGTGTGCCAGGGTGCATAGTTCTCCTGTGGGGGCCACTGCCATCAACCACTGCCATTGCCATGAGGGGGTTTACTTGGTCTGCAACGGTGTTCAGGTGGGTGGAGCACGTCAAGTAGCATCCACAAGAATACCAGGACCCAAGGTTTCCCAATGGAATATTGCACTGTAACAAGATGATCAATGTTATTCGCTTCACCCACCAGTGGTTTTAATGTTTTGGCTGATCAGTGTATTGCTTAGCTTTTGTTTTACGGTAGATTTGGTTCATCAAGGAAGCTGGCAAATCAACACAGTAGCCTACATAAAATAAGCATAGCAGAACCATCAGATGGGTAAGACCACCGGGTTTAACTGTTTATACAAAGGGATCAATTTAGAATATTTATGAAGTTTGAAACGGTCTACACTAGAGTCCATATCGGTGAACTTTGGCTCTGTGTTGCCAAAGATGCATAAAACAGCCGACCCTGTCCACTGCGACTGTTCTATAAAAAGCAGTGAGTCATGACAGGCCGTGGTTTACAGTCATTTTAGAACAGCTATTGGGCGTTGTTGCTCATTGATTAAATATAACCATTTGGGTTTTTTCTTTTGTCATATCTCAGTTTTCCTACCGTTAGCGAGTTCTTGTAGGCTCAACCTATTACCATAATTCTTCTTATGCATTTACAGCTACATTGTGATGATACCGTTGAAATTCTGTTTCTATGAATGACACATTTAAACGGACCTTACTGACGGTCATGACTCTGACTCACTTAAAAATTTCCACAATTTTACTTCTGTAAAAAGCCCTACTTTCCCCCCAAATGTTCTTATTCTCCAAAAGTCTGCATGATTATATTTATCACCATGTTTCTGATGCTGATCCAAATCCAGGCGCAGATGAACTGACTTCTAAACATTTTAAAATTCCACATTTAAAGGATTATGTAACCTTGGAAGGGGTGTGCCCTCTTTGACTTTGTTCCTGTTCTCACCTTCAGCTGGGATCAACTGATATGGTAGTTTACAGCTTTCTGAGAGCAGAAAGCTGACAGACGTTGGCAAAATTATAAAAGCATAAAATGGTGTACATTACTACAACTGAGATATTAATAAATCCCACTGAGCAGTATACTGAAGTACTGTTGCAGTAATTCCACGTTCATAATTATTCTAGATAGTTAACTTGCAGTTTGTGCTGCTGAGGCTGCTCAGCCCAAACATATTTCAGATCAAACAACCCGTGCAAACAAGTCATTGAATCCACAGTGCCACCTGAGGAAGAAAAGGGAACCTACTTCATTTTCATTTCACTGATGCGTTTAACTTCCTCACAGAACACAAAGAAATGGGCAGTGTCAATGATAGTTCAGTAACCGTCATGGTATTTCCCAGTGTATGAATGAATGGACACAAACCATTTTGCAGAGAACCATTGCCCATGCTGTCCACCACATCTGAGGAATCTTGGGATGTCCAAGACATGGGCGAGTCTTGCTCAATGCCTCCTATTGTGCCAGGCTGTAGACATATATCTGAAAATGCACACAATATTATAAATAATATAGTTACAGTAGAATGGACCCACAGGTGCACAAGCATATTAGTACAGACACAATCAAACCACATCAGCCTAAAAGAAGTATTTCACTGCTGGGAAGATGGCCGTTTCATAAAACCAGGCTGTCTATGCAGTAGAGAGATGCAAATACTTGGAGCTACGTGACCTGAGAAAACTGAAGAAAAGGGCTGTGGCATTTGCTTTTGCTCAAGAGGTAGAGAGCCAACAACTACCAGAATGTACTGCGCCGCACCAGACAAATAAATGCTCCCTACTGTGAGTTGTGGCTGGTTTTGAGACTCATGTAACCACTGTTCATACCATGGGTAGTTTTAATAGTAAACTGAAACTATAAAATGAAGCATGTTTTGCTGCCTCTTGCAGCAGCTGGAGTCAGAGAAAAACTTTATTCACTGGGCCGACTGCCGACGACTTTTAAGGTGGAACATTTACTTGTAATGTTACTGAATGTATGAGTTGATGACATGAATCCATCAGCGCACCCTAAATTTCACTGTGGTAACTTTGACCATTCCATTAACTTTTATATGACATACACTTTTAATCCTCACTTGCAGAAAAAAAAGCATCATGGAGTGTTGTTCCTGTGGGCCCCGACACACTAAACCCCGAGCTTGCCTGAGAAGGACTAAATGCACAAAGTCGCTATTTTTAAATATCCCATGGAAAGAGACTCTCACTGCAGCCTGTTTTATTTTGTTCTGAAAATGTGCAGCCTCGTTGTGTGGACGATAAACAAGGTGCAGACTTCCATCTGTCTCACTGGTAATGAGGAAATATAGTGAGTGCTGGATGGAGCAGTGAGTGACAACAACCTCGTCCACATTTAAGAGGACTGTTTGCAATGGAAATGATAGGGTCTAGGTACCATGTCTGAAGGGTTACTTTTGGCTCCAAAGGTACCATACCGAAAGTGTTTGGTGGAAACGGGGCTCAAGAAGCTAAAAAGAGTGCACCCAAAGAGCACCTGAGCTGAATCCATCCCTTCTTACTAGTGCCATCCAGTTATACTGCACATGTGTTATACCCCATAGCTCCCATGGCGTCAAAGAACAGGGAAATGAGCAGGGAGATCTGGGCACTGGTGAGATGGAGGGAACTTTACCATACCAAGTATTCCTTTAATTGCTTACTTGTAATTGAGGATGTCTGCCTAACCGTCTGCTCTGCTTCCATTTTCCATTAAATATTTATGGTAGACATGGTGTCATTTGCTGCGTCCGCAGTATAATCCACAGTTTGCACAATAATTAAGATGCAAGGCTACAACACATCAGTGTTTCTAGGATTTAGCTGCATTGGAGAGAATGGAGAAGTGACATTCTGATACGCACATTCCTTCCTAGAAATTTGTTTTTACAACCGGTTTCAGTTTGCCTGTCTGTAACAAACAACACACACACACACACACACACACACACACACACACACAGAAACTCACTATAGTGTCCATTTTTTTTAATCTCCAGCTCCAGGATGCTGTATGCAACGACTGTACCGGAGGGGATCTCCAAGGAAACATCACTGTCCGACTCAATGTCATTGTTGGTCTTCGCACACACCTGAGAATACACACATATACACACAGGTGTAATTTCAGACAGACATATTTTTGGGATTACAAATCTGATATTTAAATTGCTGAACACCAAACAATAAAGAAATATAAAATCTTTCCCCCAGAATATGACACTGTTAACAATGTTAATAAAAAATAACTGATTTATTTTACTAGAAATGGTCATGGCACTGAAAGTGAAGCAAACTACTTAGTATGTTTTATTAAATTCCTACATACACACACACACACACACACACACACACACACACACCTTAGCAGGGGTCCCAAGCATGGCCACCAGCCTGAGCATCCCCTGAAAGAGGCACTGCTCCTTTTTGGTCTGGGTGATAGAGCAGGTCTTGGTGGTGAGGATCCTCTCCTTCACCACTGCCAGCACGTCAGCTCTCTTCTCCAGCTGCCGCACCAACGGGTTCTGCATGTCCACCAGCCTGATGCAGAGAGAGAAACTTTTTTTAATCTACAATGACAACGTAGTGTAAGTGTGTAGCGTTTAAGTGTGAACAGTGCAGTATATTTAAGTAACATGACACTACTGATCTGCTGCAGTTTGCACATCACTGCTTTGAGGTGTCAGATGTCTGATGTCTTACAACATTTATAGTGCTCATCTCATCAGTAATGAATCATCATGTCATCATCCTGTCATCGTTACAATGTGCAAATAATAGAGGAATTATTTAACACCTGCTGCTGGAGTCCCGTATCAGCTTCTTCACATCCAGTTCCTCTTTCTTCAGCTTGCCAAAACATGACTGGAGCTTGGATGAGCCCTTTCCTTCCACTGCGAGGCTGACAGAGCCAGCCTCAGCGTCCAGCTTCCCAGAGAGTGTGTCTCTAAACGTCCCCTCGTAGGTCAAGAATTCTGTCTCAGACACCACTGACGACACATGTGATGTAAGCATTATGTATGAATGTGTGTGTGTGTGTGTGTGTGTGTGTGTGTGTATGTGTCTAACAAAAAAAGTAGCTGGCACAGAAATAAAATATTACATGTGTAATACTTGAGCAACTTCTCTCCACTACAAACAGAACGTACCGGCACGCCTACTTACCAGGACTGAGCACCTCGTCGCCTTGCAACAAGTCACTGAGAGTGAAATCTGTTGGTTGGTACTTGGGGCTCTGCCAGAACCACATGCGGTTGCGTTTGACAACCACTGCCATGGGAACCAGTTTCTTTGAGTTATTTACTCGGGACACATGGATGAGGCTTCCTTCGGGGTCAATCTGATGGATAAAGTTGGCAGTGGCTTTGGAAAACATGGCTTCAGCGGACGAGGACTGCAGACAGCTGGAAGACGAGAAGAGAGACTTTTAAAGCTTCAATTTGAGCTTATTTTGTCCACTGGAACGCACTGAGAGCAAAGACAAGAGTACTGGTGTGCTCTTACCCAGCTACTTAACCACTAAGGGTGATTTCCAGTTGGTATTCTCCCCAGCTTTCCCCTCTAGATCGTTTATGCAAGTTTGAGGAGTCTCAGTGAAGCTAAGCAGACCCTGTGTGGGTGTTTACGAATACCATGCATGAACCCCACAGAACTCTGTAATTAACAGTTGGCGGTGATGTACAAGGCAAAAAGGAAGTCCCCTGGATGTTGTTAACATATTAGTGTGACCACAAACACATGCATGTAAAATAAACACACACACACCCTGGATCGCTAATTCTGCTGGCTCAGCTTTCACAGCTTAAATATTTAAAGTAATCAGGCGTGAGTGGGATTTGTGCTGTCAGGAAAGAGAGGGGAAAAGAACAGAAGAAAGTCTGAGCCGTGTCCCTGTTGGTTTGAGAAATGTTACACAAGAGACTGCACCACTGGCTGGAGGACAGAAGAAGGGGCCAGTCAGGGAAATAAATATGAAACAGGGGAGTGAATCAAGAACGCCACCACCTTCTCCTGCATAAGAGCAACACAAAATCCCCTTATCACGTTTTCCCACTGCTGAGTCATTTGCTCTGAATTATTGAACCCTTGTTTTAATGTCAGTGGGGACTTTTACCTTTACGCAAACTCGAAATTCAAAGCTCAGCTATGCTTTTTCTAAATATTTTATGTTTCTTTTGTTTAGTTTGAAACAAGAGGGGAAAAAGACATTAAATGTAAGATTTAAACATAGTTCACAAGGTTAAGGTGGCAAGTCACCAAGACTGGGCTATGCAGTAATGGAAAATATAACGGTTCCTTAGATACCTAAGGAATCTAAGGAACTTGGCTAATCACCATAAAGCAAACAACAAGCAGTATCCTTTTTTTTGTTAAGGAAAGTAGGCTTTTATCCACCTTTAAGCTCGTGTGACGTCACACTCTTGGTCCATAGCAAGAAAAAGATTTAAAAAATAATAATAAAAGACAGTACAGTTTATAATAAAAACTATTTGCCAACATAAACAGTTGGTAAAGCTCAGTGGTCAGTGGCCTCACAACATTCTTTCCGTTTGTTACACACAACCACACAGACACACACACACTTGACACGTGCGCCAGCGCGCGTGTGTATTTCCCGGCAGTCCACTTTTTCTCTAATGTAACCAGGCTGCAGTAGCTGAGAGGCGCGCGTGCTTGCACAGTGAGATCAGCTGCGCGCGAGCCTTACGCACGCATGACTTGGATTATGAATATGAAAAAGAAAAAAAGTGGGGAAAAATCACAACAAGCAGACATCACTGGTTATCTCCAGTAGCCTGGACTGGGACAAAAACACAGACAAATGACTACTTATCAATAAAGGTGTCACTTACCTCAAATAGCTTCTAAACAGCTCTATAAATACGGATTAAGTGTCGCACGTTTAGAGCACCGGTCCGCTCAGTTGTCACTCCTGGAACGTCACCGATGTTGCCATGCGTAAGAGCACACCAAGTTGTCCAAACGCGGATCAGAAGTCCTCCTGATGTAACAGTGTCACTTTTCAACAGTGTAAGGTCCGTTATAAAATAGCCTATAAACCGCAGGTAGAGCGGACAGCAGCAGTGTTCGGTCAGAGCTGTGGCTGAATGGTGGGAGAGAGACTGAGTACAGTTATCCACTTCACAGAGGAGGGCGCAGGCCGCTTCCTCCGCCCACTCTCACTGGAGAGTTAATTATGATCACATGAACTCTGGTATGTATGTGTGTGTGTGTGTGTGTGTGTGTGTGTGTGTGTGTGTGTGTGTGTGTGTGTGTGCGTGCGTGCGTGCGTGCGTGTGTGTGTGTGTGTGTGTGTCAGAACATGAGCAGACTTGCCCTGTTTTTTAAAGTAAATTCAGTGCATTTTGCTGCTAATGTGTTTTTTTGAAAGTAGGCCAGCAGAGGGGGGTTTATGACACACTGCCACCAACTACACCACATCCTTTCAGGAGGCACACCTTTGTAGCTTAGTGAAAGATTTTTTTTTCAGTGGCAGGTGTTGACATTTCAGTGTTAAACCTCATTTTAAATGGTCAAATCTCCTTAAAAAGGAACCATGTCTATATAAGCGTTGTTAATGGCCACAAATAATATGTGGGGGTTCAGATTTAAAGTGAAATGATGTAAGGTATGGGGTTAGAAGAAAGTGTGTGTGAGTGGGTGGGTGTATTTTTGGAATATGACCAGTGGTGATAAGTAGTAACTTTGTAAAAGCTGACAGGGAGTTGTCACTCAGATGTAGAGATAATGGCCCTCTGTTACCCCGAGGTATGGATGCACCCACATGCACAAACACTATAGTCACAGCCGGTTCAAGACTACTGTAACACACTGCTGAGGGTGCCGTAGCCAACGCCAATAGTGGTGGAGGAAGTATCCATAAATTTTACTCAAGATAAAACTTTATCAGCAAAGTGTACATTAGTATCAAAAGTAATTAGCCTATGTACTTATTATTTATATTGCTGTATTATTATTAGGCTACTTGTTTATTTAAGTGGAGGCTCAGGCTGTTCACTCCGGCTGCATGTGGTGGGGCACCAGTGTGCAAAAAGTTTTCGAGCATGTAGGGCAGTCTATGTGGCACTGAACCATGTGTTCTACATTTAAAATGCACCAGATAGTGTGTTGAATCATGATTTTTCTCCATTAGAAGGGCACTGCATCATGTTATAGCTACCATAGGGGACTATGTACAGTACAGTTGAAATAGCATTAGTTAGCTAACACTGATGAGTAAACATTGAAATAATAGGCTAAAAGTAACAAAACAGTTGAAACAGTTGAAATAGCATCAGTTAGTGAAAAGTCATTAATAAACTTTGAAATAATTGGCTGAAAGTAAATGATAAACAGTTGAAATAGCATTACTTAGCTAAAATTGTTACTGAAAGTGAGTAGTTGCAGCTGGTGGTAAATTTCACACATTATAATGCAATTACAGTTATTGTCACCTATAAGCCCCCCAGTATCAGTACAAGTGATTTCTTATTACAGCTCACTGATCTGATTAAATCAGTTGAAACAAAGGAGATTGTTACACTGGGTGATATCAACCTGGACTGTAATGAGAGCTCATCAAAATCATTGAAAGCAACTGCAATAAAGCTTGGTCTCTATCAATTAATCAAGGAGCCTACCAGAATCATTAACACTTGCAGTTCAGTCTTTGACCTTATATTCACTAATCAATCCTCTAAACACACAATGGCAGGAGTAATACACACCCCAATATCAGTTCACTCTCTTGATTACACTGTAACGAAAACTGTTGAAGCCACATTCGCCACTTCATCTCAAAAATACCAAATTCTTAACTGTCACAATTTAATGCTGAAATTAGAGACATTGATTGGAGCAATGAATTATCATCCAAAAACCCAGAACAAATCCTGATTTATCACAAAGTGGAATCCACTGGCAAAACATATACCTCTGCTTACAGTATACACTCCCAACAGTCCAAACTACCATGGTTACATGATGAAATTCTGCAACTACTAAAACGGAAGACTCTCTCCCTCAATTTATATCGAACCTCAAAAACTTTAGAAAGTAAAACACAATTCATAGAGTTCAGAAACAAATGTAGTACTGAACTGCGCAAAGCCAAGGCTGCCTACTTCAAAACACAAATCATCCAAACTGCTTCAAAACCTAAAACACTATGACAGACCCTCAAAGTCATCACTGGTGAATATGAAAAGGATAAAAATGACAACATTCAAATTTCTGTACAAGGCACCATTATTACTGAAACTGAAAAGATTGCAAATGCTTCCAATGATTATTTTGTGACATCTGTTAAAGAACTGGCATCTCACTTTGATTCTTCATGATATACTACATCTGTTTCTCCTTCTACAACCCCCAGTTCTCCTTCTCTGAGGTTACACAGCATGGAATGTTTAACATTTTGAACTCCTTGAAAACCTCTTGTGCTTGTGATATTTATGGTTTTAACATGGATTTTTTAAAGACTCATGCCGACAGCCTTATGCCTCTTCTCCAACATCTGACTAATCACTGTATCAGGCTCTCTATCTTTCCCTCCAACTGGAAAACAGCTCAAATCACCCCTGTTTAGGATCCAACCCTGGATTCAAATTACAGGCCAATATCCATTCTTCCAGTATTATCAAATTTATTGGAAAAAATCCTTTACAACCAACTTAGCACTCACCTTGAAAGCAATAACCTCCTCAGTGACTTCCAGTATGGTTTCCATTCCACCCAATCAACTACCTGTCTGCTCTATTGATATTTACTGAACAAATAAAACTCACTCAACAAAGGTCATGTCACTGGAGCCATTTTTGTTGACTTCAGCAAAGCCTTTGATACAGTGAATCATCAGATTCTGCTGAATAAATTTAGCTAATTTAGCTAATAAAAAAAATCCCTTCTTCTTATCTATCTAACAGGTCTCAAGTTGTTAAAATCGATAAGGTAACATCTACCCCTCTAACTTGTAATATGGGAGTTCCACAAGGCAGCATCTTGGGCCCCTTACTTTTCCTCCTTTACATAAGTGACTTTCCTAACGTGTGTAAATATTCCAATTGTTGTCAGTAGACGGGGGACAGAGAGCAGGATGAATGACTGATACTGATGTTTGTCTTCATGCTGATATAACAATACTTTCTTCACTCATTATTGTGATGTCAGGAGGAATATTTATTTTATTGACATGTTAGATTTGTTTCCAGTAAGATATTATTGAGTTTATATAGTAACCCTGTTGCTGCAAACATGGCTGTTGCTGCCATGGACTGTATAAAACTGTATTCTGTGAATCTGACCAAAAAGGAAAACGTCAGAAGGTGAGGTCAATCAATCAATCAATTTCATTTATAAAGCCCAATATCACAAATCACAATTTGCCTCACAGGGCTTTACAGCATACGACATCCCTCTGTCCTTAGGACCCTCACAGCGGATAAGGAAAAACTCCACCAAAAAAAAACTTTTTGGCCATGTGTGTGGAGGAGGGATGGGACAGGCAGAGAGAAAGAGATTGTGTTGAGGAGGGGTCATATATTTTTATATCTATATATAGATACACACACACACGCACACATATATATGTATATATATTTATATATGTAAGTAGTACAATATATGGATAATGGTTGAAACTGTTATAGACAAAACAACAATCATGTTATTTAATTTGAGGATACAGATGTGCACATAGTTTTCCATTCAGGCAACTTACATGACCTCATTCAAACATTCCAACAGCTTGTTGACAGAGATTCAACAATTCCTGTGGACCTAGTCATTCAGTTATGATTCATATGCAGGGTGAGCAGAGTGGCTGAACCATAAGGTCAACTGCCTGACTGGCCAATGCCTCCAATGGATCCTGATAAAAGCATGAGGAAAATTGGAAATGTTGCATGGGGAAGACAGAGAATAGATAAATCATTAAATGTGTGCCCAGACTAAACATGGGTCTGAAATCCAGGACCAACCAGACGTTGGATGAAGAGGATCCCTTACTGACAGCCAGTGACAGAAGCCCCAGCCCAGACTCCTCCCTCAGCTCTGTGGACACACATACTCCCACTGAGCTGAGGTAGCTGATGGATACAAGCTCCAGTCAGCGCAAACCAAGATGGAGGAACTCACTAAGATGCTGCAGAAGTTCCAGCTTATCCATCATCAACCCAAACCACCAGCTGCCCCCAGAAGGACCCATGCGATGGCACCTAAGGTTTCAGCGCCTCAACCAACAGCTAACAGAAGAGGACTTTGTCGTGGGACCTTAACTGGCCAAAGCACCAAAGGTTCCAGCACCTCCATCAACATCTGCCCCACCCAATAAAAAAGGACCACATCGTGGGACAAAACTCTGCCCTGCAAAGGCTGTTTCAGATCAGGAGGACCTCCAGCCTCTGGCCAGACCTACAGAGAGCCTGTCCCTCTGCTTCGAGCAGCTGAACTCAGATGACTGGTAGGACATCAACACTACAGAAGTGTAGAGAGAGATTTTAAAAGCATAGCCGGCAACGACACAAGAGTCTGTTGTTCCTAAAGCAATGATTACCAAAGTTCATTCATTTTTCTCATGTAAACATAGGGAGAAGAAAATGGATGGATGTAAATCTGTCCGAGCTCTGGCACGACACCATCCAGAGATACTGCAGACCAAACTGCGTCAGGTCTGCCTGGTCCTCACAGAAGGGGTATTGAAGACATTTTCCTTTTTGTTTCTGTGTCCTTGTGTTGCATGTAGTTCTCATTTGTCTACTTCTGCTACTGTATACGCAGAAGTATTGACTGATGTTTTGATATATTGTCTAGGTAGGTAGGCACAGAAGAGCAGCGCCTTCATCCATCACCAGGCTAACCTTGTGCTGGATGCGCTGGTGGAGGGCTGCAGCCCTAAAAGAGTAATAAGCGCTCTCCTCAACATAGGGCTCAGGAAGAGGAGAGTTTTTGAACAGAATTTAGTAGGAAGCATAAATTAAATAAAACATGGCGGTCATTCTCCAGATTTTGTCCCTCTTCAGCCACCGTTGTGCTGCAGTGAGGGGGAGCACAGCACCTCCACCACCTAGCCGACATCATTGGAGAGGAACATCTGAAAAGGCCTTTGCAGAGAGTTTCAGTACTGCTGTTAGTAAGATGGCGGTGGATGCTGCTCCAGAAGTCAGGTGGGTTGCCAAGTCTTGCCTGATCTTATGGTTTGTAGGTTCTGTGAATAATGCTGTCTGTTTGTTCAATCTTGCTTAGACACTAAATTGCTTATGTGAATGTATTTCTGTACAGGTACCACGGACAACAGATGCTCCAGGGACTTGCCCACCAGAAGGAGCTCCTGGTCCTCTGGGATAGACTCATCCCAGTGAAAGACAGACGCCCCTTGCAGAAGATCTTGCAGAACATGAGGCTGTAGAAGATAAAGAGGACATCACATTTTGGACTGGCATGGTGGTGCAGAGGTTAGCCCTTTCACCTCACAGAAAAAAAAGGTTTTGGGTAAGAACCTGCCAAAACATTTGCATGTCCTCTCTGTGCCAGTATGGGTTTTCCCGGGATGCTCTGGTTTTCCTCCCACAGTCCGAAAGATATGCCTGCTCTACCCACTGAGCCACCGGGCGCCCCATTATGACACTTGTACTTATTATTGATGTTGCTGTGCCTAACTCTCTGTCTGTCCCTCTCTGTCCCCAACCCAACAGATGTCCGCCCACCATAGAGTCATGGTTCTGCTCGAGGTTTCTTCCCGTTAAAGGGAAGTTTCTCCTCGGCACTGTCACACAACGGGGAAAAATAGGTGCTTGCTCTTGGTGGGAATTCGTTTGAATTGTTGGGTCTGTGTAAATTGAAAGAGTACGGTCTTGACCTGATCTATATGAATATTGTCCTGAGATCAGTTTTATGATTTTGTGCTGTATAAATAAAATCGTCTCAATAGAGGAACACTTTTTGATAACCCTTACTTTAGGAGAGAAACAAGCAAACTAAATTTGGACTTATTCTTACACATACTGAAACAAAGTGTGACACACCATATGTCTTCCAGCTGTTGAACAGTTTATTATCTTCTTTGAACATGGAATATTATTGCTGTTTACCTCATTGATAAACATTTTCCACAGTCCTATGACAGTCATGACTCATAACAAGGCAGCGTACTGAAAACAGAATGAAGTCCCTCGTTTATAACGAGAACCTCTGATCAGCTTCTGGTTTGAGTCACGAAAAAATCCTTGGGTCATAATGCTGACTGGATGGAGTCACACTTGAACAGGTTTTGATCTTTTGAAGAAGTTCACTTCCAACCCTGATCCCTTCCTCTTTTTACAGTCTGAATAAAAGTGTTTTTGCATAACTGCTACAGCAGCTGATTGTGTGAGGCACTGCAAGACAAGGCACTTTGGTGAATACTGAGATGCAACAGAACAAGAAGATACGAATCTTTAGTCTACACTGACAGTGTGTGAGAAGAAAATGTTCCCTTCAGGAGAAATGTAATGAACAACAGAAACCAAACCAGCAGAAGTTCGACAGGCTCTGCTCAGTCCTGAAAGAGGAAGCAGGAAGTCCAAATAGGTTTGGGTTACCATGACATGAAGCAATTTATGTTAACCAGGTCAGGACACGTGCAGGCTGGTCTCATTTCAGTTTTAAACTTCCCTCTTTATGAAAAGTTGTAGTGGAAAGGTTTGGTCAAATCCAGAGGTTACCACAACACAGGAAAGTCCATTTTACTGAAGCCAGGGTCTCTGCGTAGCTCCCAGTAGGTGTTGTTGCTCACCCACGTGTTGTTAGACTTCCTGCCGACACAACACAAACACGACACAACACAAACACGACACGATGATGAGTGATACATCTTGAATGATTATCAAATTTAAATTAAGTGATGCCTGTCAAATATTCAACAACTTAAATTACTTCAAAACTTCCCAGAATAATGTTTGATATCAATATTACCTTAAATCATTCAGCAACTGTGTCATGAAAGTTGTTGTTGTTGTTTTATTTCTATGCATTTGGCTTTTTATTTATCAGAGGAACACTGTGTTATTTCTTCTCTTTAAAATTACATGTGCCATGTTCAGAGGATCAGCAGTGTAGAAGTGTACCCATGAGAAGAAAAGATGTGTGTGGTCTGAAACTGCAATGCTGGAACATAAAAGTACTTGTTGTTATGTTTTGTGGCTACTTGAGGGCAGCAGAAGAGCAGGTCAGTGTGAGGACGCTCTTCTCTTTGCTCTGGTATCAGATGCTGTGATGGACAGGAAACCAACAGGAGGGTGTATTTAATGTTTTCTCAGCCGTTGTCATGACTGTGTAAAATTTGTTTATTTCGCTCTGTGTAAATGCAGTGGAACTCCAAAATGAAGATGTAAATGTGAAAGTTAATGTGTGTACAGAGGTCATTTAATCAACAATCATTTTGCTAATGTTGAGCATTCGCAGAGGGAACTTTGTCATATTTAATAAGAATAATACTTACACGTGGAAATGTTTGTCCCACAAGTTTCCATCATCATTTCAACACTAAGCTGAGATCATAATGAATCCAGTGGACAGGGGAGAACTGTGATTTAAAGCATCTTTGATTTCATACATGACAGACGACGTCAAAGAGGATCTCAAAGTGTTGTTACAAACAGAACGTCAGTGTTATGAGCAGCTTAGTCCTTGTGTTTGCATTAAAAAGTCTCTTTCAAAGACAGACTCTGGTCACTTATCAACACTTTCTGGGGATAGTTACAGAAAAGAAACATTCTTGTGGCACTCATAAAGCATTATCAATAATAAGCTTCCTTTAGTCTGTTTGGAAAAAAAAAATCTCAGTCTGTCTTTACTGGGGAGGAAGTTAAACACAAAACCTTCAAAAGTTATTTAATGAATTATCGACTTCTATGTGACATGTCCAGGTGCTGGTGGGGTTTTTTTGGCTCATGTTGAGTTACTGTGTGGTTGTGTACAGCTGAAAGTGTTTGCCAAGTTCAGCTGACCAATAACATTGTGCCAACAGTGCAGACACCCTCTCTGAAGCATGTAAAAGAAAGCAGCCTGTCACCTGTCTCCTTCAGGGTCTTGATCCCATCCAGCGGTGCAGATCAACTCCAGCCAACATACGACCCCTCATCCTGCTCCTGTGACACAGAGACGCCAACATGTTCTCGCTCCTCTTGTTGTTTGGTCTGGCTCTGGGTGCTGTGTCGTGAAGCTGCAGCGTGGCAACTGTCCCATGCTCTGGTTCAACTTCAACAGCCACTGCTACAAGTACATCGCCACAGACATGACCTGGGCTGATGCAGAGCTCCACTGTGTGTCAGAGGGAGCCAACCTGGTGTCCATCCACACTCAAGATGAAGACAATTTTGTCAGATCTCTGATCCAGAACTTTGACCCCACGCAGGGGTATACCTGGATCGGACTGAGTGACATTCATAAAGAAGGCAGATGGATGTGGTCTGATGGGTCTGCAGTGGACTTTGTCTTTTGGACCACAGGGGAGCCAAACAACACTAGCGGAGCTGAACACTGTGTTATAAACAACTTTGGTACAGGTCTGAAATGGAATGACCATCACTGTTCTGTTATTCATGCCTGTTTGTATATTTCGCATAAACTGTCCATAGCAGCTGAGACAGTAACATACGTCTGACTGAGTTTGATCTCTGTTCACCTGTTGCTCTGCTGGCATGAATTAGGCCTCTACAATGAAGACAAAAATGTACACTGTTATGTGTTTACAGAAGTCACTTCATTTCATGAATGTTGGACATTCACACAGGTAACTCCAGTGGTTGATCAAAAGGAATATTTCCATACCTTTTTGATAATCTCAAAATTAATATTACTAATATTTGCAATAATAATAATATCCCTTCATTGTACATAACAAACATGTATTATTAAGAGGATTAGAATGATAGCAATACAGTAAACCTGATTTTTAATCCACAGATTGCTACCCTTTGTGTTTTTATAGATTTACTTTTCTTTGTGTCTTTGCATGTCTTCTCCAGCTGTCCATCATCAACTGTGTGTCTGTGCAAGGGTGTAGGTTTTGTTCCAACACTGGGGTGGACACATAAGTAGCGGAGGGTGTGTGTGTGTGTGTGTGTGTGTGTGTGTGTGTGTGTGTATGTGTGTGGGCGGGGGTCCTCTGCCAGAAAATTTTGAGCGTCAATCACAGATTTCTGCATTTTCTGCATCAATTTTCTATGTGAATGTCTTTAGTTCTGTCAAAATAAAAGTCCTCTGCTACTTTCAGGTTTTTAGTAGGTGGGGACAAATGCCCATGTTCTAAATATTGAGAGGGGCACAAGTCTCCTGCTTCCCCCTCAAAATCTACGCCTATGTGTCTGTGTGTTAAATTTAGGACAACACAGGTTTAGCAGTTTGACATAATCACAAGGACACATCATTTCTTATTTTGTACATTCTCAGGGTAGATTTCCCCTTTAAAGTGAGACTATGTAACCTCTGCTGAACAGCAGCCACTGCAGCGTCTGTAGGCAGTTATGGGATAATGCTGAATACCAAATGACCATTTAGCTGCTAAGCATTCAGCTAAATAATAATTTAGCATTTAGCTAAAATGCTTAGCTACTGTAACATTAGCACAATTAAAGAAGAGTTATAAATACAGCAAAATGACTGTTATACAGCCACCATGAACTACTGGTCATAGACTGTTGTAGCTGCAAGACTCCTGAGTGTTGAAATGAGCAACACTTTGGTTTATTTCTATGCATTTGGCTTTGGAACACTGTGTTATTTCTTCTCTTTAAAGTTACATGTGCCATGTTCAGAGGATCAGCAGTGTAGAAGTGTACCCATGAGAAGAAAAGATGTGTGTGGTCTGAAACTGCAATGCTGGAACATAAAAGTACTTGTTGTTATGTTTTGTGGCCACTTGAGGGCAGCAGAAGAGCAGGTCAGTGTGGGGACGCTCTTCTCTTTCCTCAAATGCTGTGAAAGTCCAAAATGAAGATGTAAATGTGAAAGTGTTGGGCATTCACTAAGGGAACTTTGTTATATCTAATAAGAATAATACTTGTCTTTTCCCTTCATTCTGCAATTTAATAATAACATTACAAGTATTTTTCCATGTCTGCTCCAGCCTGTGTGTATTAGATAAATATGGGAACAGCACAAGTGTACCAGCTGTTGCAGCCACCAGTACACTGCCTATCCAGCATGTGAATATTTTATTAACTACAGGCTCTGAGAGTAAAATGCAGGAAAAACCGTTTGTCCCACAAGTTTCCATCATCATTTCAACACTAAGCTGAGATCATAATGAATCCAGTGGACAGGGGAGAACTGTGATTTAAAGCATCTTTGATTTCATACATGACAGACGACGTCAAAGAGGATCTCAAAGTGTTGTTACAAACAGAACGTCAGTGTTATGAGCAGCTTAGTCCTTGTGTTTGCATTAAAAAGTCTCTTTCAAAGACAGACTCTGGTCACTTATCAACACTTTCTGGGGATAGTTACAGAAAAGAAACATTCTTGTGGCACTCATAAAGCATTATCAATAAAAAGCTTCCTTTAGTCTGTTTGAAAAACAAACAAACATCCGTCTGTCTTTACTGGGGAGGAAATTAAACACAAAAACCTTCAAAAGTTATTTAATGAATTATCGACTTCTATGTGACATCTCCAGGTGCTGGTGGTGTTTTTTTGGCTCATTTTGAGTTACTGTGTGGTTGTGTACAGCTGAAAGTGTTTGCCAAGTTCAGTTGACCAATAATATTGTGCCAACAGTGCAGACACCCTCTCTGAAGCATATAAAAGAAAGCAGCCTGTCACCTCTCTTCTTCAGGGTCTTGATCCCATCCAACGGTGCAGATCAACTCCAGCCAACATACGACCCCTCATCCTGCTCCTGTGACACAGTGACGCCAACATGCTCTCGCTCCTCTTGTTGTTTGGTCTGGCTCTGGGTGCTGTGTCTTCTCCAGATGTGAAGCTACAGCGTGGCAACTGTCCCATGTTCTGGTTCAGCTTCAACGGCCGCTGCTACAAGTACATCTCCACACGTTTCACCTGGGCTGATGCAGAGTTCCACTGTGTGTCAGAGGGAGCCAACCTGGTGTCTATTCACAGTCAAGATGAAGAGAATTTTGTCAGATCGCTGGTTTCGAACTTTGACCCTGTTCAGGGAGCAACCTGGATCGGACTCAGTGACACCCAGAGTGAAGGCAGATGGATGTGGTCTGATGGGACTGCAGTTGACTTTACCTTTTGGTATTCAGGCATGCCAAACGGTGGAGACGGCCAAAACTGTGTTCACAACAACTATGCCACACAGTGGAATGACTATCAGTGTTCCTATGGTTTTCCCTCTGTGTGTGCAACTCGCATAAACTGTCCATAGCAACTGAGACAGTAACATATGTCTGACTGAGCTTGATCACTGTTCACCTGTTGCTCTGTTGGCATGAATTAGGCCTCTACAATAAAGACACAAATGTACACTGTTATGAGTGTGCAAGTCATTTCATTAATCTTTATTTTCATGAATGTTGGACATTCACACCGGTGACTCCAGTGGTTAGTCAAAGAGAATATTTCCACACTTTTCTAATAACCTCAAAATGAACTTTAATAGTAAATATAATAACACAATATGGGCGTATTCAAACATGATGACGTTTCAGTCTACACATTTCTTTACCCTACGTCTTTGTAGATTTGCATTCCTTTCACTGTTTCACGCAGTTTAGTGGTTCGATATAATCCCGAGGATACTTATCCAGTAGGATGATTATGGACATGAACGAACACCTTAAAATGTATGAAAAAATAGTTTTAATTTCTGATACACCTGACTCTGCTGTGGGTTAGAGCAGCACAAAGACTTCCTGTCTCATTTCAACACCAGAAGAAATGTTTCAGCTCATCTCTCAGTTCATATTGTCGACATGAGCACTAATAATAATGTGATAAATGATTACTGGGTCAGCATGGAGCTTCTGTTTGTTATAAGAGAGACCACAGAAAGGCCCCTAAACTATAAAATAACACTAATAATTTAAAAAGTAAATCTACTTGCACACATCCTCTAATGACTTATCTGTAGATAAAAAGTGAAAAACTCTTTAGGTATACCTTTCCAGTTTAATTTGATTTAAGAGTTTGGGGAATTAATGCAGACTGTATCACACTGAACCAAAAGAGACTCAAATGCAGACTCAGGGACGGAATAAAGTTCAAAACAAAGTCCTTTAACTTCAGGCTAGGATCGGTACACAGATATCAGTCACTAAAGCAAAGGTATCCAAAAACGACAGGCAAAGACAAAATCCAGAAATCCAAAAAGAGGGTCAATATCACAAGGCAGGCAAACTAACAAAGAAACGGCTGGACCGCTGACTCAAAGTACAAGACAAACTGGCACAGACAAAGGGAAACACAGAGACTAAATAGGGGAGACAACGAGACACAGGTGTGACACTTTAAGACAGGTAGGTAAACTAACAGGCGGGAAACACAGGACAGCAGGAAGTGAAGAGCCCTGAAACGAGACAAGGCGTGAGTTTCAAAATAAAACAGGAAACACAAGACAAGAAACATGAGAATGTGACAGACTGATCACAACAGTATTACAAAGTTTAAATAATATATCCCTGAAATTACCCAAAACGAGAGGAGCAGCTTCAACGGCTACATGTATGTCGCCACACCTTTGACCTGTGGGCTGATGCAGAGCTGGGACAGACTCACACTCAAAACACTGACGGTCATGAAAACAGTGTTCACAACTATAATAAAGATTTGAAATGGGGTGACCAGCCATGTTCTCAGACATAAATGTTTGTCTGTGCATCTCGTGCAGTCTGTCTTCAGGCTCTGAGTTAGTTATGTCTGACTGTACCTTGTAACTTGCCACCTGTTGCTCCGTGTACATGCAGTGAAACTCCAAAATAAAAAAGTGTGTGAGGTACATACACAGGTCATTTTATTCACATTAATTTATGCGAATGTTGGGGACTCACTGCAGCAACATGGTGGCTCAAAGGAAATGTTTTTGCATGTTTTAATAATTCATTGTGCAAAGTAGAAATGTAATATTAACATAATTAACATGACAGGTAAACAGTAATGACGTGTCAGCATTTTACTTTTCCCCTGTTTATATTGATTTCAGTTATTAAAGTGTTTTTCCATGTCTGCTCCAGTTTGTGTGTATTAGATAAATATGGGAACAGCACAGGTGTAACAGCTGTTGCAGTCACCAGTACACTGCCTATTCAGCATGTGAATATTTAATCGCACATAAAACTCAACATTTACTACATGCTCACTTATGAGAGTGAAATCACACTGCTGTGAGATCAAGCAGCATAAAGTGTATATTAAGTGTATGTAACAGAGGCATCAGGCAGGAGTGGAGCAGCAAACACTCAGATACCCTTTTAAATATTTGTCTCATCGCGGCTCTTAAGTGCAATAAGGCAGAAATGTTTGATCAAATTAAAAACCTTTCTTTAGTCTGGTTCAAAAAACCTCAGTCTGTTTTTACTGGGGAGGAAGTTAAACACAAAAACCTTAAAAAGTTATTTGAATGAATTATCGACTTCTATGTGACATGTCCAGGTGCTGGTGGTCTTGCTTTTGCTCATGTTGAGTTACTGTGTGGTTGTGTACAGCTGAAAGTGTTTGCCAAGTTCAGTTGACCAATAACATTGTGCCAACAGTGCAGACACCCTCTCTGAAGCATGTAAAAGAAAGCAGCCTGTCACCTCTCTCCTTCAGGGTCTTGATCCCATCCAATGGTGCAGATCAACTCCTGTGACACAGAGACGCCAACATGCTCTCGCTCCTCTTGTTGTTTGGTCTGGCTCTGGGTGCTGTGTCTTCTCCTGATGTGAAGCTACAGCGTGGCAACTGTCCCATGTTCTGGTTCAGCTTCAACGGCCGCTGCTACAAGTACGTCGCCACAGACATGACCTGGGCTGATGCAGAGATCTTCTGTATGTCAGAGGGAGCCCACCTGGTGTCCATCCACAGTCAAGATGAACAGAATTTTGTCAGATCCCTGATCCAGAACTTTGACTATGCTGAGGGACCAACCTGGATTGGAATCAGTGATGCCCACAAAGAAGGCACATGGATGTGGTCTGATGGGTCTGCAGTCAACTTTACCTATTGGTATCCAGGCACGCCAGACAGTGGACAAACCCAAAACTGTGCTTACACCAACTGTGTCACACAATGGAATGACTATCCGTGTTCTACCTATTATCCCTCTGTTTGTGCATTTCCTTCAACCTGTCCTTGCAACTGAGACAGTAACATACGTCTGATTGAACCTGGTCACTGTTCACCTGTTTCTTTGTTGACATGCATGTGGCCTCCACAATAAAGACACAGATGTACACTATACATGTGTGTGTGTGTGTGTGTGTGTGTGTGTGTTTGTGTATGTTACATCTGGGAACAACACAGGCTTAATGTGTAGACATTATCACAAGGAAACTACTTATCTGTAGGATTATTATCTATTCATATGGACATTTATAGACATCTTACAATGTACGAAATGGTACTAATTTTTGATAAACGTCACTGCTGTGAGTGAGAGCAGTAGAAGGACTTCAAAATATATTTTGATGCGAAAATACATCAAAATATCACAAATATTACGAAACACTAATAATAAAAAAATGAATGATTGTAGTAGCATGGAGCTGCTGAGTGACCAAAGAAAGAATTCCCTCAAAAACATAAAATAAATAAACAAATAAATTAATTAATTAATACTAATACGACTAAAAATAATAATGATGACTTTTAAAAATTACTTGAAAACATTCTCTCATGGCAGATCAATTAAAAAAAAACCAAAAACCAATAAATAAAACTAATTTAAAAAATCAGGTACACCTTTCCAGTTACATTTAATTCAGGAGTTTGGGGAATTTTCTCAGTAAGTGATGAAAGCAAACTGCACATTATCCTTCTCTGTTACTAATTAATGCAGACTGATCACAACAGTATTACAAAGTTTAATTAATATATCCCTGAAATTACCCAAAACGAGAGGAGCAGCTTCAACGGCTACAAGTATGTTGCCACACCTTTGACCTGTGTGCTGATGCAGAGCTGGGTCAGACTCTGTCTGATGGAATGCAGGAGAGCCAAGAAAACATTGACGGTCATGAAAACAGTGTTCACAACTATAATAAAGATTTGAAATGTGGTGACCAGCCATAGAATAGAATAGAATAGCCTTTATTGTCATTATGCATTCCTGTATAACGAGATAGGAGAGCTGTTCCTTTAAAGTGCCAGCATATATAAACAATACACAATACAAATGCAAAAAATAATACCCATCACTTCATACATCACATCATACACAGACATCATTTACACAGACAGTTTAAAATATGCAGCAAGTTTCTGAGTTAGTTATGTCAGAATGTACCTTGTAACTTTCCACCTGTTGCTCCGTGTACATGCAGTGAAACTCCAAAATAAAAAAGTGTGTGAGGTGCATACACAGGTCATTTTATTCACATTCATTTATGCGAATGTTGGGGACTCACTGCAGCAACATGGTGGCTCAAAGGAAATGTTTTTGCATGTTTTAATAATTCAATGTGCAAAGTAGAAATGTTTAAATTGATTTCAGTTATTAAAGTGTTTTTCCATGTCTGCTCCAGTCTCTGTGTATTAGATAAATATGGGAACAGCACAGGTGTAACAGTACACCACCTATTCAGCATGTGAATATTTAATCGCACATAAAACTCAACATTTACTACATGCTCACTTATGAGAGTGAAATCACACTGCTGTGAGTTCAAGCAGCATAAAGTGTATATTAAGTGTATGTAACAGAGGCATCAGGCAGGAGTGGAGCAGCAAACACTCAGATACCCTTTTAAATATTTGTCTCATCGCAGCTCTTAAGTGCAATAAGGCAGAAATGTTTGATCAAATTAAAAACCTTTCTTTATTCTGGTTCAAAAAAACATCAGTCTGTCTTGACTGGGGAGGAAATTAAACACAAAAACCTTAAAAAGTTATTTGAATGAATTATCGACTTCTATGTGACATGTCCAGGTGCTGGTGGTCTTGTTTTTGGTTCATGTTGAGTTACTGTGTGGTTGTGTACAGCTGAAAGTGTTTGCCAAGTTCAGCTGACCAATAACATTGTGCCAACAGTGCAGACACCCTCTCTGAAGCATATAAAAGAAAGCAGCCTGTCACCTCTCTCCTTCAGGGTCTTGATCCCATCCAGCGGTGCAGATCAACTCCAGCCAACATACGACCCCTCATCCTGCTCCTGTGACACAGAGACGCCAACATGCTCTCGCTCATCTTGTTGTTTGGTCTGGCTCTGGGTGCTGTGTCTTCTCCTGATGTGAAGCTACAGCGTGGCAACTGTCCCATGTTCTGGTACAGCTTCAACGGCCGCTGCTACAAGTACATCGCCACAGACATGACCTGGGCTGATGCAGAGTTCCACTGTTTGTCAGAGGGAGCCAACCTGGTGTCCATCCACAGTCTGGATGAACATAACTTTGTCAGATCCCTGATCCAGAACTTTGACCCTTCACAGGGAAGAACCTGGTATGGCCTCAGTGACATTCACAAAGAAGGGAACTGGATGTGGTCTGACGGTTGCCCAGTGCGCTTTGTCTTTTGGTATTCGGGACAGCCAGATGGTGCATCAGGTCAAAACTGTGTTCAAACCAACGTTTTTGGATCAGCATGGAATGACAATCCTTGCTCTCTCCCCTCTCCCTTTGTTTGTGCAACACGTATAATCTGTCCTTAGCAACTGAGGTGTTACATGTGAGACTGAATCTGGTCACTGTTCACATGTTGTTCTGCTGACATGCATGAGGCCTTCACATTAAAGATGGAAATGAACACCTATATATGTGTGTATAGGAATCATTTCACTAACTTTGATTTTCAGGAATGTTGCATTCACACAGGTAAATTCAGCTGCTGAACAAAGAGAATATTTCCACTCTTTTTAATCATTTCATAATTGATATTACTAATAAATACAATTAAATTATCAGCGTACAAGCAGATTGTAAGCATTTGAATGCTTGTTTCTTTTTTAATCAGCAAGAAGCAAAACTCCTATTCATAGTGGTCATCATTACTGTATATGCTGATGCTCCTCTCATGTTATAAATCTACTTTCAGAAACATTCAGTGTGGCTTATGACCTGTGAAAATGTGTTTCACATGACTATTTTGTTTTAGATCTTTAATGCATCTATTAATTTATGCACAAATAGTGCTACTTTGTGTAAAGCAGTGGCGAAAATCCCATTTCATGGGGGGGGGACAATAAACAGTAAAATTTTAGAGAATAATTCCAGGGGGGGACAAGGAAAAAAAGTTGTAGCCTGTCTTTTATACAGCATCTTTTACCGCAATTTGACGCTTTAATCTTCTCTCTATCTCTCCAACAGGCAGAGTGAATGTCTATACTTATGAGAAATGGCTTAACAACTAAACATTTCCTGCAGTTAAACTGGTAACTGGTTTTTAAACAGTGTGCTGTGAGATATGCTGCTGTGCACCTCACAACCGTGCGTAATAGTCGCGCATAATGACCGCTCCTCATCCGTTAGACTGCACGTCTTTCATGTTTGTCTCACTGACAGGTGGAGAGCCTACAGACAGGTACCCATTAGCTACGCTCTGTCACAACCGTGTGTAATAGTCGTGCGTAATGACCGCTCTTCATCGGTTAAACTGCACGTCTTTCATGTTTGTCTCACTGACAGGTGGAGAGCCTACAGACAGGTACCCATTAGCTACGAGCTGCTCCACCACTGACTGCTCTTGTCCTGTCCTCTCCCTCTTCTTTCTCTCCTGTCCTCTCTGACTATCACTAAACTCTGAGCTTAATCATTAGCTTTTAGCTTAGCAGCACTCGTAATTGAGTAGTCTTTTGAACAATGCAGGTGAAATGTTGCAGACAGTTTATATTATCAGCCTGGGCCTGGGGCTTGTTGTAACAGTAAATGTGATGTGTTGTAACTTGTGTAAGTTAAACTGTGTCTGTGTGAGTGAACATCTTACCCTGCGATGCGCGATGTGGGCAGCGGGTCCAGCCACACACTGCTACTGCTGCCAAGTAGCCCCGCCCGTTGGAAAGAGTGTGGGATATACCACTACTAGGAATGGGAGGGGGGGGACTAAATCTTTTAAGATTTAAATAGCACATTATTGCGCGATTATAATGAGCACCGCTTACATTGTGCTTTCAATAAATACTACTGCATTGTTCAAAAATAATTAATTGTGTCTCAGATTATTCGGGGGGGGGGCAGCTTTACTGAAGGGGGAGTCATGTCCCCCTGTCTGCCCCGGGATTTCCACCCCTGGTGTAAAATGTCAAACGTTATCCTGGAAAATGCAAAGATTCAGACTCCCTGCAGGAGGCAAAAGGGGGATTTGAACTCTTGATCTTTGCATTAAAAGACAACCACCTTATCACCTCTGAGAAAATCAGTTTGTCATTGCAGGTCACAGTAGGTTTTGACATGATGAATTATGAATTAAGTTAATTTAACTTATTGCATATTTGAGATTTGTCACAGGTGATTGGAAATTTTAGTTTGCAAATTAATAAAGTGGCAGAGGATACGACATGTCAACTTTTAAACTACAAGAGCTACCTAGGTACCTAGCTACCTCAGGCTCCTCCAAAGGGACAGTGTCTGCCTTATTACATGTATCTCTGGAAATAATCATCAGGATGTCACCAAATTTGTACTAGATGTTTACAGACAGCCACTGCATACAATAAAGCAAATAATTCATCAATACCATTGTCCATCTTTGAAATGTATACACATAAACACACATGAATTTCAGCTGAAAATTGAATTAATGGGTTAGGGTTAGGGTTATTAAAAAGCTAAACAGATATACTATACTTTATATTATAATATATATGATAATGATCATTTCTTCATCATTCTAAAAACATTTGTTGATGATATTGTATGTTATCTTTGAATAAAATGTTACAGTGAGTCAAATGAGTTTAACATGGTTTGAAAACTTTGACAGAATGAATTGGAAAAATCAAATATTAATCATAAATAAATAATGAATTATCTAGATATTTATATAGCCTATTGTTGTTTTTCCATTTCCACTGCTAGTAAGATGACATTTAGCCTTCTATTTATTATTCTTACTTTCAAGATTTACCTTTCTCTTTAAGATACAATTACAAAAGTAGTATTCTCCATACTATCCTAATGATATGCTTCATTGATACTTATCAGGGACACATCAGGAATTTAACAGCTAAATGTTTGATTGGTTAATTCAGTAGCATCTTTTGTTTCTATTAATGTTAGTGATAGCGAAGTGTTGTTGCTCTAACACAGCTCTAACTCACAGTCACGATGCATGATGTTGAACCACATAGGATTATAGACAGTAATGTTCATGTACACTCCAAGACTGAAGAATAATAAGCAATCAGTAATAAGCAATGTACCTGCACTACATGTAACACCTTTTCTAAAGGTTAATTTATAGAAGCAAAGTGGAAAAACTACTTACAGTGGGTACATGTTTCCAGTTTTATTGGATTGAAGAGTTATCGGGAATGAACTCAGCCTGTGATGAGAGCAACCTTCATTCCCTGGATGACACAGTGTAAATTATATATCCCTGAAATGACCCAAAACATGAGCATCAGCTTCAGTCATGGGACCAAATGTGTTTCAATGTGTTGGATATGTTACTGTGAGAGAGAGAGACAGAACAAAATGGGAGCAGTGAGAGGGAACGAGAGAAGGAAGTAGAGATGCACAAGAGGCCATTTCAGTTTGAAAGACTAATTGTGGTCTTACGCGAAGCCAAACGGTTTGTGGTGGCAGTGGAGGCAGAACAGTTTTGCAGTGTGTAAACAGCTGCATCTGTCTCATCTCAGCTGATTCCAGCTGGCATGAGCTGTGACGAGAAGCGGTAAACACTCCCAGCCATGTGCTGTGTTTGTGTGTGTGGAGGAGAGGTCTGGTCAGTGGTGGTTTAGACCCGCAGTGCAGCAGTATGGTTTCCTGATGCTGCTAACCCCTATCATTTTGCAGTCATCCTGACGGGTACTTTACCCAGCAGGCTTCTGACAACTAAACAACAGTGGAGGATGAAGTAGTAATGAGGGAGGTGAGACAATGACAACAGACACACTTGGTGTGACGCAGGTGGTGTGTGGTTGTCAATCTGGCATAGTGCCCTTAGAAATAGATACAATAGGTTTTCGCAAGGCTTTTGAAAATACTCATTTCAAATACCATGTGCTTGACTAAATGTTGGCTCCGAGAAGTTGCCAGGCAACCTGTGAAGACTCCTGAGCCTGGCCAAGAAGAAATATGGCACAAGGAAGCTTCAGGAACATAACTAGGAATTGTTAATATACTTCTTGATGTGGTAATGGGTAAAGTGGGACAGTTAAGCTTCATCTTTTTTATCTTTACATCTAGGCCTATATACTTTCATGAGTAAAAATCAACACTGAGCTCATCATAAGCAAATACCTCAAGATAGAAAAAGGTTCTGTGGCTATTAGGGGTAGATGATACCACAAAATTTGGTTTCAATCTGATACCAAGTAATACAGGGGCAGAACTGCCGATATCAAAATGATACAACACTTTTTTTTTTTTTTTTTTGCAGGGAAACGCATTGTGTCATGATTTATGAGGTGAATAATCAGTCTGCTATAGCTAATGAGGTCCAAGTTCAGTTTAAAAATGTAACATTAACCAATGTTGAAGATCTGATTCGACTCAACCTGGATATTTCTTGCCTACTGTAAATGTCTCTGAACAGATTCTGCCAGTGAACTTTGTCTCTGCGCCAGGGGTCTGGATGCTGAAGCATTTACTTCCTCTTCCTGTCTTTTCGGTTGCAGCTCCAAGTTCTCTTTCACGTGTGTTTTTTTCCTCTTTCATTAAGCCGTCACTGCTGTTATGTGTCGGATTAAACCAGTCAGGGTGCACACCCTTGAGTGGACAACACAAAGCAGTGGAGAAGCAAACAGTACATGCATTCAATGTATTCACGACAACGGAACGTTGTTCTCACAGTTTTACTCTAAATAGGTACGACATAGAAGAGTGAAACAAATCTCTTTTTTTGATATTAATCCTATTGACGCTAGGATTGATCTTCAAAATGAAAACATAGTATCTGTAGAGTTTATATTTTGGTATTGATCCGCCCACCCTGACATCACTTCCAGGGGCATGGCACACCTTATTCAACAACTTTGCAGTGAACCATGATGGAAAGTAAAATGACTTGTGTTCTGGGGTGAATGTTATGGTCTTAGAAAATGATGGATAGTTTGTAATTAATCATTTGTTATGGTATGTAATAGTGAATTAGAGTTTCTTCTAAAAAAATTGGTTCATATTAATTTTCTTTTTTTATGTGATTTTGACATTTTCACAGTTTGCCAGTACGCCGTTGTGTGCATTTATACTTGTGCGGTGGTGTGTCTCTGTCACTCTGCAGTTACACCTCCAAAACACTAGTTGGCGGCAGAGGTTTCTGTGAAGTGCTGTAAAATTTTGTTTAATAGAGACAATTTCAAACACAAGTACACAAATCAGCTTCACTATAACTCGCAGCATACAGAGACACAGACAAACACTTGTCTTTATCTGGACACATTTTCCCCACAAATACAACATGCTAACATTTTTAGCACAAGCATATGGCATTTTACATTGTATAAATTAGCCTAGCAGCTAGCGGAGATTTCCTCTTCTCATATGGAGCCAGGGACAACAGCAACATTTAACAAAGGTTATGTTAGAATATTCGGCTCCATTACAACTCACAAGGTTCACCGACAAAACAATTGTCTCGTACTGAACACGTTTTCCAAACAAATATAACATGCTAACGTTATTAGCACAAGCCTATGGCATTTTACAATGTATAAATTAGCCTAGCGACGAGCGGAGATTTCCTCTGCTCATATGAAGTCAGGATAAATCACGCAAATCACAAATGCTATTTTTGTGGAGGCTTTATTGTCTTCACAATTTATTGTTTTGTATCTGTGAAATTAAAGTAAATAAAAGTTTCCACTGAGGGAAATCAGCTTACTGAAATAGACAGGAGGTCTGCGTCACTGCGACATGTACTGTACATTTCTGGGGAGGTGCACATCGGGCTATGGCGTAGGTTACAGCGTAGCTATGGCATCAATTCAACGCAGAAGTATAAATTCCACCTTACTGGTGTTACTGCTAAAGTGGGACAGCCATTCAAGTCATTATAATGGGGAAATTGAGTTTCCTAGATTTTTGTCCTGCATAAATTAAGCTAGCTAGATAATTCAGCAAGGATTTACATAACACTTGATGATGAACGTGATGAACATTTTTCATACATTGCCTATAAAAACAAAGTGTGTGCCAAAAAAAGACAGAAAAAAGTAAACAAGGAAGATGGATAGCCCTTTTGAAGAGCCAGATGTGGTGATGACAATGATCCTAAGAAGACTGAGAACTGGATCATGTGTATTATTGTGAGGACTGATTCCATGAGACATGTGGTGAAGAGAATGGCCTCACTGAAGACGGTCATATTTATGTGTAGACCAGTAAGCTCCCTTAGATACCTTTCCACTCTGAGCGGAATATTACAGTTCGCTGAAATAACAATAAGTAGGCTACTTTCTATGGTCACATATGGTCACAAGATAATGAACATTGTGCAAAAATATTGTCAATAACCAAATAGATGCTGAGGCACTGACAAAACTTCAGATTGCCAGGCAGGGGATGACTTAACCTGCTTCTTCAATAGCTTCTACTTTGTGGAAAATTAAGAAAAAAGTCACATGAAAGTAATGAAAGTGGGTAGCAGACATGGAAAAACTAAGACACACACTTTTTCTTTCTTCTTTGTTTGATAACTGGATTTATGTTTTCAGAGTGAAAGAAAAATTTGAAAGGGTTGACATTTACAGGTTATTATGCAGTCGTTTCACTGGTCAGGCCCACTTGAGATCAAACTGTGCTGTATATGGCCGCTGAACTAAAAAGGATTTGACACCTCTGGTGTAGACTAACCTACCGTACCAAAAGCAGAAATAAAATCCAGCCTGTGAAATAGTTATAAGAAGAGATGTTCATGAAGGATCATCCTTTCTAAATCTAAATCTATATGGAATAGATGAAACTCATCACAGAATATTGTGATGTGATGTTTATTGTTGTTGTTTGTATTACTATTGTGTTTATTTCATTAGGCCTACACTTAAATATCAATAAAATGTGTTTTAAGTGTCCCACTTTGCCAATTAAGGTGTCCCACTTTGACAGTAGACTCTAGAAAAATGTGTTTTTGGGTCAATGTGTGTTTGAGGAAGAATCATTCATCATGTCTTTAATGTTTCTTTCTTTTTTTTCCTGATGTATACTATAGGGCTAAGACATCTGGATGGTAAATAAAAATTATACAGAAAGTAAACTATCAATAAGTGTCCCACTTTTGCCAGTATTCACCCCATTATCTTGCTGTGGACCCTCATTAGTTGTGTCCTTAATAAAGCCTGAATTGAACTGAACATAGGCTACTTGAAGTAGTATCTGTAGAAATATTCATCACGCAGCAAAATAACTTTATTGATATAATGATATAATGTTGCTGATGCATTATTGTGACATTTCATAGACTAAATTATTAATTGAGAAAATCCTTAGCAGAGTAGAACTACTCTGACTACTGAGTGGATCAACACATTATGTTTTTAAAAATGTGATCATAGCCTATGTAAAATTTGTATCTGCAAAGTAACTAATAACGTGTAATGGTGTTAGAAGTACAATAATTGCCTCTGAAATTTTTGAGGAGACGGTAAAAGCACAAAATGGAATAACCTGAAGAAAGTAAAAGTACCTTAAAATTGTATTTGAGCCCTACACATGTGTTAAAAGTCTGTTGAAACTGTAAATAACACAAACATTGTGCTATCACTCACTGTAGTGTGGCAGGGGCAGGTTCCCCTGCAGTGCCACGCCCCTGTGCCGTTTTCGCGCGAAAGATCGGACTGCACCATTGTGAGTGTGAGGGGGGCGTAGAAGAGAGACTACTCCTGAACACAGAGAGATACATCTGTACCGTAAAATATAATTAATAAAATACTTTAAAGTGAGTAAGTCTTTAGTGGTTTATCAAAACTACAGTTACAAGACTTTATTACGAACTAATGTATAAGCCCAACAACAACAACTCCCCTACTTTTCCAACGACCGGACTTCTCCAGCGGTTAATTTTTAAACCCCCTCCCCTCAGTCCATTCATTGGTTTTCATTTTAAAATACAAAACTTTCTGTTGGACGGGATTTTTCAGCAAAACGGAGATAAGATGACTCTCAAGTCAAAGGTAAGCGACAGAGCAGCGCGTCTAAATGTACATTTACTTTACACGTTGTGGTTTTGTGGTGAGGAAAAGTCATAACGACTTAACATGTAACGTTACACCATTGTTACTAGCTAACGTTGTTGGATTGTTCGGCCTGGGTCTGTTTCATTGTGGAGATGTATTCATACCTTCCCACGAATAAGGTGATGTTAGTCCAGTTCTTTAATCCAGACATGCACAATGTTATCTCTTTAACTGAATTTGCCTTTTCGTGTCTTTGTTTTGACCTGGTTAACGAACTAGCTTAACGTTACACGTGATCTGATTCACATCAGTGTTCGTGATCATCAACAGTTAAGGTTGTGCTCATAGTAAAGGAGTGCATGTTCAGTGTTTTTGGGTCCAATATGTGTCGCCCTCCTTTATGAAGGTCAGAGGTCAACACCCCTGGGGCCGGAGGGGATGGTTCAGCAGAAATCAACAAATGGGACCTGGGATATCAACTGCATTGATCCTGTTTTACACAATAGAAATCACAGTCTCACTTGCATATATTTGTCAAAGATTCTGGTCCAATAATTCAGTCTTTCTCGTAAATAAAGGCAAGTACGCTGCTGTCATAAAAGGCCATGAAAGAAAAACATGCAAACACTTAACTCCAATATTATCCTTGCAGTCCTGCAGACCCCAGGCCCTGTTAACCAGATTGAGAAACATACTTTACATTGTTTTGTCAGACTGATGCATCTCGACTTTCCCTTATTTTATGAGCTGCTTATAAAGATCATTTTGAACAAATGACAAGTTTCCTGATCTTAGCCCCCTGCTGTAAAATCTGCTTAAATGCAATGGATGTTATATGGTCAGTGTTTGTGATTGTGTGGACAGTACTCTTCACACTACAACCCCCACCTAAATCCCAAATAAATAGTCATATTTTCAAGCATAGCACACATAACATAGGTACAGTGTTTCATTATTTTGTGATATACCTACGCTGTGATGTCATTACAGACATAACCTCTAGTAAGAAACCTGTGCTCTCATTTTAAAGCTACTCTTATTATACCTTTCACACCCACAACTCCCGCCTCCCTCCAAAGTCCCATCCCCCTCCTCCTGCAACTCCACCTCCCTCCAAAGTCCTACTCCCCTCTCCTCCATTACGTCCTCATTACGTTTATGATAGGCGTAGGCGTTGGCAAGGTAATGTTAGATACACGGAAGAGGAGAGCGAGTGTAACGTTACAACCAAGACAGTCAAATGCAACCCTGGAGTTTTAAAACTCAACCGGAGTCAGTTGATGAGTTTTAGAATAAGGTGCTTATAATTATAATAATAAAGTGCTAACGTTAGATAGTAATGTTAACGTTACTAGTAAGTGGAAATGCACAAGGAAGATAATGTTAATGTTTCTGGGGGCGATGTTGTGTTGTGTCAGTCAGAGGCCTCCACGTGGGACAGGACGGCCAATTGGTCAGAGTTTTCTTAGAACCATATGGGAATGGTACAGTTATGAGTTTTTATCTCTGGTGGAATTCACTTACATTTTAGTGTGCCATCAGCTTGTTAATAGCATTTTAAACTAAACAAAGAAAAGTGAAAAAATTCCAGAAAGGTAAGTGTCGTTTTAATTCGTTAACAAAAGCTGCATTTAATCATTTACGCAGTATAGCTAAGGTACGACCTCTACTGATGCTGAGAGGCTTGTCCATGCTTTTGTTTCCAGTCGTCTTGACTATTATAATGCTCTATACACTGGCCTATCTAAAACTGCCATTGCAAAACTACAAACCATTCAGAATGCTGCTGCCAGAGTTTTAATAAAAACTAAAAAGAGAGACCATATAACTCCTGTTCTGCATAACTTGCACTGGCTCCCAGTATCTTGTAGAATTGATTTTAAAATCCTTCTTTTGATTCGCTATCACCATACGTCCTTCCACGAACCTTGACATCCTCCGCAGCTGCCTTTTTATCTGTCTCTAAAGTCACTACAAAAACCTTTGCTTCTTTTAGCTGCTACACCCCAAAAATTTGGAACACCCTGCCTTTAAATATTAGACCTGCTGGCTCAGTGGACAGTTTTAAACGATGACACAAACATATCTTTTTAACATAGCCTATAACTGGCAGCTGTCTGTTTTTATATTCTTAATATGTTCGTATATATGTTTTTATTACTTGATTAGTTAGTGATTGATAAAGGTATTTATTCTTCTCTTTTCTCCTTCAGTGAGAATGTTGTATAATTTTATGGTTTTATTTCTTTGCTGTTTGTCTCTGCCAACACTTTGTGCTGCATTTTGTGCATGAAAGGTGCATTCATTCATTCATTACACACCCAAATAATGGAGGGTTACCATTTCAAAACACTTTCTACATATTTGATTTTAAGTAGGTCAGAAGAAAAGAAAACATTGTCAAGGAAAAATGGTTTAGTGATTATTTATTTAATACACATACAGAATTGGCGTCTGTCGGACCCCCAAAATGAGGAAATAAGTTCAGTGCCAATGTGAAGTGTTTGTTCCTTTTCCACTTCACTTTGTCGCTGGCCCTACCCTGCCATGACTGAGAGGCCACACAGGCCTGTAGTGATAAGGCCGTCCTTGGGTTTAGTTTGGTATCTATTGGCGTAAATTCAAGAAGATAGATTTACTTCATTAAAAGCAGCCAGTCTCAGCACTGGGTATCCTGGCAAGCTGCAGAGTGACACAGCTGAACTAAATTAATTTCTCCCACAGCATTCACTCAGTGAGTGTCCACTGATGGAAAGGTGCTCCCTCTGGTGTAAAGAATGAAAATTGATCCAGCAAATTGTCCTGTAGAGTTTTCATGGAAAAAGAGGTTCTGGTTACAGTCAGTGTTCTTTATCGAAACACATTGTGTGCATCCTTGAGCTTTAGCAAATGTTTTAAGTGCAGCATATCTTGCCATGCTACCGCCACCTGTTGATTTGTCAAGTGGCGTGACACCAGCGGTAGGACTGTGTCACCTGTGTTCATGTGCACAAGATAAACAAAGTTGAAATTCTCTCATAGAAAATGGCTTCATAGAGCTTCTAGAGGTGTCTTATGTGATGCTGGATGTGTCTGCCAACAGGTTCCATGTTTCAAATCCAAGTTTATCACTGCTGAGCTGGCTCGCCTCTTCAGCCAGTCGGACAGTGAGGAGGAGTTTGAAGGTTTCAGCGAGGACGAGGAAGACGAGGACAGAGGATCTTTCAACAAACGTCCAAAGACCATGGTATGAAGCGTCTATTGTTGGCTGTATTATCTGATGAAAATGTGTGCGTTACAGCAGCCAAGGCACCAGACTAACTGCTTTTGTCTTTCTGGTGTTCTCCAGATGGTGGACTCAGAGGAGGACAGCGACATGGACACAGGCTTCTACTCTGATGGCGAGGAGGCTCCCCCACCAAAGAGGAAGAGTCTTTTAGTTGCCCTGAGGTGTGTGTGTGTGTGTCTAAGTGTGTGTGTCATTCAATTGGTAAATATGTAAGTCTCATATATATAAATGTGAAAATGTGAATTCATAGTTGTTGCCCTTGTTTTTTAACCTAGAGATGATCGCTGTATGTCATAGGGCTGACCCGAATCCTTTGGTGCTAAGATCGCTGCCATGATAATCAATGTCCAAATCAGTATTCAAATGCTCTGTTTTTGCAAACCATAAGACATCTCAAATAACACCACAAATTAAGAGACAAAAATCCAACAAAATTCATTGTGCATCACCATTAATTATTAGTTATTCCTAGACAAGGACACGTAAACTTAGCGACAGGCCCAGTTTTTTTGACTCTTGACAGTTTGACCACACGTAACAGGCTTACAGATACGCTAGCATGATGTTGAAAATGTCAAGTGTCTGGAGTCATTTCAAAATTTGCAAAGAAAACCCCAAAAAGTCTAGTGCCAGATATGCCAAAGGAAAACTGGCATATCACAAATCTACAACGAGCTCGGCAAATCACCTTAAAGCTGTAACAGCTCAGCCGTCCTGCAAAGTGTTCTGTTTTCTAATTACCATTGCTAATGTTACTGCAACCTGCATGCTAACAAAGTGGCTAAAGCCTAGTTCACATTACAAGATTTTCACCCGTGATTTAGACGCCGCAGAGGATCTTGAGAGCCACCTTGGGTCAGAGGTGAGTCGGCAGATAGTCTGCCACGACGAGTCCTCATGTGTGAACAAGCCTACGAGCAAGTCGCCCCCTTGTCTGTGACTGGGACTGGATATCTGACATGCTAGAAAACTGGAGAAGTCTGACACGACTGACAAAGAGCATCAGCCAATGAGAGGGGGGGATACGTCCCACGTCAGCACGCAGGAGGACGGAAGAAATGGTGAGGATTCGCTTCTTTTGGGCTTGTTTCCATAGCCCCATAGCCGTTTCTCTCCCAAGATCTGGCAACACTAACAAGCCGGCAAGCAACAACAACAACAACAACAACAATGGTGGCGTCCACAGGATCCTGGCGAGCGTGTTGTGTTTGGACCCAGGCCCTGAAGGCAGATCTGATTCAACACTTGGAAGAATATCCCAAGTTAAAAAACGTAGTTTGGTGATGTCACTGCGTTCTCTGGGGCTCTGTTGGTGAGGGCTCGGTGGAGAAATCTTGTGGTGTGCACACAGGTTGTAACGCAGTTGGCGAGACTCCCGATGACAGAAACGGGTATGAACCCTCAAAAGGTTACGATAGTCTCTGCTACGCAAAATTGGGGTAAAAAATCGTGTGAACTAGCCTTAAGTGTCGTGTTTTTTTAGATGTCACTGAAAGAACAATGGAAAACTTATGTTTCAAAAAACTTCTTGTCTCTAATCCCTTCCGCCCTCAGAGCTTTGATAGATCGCCAGTATTTCTCAGTGAAGCTTCAATACCCCAAAACTGGTATTCAGGATGGCCCCAATATGTTTGAACGCGTAGATCCATGTGTGGAAGTCTGCTCTCTGTGAAGTGTGAAGCCTTTAATGCAACATGAACCTACATGATCTATCTTGAACAGGCAAAGGCTGTGAATGAATAATGAGTGACGCTTCATATTGTCGCTGCCTCTTTAGCTACTCATGAGTTTAAATGGTCATGTCACATTCGATGGCTTGAAGTTAGTTGGACATAGATTCAACTTGTTGCTTTTTCCCACTATATTCATCCTGTTTGCCACATATACAAGGGTCCGGCAGAAACACAGGCCTGTTTCATGACAACTGTGTTGATTCTCTCGTGACTGAGCAGTGATCTTATTTTAATCTTGCTCTTCAGGTTCCCTGTCAAAAGACTGTCGACCCCCAAACAGGAGACGCAAGAGAAAAAGATCAAAAAGCCAGTCGAAGAAAGGCCTCCTTCACTGAGAGCCAGAGGAAGGCAGAGCATGAAGCAGCAGCAGCAGCAGCAGCAGGAGTGGGATAAGGAAGAGGAGCAGCAGGAGGAGGAAGAAGACAAAGAGGAAGTCGTATCTCTGAGCCTACGGAAGCGAGACAAGAACATCCAGGAAAACAAGGCCATGGTAATCAACCCTTAAAACCATTTGTGTTTGCTCCATATTCTAACTGTTTGATCTGTATACTCAAGTTATATGAGTGCCTCCTCTGGAGCATGACTCTGATCTCCTCTGCTGTTATCTTTCAGCTGGCTAAGCTGTTTGCTGATTTGAGCACCACGGCTGAACTCACTCCACCCAACACCCCTCAGGTGAGTAACTGCAGTGAGTAAAGTCATCCAAACTTCACAGGAACAAGAGTCGGATGTCATCCAGAATTCAAAGTCATAATCTGAAAAATAATAATCAAGAAAGACCACCACCTTTGGTTGCCATGTATTTAAGAAAGGCACGGTTGTCAAGGTCAGTGTGACCTTGCAACATGTTTTTGGCCATATCTCAAGAGCTTGCGTGGTTATTATGACAACATTTCACACAAATGTCTAATAGGAGACATTTTCTATCTTAAAGGTCAAAGGGCAGCTTCACTGTGACCTCATAATGTTCTGCAAAAACACTCTCTGGCCATTATTTAACACCGTAACTCAAGAACAGAAAGGGAAACATTTGGTTAGATGCTGAATTGATGACACTGATCTTGGATGTCCATCTTCAAATTGTGCTGATTGTATAGATCTTGCTGGAGGGTTGAAGATGTGTGTGAACCATTCATGTTGCAGCAATACACAAGTCTGGACATACATGGATGTAAACTGTACCTGCAACATGACTGGTTGAAATAAGCTTTTCTGTTGTATTTTATAGAGATTGATTTTCTTTTTTACTGACATGTAAACACTGTCTTTGTTTTACTTCTGCAGAAGAAGAAGCGGACGCCACAGAGAGCAACGCCACGCAAGCGCAAGTTCAAACCGGAGATGGGGTCAGAAAGGAGGAACCCGTCCCGCAAGGCTCGTCCACGTGAGAACTTTGCAGTGGAGGAAAAGAGTGAGCCAGTCGCCCGCAGAGGCCCCAGGACTGTAGACATCAGGAGGCTGATCGAGGTAGAAGAAGTGTTTTATTAATCCCACTCGGAAATGAAATGAAATGTTTTAACTCTGCTGATGCACACGCAGGACCTATAGGCAGACAGTATTGTTGTGGAAGCATGTCAGAGGGACTGAATTGTAGAAGAAAGTGCCATTATTATTATTATTATTATTATTATTATTATTACTAATCTCTAATCCGTCTGTTGTGATTGTGCAGGTGGACGAGGAAGTCAGTGAGGGCAAGACGAGGAAGAGGAGCCGCAGTAAGATCCAGTATGACGTGAGGACAGTTGACGAGATCACCAAAGAAGACCTGGACAACATAGCGTACCGCAGCAAGGACAAGATCTGGGACAAAGAGAATGTGAGTCACAGCAGGACTTCACCTGCTTTCATGGTCATGGTACTGTGATGTCAGCTTTTCTGGGTTAGTGTGTTCACTATTTATTTGTGTGTGTGTGTGTGTCTTCCAGGGCAGCTCGTGTCACCAGTGCAGACAGAAGACTCTGGACACCAAGACGGTGTGTCGCAGTGGTTTTTGTGTGGGGGTCAAAGGTCAGTTCTGTGGGCCGTGCTTGAAGAACCGCTACGGAGAGGACGTGCGTGATGTGCTGCTCGACCCGGTCAGTAAACATTTTATTCTTTATTTCTCTCACTTTGGTTTTGGTAAACGTGACATAAATGCAGCGTCTGAAAAGACACCAGGAGGAAAAACAATTCAAAAAAACAAACAAAAAAATTCGTCGACCTTGAAGTGGCTGAACTTTAATGTCTCGAAACAATTCAACAATGCACATATAATTATACAAGGTACGACTCCATTGAAATGTGATGTCATCAACTCCTTTAACTTGTGCACTCCTGACAGTTAAGTCCTTTTTGCGTCTTCTTACATTGTTGGATGCTGCTTTATAATTGACCATGTTTCTGGATGGTTCTGGTAATCCATTGTTTCTGGTCGTGGAGTGATCTAACTGTGCACACATCCCGACCACAACAAGACGGCCGCATGGTCACTCCTCCTGAAAAGGGACAGCACCAGTCTGCAGCACCACTCTGTGGCCACCTCTGATTGGAAAGGCAGTGCAAAGCACCTAATAAGTGACGGCTTCTCAGCAAAGATCCTTCCTGATGAAGAATCAGAAAAATCTCAAACATGTAACTGAATGTTTGTACAAATTTTAGCATAACTCAATTTCTAAAAGCAGCCAAGGCAGGTGATTTGATGTATGCTTTAAGACTAAAGAGTGGAAGGACATAAAGCCTCAACATGGAACTGCATGTGTATTATTAGAATAACAACACGGTTGGTCACCCACATTAAATTTGGGCCTTTTTTTTCGTAGACATGGTCGTGCCCCATCTGCCGAGGGGTGTGTAACTGCAGCCTGTGTCGTAAGAAGGAGGGCCGCTGCGCTACTGGCATCCTGGTGGGACTGGCCCGCTACAACGGCCACGACAATGTCCACGAGTATCTGGAGAGGTAAGCCACCTCATTCTCACCGTACAGTCTTATGATACAGACCTGGATTGGACCTCCATCATTGTCAAGAAATCCAAAGCTTTTCAATTTATTATCATGAATGAGAAATAAGCACATTATTCTGACATTTAAAAACCGTTTGGCTTCTTACGCTTAAATATTACTTAAACAAAATAGTTGCCTGTTCAGTTTTTGATTGACGACTAATCAATCTTCAAAGAAACAGAGCTCACGTTTTGTTTTGTCTCCACTGCAGCATTCAGAAGGATCTCGAGTGAAGTCCAGAGAGAAGACCAGAGAGGAAAACCTGCTCGCACAGCTAGAAGCTCTCATCCTGCACAATACCGTAGACCTCTCTTTAACGCACATTTAGATGTAGATCAACCTTTTCTCTAACTAGAGAAACAAAAGCAAAAATTAGTTTTTTTTTACTCTCCTCTAAACACAAGGCACATACACTGTTAATATGTTTTATATATCCTGATTTAAGGCTGCATGAGATGCAGGGATGCTTTTGTTTTTTAAAGTCAGTACTCAGTTTTGAGTTGTATATTTCCATTTGAATATCTCTACTGTCGATGTTCACTAAAACAAATCTAAGGTTTGGTTATTTTCTGTGTTACAGATGCAAAAGGAGCCCTTTTTATATACCAACTACTTTTTTATGAGTAATTTTTACAGCGTTGTTGGCAATCCACTGTAATTTTAATAAAGCACGGGGCATTATCTAAACAATTGGCCATGTTTTTATGTCTACATATGTATTCCTGTAGGTTATATTTGTTGGTTGTGCCACACACTACACCACAGTGTCATCTTTACCGCACATTTAGGGGAGGTGCACACATCTTTTATGCTGCGCCATAGTTGTCTGTTGTATGCGTGTAGGGTGTCATTTCTCCAGGTGAGTGGGGTCAGGTCCAGGTCAGCTCATGTACTCGACCAGGCCAGTCAGCTGATCTCGTGTAATGACCAGGTGCCATTGCTGCAGGGCAGGGGGTCACGACACAGTCAGAGGTCATCATGAGGAATCATTGGCAATGTGAGTGACAAATAGAAATACATTTTATCTCATCACCGTTGTCGTCATTATCCAGCTGTAGTTTCAGTTTTAGCGCGCACACTCATGTTTGACGTGAGCGTACATTTGACGTCGTATGACTGGTGTTTTTACATTTTGGGGTTGATTATGTGTTCAAATTAACACTCGAAGTGATGAAAAAAATAATACAAATATCCGTCCTTGTTCTGGTACTTTCAGAGTTCATTACATTAAACTCTTTTTTTACCTTCAAAACTCCACAAAAAACGCCCGAGGGTGCAGAGGTATTGTAGATTTAGGTGTTTTTGAAGTGCTTCAAAGGAGTGACATGTCAAAGGTATGCGTGAGCTGCCTGCTACATGATGCTTTTTGTAAACTGGCAGTCAGTGACCTGCTGGTGAACTCCCACAAGTCACACTTTGATCGTAGCTGAGGTACACTCGGGGTGTTTTGTAGAACGTGTTTTCTGAGGCACAGAGTTTATTGGCTCATTATAAAAAGTAATCAGTCAAGGCCAGCGATGTGTTTGGTCTGGTAACTCAACGCAACCTTTTCCTTAAGGGACCCTCCCTCTATCATTGAGTAAACTAATGACCCCTAAGTGACATAGTTTATTCAGTTCATAACAATAGCAGAACAACTGATAAAACTGTTCAGTTAACCCGAGTAGTGAACGCAATAGCTGCAGGAATTATGTGTCAAACACAATTTGGATGACTTTTAAGCAGATTGTGAACGGGTTTTCCTGATATTTTTAGGAACTTTTTATACGACTCTCTGCCTGCATTATGTATTTTTATTTTCATCAATCATACATAATTAATAGGCATCTTTTCTGACACACTATTTTCCTGTTCCTGATGCTTGGCCGAAGTTTACATCCTGGATAATAATCTAAACTCTAAAAATAACACTTTTATTTTGTTTCTTTCCCAGAAATAAATGAAATGCTGAGATATAGATATATATTTTTTAGGTTTTCACCCCTAAAATCAAGAGCTCCTTGAGAAGCTTCTGCAACTCCAAGTGAGGATCGGTATCCCCAGACTAGGAAGTAGTGCTGTAACTGAGTGGTCACCGGTTCGATCCTTGGAGCATCAATTTGGAGTCCATTGTGATAATAATATTAATATTATACTGCGCTTTTCAAGGCACTCAAAGACACTTCATATATTCATGGACTAAACCAAAAAAACAGACAAGCAAAAGAACAAATAACGGATGAGGAGAAGAAACTGTCAGTGATTGAAAACAGCGTTGGTGAGTCTTGAGTGATTTGGGGGAAGACTCGGATGGGTTTGGGGAGTGAGTGTGATGATGGAGGAGCTCATACAGGAAGGATTTTGAAGTGGATTCTCTGGGGGATGGGGAGCCAGCGTGGATGTGGTCACGGGTGCCAGAGTGGGTGAGTAGCCGAGCAGCAGAGTTCTGGGTATACTGGAGCTTATTGAGGGTTTTTGAAGATGAGCCATAGACTGTTGCAGTCGTCCAGACGGGAGGTGACGAAGGCGTGGACAAGGGCAGAAATGGTAACTGAGAACTGTAATTGTTCCCAAATGAAGCACAGATACTCCATCACTGCTGTCACAACACAGCTGAGAGATTACCCAGTAATAAGGGGGTGGGAGGAGTTATAGGAGCTGTGTGGAGCTGTACATGTGTGTTGGAGTTTAAGTGTACCGTGTGTAGATATTTTTCTGGCTCCACTGTGTTTTCCATTTCCATCTGATTGATGCACACAAATACCAGAGCATCAGGGTGGAATTTAAGACAGTTTTAATCACTTTATTGTCAAGTGTTATGCAGGCAAAGCATCTTTTCTGCTTGAAGTTGTCCTTTTTTCTTTGTTTTTTTTTAATCGACATAACACGTTTGTACAAACCAGTTTTAAAAATATCAATAAACTGGGGCCTTTGAGGCTAACCTGGCAAAAAACCCATTATCAAATGTCATGGAGACGAACAAACATCTTTTTAGAAAAAGATTTTACAAATGAGATGTCACTACAAAATATCAAAGAAAAAAAAAGTTGGTTGTCACACAAAATATTACCAAAAACATCTAAATTTGTTTGGTATCAACCTTTTTCAACTTTAAACAATAGTAACTTTTTTTTTTTTTTTTTTTTTTTTGCTTTCTTCTTCTTGTGTTATTTATTTTTCTCCAAAAAACACGTTATGGCGCAAAGAGAAGAAATGAACAGCAATGGTCGGACGTAGAAAAAAGAAAAAACAAGCACAAAGAGTAAAGAAGAGAGAAGCGGCACTACAGCGAAAAACTCAAACATGCTGTACACAACCTCAGAATCAACGCACACAAATACAAGTCCAGCAAAAGGCAAATAGTACAACTCAAGGATAAATAATAAATTAGCCATACACAGCGGGGTCCTGTGTGTTAACATACTGGGAGGGGACTTTTTTAAAACAACCGATAAACTCTATAGAATAAAATTATCTTTCAATTTAAAAAAAAAAATGTACGCACTGAACTAACACAGAGCAACACCACCAGAAAACATCTCATAATATCCACATAGCTAAATAGCCCGACCCACTCCCACCCACAGCTCCTCTCACTCTGTCTCACTTCACCTCTCTGTGCTGTCGTGTGCTCCCCATGTCGCCTCTCGTAACGCAGGAGAACTCCCCTCTTTCTCCACCCTGCTAACTCTGACATCTGTACAACAGCTTGTGTTAAGGCAATTGTGGTACGTCGGTCACGTCGCACGGTTAGAGTCGGAGAGGGGTCTTCACCAGAGCACAGAGGGCAAAAAGCAACACCAGTGACAGTGCCGCTGTCCAATGAAACTTGTCGTTACATCTACCAGGTGCCGTGTGGTGGTAACTGAGCGTATAAAAATTACAAGCCAACACTGGATAGACTGCAGCTGTGATGTTGAAGCCACCCTGTGGTATCTGCAAAGTAACAGGCTTTGTTCAAACGACAGCGCCGCTTTCAAATGTTGTCACTAATCTTAGAGCGAACTGGCTTGTTTTATTAACAGAGAAAACTTCCCCTGACAATGTAAACATGGTTTCACTAGGATTGTCATTATAGTATTGCTTTCACTACACAAACAAAGTTGTAGAAAGCTAGATTGTTTTTCTCTATAGAAACCTTTTTTTTTCTTCTAATGGCCACTGCGCCTCAATAGGAATGCATTATTTATAAATCTTTTTATATGTGCTTTTTTCTATTCTTTTTTTCTTTTATTTTTTTTTTAGAATTATCCCCTCTCTTCTTCAATAACAGTTTATCCGTTGACTGGTCTCGAAGGAAGCAACACCTGAATCTGATCTGAGGACTAAACCTGAACCATGAATAAAACTCAAATTAGGTAGATCCTCTCGGTGACAGTGTGGGAATACAAACACACACTCATTCATACAGGTCACATACACACACATACACATGCCATCCCAAGACTGCCCCTGCTCTATTATCGCTCTGCAACAGCCCTGTACCGTGACTGACCCTCAGCACTGTCTGACAGGTATGAAACAGGAACACAACTTTGTGCATAGAGTTAGATTCTGTTGCAATTAAGAAAATGTCTCTCGATGTCACATGATTTAGATTCAGCAGGTCCCCCTGTCCTGTGCTAATCTAGTCACTACTTACATTCCTTTCCCCACTGAATGGAATTATTATAGATTCATTTCATAAATGCCAAACTAATCTTTCATATGTTTACGCTAAATTTTCGTTATTATATGTGTTAGTTATTTTTAGATTGTGATGTTTATATTTGTCCGTCTCCGTTCAACACATGAACCCGTCTCTTTTGAGTCCCTTATCGTGAGCGAACATTTGTAAAATTATGCAAAATTAAAAGTAAAAAAAAAAAAAAAAGAAAAGAAAAAGTAGCCACCTCTTACAGTCCCTGCAAAGACTCCCAAGAAAACAGGAAGTCAGCCTTCGGCGAAAGAAACAGGCCTATTCGAACTCCTCCTCTTCCTCCTCTTCTTCCTCCAGGTGATTAGAGGTGGTGGGCGTGGCGGGGTCAGAGTCACGTGAGAGGGTCGCCACGGCAACAATCTGGGGGGAGGCACCCAGGCCTTCGGGGGCGTCTTCCTCCATGTCATCAGTGGTGATGATTGCCACAGCCGCTCCGCCTTTCTTGTTCTGATGCGTCTTGATGTGCTTGGAAAGGTGGTCACTGCGCATGAAGCGCTTAGAGCATTCAGGACACTCAAAACGCTTTTCTCCTGGAGGGGAGGAGACAGAGAATTAGAGATAAATAAATCAAGAAAGGACCCCGAGACTAACACAGAAAACCTGCTTTGGTTGGTGCATTCTTGGAGTCCCCTTTATGTTCAAAAATAAACACCAGCATCACTGCCCTCATTCTTCAATGTCCCTTATGTTTGCATACATACAGCCAGTAGATGGCACTAGAGGGCAGAGTCAAAAGTTTCACAACAATAAACAAGGACACTGTGGAGGAGGTCGTAACAATGTACCTTTAAACTGAGGCGGTGGTCTGTGTGGACATTCTTTAAATCTTGACATGTGGACAAAGAATTCTTTTCTTCTCATTACCAATCCATTCTGTTCTGCCATTATTTACATTTCTTCATCGTCTCCTATGGTTGCATCTCTCTTGTCTCTCTCTCTCTCTCTCTCTCTCTCTCAACTTGTCATGACAAAGACAACTTCTGGTAATGTCACTTTGATTAATGTCAAGTTGTCATAATCAAGACAATCCAAACAATGTCAACTTGTCATTACAAAAACCATAAACGTTTATGACATGTACATAATGTTTATGACAGGTTCATGACCGTGTCATGTCATAGTTATGACAGTGTCATGTCACTCTTATGTAGATACCTTCAAGTAAAGTGTTTCCGAATATTTTCACTGCTCTACCTAGCTATGGAGACATGAACTGAAACTTATCTATGCTCTCTTCAAAGCTACCAGACTCCATTGACAAAAACAGTAACTTTAGCTCACAGAACACAGGAGCTGCTGGTCTGCTGCTTCACCGATTGATTAGTTTGTGTTATTGTGTGACTTTGGAGTTTTTAAGGGTTCACCAGTAAATGATAACAACAGTTGCTGAATTCACGGGTCAAACAATAACACAAACAAAGTAACCAATCGAGGCAGTGGTAGACCAGCAACTCCTGTGCTCTGCATACTTTGATGAGAGTTATGATAAATTTCATTCCAGTTCCCCGTCAGAAAGGCCCGTCTGATGGCAGGTGTAGTATACACTTAAACTAAAACTGATTTTTTCAGGTGGCTAAAATATGTTTTGCTGCTGCACCTGTCTGCTTCTCTAAACTCAGGGTATGCCGACCGCCCTCTACTATAGGTGATACGCTAACTATGGATAAGTACCTCATACAACCCCATTTCAAAATAGCCAGACTATCCCTTTAATTGGTTATAGCCCTACTTTGCATTCAGTACTGAATTAAAATTTGCGTAAATGCTATGACCTCCAACGTAACCAGGGTGACCCACATCACCAATCTACATCTCTGTTTGCGTCTCTCCTACCTGTGTGTGTTCTCCGGTGTCTCTGCAGCTCGTCGCTCCTGGTAAACCTCTTGCCGCAGAAGATCCAGTTACAGACGAACGGCCTCTCACCGGTGTGCCAGCGCAGGTGGGCCCTCAGGTGGGACGTCTTGCCGTACACCTTCCCACAGCCCTCCATGTGGCAGATGTGCTGCTTCTTCTTTGTGGGGTCCCCGCTGTTCCTACAGCACACACACGAGTTAGGAGTGAGCTCATGAGCTCAAGCGTTCAGGGCTTTAAACAAATGGGATCACAGCTGGTCCGCACTGTGTCGAGAAGGGTTGTACAGTAAGCAAACTCTGTTTTATACATTTCTCTGAGTGAATCAGACTCTCAACAAAGGGATTCACTGATTATTCTGCAAAGCTGAATAAATTTGATTGTTCTCTGAATATTTCAGTGCATGTTCTCGGTGCCAGCTCCTCATTACAAAGTGAAGTGCTGGGTGGCGAGAGGTCGGATCTCTCACTTTGGGATACGAGCTACACTGAGTTCTGACCATCTGTCAAACCAGTTGTCCCACCATGACATGGCAGTTATCAAAAATGTTGGAATAATCATAAAAATGTAAACATGAGTTTATAAGTCATGAACTTGGGCACACATCGAGAACTGTGAGTGGGGTGAAAACATTAAGAATCTGATGTTGTGAAGTGCTGAATACAACATTATGTGTTTCTAATGCGTTCATACCTTCCCTCTCCATCCCTGCAGTTTGGACAAGAGCAGGCGACACGACGAAGCCTCTTGCTGGGTGGTCCCTCCTGGTCCGAGGAACTTTGCACGGAGCCCAGCTGGTCTGGACTCATCGATGAGCCTGATGCCACGTTGCCAACAGTGACCGTCACTGGAGATGACTGAACTTTGACCCCATCCTGACCCTGTGGTTGACCTGAAAGGTGATTGAAAATGACAAAATGTGTGAACATATTCATCCAAAACAAGTCTGTGGGGTAGTCTAAGGAAAATATGACGATAGAGAACGAAGAGCCACTGGAGTACAGTGAGATGCACTGTTTGATTGGGCCAGCAGGACATCCTGGTATAGTCCAACTTTAAATGGTAAATATATCAAGCAGTGTACCACTCAGCCCAGAGACTGAAAGTTTGAGACAGGAAATTTATTAGAGCTTCATATTTTCTCAGTAACTAACGCCTGCACACTTTGCTTTCACCACATTTTAGTTTATATTAATGAATAGATCAGTGAAGCATTAGTCACTACACATTCACACAGTTAGTCTCAGTGCGGCCTTACCCTGTAGACCAGTAATGGTGAGGGGAACACCCTGCACCTGAACCCCAGCAGTGCCCAGCCCTGCGATGCTGACCGTCTGTACCCCAGATCCCGGGTTGATCTGAGCTGCGCTGAGTGTCAGGGGAGCTCCACTCAGGGACACCAGCCCTCCGCTCCCCACTGTCGTCCCACCAGCCACCGGGGCCAGTGTCAGCTGCTGTGGCACAGCCGTCCCAAGGCCGCCCTGCAGGGAGACCCCGCCAGGCAGCTGCAGCGTCTGCCAGGTGATCTGCCCAGAGGGGGACAGGGTCGGGGTACGGATAAGGACCTGGGCTGGGTTCTGGAAGGCCTGAATGGGCTGCAGGGTTTGTCCAGGGGCCAGCTGGAGGGTCTGAATGTGCTGAGGTTGCTGCTGCCCCTGGGTTTGACCCTGACTCTGTGCCTGAGGCTGCAGCTGGATCTGCTGCACCAACTGGTGCCCCACCTGACCCACAATCACCTGCTGAATGGTTCCCGCTGTATCGGTCTGGTTCTGCAGCCCGTTGGCCTGGTTCTGGCTTTGAGAGTCCGCCTCGCTGCTCTGTACTTGGGTGTCAGCTGCTCCACCCTCTGATCCAGCAGAAACCACTTGTGTCACATCAGACACGCTGTCACCTTCGGCCACTACCGTCGCGCCAGTTGATGCTGTTGCATGAGCTGCCCCAGACACTGCTGTTGTCACCAGCTGGTTGCCATTGGCAACAGAGAATGTGCCATCTGCTGATTGGATAAGCTGCACGGCCCCGCCCCCTCCAACATTATTTATCACAGGCAGAGCCAGGGTCATGCCACTGAGGTTTATGGGTACTGTGGTCATAACAGGAGTCTGGGAACCCTGCAGAGTTTGCAGCTGCAGCGGGAAAGACTGTGCGGGGCGGATCTGCAGCGGGACCGTCTGATTGGCTGTACTTGTTAGGATGGCTTGCTGGTTGGCTGGCTGGAGGATAGCCTGGGTCTGGCCTGGACTCTGTGTCTGGATGAGCTGGACCTGCTCCGGCAGAGCCCCGATGGAGGCTGTCTGAGCCGGGCTGATATGGATCTGCTGCCCATCTGCAGTCTGCAGGTGAGGGATGACCTGATACTGGACCCCGCCCCCGGCATTGGGCAGGTTCTGAACCTGGATGATCTGGAACTGCTGTTGTTGCTGATTGCCTGTGACACTATTGGTCCCACCAACTGGCTTCACCTGCCCAACAGGAAAGGAACAGTGACACAGTCAGGAGCACAAACATTGGCAGTCAACAAAAAGCATTTGCTCACACCCACTGGTTTCCCCACCTCCTTCACCTTGCGTCCCCCCGGTGAGCTGTCATTAGCCAAGGTGGTGGCCACTGTCACAGCAACAGGCTGATTGGTGTTCTCTTTGGCCATAGTAGGCGCTGCTGTGATAATCTGCCAGCCGTTCCCCGTGAACTGAGCCGGGACCAGTTCCAGCTGCTGGGGCACCAGGGCCTGACCTCCAGCGGTGTCCACCACTATCTGACCCTGAAGCTGACCCGCCTGCAGCTGAATCTGACCTGCCTGGACCTGGATCTGCTGGGCCCCCACCTGGGCCTGGGCCCCCTCCGCTCCCCCCTGTCCTCCGATCTTACTGCAGGTGGCCGCTAGCAGAGCCAACGGAGAGGGCTGTGAGGAATCCTGGAGGGTAGGAGAAAGGGCGGAGGGGGGATGGAAGGGAGGGACAGAGAGAGGAACGGTTACACAGGAGTGGCGAGGAAGGGAGGAGAAGCCTGTCGGGGGTTAGAGACAGATGAAAACACACAGAGAGCTCATGTACTGTACACACACAAACAAGAAAAGCACAACACCTAAGTCAATGAGCAGGTACCATTATGAACTCACACGAAAAAACAATTTGAAACAACGATGATAAAGAGTAGAGGACCGAGGGGTGGGGAAAACATGGTGCAGAAAAAAGAAACACAAAAAGCTGAGAGAAAGAGAGAGAGCTGTCAGTGGAAGTGGGCGGTATTACAGGAAGCGAGTGGGTGGGCGTGTGAGAACCACATTTCTCTTTTCTCAGAACACTGGAGGAAAATGCCGCCTTCTCTCTCTCTCTCCTCCCTTTCAAAAGAACTAGGTCGCAGGCAAATTTTAAATGTTATACACCTCGGAAACAGCCTAGATTCTGTAACAAACACGACAGCGTGGAATAACATAACGCTTGTCATACAAGTTTTAACAACAAAAGACACACTTAAGGATAACTGCCTGGCTGAAATTAATCTCAAAGCTACATCCAGCCCTGTAAAAAGCAGCTAAGAATAGAAGTTCCACAGTTGTAGAGCCACATACCAACGCTGCAGGTCTTTAAAATAAATCCACATGCAGAATTAAATCATTTTGACTCTAATTCAAGCGGACAATTCAAAACTACAGTGGCTGAAGTGTGACAGCCGTATAAGCCTATTCAGGAGGCTCTGGTCTGGCTCTCAGCAGGGCTGCACAGAAGCAGGAAGTGGAATTCACCAGAGAAACGCCCCCAGAGGTGTCTGGCTGGCTGGGAGGGAGGGAGGGGAGTACATTTTTGGCCTACAGGCAAAGCAAAAGTAATGAAGTATGATAAACTCTTATTTCTTTTCCTTCTTTATTACCTGCGATCCAGAACTTTTCCCCTTTTTAGATGCTTTCCCTCCTTCAGTTCCAGATGATTCCTTCTTGGAGTCTGTCAGGAGAGAGTAAAACAGGAGGATATCTCCAGTTATGATATCATCGCATGAGTGTTTCTGAATAGTGCAAAGTCCCAGAGTGAGGTGCAGTCATGCAGACACTGAACACAACCTGATCATAATGCAGATTTGGCACAACAAAGGTGATCAATAAAAGGTAAAGGAGAAACCAGTAACCTCATCATCAATATCAAAGGCACTGGGAGCCTCCTATCTGTCAGACAGAGAGAGACAGAGGGGTGGAGACGGAGAGGGGGGAGGGTACCTACCACTCATAACGCATTAATATACCGAGAGGGAGAGGGTGTAGTTCACGGTAGAAGGCCGGCCGGGTACAGAGGCGGAGGACGGCCTATATGTTCGGCGCTGGGCCGTGGCGGATCTGCCCGTTTGACGAAACCACCCACCGGCCAGGAAGGGCGGTGCCAAGCGCAGGCACAATCAAGCAGCCACAAATAACGGAGATAACGGAGAACACAGTGACCGTCACCGGCCCCTCGGCCCCCTCGCAGCCCCGTCGTATGTCCCTTTTACCGGAAAGCCAGTCCATAAACGAGTAAATTAGCGCTTGTCAGAATAATATCCACAGAGAAGTTGGCAGTGTGTGACGGTGGAGGCCCACCCACTTCCATTTAAGCATCAGGACAACACCCTCTTCGCTGCTCCTGCCTGTCGCCGCCGTTTCCCTCGCAGCACGACGCGGGGACGCCTCGTCGCCGTCCGTCGTGCACCGAAAACAAACCGTCACCAGTGTTTGTATTTTACGCGTATTCCCCTTTTTTTCGTGCACAATTGATTTTTTTAAAGGGGGAGATACGGGGAGATAGCTGTGGCTTTTGTGGGCGGACGCGCTCCTCCCACATATTCAGATTGGACGACAGGGCTCGGCGTGCGAGGGTCGAGATGGGAGTTGTATTTTGGTGAGGCCTCGCCTTCTCGAGCTCCATTGGGCGGTTGGGACTACAGCTCCCATGATGCTCCGGCGCGTCGTCGGGTTGCAGCGCACGGTGTTGGTAGTCATGTTGGTGTGAGAGCAAGAGGGAAGGGCGGTGACTTCTGTGTTGTGGGGGGTTGGGCGAACGGGAAAGGGAGGCGTGTGTGTGCGTATGTGTGTGAGTGTGCGTGTGTGTGTGTGTGTGTGTTTGCACTCTGTACACTGGTGTCACAAGATGACAGCTCTGGTACAAAAGAAGAAGACAAAACAGGAACTGAGGGGTTATTTAGTCTGAAATACAGTGGAAAGCAATTTGTAAAAAGTAAATAATGTGGAAATGTTGCCTCTGTGCTGAAAAACTTTTATTTCTATATTTGTCACTATTCAGTCCCTGTTCCACTTGTTCCTGTCCGCAGGTGTAGATCTCAGAGGGACACAGGAAACACGCCCCCTCAATATTTAAAACATGTGCATTGTTGCTCCCTAAAAAAACATGAAAGTTAGCAGAGGACTTTTGACATGTGGAACATTAATTGCTTCAGAGAAGGTGCAAGTTGGCGCATTACATTTTAACCAGAATGCAGGAAGTTAAATGTTAGGTGCCCAAAAGTTTCTGTCTGGAGGACCCCCCACACTTCATATGCACCCCGGAATCTTTAACCGACACCTTCGACTTTACCTGTATTGTTATTCAACTTTGAAGCTCATAACTTTGCCTGGTTTGGGGTTGAAACAATACACAAATCAGCCAAAAAAATTAACATCTTGTTGGGAAACCTTGGGTTCTGACATTCACGTGGCTGCCACCTGACACGCTCCATCCACCTAAACACCCGTGCAGACCAGGTACCCCCTCTCATCACAGCAGCACTCCCCAGTAGCTTTGGCCCCCCAAAAACTGCTCAGGAGTGGCCCGAGGAAAGTGACAGAGACCTCAAGGCACCAACCTGGCCTCCAAATTCTCCAAATCCCAGTCTGATCAAACATCTGTGGGACATGCTGGTACCCCACCTCACAACCCACAGGACCCAAACAATCTGAAGCCAACGTGTTGGTGCCAGACACTATAGGAAACCCTCCAGAGGTATTGTGTCCATGCCTTGACAGGTCAGAGCCAAATCCAATCCAAGGAGGACCCACCATGGATCGGGGGTACCTCTGGGGTACCAGCACGCCCCTCAAATGTTCGATCAGATTGGGATCTGGGGTATTTGGAGGTCAGGTTGAGGGCCTTGAGTTCTTTGTCCTGTTCCTGGGGTCATGCCTGAGCAGTTTTTGTGGTGTTCGGGTGGGTGGAGCACATCTGGTAGCATCCACATGGATGTCAGGACCAAAGGTTTCCCAGCACAACATTGCACTGTAACAAGATGATCAATGTTACTCACTTCACCTGCCAGTGGTTTTATTGTCTTGGCTTATCGGCGTAGACTGTATGTAATAATGGATATAGCCACTGTGCAGTCATCGGTTTGTGGACTGCTGGTTTGAAGCCTTAAGTTTGGCATTTCAGCAGTCGCCATCTTGGTTTTTTGGAGCCAGAAGTGACCATATTTGGACGAGAGGGTGGAGGTGTGGATGAGCGAGGGGTCGATCTCACTCACAGACTGTGGTGACAGCCTGTCACCCAAGCAGCCCTGTCCCTAAATTTGCGTAACTTTTGGCCTCGATAAAATGTAAATGGTTGAGTTATTAAAAAAATTCTTCACACGTGCAGTTGACATAAATGTTGACATTAGTTATAGAGACCAAACTGTTTTATGTACCAGGCTGTAAACATGTTTATTTCTGCTGTAAAGTTTTAACAAGGGGGCCTGTGGGGAGCGACTCTGTTTTGGAGCCAGCCTCAAGTGGCCATTTGATGAACTGCAGCTTTTGGCACTTTCACATTGGCTTCATTTTTCAGCCTCAAAGGTTGATGCTTGGTTGAAACAGTCTACTAATTTACCAACCTTTCATTTTCACTTTTTCCCCTCAGTTATTTTTCATCTGATTTCTTTTTAAACCTTTTGATTTTACGACTTGTCTGTTCTATGCTGCAGTTTTATGACGTGGATTATGGAGAGTGCTTCATAAATAAAGATTATTACAATTAAATTCATCCCACCAACCAGAGCTACATGGTGATGTAGTAGGCCTATATGGTCCGGGGCTGCGGTTTCCCCTGCCCAGTTTGTCCTCTCCTTCAGAGAAACCCCTCTCTGAGCAAGGAGTGACTTTAGCCAAGTGGAGTCAAAGCCCCAGTTCACCGAGCAGAAAACATCATTAGCGGGCAGCCAACTGAGGATATGCCCCTGGCACACAAGGGAAATATTTAGGCTCATAGGCTGTCAGGCAGAGCAGTACTCTGCCACAGTGGCACTGTCTCTCTAAGATGTACCCAGTCACTTTCATATGTAGTCAGGATGATACTGAAAGCCGTTCAGTACTGATAGATTTTCTGAGAAAGGGGAGAGCGGGGCCCAACCTAACACATTTTTGTTTGGGCTAAATGTTTTTAAAACAGTTTGAGATTACTTCTTTTTTTTTGTTTTATTCTAACAACATGCACATCTCTGCGTTTTTTTTTTTCTTGCACTTACCTTTCACCTACAATTGCACCAAGAAGTGACGGAGGTGAAACGTGTGCTGGAAAAGTCATAGATAGATAGATATCCAAACATCTCTACATCACAAATGCAAAGATAAACACAAAGATGGATAGGCTAGTATGTGTGGATATATTTTTCTCTTTTCGTTCGTGATAGATTGACGGATTGATGTATGTAGATACCTATCTCTCCATCTACATCAGGGGAAGGACAGGTATCCATGCAGGTATAAATCCATCTGTTAGCCTATCATCGGTATTCAGTGGTTTGACTGATAGATGTACGTAGATTGGGTAACCTAGAGTCAGAATATGAGAATATGCATACTTCAAAATGATGCTATGTTTTAGGCAAGAAGACAGTTATACAGATGATATATGTTTGAATTTGATGACTCACACAGACAGCTCAGTAACTGAAAAAACAAGCATGACAAAGAAATTTACGTATGTCGCCCCAAAAACACTTTTTGTCACTCTGCTGAAACATGTCCACACATTATGAAAATCTCGCGGGTCACTGTTTGGCGGTATTAGCTTTGACTCAATTCAGGGGCTGCGGCCTTGGGATAGGCTGGGCCACAAAGGATTCATCTATCGCTTCCTCCAAATTCTGGGAAAGAAGGATGCATTTCTCGTGCATTTGAGCCATCCTTGGTCGCACCAATGCAGCCTTCAAATGCAGCCTTCGAAGGCGGCAGCCCCTGAGTTAAGAGAACTGACTGGAAGCACGAAATAATCGTTCCGGTGTGACCACTTAAAAACTCAGTGTTACAATTGACCCCACGTTAGATTGTGCCCCGCACACTGATAAATATCGGACATTTGAGCTCCTCATTTGAGATTTCAACATTTTCAGGCTTGTTTATTGAACTTGATATAAAAATTATGAGATCAACATGCATCTACTTTTATGTGGGTGTAACCATGCTGCAACATTCCTTATCAAGACTTCAAGGGTACACAATCTGACTTCTCATCAGAGGCCTAAAGAGAAATGACTGTATTTATCGGCTGCTGCCACAGGCTTGATAATACACTACTTCAGTGGTTTCTTTTTGGTCATGAGGCTGCTTGAAGTCTGAGCGTGTTTTCGCAGCCAAACTACACGACACACACACACACACCTGGGGTGGCCCAGAAACATACATATACACACACATGCACTGTAATTACCGCGGAAGCCAAGTGCCTTGTTCCCGCCCCCTGGGCCACTCGGCAGGGCGTTGCTAGGCAACGAGGTCTGGTCTGAAGAAGGGTTGTTGTCTGTGTGTGATGGTGGTGATGGGAGGGTGGTGTGGTGGAGAGAAGGCTATCTATCGACTATTCCAGATAACTGTGACACACATAAGGGGGAACATTTCCATGAGTCAGTGCTGTGAGACTTTATCATAATGAGTGTGTTCACAACAACATTAATCCTCAGTAAAGTCACTTTAGCCTTCAGTGATCATCCTCACAACAAAAGTCTTTATGGCCTTTTTTTAAAATGTAAGATTAAGTTTTAGACCAGCAATAGATGAAAACAAAAAATAATAATAAAAACAGCCAATACATTAATATCGTACAATGTGAGGAAAGTGACAAAGTGGCTCCAGCTGCTGCCACTAGATGGCGCCATATACCAGATTGGGCTTCATTGTTATTACAGTAATATTTTACACTCTGTATCTCCACTTTTTTGTAGAAGTATTCAGATCTTTATTATGTTAAAGTAGGAATACACTATGTAAAAACACTCTGCAACAAGTAAAAGTTCTAGTAGGGTGAAGTCATGATTTGAGACATCAGGTAAAATGGGACTAATAAGGTTTTACATCCTGGGCTCTTCAACTATAAACAGGTTGTCACCAAACATGTCATTGCATGTTAATACAAATGATTTTTACATAATAAATGATAATAAAAAACTTTATTTGTATGGCACTTTTCAAAAGGCAGTTACAAAGTGCTTTTGTCTTTTCTCTTAGAGTTATTTGAAAGTCTGGCAGCTGAGTTTTTTAACGAGCTGGAGACGAGAAGTGGCCTTTTGGCTGAGCCCTGAGTACAGCAAATGACAGTAGTCCAGATGTGTTGAGATAAAAGCATGAATGAGTTTTTCAAGATCTGCTTGAGTTGCACGATTTGGGTTATTTGTGGAAACAGAGCTCAGAGTCAGAGATGACACCCAGATTGCGGCAGAATGCTTTACATTGGAGGACAGGCTCCCAAGGTTCTTCTTTAAGTCAGGTTTGGGGGTCCAGAAAAGGACCTCGTACATGAAACAATCATTCATGATAGTATGGGCACACCACAACAAAAATCCACTGGTCACAGAGCTGCCATGTGGCATGTTGATAAGAGTGCTGCATCTAAAACAATAAAGGTATAACATCAAAAATGGTTGTAGGACATTGAATTTTATTCAGTGTTTGACTTATAATCAAAATCTTTTCACAATACACTTTAGTTTTTAGGGAAAAGGGTTTTGACTGAACATCGTGCATTCAGATGAAAATAAGATAAAGCTAAAATGGGACACTTTTCTGAAGTGAAACCAGAATGTTTTCAGCCATCATTGCTACACACACACACGTCACCAAAGAAACAGGCAGCAAAAGAACAGGGAAAGCATGGCAGAAAAGTTAGACAATCTTTTTTAATGAATAGCCACAGGTTATATTAATGATTTAATGAATTAATGATTGAACTGATTAAGAGATTTAACACAAACAAACATTACTGTTCCATTATATCTTACCAGCTGTCCCATTTTACCTGAACATGTCATCCGAGTAAAGTCAGAGTTCCCAATGTGTTTTAAGCTCCTTAGTTTCTACATTAATTTACTTAGCAGGATGTTTTCTTTACAGAGATGTAGCAGAGAACCATAATGGGTTCTAAAAGTAACACTGAAGGTCGTCTTCAGGGTTTTAGGTGGTTTTCTCGGTCATCTACCAAAGTGTCCCAATTACCCGGCCCGGGAGCAACAAAATATACTTCAATATTCAAGATAAAAGTACTCTTTTATTATGTGCTTCATATTATTGCATTATTACTGTCGCATTAACATTGAAACTCATCAAGGTGGAGCTATTTCAATCAACAGTAATGCATCATATTTTATAGGTTTTATATGTTAAAGGAATACTTCACTCACAGAATGACCACTTGTATATCAGTTCGTCATACCACGTTAACTTGGATTCGTGAAGTTTTTTTTTTTTTTGCACGCTGCCACAGAAAACCGTAAATATAGCCTACTGATTCATTGATCAAAGGATCATGGGTACAAATACTTCAAAATCACACATAACTACTTGAGTTACTGTGGTCAATTTGCAACTTTCCAAAGAAAATAATATTCAGATGAACGTGCCATAACTCTGTTTGCACTCTGAGAGGAACTAAGTTGCTTCCCTCTTCCTTTCTGTATTCAGTCGTACCACTATGGCGTGCGTGTGTGTGTGTGTGTGTGTGTGTGTGTGTGTGTGTGTGTGTGTGTGTGTGTGTGTGTGTGTGTGTGACCAGAGGGTGAGGATCGGGGCCCTTTCTTGATGGTTCCCTTTACCAATTTGGTTCAGTTGCTGACAAAGAGAGAAAGAGAAAGAGAGAAGAGAAGAGAAATACACATTAAAATGGGCAGGTGGGAGATAGCACTGTTAAACACTGTATAACCATGACATTAGAACAGAAAGTTTAAAGCAGCATCATGTTCATGAAAGCAAAAATAAACGTACAGTACATATTTCCTTTGACTTCAGTGCTGCCCGTTACAGTAGGTTTGGAAACACATCAATGACAAAACTACTGAGCAACCACAAAACAGCAACTACAACCTAGTGTGGAAACAAATTTGGGGTCAAGATTGGAGAATGTGCATGAACAGATAAGCACAGAGCAAATGAAGCCAGAGCTGTGAGCGTTTCAGATGTTTTGAGCCCAGCATGAGTAGATTCTGACAAGCAGTAGGGTTCACTTTCTATCTTTAAAGCTGTGAACTCTCTCTGTCTTTTACATGCAAACTCCAACTGAGCAGAGCAAAATGCCTTTGATTTGACTGCAAAAGTTAAGTGTCATCCTGATATGTTAAGCACCCAGAATCAGCTGGAATACAGCTAACGAGTGGGAGCAGAAACTGAACATGTAAATGAGCTTATGTGTGTGTGTGTCTGCATGTTCGCAATCTTGACATGAAAACTGATCAAAGCTGGAATTTGTTTTTGCCCGGTTAATAAACTCAAATCAAAGTGAAAACAGTGCTGCCTCTCGGAGTGACCGAGCATCCACTCGAACACCTCTGATGGATTTGATACGCATCTTGGAGGTGACTGCGTTGTCCACCTCACTTCCAGCGGTCATGTGAGCATGAAACACCAGGGCGTATGCATGCACAGGAATGTAAAGTTGAAATGGTGCACCTACGCATGATGTTGGAAAGTGTGAGTCAGTGCACGCCGTTACATTTTTTTTTCATGATATCCCCAAGCTTTGTGCAGTCGTGTGCGTAGGCGTGTGCTTGTCACACGGGCCCTCGGCGTCAGGATGTCTCCTTCTCCTAAAGGTTAAGTTGTAAAGACAAAAAGATTTATGACTTCTACCATGAGCTAATCTTTTGGCAGATGCCTATGTTGCTCATACAGTCTGTGTGTGTGTGTGTGTGTGTGTGTAGACCTGGAGAACTTGTTGAAGGGTGATAACAGACATGTTTCACATAACTTTCCTCTAACAAGCTACAAGTTGTGATTGATAGATAGATAGATATACTGGTATTACACACAAGCTCACATTTTTGGGTGATTCGCAAACTGTACCTGTACATCTAAATTGTTCCTGTCTATGAAGTATGAGCGCAGTAACCTTAGGAGATGTAACCTAGTGTGATGAAAGTTTTTTTTATTGTTATTACTGGAAACATGACACATCACATTACACTGAACGGGACTGGCATGAAGCTCTGTAAAAGTTGGCAGCGTCTCCCTTTAATGATAGCTGACTGATTGATGCTTCCTGGTGTCTGTATCAAGTGGAAAACAACCGGTGTGTCTCAGTGGGCATGGTGCCAGTTCAAGGTGTGGGTGGGACATGTGTTTAACCCACACCTTTGTTAAGCAGATTGTTTTCCTCTCTGTGGTTGGATATTTTATTTGACCTTTTCTTTAGCATACACGCTACAGTATTATGTCATGTGTGTCTGTTGTTTATCTTTTGAAAAGCCAGCATTGGAAAACACTGACTTTTTAAATGTGAAGCTGTTTTATTGTGTGTTTTTACCAGTTTAAATCACCTGGTCCGTTTGTTCTGGAGAGAAAGAAACCTTTGAGTATAATTTCCCTCCTGGTAAAAACCTCGGAACGTGAGGACCCTATTGGAAATCTAACAGCCTTGGCCCTCTTAAGGTTTTTTTCTTGTTAAAGTGGTTTACTTATATGAGCAGCCTCCATGCGGTTCCATTAACGCCGACCATTTCAAGATGCAGCCACCACAGCAGTTACAATAAATGCATTTGTCGGACAAAAAAAATAAAAAATAAACAGCTATAACCCACCTGTGAAGCACAATTTTATTCCACAGATCACACAGATATTACACAGTTCTCACACACCGTTAGTGGTCCAGATGATCATGTCAGCGTGGGCTTTCTCCGGGTACTCCAGCTTCTTCCCACAGTCCAAAGACATGCAGGTTAATTGGTGACTCTAAATTGTCCGTAGGTGTGAATGTGAGTGTGAATCGTTGTCTGTCTCTATGTGTCAGCCCTGTGATAGTCTGGTGACCTGTCCAGGGTGTACCCTGCCTGTCGCCCAATGTCAGCTGGGATAGGCTCCAGCCCCCCCGCAACCCCCAACAGGGTAAGCGGTTACGGAAAATGAATGAATGAACTAAAAAGCAGTCTCAACCCAGATGCTTTAATGTTAACAGATTGCCTTGATAGTTTTAGCAAGTGATGTTTGATTGAGTTTGTCGCCTTCCTCCCTTTAAACAGCAACACATACATATTTAAACAGGGTGTCGAACCGAAATGAGGGAGTGCTTTTGCTCATCCAGACTGTCCAAAACTGTAATTAACACAACAATTTATGAAAATTGTTTTTGAGACATCAGATGCTGGTTGTCACACCCTCTTTGATTTTATGTCTCTGATGGAAACATGTTTATTAACAGGCTATGGTTGGAAACGTTACCAGAGTCAGATAAGGCTGCCGGAGTGTGTGTGTGTGTGTGTGTGTCTGTGAAAGTAAATAGCAATTCCCCTGTGATTTTGTATTAGTGTGTGTGCATGTGTGTGGGTGTGTCAGCAAAATAAAATTTGACAGATTCTGTCAGTTCCCTAAACATTGGTCAAATATGGTTTAATTGTCCAGAATAACAATCCTTTAATGCTTTAGAATAAATGTGTCTGGTTCAGTGTGTGTGTGTGTGTGTGTGTGTGTGTGTGTAAGGGGCGTGCCAGTCTGAACTCAGAAGTGTTTCTGAAGGAATTCTTTTGCAATTACCCGGAACACCAGAGTGCAGAGCGGAATGTTAACCACGGTTGTCATAGTAGCCAACAGAGAAGCGGCCAATCAGTGGCCGGATGGCAACGCATCACAGAGGCTGAGCATCAACTCCGACTCAAAATAAAACTCTTGAAGGCCTCCAAAGAGAAAAACCTTAATCAGTTCCAAAAAAATCATACAACTCGTCACATCTGAAATCCAAACACTCAAAAGATCCTGTTCAACAGATCCATGCAACGAGGACAGTCTGAAGGCCTGTGTGCTGTTAGGTCGTCTCTGTGAACTGTGCGCTGCGTGTATTGTACTCAGATAAGAAGTTCTTTTTTCTGCTTCTAACTTTAATGTCTTGCAGTGAGATAATTAATGAGAGAATCAGGGCTCTCTGCAGGGGAGGGCAGTTTTAATTGGAAATGGAAGTTTGCAAAAATGGTGAATTCTTAACTAAAACCATTTCGGTTTTTCTGTGATTGCTGAATTTTAATAACCTTATATAAATGAATATGAGCTCATGTTTCTAAAAAAGGCCTTTTTGAAAATCAAAAAGCAAAGAATGGCACTTGCACTTGCAAGGGCATATATTTAAGCCCCTTTTACACTGCCCGATTTTCCGTGAATGTTGGGCCGTTTTGCTGGCAAGCTGCGAGTGTTTAGACACACAGAGCCGGAGTGGTGAGTTGATCAGAGGTGCCCAAGGGAACCTTTTTGGTTTAAAAGACCGAGGCGGCCTTCCGCCACAGGAGGGGCTGTTGATGACTTGTGGGAAGAGCTGTTGATGACGCTGCACGTGCGACCCACTGGTGGTGGATAAACAGGAAATAGCTGATAGCAGGAATGAGCAGCTAGTAGCAAGAGGAAAACACAAACCTGACAGACACTGTAAAGATGAGCAACTGGGGAGACAAGGAATTGTGTGCCCTCCTTGCCCTCGCAAACAAAGAGGCCATTAACCGTCAGATGACGGGGACGGTGAAGAACGGGCCGACTTACGAGAGAATCGCAGAAGGACTGGCCAGCCGTGTCTTCCCTCCCACGTCACTGTTTACGTCACACGCTGAGCTACACGTTTTGTTACTTGCTCACGCCCCCCATTGCCCCAAAAAAGGTGCATTCTGTATAAACAAAAGTAGGTAGGCGGCATTTTGCCGCACTCCCCGATTTTGCTTTTATACTGCCAATGCTGAAAGAAGACTGATTGGCTTTCCTGCAAATGTGCACAATTCCTACCTAAAAAGGGCTTTAGTTTCAACACCAGGGGCTGGGGAGACGACACATGGAACGTGGAGTTGAGGGGTCATCTGCCAGCAGAGTTTGAGCATCAAACACTTAATTTTGTGCTTTCTTGGGAATTTTTATGCACCTATTTGCAGAGGTGGGACCAAGTCACTATTTTGCAAATCATAGTAAGTCGCAAGTCTTTGCACTCGAGTAACAAGTTGAGACTCACAGGTCCCAAGTCAAATCCCAAGTCCTAAACTTTGAGTTTCAAGTCTTAAACAAGTCCAACACATTCTCACTCCAACCTCATCACATACTGACAGTTGGTCATGGACTTTCCACGTCCAGATATGACGTACAAGGTATCCTGGGTACGTTGGTTGGTGACTTTCTGGGACACTGTGTCAAGTTCTGCCTGTTACATGCATTGTCTGTTTTCAAAATACACTTCTGTTTTCACAGGAAATGTACCTTTTACATACAGTGTCTTTCAAAGTGAACGCACTATGTCAGTACAACAATGCGAATTGACATTTTTTTTCGCCCAACAACTAACGCACGTGGTTAGGTATAGGAAAAAAGAGCAGGGTTTGACCTATAATCTTACAGGACGTGAACATCATGCTCCCAGGTTGAAGTTGGTGTTTGTTGGACCCATCCAAAACCCCTCTCACCTACCCTTTTTGGACTTTCTGCCGAACACTGTTAAACTATAACGGCAACCGGCCGCGTGTCATGCTGACGTTAAAGGACGGCTTTTTTCATCAGTGTCTGACGTCGCAAGTCAGTGCCCAAGCGCCGGATGTCAACGACTTTGGAGTGAGACTGGGCTCACAAGTCATGACGCTTTTCTGCAAATGTAACGTCACTTCAACAACAGCGTAATAATCTATTAAAAATCAGATGTTAACCTCCTTAATCCTTAACTTAACATCTTCTTCACTTGTACCTACATGTATGTATCAGTGCATATAGTACTGGTACACACTACAATAAATTACACCGTATGTTGAGGACATTTTTTGTTGACATGTTATGGCCTAAACCATGAATCAGTAAGTAAGAGATGCTTTGGCAGATTCATCAATGTTAAAAGTAGCAGTTAGCTGTAGCCCTGCCATTTAAACATTTTTTGCATTCAAGGTACAAACATGATGCTGATGACATCTACAGTTAGTCATGAGTGAGTGCGAAATATTTAACAGATGTCTCTGAATGACATATTTAGGTCACTTATGTGCTGAACTGCTGTTTTCTCTTGTGTGCGTGCAAACATGACTCAAAAGACTTTAAATTCTAAGTGTTTACTGCTCTGTCTGCAGCTTTGTTCTAATAACAACAGTGAGGCCGAGAGCTGAATGTAATTACAAGTCCTGTGATTCAGAGGACACCTTCAAAGACTGAGTGTGAATGAGCAGAATGTGCAGAATGTGTATGCTGGTGACCACTTCAGGTATTTACCATTTGCACTTTTCTGCGCTTTTGCTTTTTGCACATCTGTGTGTTCATACAGCAGCTCAGGTACCTTCACAGATGACACTGGAGACGTTACATGTGCACCAAGAGAGGGGAAGAGTCAAGCTACGGTCAGCCTCCAGAGGTATACGACCCCAGAGGTTCAAAGGTCACGACGAAAAGCTCCCGAGGACGGGAGATGAGATGCTCTAAGATGTAACATCATTATGGGAGAGATAGGAGCAAAAACTTGAACTAAGACTGAACTCTGAGTTAAACTGTGACCCCATAAATCAATTGGAGGTTGCAAAAACAAATTTCAACCAGACAACTGTATTCTGCACGACTAACAAGACTCCCAGTGATGGGTTTTATAGTTCAAGACACTGAAACCTTCTCTCTGTGTTAATGAGAGGGGCGGGTGTTATTGAGAAATGCATTGAAAAGGAAATGTGCTCCCTATTATCTCACCATTACAACTCCGCTCTCCAAATGCAGCCGAACTCAAAGATGCAGAATTAAGCTGAACTGAAAGACTATTAAAGAGGACCGGACCCATGCTGTGCTTTCAGACAGTGAGCAAGCATGTGTTTAAACAGTCTCTTTGAAGCCAAATGTGAAATGATTAAGTCCGCTTAGAAGTCTGTGTGGCTCTTCGGTGTGTGTTTGTGTGCGTGGACCTCTTTGAAGATGGTACTCTTGTACGAGTTCAGGAAGACCTTTACAGCGGTGCTAAGTGGAGGGTGCAGCACACCATAAAGATCCAAGATAAGTGTGTAAAAGTGTGTGTGTAGTTCAGTGCAGGACCTGACATGACTTGCGGGCCCGGTAGAGCTGACGCCAACCCCTTGTTTCTGGCTGTCTGTGTATGTCCTGAATGACAGCCCAGAGGCAGTGCATGTGTGTGCGGTTAGGTGGGAAAAGAAGCGTTTCATGTTTGACGGGAACATCAATAAAACAGCAACCATGAAATCACCTCAAAACCACCTGAACCTGGTTTGAGAATGTGTGTTAGAGTGTGTATGTGAGATAGAAAGAATGAGAGCAATGGAGAGATAGAAAGAGAGAAGAGGATGTGTGCTGAGCAACGTTCTTTTCTCTCATCTGTATCATCCTCCCTTCCCGATTAATGATGACCACGTTAAGCAGATTTTTTTTGTGTGTGTTTGTGTGTGCAAAGATGGTGGTAGTGTAAAAAGGTGTTCAATTTAAGCTGCCCTGATCGTGCGCGCATTTTCAGCCAAATCTGAGGGTGTTTTGCATTTCTTTGTGGAATAAATTAACAATTTGTTGCACGGCAATTAGCATGAAAAAGCAAGCGGCTTTTTTCCAGTCAATTTAACATCAAGCCATCTCTCAGTGCTTTTCTTAACCCTCTCTCTTCTCCTGCTCCCTCACCCCCCAAATTTTATGGCAGGCATTGTGGCGAGGTGAAGCGCAATGAGTGGGAGGAGCACTAGTTAACCAGGAACATAGCATGAATAGTGTGTGTGTGTGTGTGTGTGTGTGTGTGTGTGTGTGTGTTTGCATCTATCTGCGTGCATTTGTATGTGTGTGTCGGGGTGTAACTGCATGGGTCTGTGCTGAAAAGTGCTTTGGTCCACATAGAATAAGTCATGGTAACCCTATTCTCACATCCCACATTAAAAAGCAAGTACACATGACCGTCCAGAGGGCACTTTTTGAGCCCACATGAACTGAGAACATCTAAACTCTGGAAGATTTAGGGGGGTTAAGTGGTATCTAGCAGTGAAGATTACAGATTGCAACCTGCTGAAACTTCATCTGGGTAAAATTCCTTTGGTGTTCTTTGTTCAGGAGATTTTTACCCACTCCCTTTGTACAAACAGCTCATTCTACGGTAACAAAAACACAAAAATTCTTATTTTCAGATGATCATACACTAAAGAAAACATACTTATTGCATTATATTACATTTCTGCCAATATATTTCTCTAAATCCTACACACTGGGCCTTGAAGCACTCGAGTTTGTGGGTCAGTCCCAACACTCACACTTCCCCTCAATATTCGTCCTAGCCCTTGTAGCCGTAGTTGGGACACCGTAGCCCTGCGAAGGGCTACGGTGTCCCAAACTTTAGGGAAGTGCTTTTCAGCCCTTAAAATCTTAAATTGAAGGGCTGTGCGATGCACACTTACGAACCCATCTCAACTGAGGGGAAGATTGAATTTCCAAGGATGCATTGCGAAACTATCCAGCCAGGCGAGTTTTCCAGGAAGATGGCAGCCTCCATGAGAAAGCCATCGCACAATTTAAGTACTATTTTCGCAAATAAGCATGCAAAAATTCAAAAATATGTCAGAATGTGTTTCTGCATATGCATTGTTATCTGTAAGTGTTGAGTTAGAATATGAATGCTTGAAAATTGCTAATTCATGATGTAGCCAACATGAATATCTCCAGAGCTCTCTGTGAAGCCATCAATGCTAAAGCCTACGTCGACGATACACGTGACGTAGGGTTAGGGTTAGGGTCTGTTATGCTAATTTGCATGAAGTGGCGTCCCAATTCGTAGGTAAAATTCCCTACCCCACAACACAACCCCTTCATTGTTGGGGGGAATCTATCTGGCGAGTGTGAAACCAAGGGGTAAGGTAAAGGGAAGAGAATTGGGATTGGCCCAGTAAGTGTCACTTGAAGTATAAGAACTTAAAGGAGTTAATTTGTTGGGGTTTGTATGTTCTTCCCAGAACTTACATTTAGTCGAGTAAATTAAGTTTCCTACTAATATAATGTATTGTTATATTGTAGTTGCAAACATGTTGATACTGTTGAATTAAAGTCTTTGCCTAACATTAAACAACGTGCTTTTGTTGCAGAGCTCAATGTTCTGGTGTCAAGGTCCTGCACTTTGTACACCTGCCATCTTCCCCAACTACCTCCGTACGAAGCTTACATGGTACATAACTGTAGTGTTGAAAAGAAAAGTTGTCACAATATCATATAACTAATTTCTAGGAGACAGGGCTGCCTTTCCATTTGTGACGCTGCCTCCTCTTTCTCCTCCTTGATTTATGGTGCTACTCTTTCAGTCCCTTACATAACTACGTTGTTACTCTCCCTGTGCTTAGTCGAAATCATTCTAGACCTATTTACTCTGAAATGTCTAGCATAAGCAATAGCCTCTGTTGCTACAATTAAAGATTAGTCACTGACATTTCTGCTGAAGTGAAAACACTAAGAAGACTTGAACTATTGTTTGAAACGCCAATTGACCTCTACGTGCTGAAATCAGTCAAAGTTTAAACTGTGAAAGTAGTTGAAATTGTTGTTGAAGTGGGAGCACTGGAAGTTAATTGTGTGTGTGCACTTAAAGCAGCTGAAGTGTCAGTTCACATGTATGTATTGATCGCAGTTGATTATGTTAATAGCTTTGTTAGATTGTCAGCTGGAACAACAAGAAACAGCTGAAGGGATTTCCAGTGGTCTCGGCTTACTTTGGTGGAAGTTTTTTGGAATATCTTGAATGCTTTTGCCAGAGACCTCATTTCCCAAATCTCTGCAACAGAGAGGGTGATTAAAATAGTATAATTTCCCTTTAAAAATCACACTTAGACACACAGACGCAGTTGGCTGTCATGGCTGGTTGTCCTCGGGGTAGCCAAGGGAGAAGAGACCCCACAAACAGGCCTTCTGGTGGGAATGAGAGAGTCTACTCAATCACTACTTGCCGCAGACAGACAGATGGACTGCTGGCCAATGAGACACACAAGCACACACACACACACCTCGAAGATGACCTAGACCCCCCACGCTGAGGTAGCAGTGATCAGATGCATCAAGTCCATCCATCAACACTGAAAGTGAAAAATGACATCTGGAAGTGTATGATTATGCTCCTGGGCTTCTACACATCAATCAATGCACACACACACACACATTCGACCACACATTAAACACAGAGAAGACGCAGAACTTGAAAAATGAACAAGAGTAAATTAATCTCCTTGTCTGAGAGGTGTGTGTCTGTGAGTGTGTGTGTGTTGGTGAAGAGCAAGAGGGATGAACAGTGTTATTGGTGAAGAGAACAGAGATCAGGGTCAGAGCAGGATTTAATCAAGGAGAGAGTGAGAACAAGTTTGTGTGTGTGTGTGAGTGAGAGTTGGGAGGTTTATCCCAGTGCTCTTCAGTCGGTTGATGCTGAGGAACATCACAAGCTTCAGCGGAGGAAAAAGAAAAATCTTACACAAGCTTTAAAAGAGATTAGAGAAATCAAAACATGTGTGACACGTGTGGAATCACCAGCCTTTCTGTTCTTATGTCTTCGTCTCCCGCTCCTCATCCTCCTCTCCTTCTCACCCCCCTTCCTCCCTGGTGTGTGTGAAACACAGCGCTATCGGAGTGTGTGTAATTCAGAAATGGTGATGTGTATGTTGGATTTGACCCAATTTGTGTGTCAGAGCCAGCTGTGGCAAATAGACCATAATAACAGACTTTAAATGCCACATCCGCTCCTACTGATCATGTTAACCCCCACATGCTACATAAAAAGTGCCACGGGTTCCTCAGTTCATCTACGTAGCACACGAGGACTCATTTAGATTCAAAGAAGAATGCCCTTTTTTCCAAGTAAAACAAAGAACTGAGGAGTTAACTTTCAAAGAAGGATGTTCATTTTGACAAACAACCATTTCCTCATTGTATAACCATTCACCATCTGAATGGTTATACAATGGTTTCACCATTATCAGTAACCTAGCCTGTAGCGTTGTCGATTTCCCACCCTAATAACCTTGGATAGCTACCTCCAAAAATGCACAACAATAAAGCTATAGTTTGACATTTTGGAAAACACTATTAGGTTTCTTGCCGAGAGTTAGATGAGAAGATCGTTACCATTTTCATATGTAAAACTAAAGCTAGCCATCGGTTAGTTTAGCTTAGCATAACCACAGTTTGCATTTTAAATTTCTCCTAGCTATTTGGGATTTGTATGACCTGGTAAGAATAAAAAACTAAACACTGTCAGCAACAGTAAAGTCCCTATATCTTCAAACGAGATGATAACAAAGTCTCAATGTCCTTCATCAAGCTAATGATAAATTCCTTATGCTAATTATTAGCGTCTTAGCTTGATACCATTACTAACATTGGTAAAATTTATATATCACACTACAAACATTATTAATCATAAATAAACACGTTTCAACCATAAAATGTGATCAGGTTTTGGACCTTGTCCACTTTTGTGTCAAGATCATCCACAGACTGACTTGGCAGAGATGGCAGCCATCTTGTTTTTACATGGATTGGTGTATTGTGCTTTTACTACCACTAGATGGCACAAAAAAGTGTCCACAAATGAGGACAACAGGTCTAAGTTAAGTAGAATTAAGTGTAAGGTCAAGTAAACCCAAATGTGATGTCCTCATATGAGGACACAGGGTCTCAGGAGGATAAACACTGGAAATAGGAAGCAGGGGAATCAGCTACCCTGGCTCTATAAGCAGTATTAACCCTATGGGCCCGAACGAAGCAAAGTGCGTTCAAATTCACACCTGTTCTTCTCTATGGATTTTCTCGTCATAGCGAGAAGCCACTCATATCACGTGAATCAGTGGAACCGCAGCTTTCCGACAAGACCATTTGTATGTTTTCACAAGGATAAAAAAAGATAAATTTACAATAAAATTATGTATAACAAAGCTTTCATAAAGCTTTGCACACACATTACTCTTGGATGGATTACTCGCGACTCGTGGGTCGCACAGAAATGCCACACATATCACATGAAAGCGCAGGAGCAGAGCTTTCCGATGATACCGAACACATCATTGTGCTGTCATCCCATCATGCTATAAATACAGATCAAATGTCTACAAAATAAAAACCTGACAAATTTCTTTACAATCCATTATACAGATCTTGTTATCAGTCACTTCATATAGTGAGGAATAATATTATTAGTATTTTTCTATTATCTTAGATGTAAATATTGCATGTTTCTTTCAAATAAAAAAAAAAAGAAAAACAAAAAAAATGAGTCATTTGAATTTTCTTGGAATATTGAAAAAATACTGGCAATCATGTCCGCCTGGCACAAACCACATGTTTTGGACAGCTGTGAAGTGACAGAATGTCCCACCATCATGATTCTTATATTGCCAGATTCCAGAGAGTCTCCCCTCTTCATATATGGCAGAATATGTCTACTAACATGTAATGATGGCAAATCTGGATAGCCCAGATTGTCCTGAAAAAAACCCCCCAAGATATAGCATGTGTATGTAGCCTTTATAATGACTGTGATATGAGCTTAAAAGTAAAGGCAATAAAAATACCCCAAAAAAAGGCCTTGGCTTGGACCCAAAGGGTTAACAGGTTAGAGCAGCCACACTGCCAACATGAGCACCATTGCACAAGTATTCTCATGCTCGCCCTTTTTTTTCACAAAAATGTGAGGATTTGTACACCTTAGGACCCAAAAAGCAGAACGCGGACAAGAGGTTATGAAAAAAGTTCCAAAGGGTGTTTTATTGTCAAAAATGAATAGTGATCTTGGTAGGTGTCCACGATGAAGCTGGGCAGGCGGCAGAGAGACAAACGGGCAGGCTGGCTGAGATCTGTAGCTGGATGAAACCTGAGACACAGGCAAAAGCATGAGTCAGCAGGAGCGAATAAAAGCAAGAAAACTGAATCAAACAAAAGCCTAAATTTGACCATATGAATGTACCAAGCTGGCAAACTGAACAATCTGGTGAAGACTGGTCTGAAGAACTGAGGTTTTATACTGCAGGGCTTGATGAGTTGATGAGCCTCAGGTGAGTAGGTGATCACAGCTGTGCAGATAATCAGGCAGCCAGGTAAAGGAAGGAGACACACACACACACACACACACAGAAGACAAACGGGGACTGACGAGAAACACAAGGGAGGGGGAAACAGCTGAAAACAACAGGAATGAGAGGGAGGCACAGCCGGACCATGATAAAAAAAAAATAGACAATGAAAGCAGTGTTGTGGTAAACATATTGACATCGTACCACCTTTCACTACAGTTTCTTTGTCTAAATCACACAGATATGAAAAAAGATACATTTTTACTTTTAATAAAAAGTAAAAATACATTTGAATAAATGTCATTAATAAATTTTAATAAACTTTTAATTCTAAAATAGTGACTTAGGAAGCGCACCAAACCACAAATCATTTTTATTTAATGTTGGGGACCATTTTAAACTTCACGGTGTACAGTTTTAGAATTTTGGATGTTCTTCTCTTTCCATGCAATGCGGTCATTTGTTTCCATTCCTCTCAGTCGGGTACAAAAAACAAATTAGCAAAAAAATTATAAACCTGACACATATTACATCAAGTCTGCATTACTTTTTAATTGTGTTACATGCAAACAAAGTGCAGTACCTTGACACCAGTCCTTTGGGTTCACATCCAGACTCTTGTCTTTAGGTTGAGGCAACAAGAGCACTTGGGTTAAAGTTGGAGAAAGGTTGCTGTTTCACATTAGTTGTATATAAATGTAACTTCTAGGAGACAGGGTTACATGATAATTTTATGGTAATAGAATTTTAGTGCAGATTGATTTGCCTCAAATACAACGCAACAGTAAAACAACTTGACAGAAAACTTTGTTTCAAGAACACTGAATTTCGAATTTTACAGAATGAATGGAAACGAGCTGTGTGGAAAAGTATATAAAAAGAAATACATTCACATTTCTTAAACAAAACAATACAAATGGTTGGCTGTAATGAAACATGTCAAAATATCATGAAAACCCTGCTGTGGCCTTTAAATGTGTTTTTGTTGCCGTGCAGATCTGTCGCCACGAAAATGTTGGCTGTGGCTAGCTGACGGTAAAACACCAAGAGAGCTGGTAAGAGAGGAAAACAAGGAGCGCAAGGTGAGTAGAAGGAGCACGAGGGAGATGAATGTGCAGAAACTTGGGATGTAAACTGATCACCGGGTGTCAAGTGAAAAATGAAATTAGAGGTTGACAGGAGGTGAGAAATCCGGATTTTAGCAGTGGACTTCAATATTTTTAAGTCATATACTGCTATTGAATTACACAATGTCACACTCACCACCTTACCGAAGATTTCTGTTGTTAGATCTGATCAAATACAGAACTTTGATCTGCACTTTGGAGTCTATGATATATGTTAGCATCTAGTTCATGGATAAAAGTGTGATATTCCTCCTTTTGGTGGCGACTTCATGGCAGCTGCAGGTTAAGAGGAAAAGGAGATAACACACTGACTAAGAAGCAGCTACAGTAAGTCACAGTAACAGTCCAGCATGAGTGGATAAAAGCTATCGATCTGCAATCAACACACACACACACACACACACACATTGAAACGTCTGAGATAAAGCCACCTCACAAACGTCAACAGCATCTGAGGAAATCAATGAGGACTCCTCCTTCAGAAGCATCTCATTAATATGTTGGCGCACGAAACAGCCGCTTGGAATTAATCAGCAACTTTATTGTCAGTAGTTAACAGAGACAAGACGAAAAGTTGATGGAGGAGCAGAGAAACTCATAACGCAAGCAGCTTCAGTAAAGATATCACTTTACAGCACAAGTGTGTGTGTGTGTGTGTGTGTGTGTGTGTGTGTTTGTGAGAGAGAGAGAGTGCTTTTCATCCACTCCAGTTACTAATCACAGTCTCATTCTCTCTCACCCTGCATAATTCTCCCCCTCGCCTTTATAAATCTTTCCTCCCTCTCCACCTCTTCCTCTCTTTCTGAGGGCAGAGACAGCAGATGTGTTGGCAGCTTAAATGACCTCTGTGATGTATGACTTAACAAACCCTAGGCATCCATCAACCCTAACCTAAGTGTGTGTGTGTGTGTGTGAGTGGGGTGGGGGGGGACAAAGAGAGAGAGAGATGCTACTCATAAAGTACAATTTCAATTCACCTTCAGCACAAACTTGTGCCTAACGAACACACAGTGGAAGCCTCTCCTCACCCATGAATCCATCCTGTTCCACCTCATTTCATGAGTGAGCATGTCTGCTGGTGTATGTAGATGTGCTGTATACATGAATGTGAATGAAGTGCTTCAACAGAGTAATTACATTGGCCAGGATTCCCTCAGTGTGCTGCATGGATATAGACTGATGAGAGATGACCTTTCTGACCCCTGCATATGTGTGTGTGTGTGTGTGTGTGTGCAGTTAAGCTTGACTTGCAAGACAGCATGCACAAAATGCACACAGCAAAGAAAGAAAGAGTTAATGTGTGTTTGCATGAGAGACAGAGGAGTTTCAGGTGCTTATTGATCCTGTATTGTAGGTGCAGATGAAATGGTATCTTGTAAATTGCTTTTTTGTGAAAGTTTTCATCACGGCAACCCGAACACGTTTTCCCTGCTCTGCTGCTACAGTCGTCCATCAGCCCCGCGCTGACAGACGGCGGACGTGCCCTCTCCACGCACGTAATTACAGGAAGCCGAGGAGGAGCCGCTCCAGGCACATCCTGGCACACGGCTCACCTGGATAACTTTTTCCTCTTGCAATTTGTTTTAGGGCTTTGAGTTTAAAGGGCATCAAAAGACAAATTCAAGTCAGTCTGTCAGAGATATACTCACATGCTTTCCTCTCTTACTTTTTGTACTCAGGGTGTATTTTACGGTTTCTAAAGTTTTGTTTCAGCCTACAAAAGTAAATGAACACTGTCAGCGTGAGATTTTAACAAAGAACTGCGTGTAGTTTGATAACATGATGCTATTAATCTATTCATGCATTCATTCATTCATTCATTTCAGTGCAGTTTATTTTTTACAGTATTGTCTCTAAGGTACATTTTATCATGAACTTCCCGCAGTCCTAAACTTTACGTTTTAAGTCGTAAACAAATCATAAATGCTTTTTTAAACATGCTTTTTTAAACATAATGTTTAAAACAAGTTTGTTCAAAAGTTATTTAGCTGTTAAGATAACGTTAGCTAAGCATTAGCTCGCTAAATATTCAGCCCAGTTCAGACGACGAAACTGTTTTAGAACGTTGCAGAGAAAAGTTGCAGCGGTGTGAACTGGCCGTCTGAGCTTGACTCATGCCGGCTGATGATGTCACCTGCAACTCTGCTGGTCAAATCGCCGGCGTCTGTTTCAACAGCCAGTGAGCATGTAGTAAAGTCTGCTGGTCAAGTCAAAATGACCGCAGACCGCATTGTGGTGTATATCTTATGAATACAGTCCACCTGACGCTTGTTTTGTTTCTGTTGTCACCATTTCATCACGACTACAAATGCAGCTGCAGCCACTATCTCACTCTCACTATCCTCATTCATATTTTAAGAAGCTACATAAGCTACAAAATAAACCTGAAAAGCTGGTAATCAGAACAGAAGCACAGAGAGTTGTTGCATAGCGATGATACACCATCTCAAATAGTTGCATTGGTGTGAACCAACAGGTTTATAGAACGGAAGCAAGTAGTTGCCTGTTTCAACTCATCCCGTCGCAGATCTTTGGTCTGAACTTATTGTTCTTTGTGCAACTTCAAATTTCCAAACAAAGACGGAAGTTGTTGTGTCTCCATCTGTTATTTTCTACCTGCACATGCGCATACTGCAGTTTATTGTTGTTGTCCACCTTATAGTTTTTGTATGCAAATTAAATTAGCTTCTGTTTCATTTAAACATTAGTTCTTCATAGTTCTCCCGTGCAACTGGATCAGATGCTGTCAGACTGGTTCTAACAAAGTGAATTTGGGGAATCAGGTGTCAACTAGCTGGGAATACATAGTTGATTCTGGAAATGAAGGGAAATAATTTGATCCATAGCACACTATCTAAATAACATATTTCTAATCTTTGGGCTTGGGGTAAGGTATCAAGTATTTTCAAGTTAAAAGGCTCAAGTCAGTCACTGGTATTAAAGTCCAACCAAGTGGTGTTGCAAGTGTTTTTTTATTTAGTCAAGCTGACTCCTAAGTCATCAAATTTATTACTTGAGTGCAACGCTAGCCCAAGTCATGTTTCTACTCCAATCACTCGAGGCTTCACAATATTCAATATTATTAACAACAGAATAATAACAGGAGAAATGAGAATGCAGTAAGTAACTACTAAGAGGGAGCACCAAGTGGTTATTGTTGTCACAAATACACCACAGGACTTTACACAATCTGGAACCTGTTTGCTTTTTTCTCTCTCATACACAAATTGACTGGCTAACCCCCTGGTTGTGATGAATATTTTTTGTGTCATGTTTAGCAGCTTGTCTTTTGACTCTCTGATTCTCCTGCTAATTGTCTCAGCAGGGCAGCTGACCAAGATGGCCGCCCTGCCCTCTGGATAACTGTGACTATACCCCGCCAACAAAAGAGAAGTTGAGGAAAACACCAAGGAGAAATAAAATACTTCACCCATCCCTCTCCCCGAGAGGTGCCAGATCTTTATTTCACTCTTTTCTCTCTGCTTTTTCTGTCTCAGTGCCCACAAAGTGATTGGAAAGCACACGACAATCTTTTTTTGTCGACGTTCGATGGCGCGAGATAATGTGGTCATTATCATCGCCAAAGGAACAGGTTGAGGCTCAGACAGGGTTTCACTGGGGACCTTTAAAGCACACACACACATGCAAGCACACACACTTTCAGTGTGGGAAAAGAATGCATTTAAAAGAGGGACAGCTGTTTGGGTGGCTCGTGAGGATGGCAAGATGGCCTACTGTAAACTCCACCTGTGCATAGAGCCGTGCCTCAGGCTGTGGGGGAAAACCAGGGCCAATGTGGGAGCCTGTGATTTTGTCCGGTCTGTTATCAGTGTCTCCCAAAATGACACCTAAATAGATCCATGATAGACCACCATTTTATTGTGTTTTTTTTTTAAATAAGAAATTTTCATAAATGATTAAAAAAAAAAACTTTAGAAAAATCCTAAAACTCAAAAAAATGTTGTGCTATCCACCTTATTCCTGAGGGCACTACTGTAGAAATGATTATGTGCGCAACTCCCAGAAGATAGCAGAGGTAGCAGTAAGCTAGTTGGTCCCATAGACTGTCTGTGGTTAGTCCCAGTGGCTACTCTTGGTGGCTAACCAACAACACTGGTTCTTTTTTAAAGTAATTTGCCTTCAGTTTAGCAAATACTGATTTATTTTAACAAATACTTAACTAATGTTAACTTAGCATTTTCTAAAATGTCTTTGCGGAGCTCTGGTACCTGTTGCACTGTCCGCATCTGTAACGACTAACAACCAGTCTAAGCTAAATTTTTGTCTTCAGCAACTGTGTGTTGAACATGTAACCAGAACAAAAAGGGATTGTTCCTGTTGCCATGGTTACCATTGATATGAGAAATAAAACCACAAGAGTTTTCACAAGTTTTCCCGTCTGACTTCATTCTCAACCTACATTAGTAAACTGCTGGTTATAAAATAAACTCAGCAACATACCTTGAAATATGTATTTAGTCATTAGGGCTGAGAATGTGTTACTGATTTACTGTACTTCCTTTATATCATATAAAAAATGAATGCCAAAAGTTATTTCTTTTACTCCTACTTTATATTACTATTACTGAAGTCTGCTGCTAAATTCAGCTTCATGTTTCACTCAGTTTTTAATAAATCAGAAATTAAAAAACGTGGAAACTGCGTCGTTAATGCAGACGAATGGAGGATTAGCTGGGAAACATCACGTTTATTCACTTTACATGGAGCTACAGTTAAAAGTGAATTATGTTAAATATTTGCTGAATGTGTCAGTGTCTCTTAATAAGTCATCAGAAATCATAAATCATCTTTAGAAGGAGCAGATGTTACCTTAAGCTAGCTCGGCCATGTTAAAGTTAACAATATTTTAACAGAGCAAGGCGAGCTAATTGCTAGCATGCTCGGTTGAAAAGCTTTGAGATGGCTGTCAGAGATGACAGAGGTATGATCACATAATCCTGTTTGAGCTATAACAGGTGGTGTGTTCCACGCTTTATTTCCCAGTTGCTCGGAAAGAAGAACAGAGTACTGTAAACTAACTGTTACCATTGGAAATCGCCAGTTTCAGTTCAACGCTGGAAGATGCCCCCATAATTCACGCAACGTATCATGGGGGCTAGGAGTAAGGTGGATGTGCCTGTTTGACCTACTGAAATCATTATTATAAGTTAATTTACACCCAATAATTGGTATCAGTTGGTATTTGAACTGTGCAGTTTCTGCTCCTTAGATGCATCGTCAACACCTCGTAATGACGTTTACTTCATCATGCAACAAAAGCATGTGGTTAGGTTACGGAAAAAAACATTAGGGTTCGGCTCAGTTTTCATATGAGAGGTGAACACCAGGACTTCGGGTGAAAGTCAGGTGTTGGACCCATCCAATTCCTTAACTGTGACAGGAGACTTTAAATGAGAAATGAATTCATCAGCGTTCATAATTCGACGACCTTCTGGGATAATCACTTGACTCATCAGAAATAGGTTTCTGTCAAACCAGTTCTTTAGAAAAATAGTCTTATGGCATTTACAAAAAGCCATGGCTGCTTTTAAAGCCCACAGATTTAGATAGAAAATCATGATAATCCCTTTACAAAATTACAGACTACCTGCACAGAGAGCTCTGTTTAAAAGAGTGGGGGTAATGGTGCCAGAGTGTGAAATGTATTGCATCTGTATGTGAGATATTAGAGGTGCATCTGTATGCTTTGTGTTAGCCACTAAACATAATGTAGAATAATCTACATGACCTACTCATCTTTACACATTTCAAAAAATATCTCTGAAAACATTTTTTAAACAACAGACCATGTGAAGCTCTCTGATGGAGTGAACTATTTGTCTTTGCATAGCATCACCAAAATTAATCTTGCACACTATCAATCACCCGGGGTAAACGCTGGCTTGGTGTGTGTGTGTGTGTGTGTGTGTGTGTGTGTGTGTTGGGGGGGGTTGAGTGGATGAGGAATGTGATTAACTTCTCCATCTATGTGTGTCCGGCTGACTTCATTCGGGCTGGTGATAGAACAAGAGAGATGAAGAAAGGGCAGGGAAGCAGTTAATACCAAACAAATGAAGGAAATGGATTAAATCCTGCTGTTTTATTAAATTTGAAATTCAAATGAAATGCTCCCTCTGTGGTTTTGCTCCTATATTAAGAGGCTGAAGATCATTCTGGGTTTATTTCCAGCGTGTGCGTCATCACACTGGTTGACCATCCATGGTTTAAGAATAGGATTACCTCTTTACCTGTTTGCATTCAAGTGATAGACGTTTCCCCTCACAGCTTGAGTCTGAGCTTTAAATCATCTATAAAACTGAGGTAAACACAGGAAGAGGTGTTTTTTTCTTCTTTTTCTTTGAAAGACAACATTTGTTTTGGGTTGAATGAGATGAAATTGCAGAGGCAGCGGTGGTGTCCTCCCCTCCCTGCCCCAGGGCTGACAAGATACGCCCCAGGGACAGGATGGGATGAACCGGGCCTGCCTCTCATTCATCAGCCTCTCCATCTGCATGGTGTCACAACGTCAGTAGAAAAAAAACATCAGGTTGTATAGAAACAAAGCCTCTCCTGTCTGAAACATTCAAAACCTTGGAGTGACAAACTTTAATCACACTTGTCTAAACTGTCAAGACGTCTCTTTACCTGGAGAGTGCTGTTGCTTTTTGTTTTTAGGTCAAATTGTCAATATATACACTCAAATTTAACACATCTTAAATGCAATCAATTAGCCAGTTCCCCATCTGTTACCAAAACCATTACTTATTTTAATGCACATTTATTTATTCATTGTCAAACACAGCTGAGTATAATGCATTGTTGTCTTTTATAGACTATGCCAGTGTAGGAACAAACCACTCATTACTTTAATTACTGCCACTTGGTCAGTTTCAGATTTGAAGATGCATAATTGTTGTGTATGGTGTGTGTTGTCCTGTGTGCCAAAAACAGTTTTCCATTTTATGCAAATCTAATGGGCAGTAAAGTGATCTGGATCTCACCAAAGTGTCTTGCATTTTGCCCACTTTGCCTGGTTATAATGGAGCATTTTTAGCTCTGTAAATAAGTAAAGAATTGACCATTTCTAATAAAACTGTATCACACAAATGATGACACATGTAAGCTACACGATGAGTCAAACACCTGTTTATAAAAGTAAGAGTGTGGTGTGTGTGAAGGATGTGTTGTGGTTAAACAGCTCCACAGGAGTCATTGTCTTCTCTGACTTGATATTTTCTCCTACTTGTTGCACTTTGCAGCGCGCCAGCCGCTAGACCTCACTTTTAAAATTTACGACGTCCTCGAGCGCAAACGCTCAGTCAGACAGTGCGAGCTGCTCCCTGATTGGTCCTCCGGCTCTCAGCGGCACTTCAAAGACACGAAGAAGCTACAACTACTGAAGCAGTGAGAGAGGACACACGGACTCATCACATCCAGTCACCGCGAGCGCTCACACACACAGATACACACACTCAGAGGACGATATCTCAGCACAGACCATGGCTGCTACACTGCTCGGGGTGAGTTTATATTTCTATGTATTTTCTTAAACATCTTAATAATCCCAAAAGTCGATAAAATATTTGTTTTATATAGTTATAATATCTTTCAAGCGCTCAGTCTGTGTTGCGTTCAAAGCACACGGTTAACCAAAGTTACTTAACTCCTGTTGCGTTGCTGACATAACCAGTGATATCCATAATACTGTGCATTTGATAATATGTTTACTCTTTATTAACAGCGGTTGTTTTCACTGATCATGTCAGTTCGTCGAGCTGTGCGTAAAAGCGTGTTTAATTGAAAGGCACATTATCCATTTAGATTTTAGAAACTCTCAGTGCTATGCGATTGATCTAATGACGATACAGTGTGGCACAGACGTCCACTTTATTTGTTATTCATGGTATGAAAAAGTTTACCTGCTGTAGCGTCGGTGCTGCTGGCTGACAAAACACTCGGAGACGCTCCTCCATTGTCTCCGACTGATCCAAGTCACACGCACGCTGTTTGTAAAACGTCAGCCAGGTCAAGTTATTAATTTACATGACTTAATTTAATCCGTTAGGCCCAAAATTTTGCGCAAATCGCGTACCAACACTAGTTTAGGCTACATTTTGTGGGTCTTTACGCACAGCATGTGTGGCAAAGTGACAGGCCTAAATGTCTGTGTGTTCCCAACAGGAGGAGCCCCGGCTCGGCAGCGCTCCGCTGGCAATGCTGGCCGCCACCTGCAGCAGAATCGGTGAGCCCAGCCCCTCGTGCTCCCCTGCTCTTTCCGATGGAGCCCCCGGACTGGTGAAGGGCTTTCACCCGTGGAGGAGAGGCGCTCCGGGGACCGGCAGCCTTGGTGCTAGCTTCACATCTCTCGGTGTTCCCTCTGGAACCTCCAGGAGTAACGGGACCGGACTGACAGAGACCTCCAGCGCTTTCTCAGTGACCTCTGCCAACTCTCCTTTTGGAAATGATTTTTCGATGTACCAGACTTCTGTGCCATCAGACAACAGTGTTCCCGATCCTGCGCACGCACAGCGGTCTGTGTTTCTGACCAAATTCCCCTCCTCGGTAGAGGGCATAACGGGGATCTATCCGAGGATGCACGCACATCCATATGAGTCGTGGTTTAAGCCAGTGGGAGACGTCAGTAACGGGTCCACTGCTTGGTGGGACATGGGGACCGGCTGGGTGGACACACAGAGCCCGGCCGGGTTGCCCTCTCATCTGAGCGGCTACAGCACTGACTACAGCCCGGCCTTCGGCCCCAGTGCCTCTCAGCACCTGCTTCCCGCCACACAGCACCTGTTTGACGGCTTCAGACCACCTGTCCAGGCTCCCTACACAGAGTCTACAACGACGGGTGCACCTGCGCTGACAGGAACCACCGTCGTTTCTCTACCATCTTCCCGCTCCTCATCACGGCGGTACTCCGGCAGGGCCACGTGCGACTGCCCGAACTGTCAGGAGGCGGAGAGCCTCGGCCAGGGGGGCACGAGCCCGCGGCGGAGGGGCTTACACAGCTGCCACATCCCTGGTTGTGGTAAAGTCTACGGCAAGACCTCTCACCTGAAGGCCCACCTGCGCTGGCACACCGGAGAGAGGCCGTTTGTCTGCAACTGGCTCTTCTGCGGGAAACGCTTCACGCGCTCCGACGAGCTCCAGCGGCATTTACGCACGCACACCGGGGAGAAGAGATTCGAGTGTTCCATTTGCCACAAACGGTTCATGCGCTCCGACCACCTCAGCAAGCACGTGAGGACGCACAGCGCAGAGGGCTCGGAGGATGGCGCGGAACCGGGACTCGCTAAAGGCAGCAGCGACACGGACAACAGCCTCTCCGGTAGCCCGAGCCAGTCACCCGGGGTGCACGTGCGTGAGACTGTCCAAACCACGGAGGGACAGCGTGCGGTGGAATAATTTACAAAGCTAAACACGAACAAAGCAACACGTGGAGTGTTTTCTTGGACACTTAAAAACTGAAATGGCACTTTATGATGAACCTCAGCTGTGGATGAACACTGTGTCTTTACCTCAAATGTTATTTGTAGCCTTCTTTAAAAAATAAATTTTTACTCTACAGTTTTATCAGACTTGTGTTATTTGAAGACAAGTTATATGCGCGTAATTTATTATCTTCAAACTCTACTGTTTGTTCAGCATTAAACAAGCTGCCTGTCAGATTAATATCTGGGTTATTTCTGACATAATCACTCTAATTTTTATTTAAGGTTAATATATCCCATTATAGGTTATTTCAAAACACGCTTGGATGAAAGACTAAATTTTTATGATTCATCTCTGCTTGTAAGTCATGGATATAAATGGTTATCAATAAAGAGGACAATTTTTTGAATATATTTCCTTCCTTGTTAGGCCTGTGATTTAGCCTTAGCATTTTTGTACATTATTTTTTACTTCTTTTTTGGGAATTACAAATATAAAACAGTCTATTTCCTTATATCTTATATCTATCTATTTCAAACTAGCAAAAAATAAATAAAATAGATACAATTTAAGTGCTGCTAGAATTAGTCACACTGTAAACGAGGCAAGTTAAGTTTAATAATTTAAAGTATTTTTAAAATTCACTTCTTGGATTTGATCAATTGATTTTTGATGTAGGCTTAGCTGTACATTGTATTAGACATGTGCAATTAAATCAATTATATTTGAACTTGTAGTAATGTTTCAGTTCAGTTGGGGTATAAAATAGGCTTTTTACCTGCAAGCTTGTGAGAATAAAATCAGCCACATTCTGTTGACAAAGAGCGGTACAGATACTTTATCAAACACTGTATGTTGCACACTTTCTGTAACTGCCTCTTGCCTCAGTGGAAGTCATCTCAGTTGCCTTAGTGTGCATCTCCACCTAGTGTTCAGTTTATATAGCAGCTCTTTTTTGGAGCACACACGTTGGTCACACCATGCTTTTCCCTTTTTGTTAGTTATTTGCCTGATCTGCTTAAAACCATACATTAGCCTGACCTAAAAACATTGAGCTCATAGTTAAAAATACAGCTTGCAAATGAGACACTATCTTAGTAAAAATGTGTTAAACTTTTCACCAGACTAACTTGACTTAGGCCACATTTTCTTTCAAAATATTTCCAATACAACCTTTAGAGGAAAAAAGAGCTCAAGATATGATAAAAAAAAAAATCTTGCACATTTTATTGTGATGAAAACATTCATGCTACGCAACTAATCACATTAATAGACAGCAAAACTACACAGGAAAGTGCTGTTGTTACTCCGAACTCAGTGTCCGGTCAGATGAGATGATTATAACCTTATTGCTGCATTACTCTCGTGGTTAGAGATAGAGAACACTCTTCATAAACACAAACAGTACTTACTACCTGTAACCCAAGTAGCCTAATCATAAAATAGTACAATTAACATAAATAAAAAGGAAAAAAAAACCCACAATAAATAATAATTAGTGTTCCTGACTTACAGTAACAGAGAGCAGCTATTGCTGTAAACAACAATGTGTTAAATAAAACTCAAAGAGGAACAGGATTGGGCGAGCGCAAGTCTTACAAGATGCAACTGGCACTCTGGATCCAGAGGATCTAGTGCATGAGGGGTGTAAGTCCTCCTCTGATCTCACTGATCCCAGTGCCTTCAGAGCTGATTTGTACCTCTGCCCAGGAGTTAGTCTCGGAGTCTAAATGCATCAGTAATGGCTCTGGGATGATCAGTAGATGCATGCAGACACAGTTCATTGCTCTCTGTCTGTTATAGAGGCTATACGTGCAGGTGTTTGATGATGCAGTTGCCATTACTTGCCAGTATGTCGCTTTTTTAAAAATAAGATTTTCCAATCCATAGTTATTCCAGTGTTGTGGATTTGTTACATTAGCTTCAAATGCACTTAATGCGTAGATAGGTGACTTCTAATGCCCAACATGTAGGAGACTAATCATTTCAAACCCACAATCGCAGCTCTCCTGCCCCAGAGATCCCACAGTCTTCAGTAGTATAATGCAAAAACAATTGTTCTAGTGCAAGTCTAATCAGATCGTCAACGACTGACAATCACATGAAACTATACTCTCACTGATCATGATAAAAAAAAAATGTCATAAGGTAACACTAATTTGCAGTTGATCGGTTAACAAAAACAAAATGCAACAAAGAAACGAGAAGTATGCCACACATGACTAAACATCTAAATAAATCAAGAACACAAAAAAAGGCATACAGAGTCAATGGTGTGCTTTGTGGATTAAATCCCAAGGCAGTACAGCTGAGGTCAGTAATGTGTTGACAGTATTATTGGAGGAGAAAATGTCGTACCTCAAGCTGGCCACAAGGGGGCAGAATAAGACAGGGAGATGGTTCAGTTGGCGCATTGAAGTGTTGGAGTGCCTCATGATCACATAAACCCAAAACATGTAGTGTTTTTACTATAAAATCATAAATAGAAAGCCTAAATAGAGCAAAAATGCATCTACCCGCACCACATGCACTCTCCTTATCTCTCTTTCTCACACACACCCGCTTACACACACACTCATAAGTTAGAGCAGTGATTGCTGCATGGCTAAAAAGTGAAGAACGACCACCCTATACCCTGCGGAAGAAGCTGCTACAGAAGAAAAAGAGGTGGGGGGGCATGTGCTCTTCGTTTCGTCTTCCAGGATACTGGCCACTTCAGTCACACAGTTGATGAGAGCTTGGTCAGTTCGTTTAACCAATGGGATCCCATGGAGGTTTCATAGTTTAGTTATTCGTTATCTGCGTCTCCACATGCAGCTGGTTGAAGTTTCATGAAGGTTTAGAGGCAGAAAAGAAGCCTTTAGTTGAATCTCCCTCTGTGTTAATATCCGTCTGACCTTTGACCTTTGCCTAGCACTGCCAGGCGTCGCTGAGGTTCATCTTGGAAACCTGGATGTGCATCTCAACGGGCCGGTCAGGCGGACGGTCCCGCCTGTAGGTGACTGTCTTCTCATTGGTTGTTGGGATGTACGACAGGTCCTGAAGGGTGAGAGGAATATGCAGTCAGCAAAAGCGAAACACACACATTGCATATTATATTAAATCTAATTACATTAAAAACTGAAGTTATCCATCTGTACAGCTTTTTTTATAAAAAAAAAATGGAGGCCCAGAGTTTACATGTTCTCCCTGTATCAGCGTGGGTTTTCTCCAGGTACTCCAGCTTCCTCCCACAGTCCAAAGACATGCAGGTTAACTGGTGACTCTAAACTGTCCGTAGGTGTGAATGTGAGTGTGAATGGTTGTCTGTCTCTATGTGTCAGCCCTGTGATAGTCTCTCGCCCAGTGTCAGCTGGGATAGGCTCCAGCCCCCCTGCGACCCCAAAGAGGATAAGCAGTTACGAAAATGAAAGGAAAGTCATTGTATTTGAGATTTAATTAAAAATCCTTCAAAGGTTATGTGAAAATGTCAAAGGATTCCTGTTCAGTATTACGCTAATTATGACCATGATCAAGTCCATGTGGTTTTCTGTAGAGTTTTTGGGAAATTTAAAGGGGCAGTCAACTCAAATTTCCTCACTTTAAGTCATAGTATCCCCCTCTGATTTTATGCAGTTTGTTCTAAGTTTGCATGTTGCGTATAATATAACAGGTTATGCTTTAAATGATTGGTTTAAAATATTGCTCCATGTGCCCCCTTTTAACCTGGAGCACCTGCCCAGGCCTCTCTGCACAGCCCTCATTAAAGCTCTATTTTCACTGTCTACTTTTCTCTCTTTGAAACACACCATGTGAAACTACTTTTCTCCGACTCTCTCCTTTATCCAACTGTTGTCTCTCATCTCATCTGTCCTGTGTGAGCGTCTCAGCTCCCTCGCTCAAGTTGTAATACGCAGATCTGATTGGCTAAGTACCATCACATGAGGTGATTTAACACATGCATTTGGTTGGTGAGTTTCCTGGTCAGTAAAACAACGCTACAAATTCTGTGCTGGTTATAAGTCTGGGTCTCGAGAGGACAGCATGTGGGTCAGCACCCAGGAGATGCACAGGGATGGCAGGTTAACAAGGGCAATGCATTTTGGATATTTTGCTGTGTTGTTATCCAAGTGACTAGTACATTGACTTTAATAGTGGCCTTTTAAAATCAGGAGCTCCCTTTGGGTGGATTTCATAAATATTCAACCTAAAATGCAGAGAGTGACCATTTGTTGAGGGAGTATGTGCAGCTTTCCAACACTTGCAAAATTCCCAGCTAATGTAAATAAGAACAAGATCCCCCTGAGAGTATAATGTTACGTCTGCAACATCAGCAGGGAATTGTGCTCCATTTAAGAATTCATGCAGTCATTTGTGCCATTAAGATGATCTGCAGTGAATGATGAACAATAAATGAGGGGTTCCAAATACTTTCACACCACTTTGGGCACACATGTCTCCAGAACCCCCCCCCCCCCCCCCCCAGTGAAATGTTCATCGCTTCCTTCTTCTCAAAGGTGCTGTACATCATTGTAAGGTCACAAATCTGGACACTGTAGATGGCGAGCTGGGAGTTGAGAGGAAATGTAAAATACAGCTGTACCTCATAACAGCAGACTCAAATTTCTCACTCTTGGTTTCAGCGGACAGTACACATGAACAAAAATATCCTGCACTGAGGGGTCCCTGATGCTTCTGAGGCCGGGCTTCAGGGACACTTCAGCCTTTCCCCCAATTAAAACCCTGCTGACCGCCTCAAGCGTACTTGACTTTTGAGATCTAACCTTTCCAGTGCAGTGATAGCCTCTGTCCTCAGCAGCGCCCTCTGGTGACAAGCCTCTCTTCTGTAGCAGCAGCCGGGACACCGCCACCACCACCAGCCCGCACAGCACTGTCAGGGCACACACGCTCAGGAATGTTCCTACCAGTCGGCTGCTGCTGGCACACTCTGTGGACACGGACATAAGGTTTCACTGTGGAGAACTGGGACAGGGTGCCTTTCACTGTGGCGGGCAAAAAGTTCACACTCACAAGTTTCGCCTCTAAAATGAAGTGGAGAAGAAGTAGTAAGAAGCATAAAATGTAGTAGTAGTAGCTACTCTCCATACAAACACACACACACACACACACGCACACACACACACACACACACACACACACACACACACACACACAGCTCGGTCGGTGGCAGCTGTGCCAGTGGTGCTGCACTGAATAGTCAGCTGGCTGTGTATCTGCTGGGGAGCATGTGTGGATGACGGGCTCATCGCTCAAAACAAAGAGCCCAAAGAGTGCTCTGACATTTTGTAACAGAGTTTCCATGGAGACCTGGCTCCTGCTGCACCCGGGAGGAGTAGGCGTGAGCCGGAAGAGACTGTCCCGTTGGGTGGAGGGGTGAGGGGAACAGGGGGGGGGGGGGGGGGGGGGCGCACAATGAACGGTGCTGTTCCAAAAATCGGGAAGGCGGGGTTGAACTGTAACACTTGGATGTGCGGTAATGTGTGAGTGTGTAACCCAGGACATGTTTGAGTTAGTGGGCTTTAAATCGTGTGTGTGTGTGTGTGTGTGTGTGTGCGTGTGCGTGTGTGTGTGGCCATGAGAAGGTGAGCTAGGAACCGAGGGGAAATGTAAAAAACAGCTGTAACACTGACAGCAGGCTTGCTGACTCAAACGCACCAGGGTGTAGTAGTGAAGCAATAGTAGCAACGGAAGTGACCTCAAATGAAGACTTGTGTGTGTGTGTGTGTGTGTGTGTGTGTGTGTGTGTTTGTACATCATACCTGGTCTTCTGCTTATGTGAAGCTGCGTCTGACCCGACTGCGAGCTTGTTTGAAAACGATAGCGACAGCCGTCATTACTGATGTACATACACTGGATCCACATCTCCCCTGCTTGGCCTGAAAATAGAGAGATGTGAGTTGAAGTGAGTTGTTATTCAGTCCAGACACGTTAAGCTCCGAACCCTGGTGAAAATCCTCCTGGATTACTTAAAACAAAGGAATCAATGTGAGAGGCATTACAAGAGAGCTGCTGTGTTTTACAGCTCTTCAGCTTTCATGTTAAAGTTGCACCGATCAGTATTTCTATACCACTGTTACAATGACTCAAATCAGTGTGTGTAATGTGAAAGGTGTTGCTGGAAGTGACAAATCCATAAACTTGTCCCCCAACTCTGCACTTTACCTCAGCTCTACTGCACATTGTTGCTGCTTTTAACAAGAGATGTGGATTCGAGTCACATGAATGGACTTGAGTCAGACTAAATTTGATGACTTTGGGCTCAACAAAATCAAAAAAGACTCACCAATGACTCAAGACCTCACTTGGACTTGAGCCTTTTGATCTGATACTTGATACCTCCCCCCAAGCCCAGAGATTAACGTTACTTAAAAAGTGTGTCATGAACCAATTTTCTTCCCTTGATTTATTGAAACAATGAACATTAACGCTATTCAGTCCCAACCAGTCGACAAATAGTTTCCCAAATCCACTTTGTGTGAACCTATAGCATCCGAACAATCTGCAGGAGAGAACCATGAAAAAATGATACCAAAGATAATTTTGCTCACATGGAAAAACTATGAGGTGGTCAACAAAAAACGAATTGTAGAAAGCAAAATGTCCCAAACACAGAAAATAAGAAGAAATTATTGCTGCTGCGCAGCGATGGGTCGGGCATTTTTAGGCAATTCTGAGCAACAAGCAGAAGAATTGGAAGACATTTAGGAATTTAGCAACACAATCTGCCTTTTTCATCAGCTGAGGCTAATTAGTCAGTGACAATTCATGTGTAGCTTCACAAATTGACTAAGCCAGACGTGCAGGTTTAGCAGCCGTCCATGCATGGAAAAGTAGATTTCAAACCACTGTAAAAAAATCAGTTATCGAAACAAAAATCTGAAAATACACATATTGCATCTAGACAGCATGGAGATGTTGGTGATGATGAGTGAATGATTGATTTGCTCCATAAATGAAAAACTGATGTTTATAATTGCCATTTTTACATTGACTCCAATTGTTCACATTAGAGCAAAATTCAAAATGCTGTCAAAAATTCAGTTTTTGAGATAAAATTCTGAAATTTGCCACACATCATCTACCATGACTCTAGAATTTTGTCATTTTTTTCATGAACATTGAAGATTTATTTAGCAAGAATTTGCATGTATATGTTTACAGTACCATTTACAGTCAAACATTTTGATGCACTGTAGGCTCAATTTTTGATAAATCAGGACAGTCTGAAGATGCTCTGTAGCAAGTTTGGTGTCAATTGAGCAAATATTGTGGGAGGAGATAGGTTTACGAAGTTTTACAGTTTTTGAAAAAAAAACAGAGTGATGAACTTAATTTTTAATATGTTTAAATGTACAAAAGTTTCTTCAGTATTGGGGCTACCGTTTGATGAAAGTTGTGAAGTTGTAGCACGTATGGCTGATTTGTTATGAATTTTCAAAGTTTTGAACTTTAGACGCTTGCTGTAGCGCCACCATCAGGACTATTGGCTTGAGTTTACAGCTGAGGAAATCTGGCATGAGACTGGACCTTTGTGCAAAGTTTGGTGAATTTTCACCCATGGGAAGTATGATTTCCTCAGAAGAATAAAGAAGAAGAAGAAGAATACCTAGGATTACAATAGTGTCCTGGCAAATTAGCTGCCCGGACCCTAAATACTGGCAGAGGGCAGAGTCTCTGCAGATAAATACACCACCACACACTTCCAGTGAGTGATACGTGATGATTGAGAGGGATTATTTCGGCATTTCTGCAGTTTATACTTTGCTTTTTAGGACAATCCTGCATGGTGTATCGTTAAATTCTGAGTCAAATGGTAAACAGGAAGCTCAATCTTTTTTACAAGAAGCGCAGACATTGAATTAAACCCAGCTTTACCTAATACGTCGTCCATGTAGCCCACCAATGGAGCACAGGTGTTGTTGCAGACTCCTGCCTCTTTCTGTGCGAGACCGTGAGAAAGGTGGCAGTCGACACACTTCCTGAAAGAGAGAGGACAACAGTGTCAGCCTCAGCTACGAATAGTTCTGTAACAGCTCCCATCATGCTTTGTGGTAGCAAACAGAAACTGACAAGTACCAGTATGATTGGCAGGTGCTTTGGCAAGCAGGACATCTCTCACAGAAGTCTCCAGATTGTCGGGGGTCGTCACACACACACTGGCCACACACACATCTACCCCGCCCGCTGCAAAGCAAGCCATCGGCAGACTGGCAGGTTGCTGTGGAGACGGGACAAGCACAGCTATCACCCGTCCAGTCATCCTCGCACACACACTCACCTGACACACACACACCACGCCCTGAGAGGAACAGACAGAGACGGGAGGAAAGAGTGTTTTAGAGACAAATAAAATAATAGTAGACTGTTGCTTTTTGATATCTCTGTGTTCCTCCCTTACCTCCACACAGCAGTCCCCCTTCATACGGGCAGGAGAAGTCATCTATCTCGCAGTATTTCCCATATACAGTCCCAAGCCTGGTTTCATCACACACACACCTCCCACACTCACACACTCCCCGACCACTGCAGTCCACATCAGACCCATCTGCTCTGCAGTTGCGGTTTGAATCTCCGTCTGAGTCCTTAATTAGTCCATGCGCTGGCATCTGCTCCTGATTGGAGCTCTCCTGTGCTCCTCCGCATGGTGACTGGTCTTCGTCGTTGCAGCGCCCCGTGGGTCCACAATTGCAGCGGCATTTGGAGTGGATCCTTACAACGGTTGATTCATTGTAACCCAAAGGTCGAACCAACACTGTGACATCTTCATCTTTGCCGTCGTCAGGACAAGAGCGCATGCCGATGGTGATATTGAAGTAGACCTTCATGGGAGGACAAAAAGACAATCATCACTTCAGTGCAGACTGAAATATCTCAACAACTACTGGATGGATTGCCATTAAATTTGATACAGACATTCATAGTGCCCAAAGTATAAGTTCTAGTAACTTTTGTGATCCCCTGACTATTTTCTCTAATGCCATCAAGTCAAACTTTTAATTTGTCCAGTTCTTTGGTTTATCAAATCTCTGCAAAACTACTCACTTTCCAGTCAGCCTCAGCTAGTCTACTTTCCAGGCTTGTCACAAAGCTCAAGGACCTGGGACTAAACACCTCACTGTTCACGTGGATCCTTGACCTCCTGACAGATGGAGCCCAGGTGGTGAGAGTGGGCAGACACACCTCTTCTATCCTCATTCTTAACACCGGAGCACCCCAGGGCTGCGTTGTGAGCCCCCTGATGTGTGGTGGGCCTGATCTCAGATAACAATGAAAAGGCCTACCTGAAGAAAGTAGAGGACTTTACCCACTGGTGTCAGGACGACAACCTACTCCTGAACGTTAGCAAGACTAAGGAGATGATACAGGGATGGAACAACACCACCTTTAATATCAATGGGCCCTCGGCATAAAGGGTGGACAGGTTCCAGTACCTTGGTGTCCACATCATCGAGGGCCTGGCCTCGAGCATTGCATACTGACTCAGTGGTGAGAAAGGCAAAGCAGAGACGGATTCACTTCAGACGCTTGAGGAAATCCTGGGTGTCCCTTCAAATATTGAGGAATGTCTACCCCTGCGCCATCGAGCGTGTCCTGACAGGGAACACCACTGCCTGGTGCATGAATGCAAGGCAAGTAGAGCAAGGTCTAAAGGACGCTCTACTCTGCCGAGATAATTTATACCAGATGTGCAAGAATAAAGCTAGGTGAATCATCAAGGACCCCCACCACCTGGATAATGCCTTTTCCTCCCCGCTGAGATTGAGAAGAAGGTATTTGATACACCAGGGGGACACATTAGGGAGAGCTTCTACCCTCAGGCCACGAGTACACTAAATGAGGACATTGCCTAAGACTAAAACTTGTTTCTGTGGTTTTCCCTGATAGAAAGAGTAGAGGATGACAAATATTCAAGGAAGGCAGGACAGGTTTAAAAGCACACCAACAAAACAGATTCACGACTGACTAACTCACAAACATTTCTCTCTTATGTGTCTGCTGTTGCTTCACAGATCCCACACAGTTCCAGAGAATTACAGCAGAGTAAACATGTATTTCCCCCCATGAAAGTCCTGCTGTGATTCTCGAAAAGAATAACACAAAATGAGCCACCACTCATTGTATAATTATGCCAATCTCTGATAAGACTTAAATACTTCCAGTTCACTTATCCAACATAAGTAACTGAATTCTAAGTGCGATTCTTAATGTGAATAATTATTCTGCTCATGTGGGCGGAAAATTGTGCACGCCGAAGCTTTGAATTTACGGCCAGGCCTTTCACTTGATTTTTATCGCCTTTCTGGTAAATGTGGGTACTTTCCATAATTCACTTTAATCCACCCATGGATTAAAAGGCTGAACTTTAGTCTATGTGCACAATGGAGTAACTATGGAGCAGTCATTAAGCATCTTGGTGTTCGACTGAGTTAAGAGCCCCAGAAGGTTACGGAGGAGATGAGTCTCATCAGCAGTTTAGGGAGTGAACAGAAAGACAATTTCCAAATGTACTGAAAATGTTATAATTTGTACCAAAGCGGGGGTTTCTTTAGTCGTTATAGTTGAGCATTTCTGGACAGTAACCTCTTGTACAACCATAACTACTGAAGCAGAGCTCATCTGCAGAAGTGTTGCAGACTTATTTTTTCACATGGTGAATAAATGGAACAGGTATGAGAGCCATGGAAGTCCAGTGACCTATTTCTAAATATAAATGTCCTATTTGTTGGCATAAAGCCTCTCATATTGAGCAAGGTAAGGATTTTAGGACGCATAGGTCAAGGAATCCCTGTGAAATGTTTTCCTGTTAAACACAGTCTGTAATCCGCTCAACTCAGATTATTTGCCAAATCTTTAGCTCAGTGATGTTTGTGTGTGAGCATGTTTGTATGTGTCACGGTAATCCAATACACCCAATAAATGTCCTGTGACGCTGCTGGCAGCTTAAATGAAAGATTGCTGTGTAAATATGAGTAACATTAAGCCAAAGTTTTGCACAGTGTGTGCTTTGATACTGTTGTGTATGAACAACTTAGACAAATTATTTTTTCAGCGTCTTGACCTAGGTGGTCGTCTTTGTCGCCAGTGGCATGATCCACCACTGTGTACTGAAGGAATGCTTGTGTAATTACCGTCTGATCTGGCTGCACCCCCGTGCAGCCCTGGTCCTTCACAGTGGATCCATCAGGACAGAGAGGAGTTACAGACACCCAGTACCTGCTGACTGCCTTGTCCTCCACTGACACTGACACTGACACCTCCGACAACAACCTCTGAAGAAGTGAGGGCAGAGACAGAGAGAAATGGCAACATTAACTTCACTGCCTGATAGCAACAAATCCAATGTATTATGCTGCTTTTAAGGGAATGTGGGTTGCGATAAAAGAGAGTGGGAAGAGCAGCGACAGTTTAAAAATTTAATGAATATAATCTGCGTGAGTGAAAAGTAATGAGGCGAGAGCGGGAAAGAGAGATAGAAAGGGAGAAGTGTGATTAATCAAAGTTGTCACATGTCCCCAGAAAGCCCTCCTTTCTTTCTTTCTGTTTGAAATACAGGGGGGGTGGTGGTATGGGAACCAGGAGGTGGGGCCAAAAATAGCATCTTTGTATTCGTCCATGATTAGGACACATGGTTTTCCGTGGGGATCTGATAGCTATTATAAAGCCAGCTTCTGTTCAGGCTCTGCTGCTTGTGTATGCGTGTGTGTGTGTGTGTGTGCGTGTGTGTGTGTGTCTGCACGTAGACATGGCTGTGCACCCAGATCTGTGGATTCGGCAGATTCTCCAGGCAAACAATGGAGCGCTGTGCCTGAGGCAAGATTATAGCCTAAACTGCTTCCAACTGAACAAACCCCTAGTCTTTCTCTCTCTCTCTCTCTCTCTCTCTCTCTCTCTCTCTCTCTCTCTCACACACACACACACACACACACATACAAGGTCTTACCCCTCCTTAACCTCATGTTCTTATCCATGTTTTTCTGTTTGATTACGCCTTCAGCGACCCAAAACATCTCCAGTCATCTCCAACTTAATTAAGGTTTAAAATAAAAGTGTCATTCCCCTGGACTCTGCGCAGTCCAACCTAATTCTCCTGGGCCTTTTGTTTCCTGCAAACAGGAATGTGCTATTAGTGCTATGAGCTGAGTTCATGTTGCCTCAGCAGATCAGCGGACCAATGCCTCAACACATCTGAACCGATACTGCGTGGGCTCATGAATTCAGCTCATGCTGTGCTGCTGCTCTCTTCTCCCTAACCTTTCACTTGTCCCCATCCTTCTCTGTGTACTCTGAAGGATGAATAATATACTGAGGATAAAAACGAGAAAGAAGTTGCAGAGGAAGTGAGTGAGTGCTCTGTACCTTGTAGGCGTCCACCACCAGCTCTATAAGGTTCGGAGCTTGGAAGAGGCCTAACTTTCCCAGGTGGGAGCCAGGCAGTAATCGTACCAACTCCTAGAGAAACAAAGGGAGATGAAGGTAAAGACATTATACTCCCTTATGGAAGCCTCTCGACCCTAAAAACGATGTTGTTGTGGACACTTGTGTGGGGGTGATTACCTCGTACCACTGGTACTGCTGCTTCTCCACAGCAAAGATGGAGTAAATATGGTTTTCAAGCAGCTTATCAGACAACTGACCCAAACTAGGGTGGTCCTGAAAGGGAGACAAACAACAGGCTTTATACAAAAAAGTATTTTCTCAGGAATGCACTCCCTTTTTCCCCCTAATGTACCGTATCAAATTTAAGCCCACTATTCCTGATATACCGTAATTTGCCCACGATTCAATTGCACCCCATGTAGTAGAGTGTACACAGTCCATAGCTGTAAAGGAATACTTTACCCCCCAAATGATCGCTTGCTTATCATTTACTCACCTCGTGTTATGTTGAATTTGTAAAGATCACTTTGTTTTTCTCGCATGCCTCCGTGAATGGAGAATCCAAAAATTCTTCTTGATGAATTGAAGTCATAGTCGCATCAGTCGTATGCTCAGCACTTCCCAAGCAGACAGCCCTGTGCGACAAGGAACTGAACTAAAAGTAAAACTTACCTTTACTCTTTTCAAAGCTAGACTCCATTGACAAAAACAGAACCTTGGTGAACATGTTAGATGCTGGTCTACCACTGCCTCCATCAGTTAGTTTGTGTTATTGTAGTTTGGGATTCACCAAAGTAAACACTAAATTACTGTTTTTGTCAAGGGAGGTTGGCTTTGAAGAGACAAATTTCCCTTTTAATTTGTTTCCCCCGTCGAAAACGGCTGTGTGTTTGGGAGCAACTGAGTTTACGACTGGAAAAATGTGACATGGATTACTGCACATGTTCTCTGAGAGTTTGTAAACTAATGTTTTGATATAGTTTTGCTGCTGTTAAACGTGGACCCTAATGATTTCAACTCATCAAGAGTTTTCTCCATTTTTGGATTCTTAATTCACCATGGAGGCTTGTGGGGAAAAACAACATTTTCTCCACAAAGTCAACATAACATGGGCTGAACAACTGATACACAGATTATCATTTGGGGTGTGATGTATTCCTTTAAAGGATTAGTTTGACATTTTGGGAAATAAGCTTATTTAATTTTCTTGGCAGGCATTAGATGAGAAGATCACTACTACTCTACTGTACTACTACTGTACTTTGAATATGCAGCGATTGCCAGCAGCAGCTTAGCTTAGCACAAAGGCTGGAAAACACTTGGCTATATGCAAAGGTAACAAAATCTGTATACCAGCACCTCTAAAATTCATTAATTAATATTGTTTTGTCCCATTTTTAATACTCTGTAAGACTCATTTTATCTGCACACTCCATATGTATGTGACACCAAGTGAGCTTTAAGATGCATTAAACACCCAGTTAAACTGTTCAGCTCTTATAAGCCAAGCTTCCTCCTCCTCTTACCATCTTTGTGCTCCCTGTGTAGACATTGTTTTCCAGGTGACACAGTCCATCGTGTGGCGTCACAATCCCCGCCAGTCGGCTATCCAAGGCAAGGTGAGACGGCTGATCGGTCATCAGGAGCAGCAGACGCTTGGCCTGTGGTCGCCAACCCACGGATCTCTAGAAGAGAGATGGAGAAGAATCAGGACATTGTGTAATGTGTGTAAATCATGTGTATTCTGTTTCCATAGAGTAGGTTTATAGATTCTCTCATTTCTATCCCCATTAGTCAACTGCATTCACACAGACTGATGTGGAAAATATGTGCATGCTTTATATTTTTTTTACACATGTGGTAAGAAACTGCAAATTCAAACATTTTACTCATCTGACCTACATTAGCTCCCGTGGTGATCAGCTCCGTCTGTTATGCCCAATTAAAGGAAACGCAGCAGAAATTCCGCCACCAGTCACAGACGCTGCCTCTTTATGTCTGTGACTTGTCATACGCAGTGTGAGAAAAATGGGTCTATGTGAGTATGTGTGTACACATGTGTGTATTTAAGGAAACTCAGTGAGTTTATAAGTAGGCCTGACATAATGGAGAGTCTATTTCTAGAGTGATGACCACCGTGGTGTTTCCCTGCAGGGTGGTTACTCAGGGGCCCCCTGCGTGCTGTGACTCACGGCCCTCCTGCAGCCATAGCATAAGCAACTCTGTGTGTGTGTGTCTGCCATACCCCAGCGGTGGTGTCATTACTTAGTGGGATTCCAGTGGTGATATCCAGTGCTGAGTCAGAGTGCCACTATTCTCCCAGGATAAACGCCCCTTTCACCACCATGCAGGCTTACTACCAAATTTGGGGTTATGCCTCATTTTTCTTAACATATTCAAAACATTGAAAATGACCCGCCTTAAAAAACATGCCGCTAACTCCCTTTCTGTTTGTTGCACACACAAGCCTGGCTTTCAGTATCTGTGCATACACACCTGGCAGACGGCAGCTTGCAGCATAGCATCCAGTCCTCCCTCAGGTGTGTCCATGTTTCCAGAGATTCGCTGCCGTTTTATCACACGCGTGAACTCGCTCATGTTTCCAGTCATGCTCAGGACGTGATGGAAGCCGTGGGCCGGGCGACAGCGGATCTCATAATCACTGGTGAGAGACGGAGATGGTCCAGAAAGTTTTTTTTTAAATTGCAACATCCAAAGCTGCAGATCTCAGGACAAATCAAAATGCTACATCTGTTGTTTCCGTCTCCCAGCACAGCTCATCATCACAACAATGTTGCCCCACAACAACTGATGAATCTCTCTCTGAGTCACACAAAATTGGGAGCAACTAATGGGAACAGCTTGCTCGCATGTATTTTTAAATAACCATCACTCTTCCGGTCTCATTAAAAGAAAAAAAGTTCGCCGATGAACATAACAAGGCAAACTTTTAAGGTTTTAAAGATCTATTTTATTCATACTAATAAAAAAAAAATCACAAAATGAGCTATGCTGTGAGGACTATCCCTGCTTTTTCAGCAATCAATAAGCCAACCAACAGATTGTGCATCTTACCTGCAGGGGTTGTTGATCTTGGAGGGGTGGACATTGATGTAAGGGGACACAGGTTTGTCAACAAACGAGCCGAAACCCAGCCAAAGGTCCGAGGAGTGCTCCGTCATACGAAGAGACAGCGCTACGCCCACTGTCTTCAACTGGACCACAGAGAAAATGCAGAGGGAGGTGGATGACGTTTGGGAAATCAAAGGGCGGATAAAGGATGGTAGGAGGGAGAAACAGAAACGGTGAAAAGGTAGAGGGTGAGACAGAATGAGATGACAACTTTTTAATTAATCCTTAAAGAGACTGCTCACTTGAGTAAATTAGATTGAGCTCTAAAATTTCTGCACTTGATATCTGCCCATGATGATGTCTGTTATCTGAGCTGGGCTTGTTTGTTTCCAACCACCATAAAAACAGTGTAGGAGGTTGTGAGGATTCAGAATTTAAACCTTTTAAAAATACACTCTTTCCTTAAAGGTGCTGTATGCAACATTCAGAGCATTATAAAGCAGCAAACAACTTGTGCTGTGTAAAGATACAGTGGAGTCATGGTGTCCAGAGCAGAGAATGAAGTCACTCTCTCTGTTCTTTGTTGTGATAGACAGTCCAGCTGTGCGTGCATGTTAGTGCATGTGAGTCCCTGTGTGTGTGTGTGTGTGTGTGTGTGTGTGTGTGTGTGTCACTGACTTGCTTATCGCCGTTGCTTTGAACTGTGCTCATACAGCCATTACGGGTGATTACCACTAAAACAGCAACGGTGTCTTCCCAAAACGCCCACCCTCTAGTCCCTCCACATGTTAACACCCTTGTCAACACTGCTCGCACTGTTGGCACCTTAAGCTGTCACCTCCATGTTAAGAGCCATGTGCAGACAACGCCAGCTCAGACACTGACTCATAGACATGCTCTGAATGTCGTGTACAGGTCGTTTGAGAAAAATAAGTGAAATGCTTCGGACCTGAGAAACACGACGGACACTTACATGATCAAGGTTTTCCTGCATAGACGCCGACACATCAACCAGGTAGTACAGGTCCACAGGGTAACGCTCAAGCTGCTTCACAGCCACTACGACGCTAGCCTCTGCACCTAGGAACACACATACACACACATACACACAATAAAATCATTCATTTTGAACCAAGGTTATTAAAGTTAGAGATAGAATAAACAGGAAATGTCTTTAGTTTAATCTGTGTTAATTTGGTTTTATCTGTCAACACAGCAACCACAATGGGGCATTGGTATGTTTGTTTATTGAAACTGTGGTCTCTACATGACTGTGAGTCACCTGTCCTCACAAAGAGTTGTGTTTATGTTTTAAAACCTGTTCTGAACTTCTTAAATTTTGCCCCTGAAAAGTACCTGAAATAGAAATAATAATAAATAAGCAACACTAATACCGTAACACATCAAAACTAAACTAAAACTAAACATTTTAGACAATAAAATGGGTGGCCACCCTGGGAACTAAACCGAAAGCAAAAATTATAAACAAAATGAAAATAAAAACTATAATAACTCTGTTTTAAACTTTACCTCAGCTGCCTGATCACACACTACAATGATACGGATACAGCATTTTATACTTGACTTAAAGCTGCATTCACGGCACAAATCCAGAGGCGCCCTTCATCTACCTGGTCTGAGGGTGACGCTGATGTCTCGTGGGGACACTTGAGTGCTGCTGACCGTCGCATTGACCTCCACCTTGATCTCTGACTGTTCCATGAACTCCGGTCCACAGCCTCTCCTGAGCAGCTTCACTGGCAGGTCGCAGCGCTGGTTCGGCCCGGCCCCATCCAGAAAGTCCTAGAGGTCACACAAGGTCAAGAAGGGAAGTGGTGAGTTAAGACATCTCATAACCCCCGATGATATCATATTGTGTAAATCTCAGAGAACAACACAAAAAACTAAACAAGACCCAGGAGGAAAAGCTGCCAGACAGTTGTGACGATAATACAACTAAGCCATCTTTAAAGATTTTATCACGATAATCGCATCTCGGGAATGAGAACAAGTGACACAAACAAGTAGGTCAAGTAGAATACCACATTATCCTCCATGAACCCACAGGCAAGACGCACTGCTGCTACCAAATATATGACCATCATGAATGTATACTCTGTCAGATGCATCCCTTTGAGTCACTGTGAAGCAAGATTTCAAGGTCAAAAGAATCAATTTCTACTCACACATGCAGGAGTACGAACACTCCAGAGTGCAAGGTTTGAAATGCATGAGCTCTTTCGCCCTCTTCATTTTCTGATCTCACTGCACAGCACAGTGTGAAAGATCTTTATTTCACACGTCGAAACTGACGCCACAATGACTCACCTTGGTTTCATTTTTCATTTCTGTCGTTTTCATGATGTTTGTATTGATCTGTGACGTAGTTACACTGACTTCAGAGCCATTACCATATCATTATGTAATTCTGAAGTGAGTCATCAGTTTAGCGAATCAGGAAGAAGTGTCCTGCTTGTGTCCACATCTAATCTGTCCGTATCTGATTACAGAGGAAAGGAGGGTGAAATAAAAGCAGCAGCTCTGATGGATAGAACCATAGGAGATTTCTGTAAATCTTGCTGTGACTAACCTCTTCGCTGCCTAATAGCTACTTGCTACGGCACAACAGCGTCACGCATTGCAGCTTTGGGGTGGATCAGTGACCTTTGGTACCTCTGTCTGTGAGAAACTTGCTCAACAACACAGTGACTAACACTGGAAAAATACAACTACGCCAATAAATGTGTGTGTTTACAGCATGTCATGGGCCTGATTGGTACGAGTGTGACATAATCAAGTGGATAGGGAATGAAACAGTGCAACTGATTGAGATTACTACTACTTCTGAAGCAGAAATAGCACAAGAGCAGAGCAGCAAACACTCTGCAATGAAAGCTGAAACTACAGCTAAATATGTGACCATGTAACTTGAAAGCTTTATTTATGGCTGTCTCTGTGGCTATAATTTGTCCTGTAGGGACTCTGAATACCAGAAAGTTTCACAGTGACTTCCCCGGACTTTCCTCACAGAGTTTGCCCCTTCGCCTGATGCCAAATGTCAATGGCAAAATGTGAGCATGCATAATTACAAGCACTGTACCTGCTTACTTGTCAGTGCTTTTCCAATCATGGATCTGTGATGTCGTGTGTGTAGGTGGTTGCTGTGTGAATGCTTTCCGGCCCTACTTAATGATGTCAGTTAAGGTTAGGGCTCACAGGATGGGAAAGCACCTGAAGTCTGTAAACACACACATGTTGACAGTCTGGTCTAGACGGTGCAGTGTGAGTGTGTTGTGACTGGTGTGGCGCTTGGAGGCTTTACAGCTTCCCAAGGCTGATTCAGGGTGGGCTCTTTACGAGACACACTGACACCCAGAGAGCAGATAGAGACAAACACACAGGCAGATGCACACGTTGAAACAAATGCAGTGATATGTGTGAGCGCCCAGACTAAACACATGGATAAAAAGTGGCTCTGTCCCTGAGAAAGCACGCGAGGAGACATTCACACACACAAAGACACACTCACACAGGTCATAGGGCGGGCCACTGAGCCCAAACACACACATTATATTCGCATCCGTGGATGGCATCACAGCTTTGGTGTGTGTCATCTGAGGAATGCTGCTGAATGTCTGCCACGTTCTCTCTTTTTCTGTCTCAAACCCACACTTTGTATACACATTCCTACCTCCTTGAAGCACCAGGCACACTGTGGCCCACGTCTGAGACACTCTGTACAAGAAGCGACACTAGGAGACCAACACACACTGTCACCTGCAGAGAGAGAGAGAGAGAGAGATGGGGAAAGAGGTAGAAAGGGAGACAGAAACGGGATGTAAAGAGAAGAGTCTGCGATTAGCATATGAAAGAATGTGTGTGTCAACACTCATTAGCCATGCAGCCGAGCCCCTGTGGATATTTAGACATCTCATGCACACTTTTGATGATGGAAGCACCACTTAGCATCGCATATGAGGCTATTCAGCGAGCATCAGCCAGCCGTGTAGTGGGAAAACGGCCTGGAGTGTGGGAACAGGTGCTTGAGTCGTTGGAGTGGTGCAATGGATCATTTCCCACACCCCCACACACACATATGCAAACACATGCACAGACAGGACTAACTAATCATGAGTCACTCTGTGAATGCAACATGCATGCAATTAATGGAGGGACACTGTGACAAATCGCTCATGCAAGATACTTTTATGCAACATTAGCAGAAAAATTACAGCATGACGTAGACACTGAGGACTTTATACAGGGCAACACAAAATGAACCTTGAGCTCCCCATGGTGCGATTAATGATTCATTGAAATGATTTATCTGGTGAAATTCAATTTTCCAGAGCAATTTCAGTGAGCTACAGGGTTGGAATGTAGGACAGAGAAAATGCTGCAGGTCCCAGCATCCCTAACAGCCCACTAACAAGCAGTGTTGACCCAATTAGCACTCCTGGCCCCTGGCAAACATCAAAATAGGTGAAGCGTTTAAGTTGCGATTATAACTGATCAATACATGCTGAAACAAGAGGTTGATGTGGTGCGGGCTACTCCAGTGGGTCCCCTTGTTGTGGGTTTGGAGGTTTCCCTTCAAAAAATGAATAGTTTGTTACTCCCCTGCTTTAATGTGTGTTAAATGAGACAGTTTATAAGCTTGATTGCTTTGTTCAGTGGTTGGTAGTCTGCCTAAAACTTGCCACAATGACAGCGGAAATATAAAATGCGTCTTTAAGGGGATGAGGAGTCCTTTAAATGAAACATTTGGGAAACCATCGACCCCCTGCAGAGAGCGCAGCACGGCAGCTGATGTTGCGCAGTGATGTCTCGACACTGATACATGACATCGGCTAATTGCTGGATGATGTAATTGGCCCTAATGAGCCTCCACTCACCGGCACTGGAGGCTTCTGCGCAGACAGCGACCACCACGCAGCAGAGCAGGAGACACAGAGGGACGCTGCCGTATGCGCGGAGCCAGGAAGTCATATTATCCTGTCCACACCGGGAGGGCGACCTGAGCGAAGCAGCGAGGGAGGGGGGCCACAGGAGTAGACGCTGTACAGCTTACTGGAGATGAACCGGGCTAGACCGGGCACCCAGCGTCCGCCGCCGCACGAACAATAGCCGGGAGTGCCGGACCGAGCCGCGGGGCATTGTCGTTCACCCAATAACCTACTAATCCCGGAGAGGTATTCACATCCCCCGGGTTAAATCAGCTTACAAGCGCGCTCCCTCGTGGACCACGAGTGGAGGTGAAGCAATCGGTGGAGTGCGGCGACAGCGGCTGCGGCGCAAGTCCCTCCATCCAGCCGCAGGTGTGCGCGACGTGTCCCCGCGTGCTTCCACTATGGACCTCACAGCTCTCGCAGCTGCTGGTGAAGTCTCATCCCGGGACAGAGCGGAGTTACACACACACGAGTACCAGCGCAGCTTTCAACCGGTGCGCACCAACATGCTGACTGAACATCCCACGCGCAAGCCAGGAGAGTGACCGTGTTTTAACGCTGTACTGACTAAGGCAGGCGGTGCCATGGCAACGACGCTCTGTCCTCGATGTATCAGAGAGAGAGGGGGGGGGGGGGGGGGGGGGGGAGTTAAGGAGGGAGGGAAGAGAGACAAATAAGGAGAGAGAGAGGAAGAGAGACATGAAGTGCTTACTACAAGGAGTTGTGGTGGGGTGCATTCCAAGTGAACCGTGGCCTTGAATTGAACACTGATGTTTATATTGCTCCATCAGGGACCCATTTAACACTGAGGGCTCCTGTGTGTGTGGGGACCCAAAATGTGCATGGACGGATGATGGGGTAGAGGAGCGGGGAGGGGAGGTGGGGGTCAATAAAACCCCCACTTGCAGAGGGGTTCACAAGCTGGTGCTAAGGAGGAGGAAGGGGGGGCTGAGTCCATTGTGCACAGATTCCAATGACATGGAGTAACCTCGCCTCGCCGGCTGCTCCGCTGAGCAGGAGCCAAAGACTTACTAAACACCTCAACATTTTAAGCTGGAGGAAAACACAGCCACGGAAGGACAAAAGATACAATGGTCTACCATCTTTGGCATGATCCTGAGCTTGTCTCCGGTAGACGTCTGTTAGATAAAGTGGATATGTTTTGCTTGGCACATGGCCTAAACTGTGATCCATACCCCATTAGCAGTCACTCTCAATTATGGTAATGATGCAAACACACACCACACTGTTTTTTAAGTGTGTGAAACATCTCTGACATCCAGAATCCAAACCCCTCCACTCCCCTCCCTGTCCAGGGCCCAGTCTGTCCTCTCTGGGCTCCAGTGGCAGGAAGGGTTGGGGGGTCTCCTGAGGTCAAAATATGGATCTGCTCTCAGCTGAACAAACTTGATAATGGACTCTAGTGTAAACACTCCCTCGACCCTGTCAATACTGGTCAACATCAGCATCGTAATGTCATCGTTGTAAAGCTGACACAAAACACTCTTTCTCTCTATCATTCCTCCCCCACCTTTTTAACCTCCCTGCCCTCCCCACCACTGCCTCTTCTCTTTTTCTCCCCGTGGTGTGTTTGTGTTAGCAGTCGGCTGGGCTTTCCATCACGCTAGTCTGGTCTCATCACCCTCCAACCACACACACACACACACAATCATAGATCACGTCCACTTTCGCACCACAACTCCCCCTCCAACACCTGCACAGCTTTCTTTCTGAATCAGTCACCAGGTCGCACTGATTCTACTCACCGAGGTATCTCCCACACTTTCCTGTCTGCCACACATTCTTTGGCTCAGTTGTTGTGAGGATAAAGTAGGCGTCAAAGGTGATCCAAGTGGGGATCCCCATGCACAAAGCCAAACCCACTACCACAAGTGCACAAAGTGAGTGACTCGGGGGGAAAAAGACATTTACTGTTGGGAACCAAACAACTGCACTGTTGTGAATGACTTAGCATTTCTCTCTCCTGTAAAGAAGTGTTGTGATTAAGTTAAAAAAAAGCATCTGTCAGATTTCCCCTCTATATGTCAAGATCTGGCATTTAGTGGAGTGAATTCCCCCTCAGCAAAGTATTTCCATCCCACACAAACAGAACATTTACACACACACACACACACACACACACACACACACACACACTGTTTGGTCTTGTTTGTTTTCAATCAAGTGGTTTAAGTTTAAATAGTGCGTCTGTCAAAACTGCACATCAGCAATGAGGTAATAGAGATTTAAATTTGGCTACTGCTATTATTCAGACTCTACTCACCCACACAGACAGACGCATTTCACTTCGTGCTATTTTTGGACTTTCATGTCACAGAGGAACCTCCTATGTTCCTGTTTTTTTTGCGCATGCGAGAATTCAAGCATTTCTACTAATTTAAATGGAAACTCTACGTAGAACTGAAATTGTTGAGGTGATTGTATAGACCTCAGTTGTTTGTGCAGACAGTCACATTGTCTGGTCCGAGGCCTCGTGTTTCTGTTGTAACCACTTCACTATTCTGAATGTCACTGTGGGAACAATCTGCAGGTTGTTGTATGAACTACATCCCAATTGCTTGACGACAGGAATTCCCAGTGATGTGATGAGCTGTTTTTGATCCTTATTCTCCAAAAAATGTAATAGATAAGCGTTTCTAGTCTATGTTAACAGATGTGGTCCAATTTCTGAGTGACAGTGTGGATGTGAATAACCATTTTAGTGTAATTTTTTTATTCAGGAAATGTCACACTGGGATAAATAGCAATTTTCTGTGATGTCCAAAGCATTTCAGAAACTACAACCAACAATATCTCAGTCTGTCTCTTAATGCTTTTTGACTTGTCTGGCACTAATCTCTTGAAGATGTAAATCTTTAAAGGGACAGTTTACCTCAAAATCAAATCAAAAATACATATTTTTCCTCTTACTTGTAGTGCTGTTTATCTGCTGTCAAGTGTTGGAGATATCAGCCGCAGAGATGTCTGATTTCTCTTGAATATAATGGAACTAGATGGCACTCAGCTTGTGGTGCTCAAAGTACCACAAAATACACCTGAAAAACTCAACAGCAGTGTGTCTTCTCAGAAATCATGAACCGGCTACTGAAGATAATCCACAGACCTTGTTGTGGTCAGTTTCATGTAGGAACTATTTTCTTTCTTCTGAACTACACCCACCAGTCATGTTGTGCCACCGCACAGGAGGAAACATACCTCTACTGCCAGCTCACCTAGCACCGCTGAGCTAGCTGTCATTACAGCTCAGCCAACTGTGATGAGCATGAGCCTCTCGTCTGTGAGTAGATGCACACTTCCTTCAGTGCAGTGATACAGTTGGTGGGTGTAGTTCAAGAGACAGAAAATAGTTCCTACTTGAGACTACTTGAACCTAACTAGGTCAAAATTTTTGGAGAAGCAACACATTCTAACTCCCAACTTGTCAAACACCAACATGGCCCTACACGCCAAAATATAATGCTCTATGTACGCCTTCAGTGTGAGTTTAGAATAGTCAGGGCAACCCGGTCTCACTCCAAAGCTGTCGAAATCTGGCGCTTGGGTAGTGACTTGCATTGTCAGACACCGATGAAAAAAAGCTTTAACATTGGCATGATATGCAGCTGGTCACCATTATAGTTTAACAGCACCCAGTAGCATCAGGGGGAAACATGGCGGGACAAGAATGAAAGTTAAGGCGGCGAAAGTCCAAGTAGGGTGGGTGGGAGGTTTGGTGGATAGGTCCAACAAACGCCAACTTTCACCCAGGAGAGCGGTGTTTGCATCCTGTAAGATTATAAAGCCAAACCCTGTTCTTTATTCCTAAATGAGGAAATAAAAAGTCAATTTACATTGTTGTGCTGACATAGTGCTTTTATTTTGAAGAGACTGTATGTAAATGGTAAATTTCCTGTGAAAATGGAAGTGTATTTTGAAGGAAGACAATGCATGTAACAGGCAGAGCTTGACACAGCGTCCCAGAACGTCAACAACCAATGTACCCAGGGTACCTTTCACATTGTATGGACGTGGACGTGGAAGGTCTATGACCAAATGTCGATATGTGATGAGGTCGACACATTGTGTCTTTTCTAAATAAAATTCCCTTTTTCACTGATAATCTGTTTCTGCCTGTTAAATACATTCAGTTTCTTTTCAAAATTAACTAACGACGTAGGTAAAAGACTTTGCTTTTGGGTTTACTTTCTTAGGTTTAGGCAACAACAGTATGTGGGAAGTTTAGGCAATAAAAGCATGAGGTTACGTTTAGAGAAAACAATATGGTTTGGCTAAAAATAAGTACATTTGCTACTAACATTATGTAATGTACCTCACATTACATACGTCACTTGTGTAGTTTGCTACACATTCTCGCACATTACTTTTGGTTTTACATGGGGCACAAACGGCAGTCTCCCAAGTGAAAGTCCAGAGTTTGTATTTGGCAACACCAAAACAATCTAGATTCATAAACAGTATTACAGGTAAGAGAGAAAAATGTATTTTTAATTTGGGGATGAACTGTCCCTTTAAAGACGGGACCAAAAATAGACTTTATTTAAAAAAAAAGCCGAACCGAGCACTGTAGTTTTTAGCTATCGTTACCCAAATGGGAGTGAATAGTGAATTTTTGGGGGATTTGAAACAACAGATTAGATGTGCAAGTTAGCATTTATAGTACCAGAATGCTGTATACTTGGGTAGCTCAAACTGAACTACAATGCCCATATCTATCATAATCAGTGTGGTAGTTGATGTGTTGGTGTACTACTAGTTAGACTGGTAGGTTACCAAGGAGTGGTGGGTATACTCTCCTTTATATTCCAATGGTAGGTGGGCATACAGTACAAATGGCCAGAAAAATGTACACACGTATACCCTGCACTACACCACTGATCATGACGAAGGTACGGTGTCAGAACTCCTTACATCTAGCTGTGGGTTTTTTGTTTTGGTGGAGACATCTACAGTGATAATAATCTCCTCTGCGTTCCATATAAAGTGAATGTGCTCATTGTTAAACATGTTGTGTAGCTATGCTGTTTGTTGTGTGTATTGGGAAATAAATGTGCATCTGTTCTTCATGAATAATGTATTTGTTGACCTTCGGCACAGAACGGTGAGTCTACAGAAAACCATAGATGAGGAAAGCGAATGTAAAAAATACTGCAAGGTCCTCCTTTTGCAAAGAACTTTTCAAGACAGAGAGATGTATTTTGTAATTACATAAACAATGAAAGCATTAATTAATGCCATCCGTTAACCTATGGGCACAGGTTTTTATTTACATTAAAATGTGACAGCTAAACAGAAAATGTTCGATGACCAGCCTGAGAACAATTCATCATGGGGTGTATAACTCATTAACTCAATCTTCACTCACAGTCGTTCCAAAAAAGAAAAGAAAGAAAATACAGCTAAAATTATAAGTTGGTTCAAAATCCTTGAACATGAGGCTACTACCAAAACTGAAAGATCTCTGTGCACTGACCCCAGTTCTCTCTCAGCCTCGAGTTTTTATGCTTACTGAAAAACATCCAGTCATTGTAGCAGCAGTAGTGTCAATGAAAGCAACAATGACTTTATGTTGTAACCTCTTTTTAAGTGTATCTCTAAATATCAACACAAAATGTCAGCGATACTTTGATACAATCTTTATTAAAAAAAAAATCCCCCACCCTCTCATACCAGTGGTACTGTTTGCACAAGTGTTTTTCCATATTCAGACCACAATGCCCATAAACCCTGAATCTCAGTGTTGCAAAAACGTTAATGCAACTTCCCCCTTGGCTTTACTGAAACACGTCACAGTCTGTGCTTTACATAGAAATTTAATTTGTTTCACTGCCTGTCATCATGCGGAGACGCCTCATGATGACAGGCCCTTGCAGAACAATAATGTATGTATAGAAATATAACTTTAAGATGTGTGAATTAACACGTACATGTGAGAGTGGGAACAAACAGCATCAAATAGTTCCTCTGCGGTTTCATGGTTGGAATAATGGCATGCACTTGACTTTCCGAAAACATCCGCTTGCTGCATCCTGGACATAACCAAGGAAACCCCGTGGTTCTTATCATGTCAGTGCTGACATTTACGTTGACCATCCGTGGTCTTGTGGTCATGCATGCACGCACAGATACATGCAGACACCTACGCTGCACTCAACCACCAGCCAGACTGTCAGCACATAGCGAACAATCCAAGACCACAGTGACCCGTGTTTTTTGTTTGTTTTTACAGCCTTTTGTTCCAAGAAATTCAATTGTCACTCAGTTGTCGAACAGATGACTCAATTCTCTAAAAGATATGATAAAATTAGTAAGAAAACTACGAGACATATCAGGTATGCAGTAAAACCTCAACAAAAACAACAACAACCTCATTTGAGCCTGAAAGTTCAATCTTAAAGGAAAAGTTCAACATTTTAGGAAATATGCTTCGATCTGAGGATTGATATCACACACCAAAATATTCTCATACAATAGTTTGTATGATGTCTGTCAAATTTATGCCAGTTTGGTCAAGTTTTGGAAAATAATCAAGGTTGGGCGTGACGTGACATAACGTACATACATAACAATGGTGACTTTTGGTTTCACATAGGACATGAACTCTGAGGCCTGTGCTACAAAGCCTGTTCAACTTACCCAGGATATCTTTTCGTTATCTGGCTTCATGAATCCTAACATTGGCCGTCTGGATAACCTGTATCATGAAGCTGGTTATCATCTAGTTCAGTCTTCTCTGGGTTTTCCTATCCAGCCATGAGCACATTCAAGAGACAGGGGTGGCGCTGTTCATTATGAGCAACATTGTCAGAACCATGAATGAGGTGAATCCGCTTTTATGTCTGAGAACCTCCCGTCTACAAAGGGCTTGAGACGCGCCCTCGTTGAGGACTTCGCTCAAATTCCGGAGTTACGTCTTATCATGAAGCCTCCTTAAGGAATCTGATCCTGTTTGATTTGACGGTGGGAACCTCTTGCGACCGCATGCCTTTGCTGATGTCGACCGCAGCAGGATTCGGGAGTCCCTGGACCCTGGACCTTCCACATGGAAGATGAGTGCTCTAACCACTACACTAGAGGTAGCTTTTTTTTATATGTTATGAGATGAAACGGTGACACTACTGAATTACCTGTGGGAATGTTTGGTTCATGAGTCGGTAAAAAGTTATTAGTGTGAAATATGAACAATAGCCTGTAATTGTCAGAAGATGTAGAAACATAATGTCAGAATATTATATTATTATATATGGAATTGATATTGAGTCAGTATTTTGGGGTATTTAGTTGGATGATGACGAAACTGCTCTGAATATGTCACATAAAACACTTTAAAGTGATGCCAGACTGTTTCTGCTGCTGAAGGGTGAAAAAGTAGCCTGGTTGATGATCAATGACATTTATCTTACCAAAATGTTGCATTCATAATAACGGGAGCCAGTTCACAGTGTGTGGATTATCTTTCTAATCGTTGTATTTTTTCTAGTTCTCATCACGCAGGTGTCCCATGTTATTTTAAGCTGCAGTGTTCAGAGCGTAAAAATATCAACGCTGTCAGCTGTCACTGCGGATGAAAATAAACTTTGCATAAGTGAAAATGCAGCTAAAATTATGTGTTTATGTTAGTAAACAATCTCTCTGTTTGGAAGAAGCTCTGTTTTAAAACCAGCGAAAAGAGATCTCTGCAACAATTCAGTGATTCCACTGACCTATACAGCCTACTCTTTTTACCTGTCACCCCAGACTTTTATCCATGGATACTTTTTAGTGATCTTTAGTGATCTGATTGGTCAGTGATTGAGGTATTGACAGGTTGTAATCTGATACTCTGATCACATCTGCTCTGAAGCAGGTTAGCTGTTCAGCATAAATTTACATGGTGAGTCTAAAAAAGTGAGCCAGCTGTGTGGCACTGAAAACCCAGAGGCAACTTTGACGTTATCTCGCTAACTTCAAATTGTGCTTTGTAGTTGGCCCTCTGGTGTCCTTGGTCAAAGTCCTGTGTTTGTTTGACACGTGTACCACTCCAGCCACCTCATAATGCAGACTTTGTAGCTCGTTATTACATCCATGATGGATGTCTGCCTGCAGTGCATCGGTCACATGATTACAGCCTCCTGGCTCATGACAGTGGGGGTTATATACAAACCATAATGCATTATGTTTCATTTGTATGAGTGTGAACAGTGATTGAGAACAGCCTGCACTCTTTTGTCTAAATGCTAACTTAACTTAGCACAAAGACTGGAAGCAGGTGGAAACAGCTAGCTTGGCTCTGTCCACAGGTAACAAAATCTGCCAATCAACAGCTCTAAAGCCCATTAATGAAAACTTTTTGCTTCTTTAATCTGTCCAAAAATTAAAGCGTGAAATGTGAAATTGACGCTTTACAGCCAGTTATGTGCCAGTGGTTCAGACCAGTTGCTACGTCACTAGCAGAGACTCCAGGAAGTGGCCGGTCCTTTGAACCTTGGAAGTCTCTTATGGTGTTTTCGGACCAAATTGTACTGGGGACTCCCTAAGAGGAAGTGTCCTCTGACCACTACATACCTTCAAAGGCTTCACCAAGAGAGAAACACTGAAGTGACATAAGCTGGCTAGCTTGGTATAGCAACAATACCTTTGCTTTGACGAGTGAAAACTGCGTTGATTTTCCATTGCTGCATATATGCTCAGTAAAGGACTTAACTGTTGGTCGATTTGTCCATGTTGTCTTCAGTTTTTTTTCCTTTCGAGCTGTTGTTTGTGTTGTCTGTTTTTTACACAGCTAATGCATTTGTAAAAACAAAACAAAATGGCGGTTGCTGCACTGGCTGTGTTTGACCGATCACTATACACTTGTATCACTCAAGATTCACTCAAGGTTCCTCCTGCTGGGAAAGTACCTACTCTAAAACAGGAGCTTAAAAAGTCCTTAAAATTTTGTTCTAAGAGCCCTTATCAATACCAGTTCTTCTAGCACTGACAAAATTAAAAAAGGGTTTTTTTAGGGACTATTCTTTGAACGATACAAATGTTCTGAAATTGCCTGAAATTTACGTCTGGAGTCAACATATGACCTGAGCCACTGGTTGAGCTGCCAGAACACCTTGCCACAATCTTTCAGTCACAAGACGTCAGCTCCTACCGCCAACCATTCAACACCTTAAAATCTTTGCTGACTGGGAAAAGGTCAGAGGTCACTGATCAGGAATCTGTGTCGAGAGAAAGATCAAGGCGGATATTCACATCCTAGACCAAAGACTAGAAGATATTTGAACAGAGATAGAAATTACAGTCTAATGATCACCTGCTGTAATGTGACCGTAGTTCCATACTTATCTCATGTGAAGACAACTGAGCAAACTGATGAAGACCATGAGATGCAGTTGAAAGGTCTGGGAAAAGCTAGTAACCCTCAATTAAAGGGTAGTTTTTTTTCTCTGCATTGACAAAGCTTCAGATCAGAGGGCATTATGCAGCTGTTCTCATGGGCTCCTTGTAAAGATTAACCTGAACTTCATGTGTAAAATCAGCGGAGTGCCCTTTCAGATTGCTTGTGGAAAAAACAAAACATCTTCCCAGTGTTATGACCAAGTTAAAGGATAAGTTCGGTATTTTTCAACCTGGGCTCTATTTCCCCATGTGTATGTGTGCGTATGATTCATAGGTACAACTCATTCTAAAATTGGTTGAGTATTGAGGCAGATGCAGCCAGCAGCCGCGAAACGAGCTAAAACGATAATGGGGGCAAATGCGTCCCGTATAAGTTTGCGTGTTAAAAGTGCTTTTTATCACCACTGACCGGTTCAGATCGCCAGTGCTATCTCTGTAGACAGCATACTAAGCGTTTCCCTTACCCTTCACTTCCTCTGGGCTGTGACGTCATCTTGCAAGAGCTTTGCTTGTTGCCGGAAGAAAACAGAGGAGCCATGCTGAGCACAGCTCAGAGTGGCGCTGGTTGTCCCGGAGTACAGTTGAGAGTTTTACTGCATCGATTGAAAACAATCGTTCGTGTTTGTGCTTATCCGAATTGCAAGAACAGGATGTCGCGCAACACCCTGTACAGCTTTCATAGGCTGCCTTTGTCGGACGGCGAGATGCTGAAGTTGTGGCTAGTTGTGCTACAAATGGATGCTAACACTCCTGTCCAGACACTGCGCCTTGCAGACCATCGGGTCTGCAGTGCTCACTTCTCCCAAGATGACTACTGCCAGCCGAAGAAGAGAAGACATCCAATCCCGAAACACCTCTTCCTCAAGAAAACGGCTGTCCCACGAGTAGAGAGAGCTACAGACACAGTGGAGGTAATGTTATATAAACAATGTTCAAAAGGCTTAGTATGCTATTTACAGAGATAGCACTGGCGATCTGAACCGGTCAGTGGCGATAAAAAGCACTTTTAATGCGCAAAATTATACGGGACGCATTTGCCCCCGTTACCGTTTTAGCTTGTTTCGCGGCTGCTGGCTGCATCCGCCTCCCTCAATACTGAACCAATTTTAGAACAAGTTGTACCTATGAATCAAACGCACACATATACATGGGGAAATAGGGCCCAGGTTGAAAAATACCGAAGTTATCCTTTAACGCTTCCAAAACTTGATTTTTGCCTTTTTTAACAAAAGCTCTTATGAGTTTACTGTAGTCAGTTCACAGTGCAAACGGGACAACATTCAGCTAAAACACATCGTCTCTGCACTCCTACCATTGAAACCATGTAGGAGGGCCACCTGTGACGGGAATCTTCATGGCACATTTCAGAAACACTCACTCACTTGTCCTTGAAATGTGAAAGTGAAACACAAGAAGAGACTGCCTGAAGAGCCTGGTTATCTATTCTCCTCATTATGCCCTTTTCCGCTCACCAGGGAGTCTTGGAGAGTCCCTGATTTTCTCACCCACATCCTGGGTGCCAGCTGCTGTGCACTTTGCAACTGTAATTCTATCAAGGCCAACAGAGCTGCTCTGCGGCTCAGTGCCAACCTCGCCATGAAAATGAAAGAGAGAGCAAGAGGGAGGGAGGGGGAAAGGTCACTGGTCTCAAGGACTTTCAGCCACAGTGTCTAAATTCAGGGGAATAACACATTTTGAACTGCAGGGCTGCAGCAGGGAGGAGTAACAATGATACACCATACTGTGGTTCAGTGTGCAGTCCAGTCCACACATACACACCCACGCTCACCACTGGCTCCTCTGAATCTCCACCCAGCTTATATTTCCCTGACACAACGGTGCGGTGGATGATGTGAAGTGCCCCAGAAACCATGTGGATACAGGCTCTGATTTCCAGGTAATACACCCACTATCAGTGAAGCAAAAGTTCTGCTGCAGATTACTAATTAGGCCTCAATGTGGCCATTGTGTCCAGTTCTTACTCTGGGCCAGGAAGCACTGGCTTGTTTTCCCTGAAGGCAACACAACAGATAAGACCTGCAGGAATGAGTGGTTTCAGAGAATATTATGGTAATTTGGACGCAAGCAAAATTCTCTAATGTTAGACAAAAATCCTGTCCTGCTCAGATGGATAATTTGAATCAAAGGGCCAGGGGAGAAGCTTTTCAGCTTGTTGGCTACTCTTTATGAATGTCCCCACATTTCTATTTGTCCTGAAGAGACAAAGACAAACACTTGGAAAGCAGTGATGGTAGAAGACGGGTCCAACTTTTTTGTGGTCTTGTTAAAGATGGAAGTGGACAAAACCTCAAGTGGTCTGTAACAAACTAGTCATATCTGTACAGACAGGAGCAGTATGAAAGCAATGTGTAACAGAAGATGACTGGGTGACAATCATCTGATTACCATCTGCATCAATTTTCTGCTTCACTTCCCAGAACTTTTCCTCCTTCCTTCCCAGCAAGCGATACCAGTTCCTTCACATGGCAGTCATCTGAAACCAAGGACGGTCAGAGTATCAACAAAGATTTCAAACAGACAGTTTCACTTTTTTTTAGAAACAATTTAGCTGCCAAGCAACTTTTTTAATGACATAGGTAGTAAGTTAAAAAGTATCACACAGAACCAAAAGAGACTCAAATGCAGACTCAGGAATGGAACAAAGTTCAAAACAAGGTCCTTTAATTTCAGGCTAGGTTCGGTACACAGATGTCAGTCACCCAAGCAAAGGTATCCAAAAACAACAGGCAAAGACAAAATCCAGACATCCCAAAAGAGGGTCAATATCACAAGGCAAACAAACTAACAAAGAAACATCTGGACCGCTGACTCAAAGTACAAGACGAACTGGCACAGACAAAGGGAAACACAGAGACTAAATAGGGGAGACAACAAGACACAGGTGTGACACATTAGGACAGTTGCAGGTAATCAAACAGGCGGGAAACACAGGGGAGCAGGAAGTGAAGAGACCTGTGACGAGACAAGATGTGAGTTTCAAAATAAAACAGGAAACACAAGACAAGAAACATGAGAATGTGACCGTAAGCATCCATTTCTGGCTGATTATAAAATGTTTTCAGATTGCATAGTTCAGTTGGAAAATGTGATGAAGTGCCCCTCCGATAGAGAAAATGTGATGAAGTGCCCCTCCAGTAGAGAAAACATGATGAAGTGCCCTCTAGGGTGGTCTTAAAATTAAGAAAACATGATGCAGTGCTGTAGGCTACATGCTAGAAAGCCTTCGCCCTGGCGTCCCACCGCCTGCAGCTGGTGCCCTTCTTATTCTTTTCACCCCAGCCCCTCAGACAGCCTGAGCCCGTCACTGAACAGGAACGCAGCCTAAGCCCACAGAAATCTGTATTTGATTTACTTTGGTTTAGTTGGTCTTCATATTAAGCCTCCTTTACTGCTCTTTCAACTTTGCTAATCTCCTTATGTGATGTTAATTAATGGCACTAAGCTGCAGCGCCACATCTTGAATTGCATCCATTCAAATTAACACCGAGCAAATCTGCCTGGCATCAGTGCAGGAAAGAGAGAGGACGCCTACAGACAGACAGGGTCCGTGCCCCAATTTTACTCCCAACAATATGCCTCTTCTTACTCCTGTTGGGCATGGACCCCTGGCCTTTTGGAGTGGCCCCGATCAACGCCTGGAACAGACTCTTCTGGACTTAATGTTCCTATTACTGTTAATATCATTCTTAACTTTCTCAACTATGTCTGTCTTGTTGTTGAGAGGTGTTATACATCATGACAGTATAAATGCATTTTTTCTCTTTGTTTGAATTGTTGAACCATAAATTTTAATATTTTAAAGTTATTTTTACGTGTCTGGCATCATCTCAGTGTATAGTCTCTATGTAGAAATCTTACCGTTTTTTGGGAGCATGTGCTTTCATTGAAACGAATAAGCGCATGAACTGTCTTTCATCTAGTTATCATAATGCAGACATAATTTCCATTATGGTGTGGAAAGAGTAAAGGACCAAAAATAGAAATTGCTTCCAGCATTGGAGAAAGAAATCTTTGATCTGTAAGTGTAACAGGAGGAAGCAGGTTTTATGGGAAATGTGGGCTAGAGTAAAATAGCATGAAGCACTGATGTGAAAGTAAGAGATATAGAGATACATACTAAATGTTTAAGCTTGCAGCTTTAGGCTCATGTGCGTCACATATAGGTATTCAAACAGGCAGGTCTGAGAGGGGTGTATAATGGGAGCAGTGGCAGTGGTGCAAATAGATGTGTGTTTCTTTTGTGACTCTGTATCCACTATATCTACTGTCCTACAGTTGGCTGAGGCCAACACTTAGATATTCACTCTGGGAAACAGCAGGTCCAGGAAGCTATTACATCATCTCTACAACTGTGTGTGGGTGTGTGTGTTGATTTGTAAATGTATTTGTCCAAGTAGGGTTGATGGTGTGAGGTTATGTGTGTGTGTGTGTGTGTGTCCCTCCCCTTCCCCATGCGTCATTCATGGATATATCATCCTTACTACTCATCTATGGTTTGCATTTCAGCAGATCTTCTTCATACCGGCAGACAGCAGTCCTGCGAATACTAAAGAATCTGCTGTGAGGAAGGAAGAAAGAGGAGGTGGGAGGGTTGTTTTTATTAAAACAAACTGCTGCTAGTATCACTATGAAACTCAGCCTTTGATGCTTTGCGGTACACTTGAGGGAGTCAGCTAATGTGTGTCTATTGACTCAGTCCCCCTCTTTCCTTCGACTCTCCCATAAACACATGCACACAAACACACAGCTGCTAGAGCGGACTTTGGACTGACGTCCTCTGGGAAAGCAGGGAGTTTCCTTCCTGGGTGAACTAGTTTCTGTGTCATTCAGTGGGCTGCTGCTGTGGTCAGGAGAGGTGGAGAATGAAAACATCAAGGCTAACTTTTCACCTTCAGAGTGAATGCACACACACCCATGAATTTGACCAAAATCAGCCTCCCATCTAATACTGTGGAAATGTAATCCTAGTTTTTCTCAGTAATTCCTTATTTTGCTTTATGTATCAGTGAAATAATGCTTTAAGATGTCACAGTGAGTGTAAACCACCAGGTTAAAGTGACTGTTCCTCCATTAGCTGACGCAAAAAATGAAGTCAGTGGGCATTACGCAGTCACCAAAAATAGGCTGAACTCATTGGTGGAAGAAGTACTGAGATCTTTTATTACAAGACTGATACATTACTATATATGACATTATTTATTAATACTGATGCATTCATGTGTGAGTAGCACTTTACTGTTAGCTGAGGTGGGTGTAGCTTTAAAGGAATATTTCACCCACAAAATGACCATTTGCAAATTAATAAGTCATGCCGTGTTACCTTAGATTTGTAAAGAAAAGTTTTTCTTGCATGCCTCCACAGAAAACAGCAAACATTGATTTATTGATTGACTGACTGGGGAGCCCAGGGAACAGCAACAAAACTATATCAAAACATCTGTTTACAAACTCAACTCGTGCAGTTTAATCCAGCCATATGCTCAGTGCTTCCCAAACATATGTATTTTGGCTGATAAATTTTAGTGGTCTGGCTTTGAAGAGAACATAAATAAGTTTCACTTTCAGTTTACTTTTAAATAGTAATGTTTTAATTAGATGTTTGTGTTTGGGAAGCACTGAGTGTATCACTGGAAAAATGAAACTTAGGCGTGTGAGAGTTTGTCAATGAATGCTTTGACATAGTTTTGCTGTTAAACATGGTCCTTAATCAATCAATAAAGGTTATATATAAAAGTTAAATAAAGGACAAACAAAGGTTTTAAGGTGACATGTAGTGGCCCAAGCCCAGTTGGTGCCTTATTCTTCTTTTGTGCCAGGGAAACAAAGAAATCTACACTATTTGAAAGTCATTCAGGCCTTCATTACACTACCTATGCATGAGCACAAATTCAGTAATACACATTTATGAAACAAACTTTAACATAACCTTTTTTCACAAGAAAAACATCCTTGAAAAATAAGCCTTTTTACTCTATATATACATCAAAAAATATCTATTGTATAGTGCTGCGAAAACATCAACACATTTCACCTTTAAACAGCTGAATTTAATTAAGTTTCTCACCAAAAGCTACATTTTACAAAATTACACTGAACACATCATGAGGACATTATAATTTACCTTTGCCCAAGACTCATTTTTACAGAACAGAGCTTGAGAGCTTGAGCCCCCTTATAATGTAAATCACTTCAACCTCCATGAGCTGTTCATTGTGGCTACTGACTGCTCAGAGGTAGCGATAACTAGCTGCTAACTGCTAATAGCTAATTAACAGCTAGCTCTCCTTCTGCTGATTTCATGTTCTTTCTATCCACATATGCTCTTCTCAGTAGTGTAGTGGTAGTTGAGTGGGCACCAGAGAGCTTGATGATAATGATACAGTGTGTTTCAGGGTTAACGTAATGTGAGATAACTTGGCCATCTCCCCCTAGAGAGCAGATAAGTGTAACGAGCTGGGGACGGGGCGGGGTGGCAGGAACTGAGAAAAAGAGGCCTCTCTGTTTTGGGTGTGTTTTGAATCAACTTAACTTTACTGCACTTCACAGAAACCTCCACCGCCGACTAGTGTTCTGGAGGTGTAACTGCAGAGTGACACAGACACACCACCGCACGAGTATAAATGCACACAACGGCGTAGGACACGTGCGAAGACTAAGGGACGTTTCATAGTCGACGCAAAAGCACGCAAATAGGAACTCATTGGAATGCACTGGCCGCCATGATGCCTGCTTGCGTCTCAAAATGTGTTGTCCATTTTTTGATAAGCGACGCAGCAACGCGTGTAATACCATGCGGAGGAAAAACTTTGCGAACTCGTACGGGCACACCCCCATTTATATGACAGTTCCAGTGCCCTGCACTCTAATAAAATAGCAGTACTAGCTAGCTACAGCAGTACTAGCTAGCCGGAATGTACTGGTGACTCTGCTAACCCCTATTGTGCAAGCGATGTATTGAATTTCAAGTGTCGCCTGCGTCACTCGCGTTCAAAGTGTTGACTATGAAAGGAAGTGCATTGCTCGCTTTGCATGCTTCGACTATGAAACTGCCCTAAGGCGTAGGCTGTGCATACAGCTGACGCACAGGTATAAATCCCGCTTACCTGATATACAAGTGGTCATTTTGTCAGTGAAGTACTCCTTTAACTACTTTATATACAGGTATTTTAGTACACATGTTCCCAGTTTGTGGGTTGGACACTCACAAGATCACAGGATTAATAAGTTGGTTTTTAAACGTTGTAAGAAAAAAAGTTACTGCAGCTGTCAAAATGAATAAAGTAGGGAAGACGTACAATATTTCTCTCTGAAATGTGGAGTAGAAGCACAGCGCAGCCAAAAATACTGAAGTGAAGTACCTTAAAATTATACTGAAGTTACTCTCTACCAGTGATGTGCAGTTATTCAGTCTTACTGCATGGTATACTCTGTGTGTGTGACACAAGTGAGTACTGAAATTAAATACACTGCAGCACTCTGGCTTTATTATTGTGCTGTTTTGCCAATTTTTATTGTGCTGGCAATAAAACAAAAAAGAGCTGAAACATTTAGCTGTTCAGTCAATTAGTGCATCAGCAGGAAATCAATGAGCAACAATCCTGACAGTCAATAACTCATTTTAGGTAATCAATCAAGCAGCAGTGTCAGAGTGTCTTTGCTTCCAGCTCCTCAAATGTTGCTTTACTGTGTTTTATATAATTGTAGATTGAACACATTTGGATTTCAAACTGAGGGGCAAACAAAATAAGACATTGTAAAAAGTCATATTAGGCTAACAGAACATTTTCTTTAAACATTTCATAGACTAGACTTAAATATAAATTGAATTTAGCAATTTAATCGATGATGATTGCATCCTTAAAACATAATCCAATCATGTCTAATTCAGCTTGATAACAGTTTCCAAGATACACTTAATGAATTGATTAAAATAAATGCATCCCTTTAATTTAAAGGTACAGCATAATTGATACAAGTCAACCTTCCACTTTGTGATCTTTTACCTCTTTGTTTTAAGCTGCTATTTATTAATATTCTTGTTGAGGACATTGACAGGCTCTGACTGTGTGACAGGGCCCTCTTGTGGTGCCTTCTTGCAAACAGATGTCATCACATGATGAGAGGAGAAGTGACAAAACTATCCTGGATCTCATATCCTTTTCTCCTTTCTGCATTCTATTTACTTTCATGCGGACACATGAAAAGAGGTTTCACAGGAAACCACAAATTGGAAGAGATGAAGCTGCATTTTTGCCCTTAATGATCATGTGTTAACAGCTACTGTGTCTTTACAGATGCAGGTCAAAGGTCAGGGTCCAGCACTTTTGCTTGTTGAGATTCAGCATTCAACACTTGTCCTTAATTCAGCCAAAAGATTCTGTAGCCACTCACATAACTGTACATGAGCATGTTTCAAGGTCTCAGGTGTCTGTAGTGGAGCTGAATCAGACTGGCTCGCACTTTGCTTACTAAGTCACTCACCGGTCCGTCCATTAGAGGACAAGTGGGACACCGTCCGGCTGCTGTTTAAGTGTACAACCTCTTTACAGAGGGTGGAGTCAGAGAGATCCAATTTCACTGTGACTGGAGGAAAAAGGAGGCCACTGACTCTGCACCAGGGCGCTCAACCACTCTTCAGACTTACTTGCATTTGTGCAGCATCTTTGTGTAAATATGTGTGTGTGTGTGTAGTGTGTGTGTGTGTGCACGCACGCGCTTGTGTGTTTGTGTGTTTTGCGGTTCCTGCTGAGAAGTGTTTAATAGTTAATAAGAGCCTTGTTTACTTGGCAGGGCTGCTGCCCACACAGCAGATGCTGCTCAAATGCTGAGAAATACAACTTAGGAAATACAGGAAATAGATGGAAAACAAGTTTGGATGTTTTAAAAGTCTACCACATTTTATTTAGAAAACATTCTTGCTGTTTTTTTTAAATCAAAGAGGGGGGCGGGGGATGTCAGAAAGATTTCTAAATAGATATGTTTCCATTCATTCATTCATTCATCTTCTAACCGCTTCATCCTCTTGAGGGTCGCGGGGGGGCTGGAGCCTATCCCAGCTGACATCAGGCGAGATGTCTGGACAGGTCGCCAGACTATTGCAGGGCTGACACATAGAGACAGACAACCATTCACGCTCACATTCACACCTACGGACGATTTAGAGTTATCAATTCACCTAGTCCCCAATCTGCATGTCTTTGGACTGCGGGAGGAAGCCGGAGTGCCCGGAGAGAACCCACGCTGACACGGGGAGAACAAAAATTCACAAAAATCAATAAGATCAGGTTTCTTCATTTTTTTGTTCTTTTTGTAATTTTTACCATGAGGTGTTTCTTTGTTCAGATGCTCTGTTCATTGGGATGGACAGAAAAAAATAATGCATTTAGAGTAGAAACACACCATTACAATATTTTTGTGTGTTTGGAACATAATTGGGCTCCGAACAGATATGAAAGCGATATTATAAAGCACCACTTCTCACAAAGATCGTCTCATTTTTCTACGACCACATGAAATAAACCACAGAACATGAATCCTCCTAATCAACTGGCTTCTTTATCAATACTGTATGTCTCCCACAGGAATCTTCTCCAGAGAGATAGTGCATGCTGCTGTCTGGCTTACCATTCAGTTCCATTACACATCATACATACACACAAAGCACACACAGAGACACTCAGATACACATGTTGCTGTTGCTTGGCTTCTAAAATCTAAAGTTTGAGTGTTCCTTTCTTTCACAAAAAATATTTAAATAAAATTAAAATTAAAATTAAAATTAAAATTAAAATTAAAATTAAATAAAAATAGTTGAGGCTTAAACTGATTCTTATATATGCTTTAAAACTGGGTAAACTACACAAATAAAATAAAGTTTCAGCATTTCGTCAACTAAAATTTGTGTTAAATTTAGCTGAACCTCAATAGTGGTGGCCAGTCTGAGTCTCCCTATAGGCTGGCTCCTGAGTTCAATGCCAAAAAGGAAAAGTCTCATAAGAAAATAAAGAATTTAATAGTGTGTGAACAGATTTGTCTACTTTCACTGCCAACGCTGCAAAGTTAAAGCACCAAATAATCATAAATAGCCCACTGCAGAGTAGTTACCTTGTCGTAAAATACGTAAATAAAAGCTTCAAATATGTTTTTCAGCTACAAACACATGTTTTTTTATGGCCAGAAGTAGCTCCTTTGATATGAAAGGTTGCAGACAGACCCCTGGTTTAACATGTGTCAGCTCATTTTCTGAATATATCACATTGAGCACAATTATGTGTTTGTATCACGTGCAATAGATTGCCTCGAATTTATTCCCTTATTTCACTATGTCATATCAGTAAAATCAACTTGTGACTCAACACACATTTCAGGCACAGCATCTAAACTTGATTTTCATACCATGCAGGTGAAGGAAAACACAATTAATCCCACACAGTAATGTAAAACTAAGTGTGCTTTGTAGTCTGATTTGTACTGTACTGTGTATTTTGTATAAATTTTAAAAAGAAAGAAAAGAAAAACACCATTTGTATCGTGATGAAGGTATATGTAATGAATTCTGGCCTCAGTCTACACCTTCTCAATCACAACTGTCATCTGTCTTTGACATATAATCATGATTTTCTTGTTTGTTTCATTTTTATGACTTAAATACCAACATAAAGATCAGTCCAATAGTGAAAGCACACAGAAAACCACCAGTAAGGACAAGGTGAGCGACATCATCCCATGGCACCCTGCATGCTTGTTGCGATGGATAATGCATGAAAGGTTGTTCAGAATTTAAGGGTGGCAATGTGACCTCGACAAAACAATCACCTCGTACTGAAAGGTGAGCCAGCTCACATCGGGGGGAGTCAACGTGAGAGAGAGAGCCAAACAAACAAATAAAATGTGAGGAACAAAAGCCCACAGACAGACAGGCAGGTGGAGAGTGTCAGCTGTATTGTCTTTAAATACCATATCCCTTTATAAGATAACAGATGTCATGTTTATCGAAGTATCTTTTCCAATATTTTGTTTTGGGTCCTCGTTGAACTGTGTATATCTGAAACAGCTGCTGTTAAAGGAAAAAAACAAAAGGTTTACAGCAAAGTGACAGCTGACAAGTTACTGCTGCTGCTGCTGTGTTGAAACACTGAACTTTATCGGGATGTTTCACACAGTTAAAGTTAGATTCTCTTTTTTAAAGTGTGATTAAAAGTTGAAAAACTAAGTGTGTGGAGACTATGTGGAAAGCAGAACTTGCTTGACAGATGCACGTGTGGAATGTTTTCACTTTTATTTAATGTCTTAATACATGGTTTGAAATATCTTTACAAATGCATCTCTCTCTTTCATCTGCTTCCTTTCTGTCGGTAACCCTCTATACTTATTGGGCTGTCTGTACTGAAACTGGAGTATTGACCACAGCAGAACACCAACGGGGTGCTGCAGCACCATTAAACACCACCTTTGACTTTTTAGCACACATTTGACTGCTAACAAGCACCTTTCTCTCTCTGACTAACGACCTTAATAAGTGGGAGAATACAGTGATGAAAGACAACACATTGATTTCTGCTGTAATGATCCCATCTATATCTCTGTGTGTTGTGTGTCCAAGTGTGTGTCCACCGGGAGGAGAGATGCTATTATCCAAGATTTCAGTTGTATGTGAGACAATACACACTTAAACACACACACACACAAACACACACACACACACACACACACACACACAGTACAGTATGCAGGGATAAAAGAAACAAGATTCAAAATGTGGATATCATTTAGGTCGACAGTCTGCCAACTCTCATATAATGAAGCTAAAAGCTAGCAGCTGGTTAATCTTAATTCATTACACGGCCTTGTTGAATATTTAATTCTGGCTGGTCACTTATGGCATTCAGCAGTCTGTTATTTCTGAATAGCAGATTGCTGCTTTGAATAATTTTATTGAACATTTTTTAAAGCAGGATGTAACAGGTGTGACTGAACCCAAATGCAGCACTCTGAGGCAGGCAGACAGTTGGTAATAACCTTTATTATACACAAGGTAATAGGAACACAAGCAGGGCACAGAGCCCATACACATTCTCTGGGTTCAGGGTCCAGGGAATGAGTCGACAGGTAGGTAAAAGAAGAACACACACACACACACACACACACACACACACAGTGCTGATGAGGAGCAGCTGTGTGCACAGGTGAGTGGGGTTGTCTTGATGAGGGGGCATGGCTGGCTAGCAGGGTGCAGGTGAGAGAGGAAATTTACCAGGAGCAGGTGAGGGAGAGCAGCAGACTGTGACACAGGAAAGACAAAGAAAGCACAATATACAGCGAAAATAGTCACAGTATACAAATTACTGACATCTAAACCCAGCAAGACAAGACAAAAACAAATAATAATAAAAATATAAATACATTAAATTAAATTCAGGGAGTCCAGCCTATCACACGTTGCACTTCATGCCATGACAAAATGGCTCCACATCCTTTTCCCAGCCCCGATCTCATCCTACGACATGCAGATGCATCCAGGTAATTAAGAAATGGGTCAATGAGTGTTTTTCTGAATAAAAGACTACTGCTGTAGATGCAGTTCTGATGATGTGGTGGAAGCATTAAAATCATTTTTCAAATTATTTTTATATCAATATTTTCTGTCACATTATTGATTTCTTCAGCAGCCAAAGTGACTGTGTGATAAGCAGGATAATATACAGAGAGCAGGTCACGCCTTCAGGTGATTCAAGTCCCATAGATTTATAAAAGATGTTTAGTGTTTGGACCAGAGAGCTGTATCAATTTTCTCAGCTAACTCCTGGCAAGAAAGTGAATTTCCTTCAACAAAGATTCCTTTATTATAGCATGTAAAGATGTGTGCAGTAATGGTGAGGGAGAATGAAGTCACGCTACCTGTTTGTGTGTTGTAATCCAGGCTTGTGGTTAGTTGATATGTGCATGCATCAGGTTAGCACGTGCTTCTCACTGGCTAGGCCACCGCTTCGTCTCAAAGCTTATCAAACTTTTGGCAGGAAAGTAAATATGTGTATTTTCTAGGGCTGTCAAATTAAAAAAACAACGCTGATTGATCATGTTCCATGTTGCCCTTTGACCCGGTGTGTCATTGAAGGCCACAGTGGCTTTGTCACTTGATGGAGGCAGACAAGACGATGCTGCTTGGCCCCATCGATGAAAAATTTATGCCAAATGGAACTGTTAAAAGGAGCACCGTACTCTGCAATGTCTGCAGGAAGGAATTTTTATACCAATGGAGTACTGCAAGTTTGAAATATCATCTCAACGCAAAGCACTCAGCAGCGAACCTGGAGGTCCAAGCTAGCACAGCCTGTGAATCTAGCGCTCTCAGCCAGCCTCGTCAAGTCACACTCAACCAGGCGTTCAGACGCAAACTGAGTTAGTCCACCTGTGACCAACTAACTAACTTCCTTTGCAAAATGGATTGCAATGGACTGTAGACCAGTTTCTGTGGTAGAGGACAGGGGTACAACTGTGTCCAAAATCCAACAGCTTCACTACGACACATCTGCCAAAATTCATTTGAATTGAGATTGATGTAACAATTTAATCTAGATTAATTATTCACAGAGCATGTGATTAATTACATTAATTTTTTTCTAAATTATTGGACTTTCTTTTTTTTGTTTCTTTTACCAACTGTCCAGTTTCCTTTTACTCCACATCCTCTCGCCTACTCTCACAGTTTCCCAGTCACCAGAAGAAAATGTTGGAATTGCACATTTCTGCAAACCAATTTGCATCTTTAATATGTATCATAACAACGTTTCTAAAGTGACGTAGTGTAGGAGCTGACTTTGTCATCTGGAGGTCAAAGAGATCATGGATGTCACCAAGGCGAGACACCTGCCAAGCTGCAGACTAGTGCCGACCACTGTTTGAGACCAACAAACAACAAAACCAGCTGTGATTTACTGAGACATCGCTGCTTTTCCTGCCAAGATTGTGCAGCCAAGACAAGGTATTTTAAGCCAATCATCTCCTGTGCCTAAACATAAGCACACATTAACCACAGCGCTGTTGAAACATAATTGTTCTATATATACCACTGACATCCAAATATAACATGTCTGTAGTTTGCATAAATGTACAGCATTTTTTCTCTGGCGGTTGAGTTGTTCTGTTCTGTCATGGTCATGAGTCACTGTCTTTCTGTTTCACTTCTTCTTCTTCTCTTCTGCTTTTCAGCAACAGGAAACAAGGAAAGTTCTTAAGTTTTCATTCATTTATTTCTAGAACCATTTATCCTGTTGGGAGTCATGACATTGGGCGAGAGGCGGGGTACACCCTGGAAAGGTCACCAGACTATCACAGGGCTGACTCATAGAGACAGACTACCATTGACGCGCACACTCACACCTACGGACAATTTAGAGTTACCAGTTAACCTGCATGTCTTTGGACTGTGGGAGGAAGCTGGAGTAGCCAGAGGAGAAAACCCACACTGACACAGGGAGAACATGCAAACCCCACACAGAAGGGTTCCCCCACCCTGGGTTCAAAGCAGGAACCCTCTTGCTGTGAGGCGACAGTGCTAACCACTGCAGCAACGTGCCACCTTTCAGTCTTGTCAAAAGAAAATTCCCACAAATTACCCCATTTTGTTAGAGTCAGCATTGAGTGGCATGAAGAGACTTTCCCTCTCTCTGTCTCTTCTTTGATTCCAGTTGTTTTTCAGGGAGTCTGGGAGTGATGCCAGCCTGTTTGGTGTGTTGTTTTTGTCCTGAGTTCAAGGGCATTCCTCCACCAGTGTTCTGGCCCTGAATACAGCAACATGCTCAGCAGTCGGAAGAAATGCACATTTTCTCGCTGCATGCTCATTGCTCGAGTCAGCACACACACACACACACACACACACACACACGTACGCACGCATGCACACAAACTGCTTGCCTTACGAAACAGGAAATGATCGCTCTACTTCATGCTTCTTGACAGATGACAGGTGGTTAAAAGCTCAGTCACGTTGCATTCAAGGTGGAAGGACGAAACGCCTGTCTTCTCTACACGCTCGCTAACAGACACACACCAACGCCAATTAGTCGTACAGCATCCCCTTTTCTTACAAGCAACTGAGTCCTTTCTGTTAACCTTTCTCACCGTAAAGGCACTAATTAAGTGAGCCACCCGTGTGACCTTTGACCCCCCATGACCAAAAGCCTCTCATCGTGTGCTTAGCAAGTTTGGCATCCTGTCACGAGCTGACAGAAGGAGTGCTGGCTACAGCTTTGAGTCAGAAGGTGACAGCAGATCAGGGTGGAGATTCCAGCTCCGTGTATTAAAGAACAGGAGGAGATTGGAAAGAAGGAGGGAAGAGGGAAGAACAAAATGGAGAGACAGTAACAGAGAGAGGCCTCTTTGCTGTGAGCCCCAGAGGGTGAATTGATTTTAGAATTGGTTGTCTTTGTCAGAGCTCACACTGTAAGAACCTATTGATTGATTGCATAATCTTTCTTCATCTCCTCCTCCTCTCCATCTTCTCTCATCCCTCATCTCCTCTGTCCTTCATTCCTCTGCTGTACTCATGTCCTCCATCGTCCTTTCATTCCTCTACAGGAGTCTCTACACTGCTTTTCTGTTCTCCCCTCCCTTCCCCTCCTTCTCCTGCCAATCCAACCCTACTTTGCACACACACAGACACACACACTGATACACACCATCATCTCAGATTCGTGCACTTTTCCTAAGTCATCAGTAGGAGGTGAAATATAACCTCTCCTGTTTTACTCTCACTCCTCGAAGAAGGAAATGTTAAAAAAAAAAAAAAAAAACGCAACAGGAAATGAGCCATAAATAATCCAAACTCCTGTTTGAAAGCGAAGCAGTTACTGTGTGTTTCTGTGTGTGTTTCTGTGTGTGTGTGTATGGCAACATCTGGAGCTCAGGAATGCAATGGATGTCCAGCTTGCCATATCCCCTCAAACCGGAACAGAAAGAGGTGTGGACACACACCATCTGGAGGCTTTGGACGGACAGAAGTGCACTGTATGTGTGTGTGTGTGTGTGTGTATTTTCTTGTGCTAATACATGGTTAATAACTGAAAATAGCTGTGTGTGTGTGAAAGAGATACTGTGAGTTAATGATGTGTGTGTAACAGGGTCCTCTCAAGTGACTTACGGAAGTGGCCGGCTGCTGTCTGTGCTTTTTTTTGCATCCCAAAATTGTGTGTGTGCCAAATGTACAGTACTGAAGGTAAAGTAGACGTAACGCAGAATGGCCCTGTGCAGAGTGTTATTAAGTGCTGATCATGTGTTTTCTATCGGAAATTATTTTGTAATTAGTAAGTAAGTATTATAGATGTCAGATAAATGTCATAGAGTTAAAAGTACAATATCTAGCTCTGACTTTATAAAGTAGCATAAAATTAAAATACTTATTTTAAGGGTTCGGTGTAGGTATTAGAGGGCTGTATTGGCAGATATGAAATACAATATAATAAGTATGTTTTCTTCAGTGTAAAATCACCTGAAAATAACAATCACCATGTTTTTGTTCCCTTAAATGACCTGTTTATATTTACATAAGGAGCTTGTCCTTGTTGTGGAGATCACCATGTTGCACCATCATGTTCCTACAGTAGTCCAGAGGCCTGCACTATGAAGCCAGTTCAACCTACCCAGGATATATTTTTGCTATCTGGCTTCAGTAACCCGAACACTGGCTGTCTGGATAACCGGTATCACAAAGCTGGTTGTCATCTAGTTCAGTCAACTCTGGGTTTTCCTATCCAGCCACGAGCTTGTTCATGTCATAATGAAAGAGGTGGAGGTGTTAATTACAAGCAACATCATGAGAACCATGAATGAAGAAGGCTACTTCATATCTTATGAGATGAAACAGTACCGGAAGTGTGTGTGTCTGGGGCTGCCAGACAGTAAAATGTCAAAGGTGTGGGATGTAAACGATACTCTGTCATCTTATGACAGAAAATGTGGTGTTGACTGAGACTTAAATTACATGTAGTGTAGAGTATTTTTTTGCTATTTAGTTGGATCATGACAAAACTACTCTGAATATGTCACATGACACACTTCAAAGTAACACCAGACTGCTTCTGCTACCAAAGTAAAGGGTGCAAAAGTAGCCTAGTTAATGACTGATGGGGTCTATCTGACCCAAATGTTATGGGAGCCAATTAACAGCATGTGGATTATTTTAATAAATAAAATATTATCTGTATTCTTAGTTCTCATTACACAGGTGTTATTGAGCTGCAGTGATGGAACTAGAGTGTAAAAACAGCAACACAAAGATAAAGTTTGTCAAAGTCAAAATGCAGATTAAAATCATATTTTTAGTGTTGTAAACAGTCTCTCTGTTTTTTAGAAGCTCTGCTTTAATACCAATGAAAACAGAGCCCTGACACGATGAAATGCTTTTCTTTACCCTTTACTTTTCTCTTCAGTGATCTGATTGGTCAGAGGTCGGGGTGTTGACAGGCTGTGATCCGATACTCTGCTCCGGAGCAGGTTAACTGTTCAGCATAAGTTACCATGGCGATTTATCTTGGTAAAAAGAAAAGAATCTTCATAGTACTGAAACCCCAGAGCACCAAATACTAATTTGTAGTAGGGCCTCAGAACGGACAAACTAAAAACTGTCACCAAGTAAAGCCATTTATGTTTTCTCGTTGACTATCGGCACCTCCTGAGGCCATGGTCCTCGGACTTGGGTCAGGGGGGAGGTCCTGCCTCAGGTGGAGGAGTTTAAGTATCTCGGGATCTTGTTCACAAGTGAGGGTAGGATGGCGGGAGATTGACAGGCGGATTGGGGCGGCGTCAGCAGTGATGCAGGCGCTTAACCAGTCCGTTGTGGTGAAGAGGGAGCTTAGCCAGAAAGCGAAGCTCTCGATTTACCAGTCGATCTACATCCCAACCCTCACCTATGGTCATGAGCTCTGGGTAGTGACCGAAAGAACGAGATCGTGAGTACAAGCGGCCGAAATGAGTTTCCTCCGCAGGGTGGCTGGGCTCAGCCTTAGAAATAGGGTGAGGAGCTCGGACATCCGGGAGTAAAGTCGCTGCTCCTCCACATCGAGAGGAGCCATTTGAGGTGGTTCGGGCATCTGGTAAGGATGCCTTCCGGACACCTCCCTTGGGAGGTGTTTCAGGCATGTCCAACCGGGAGGAGACCTCGGGGCCGCCCCAGGACACGCTGGAAGGATTACATTGCCCGGCTGGCCTGGGAACGCCTCGGGGTTCCCTCGGAAGAGCTGACGGAAGTGGCTGGGGAGAGGACTGTCTGGGCTTCTTTGCTGAGGCTGCTGCCCCTGCGACCCGGACTCGGATGAGCAGAGGACGATGAGTACGAGTACGAGTACGTTAACTATCGTAGTTAGCAGCCTCTCTGCAATGAGCCAAACAGCACTAGAGAAGCATTTGACAATAAACTGCTTTATTCAGTGGATTACATCACCTGGTCCCTTTTTTAGAGAGGAAGAGACATCAGCAGACACAGTCAGCTCCCAGTAAAATCCTCCTGAACAATGAATACTGTGGGAATTCCAACTGGGAGAAGTTTCAGCTGGTTGCAATCTGCAGTCCTCACCGCTAGAGGCCACTAAATCCCACAAGCTGTTCCTTTAAGTAAAAGTAAAATCGAACTTTATTAAAGTGCATGTGTAAATGCACAGTTATATTCCACCACAGCATTCAAATGTTTTTAAATAGTGTCTATTAAATGAAGCCTAAATATTAAACACTAAGTAGACTGATAAGCAAAAGTAAAATAATACATGACATAACATGACTTGGTTGAAATGCAGATATAGTTATACTCTAGTTGTCATGGTGGGGAAAGCTCCCATTCCAAAATTCAAAAACAGAGAGACTGCAGACCTGAGTGAGATGAGGACAATGTTTAGATGAATGAATGGTGGCATGCATTTGACAAAAGTATCTAAAATTGACTGGGTATGAAATTCTTTTAACTGCCTCCCTTCAATTAACGAGTCTTGAAACCAATTGTCTCTGCTCCGGGCGTCAGCGTGAGCATGCCTGCAGACACTGTGGGGTTTTTCTTCTCTGATTATCAGGAGTATGCATCACTGTGATAGAAACACTGTTGTGCTGTGGGAGTGCAGTGGGTGTTTAGTCTCTGTCCTTCTCATGCACAACAAGGGGAATTGGTGCAATCTACTAACAGACTGAAAGATGTAACTATCCGGCGTCAGAAAACAGGGTGTCACAGCACTTCAAATATTCCTTTAGGAGACAATTTAACAGCAGAGTCGCCCGTCTAACCTGATGCTGTCACACCTACACTGAAGCATCTGAGATACAAAGGCAATCTCCAAGTGGCCCGCGGCGCCTTCGATCTCCCTCATTCCTCCCCTCTCCCGGGAGCAATGACAGATTGACGTTTGCCCGGTGCTACATTCATTATGGGCCAGCAGCTATATACTGTATCTCCTAATGATTCAGAGTCACACTGAGAGTGGATGGTACCACTGAGAAGCTTATAATGGGCCTCTGGGGACACCGTAGTTCCAGGCACCTCCTGCTAACTCTTCTCTTTATCCACTTAGCTGGGTAGAAGTTTATATATCTTATATATCTCCACTCTGCTGCCTTGGGCCAACACAAAGGATGTGTGTGAGAGAGCAGGACTGGTATGTGTCATTCCTTCCCCGCGGTTTCAGCTTTCTTCATTGTAATAATCCAGTTCCGTGAAGCGCACAAATGATTATCCACAGTTAAAATGACAACCTGCTTGAATGAGACGCAGATTTGAATCATTTCTTTCAGCCTCCTTGAGCATCAGAGTGTAACAGGAAAGAGACAACAGCCAAAGTGAAAACATTATGCCACTAAAAATAGTGTATGAGCCTCCGTAAAGAGCAAGGTGCCTGCTCCTGTGATTCAGTGAGATAAAGACAAACACACTGCAGTTAATTTCATCAAAATAAATCATTTAATGAAAGCTTTCCTAACCTAAATCTGTTTATCCCTGTCTCAGTAAAAAGAAAGTCTGAGAGTTGTCTTTGATGGACTGGATCTGACATGTTTTGGAACTGCCCTCTTTTTCTTCACCACGCACCTTGCTGCATGAGGACAAGCCGACAGCTGACAGAGGAAAAGTCTGGCATTTAGAGGAATCCGCGCGTTCACTTTCTTGCTGAGAGTTAGACGAGAAGATCAATACCACTGTAGTTCTATCTGTAGAGCATTTTCCTTATTCTTCACTAACCTCTGTTAATAACCACATCTGAAGGATGAATGGGAGACCGCCATATGTGTGGAGCGGAAATGGCAATAACAGCAGTGAAACGACCATGTTGCTTTGCCGTCTGTTCGTTTATTTACAAGGCAGACTTTGCACAACAACACTCTTCTTCTCTGTGTTTATTACAAGTGGACTGTACAGAAGCAGAACAGGAAGACGATAAAAACTCAAGGGATTAAACCTTTCTCAATAAAGAGATGAAATTTAAATATTCAATAGTTCTGTATTGCTCAAAAACAATTCATCATAGAAAGTTAAATGATTTTTGTTAGAATAATTTGTTGCTAATTAACCCCTTAATCATCATATTCTAGTGACACTTACAGTTAGTCGTCAGTTTTAATCTGCACTGTCTTAGCGTAGCAGCACGGTGGGGCAGTGGTTAGCACCTCACAGCAAGAAGGTTCCTGGTTCAAGCCCAGGGTGGGGGAGCCCTTCTGTGCGGAGTTTGCATGTTCTCCCTGTGTAAGCGTGGGTTTTCAAGGGTACTCCAGCTTCCTCCCACAGTCCAAAGACATGCAGGTTAATTGGTGACTCTAAATTGTCTGTAGGTGTGAATGTGAGTGTGAATGGTTGTCTGTCTCTATGTGTCAGCCCTGTGATAGTCTGGCAACCTGTCCAGGGTGTATCCCGCCTCTCGCCCAATATCAGCTGGGATAGGCTCCAGCCCCTCCATGACCCCTAACAGGATAAGTGGTCACGGAAAATGAATGAATGTCTTATTGGAATTAATATACTCACATGAACTCTTTCCAGCTAGTCATTCTTGGTGTGAGCTATGATGAACATAACAGGGCTTATGGACACATACCTCCTTCCAGGCATAATAACCTCATTGGCTTGCTTTAAAAAACAATAGAAACAACAACAAAAATAATGATGTGGGTAGATAGTTGGTCATTCATTCATTCATTTCCGTAACCGCTTATCCTGTTGAGCGTCGCAGGGGGGCTGGAGTCTATCCCAGCTGACATTGGGTGAGAGGCAGGGTACACCCCGGACAGGTCACCAGACATACTCTCATTCATACCTACAGGCAATTTAGAGTCACCAATTAATCTGCATGTCTTTGGACTGTGGGAGGAAGCTGGAGTACCCTTGAAAACCCACGCTGACATGAGGAGAACATGTAAACTCCGCACAGAAGGGCTCCCCCACCAGAAGCCCTCTTGCTGTGAGGAGACAGTGCTAACCACTCCACCACTGTGCCATGTTTTGACACATTTGAGCCCCTTTGGTGTTGTGGTCATGACTCGTGTACAATCTTTTTTTTTTTCTAAAAAAAAAAAAAGAATTTTAAGCCTCTGGCATGAGAGGTTAACATTTTCTATCTGGCAGCGCTGGATGACATAATAAAAAGGGCAGCAGTCAAACCTCAAAATGATGGACAGTCATGTGGAAAGCATGATGGAAATCTGACGTTCATGTTGTCTCTTTAACATACAGTAACCCATGTGTATCAGTAACAAGGACCATTACCTGCATCAACACACAGAGGTTTTCATATGAATGTAAATGATGCCAGGAGGTGTTTGAGAGTGCAAGCTTAAATTGTCAATAACCTTAATAACCATAATTCATAAAACCAAACTATATCTGCTACAATGATGGAAATTAGTTTTAACTTTTTATTTTTAATATTCAAGTGTGATACGCATAAAAACAGCTCTGCACAGTTTTATTCACATATTCTAGCTTCAGCATGCAGGTTCCTGTTTGACAAATACACACCCAGCCACCTGGAGCTGTTATCGTCAATAAGATCATTAGGGGGGCCACATTAAGCACTTTTATTTTTAACTCTCTGCAGCATACAGGACAGGAAGGTTACACCCTACCACAATGCCAATGATAGAAAATGAACACAAAACACTGCTGTTTTGAGTTAAAACAATAAAAAGGGCCCAAGATGCTGGAGACAGAGGAGGTGGATGGGTGTTGGTTTGAAAGGCAGCAAGGCAAAGAGAGAAATTCAGTGTGTCATCAAGTCTGCCATTGATTAGAAGCTACTGTACAGTTCGGGCAACGGGCCAGCGGCTGCATCTCATCCCAGACTAATAAAAGTCTGTTGGGCCGAGTGAGCAGTGACTTTCTACTGAAGCTGCTGCTATAAAACACGCTTATGTAACCAAACGTTCCAGAAACATGACAGACAGCCGATCTCCTGACGCCACATCCAGGCTGGCCAGAAGTGACTTAATGCAATCGCTCATTCAGCTTTTTGGCAACCTGAAACATGTTCCTAGGGTTTGGTATCCATCCAGATAAATGAGTATCCACTACAGCTCCTGCTAGAAACAAAGAATGTAAGAGGGAAATTTAATTCTTGACATTTGAAAATCATAAGCTCCAAAATAACTACAAAATCCATCCATTTTCATCCGCTTATCTGGGGCCAGGTCGCGGGGGCAGCAGGCCAAGCAAAGCACCCCAGACGTCCCTCTGCCCAGCAACACTTTCCAGCTCCTCCTGGGGGACCCCTAGGCGTTCCCAGACCAGATGAGATATTTAATCCCTCCAGCGTACTCTGGGTCTGCCCCGGAGCCTTCTACCAGTGGGACGTGCCCAAAACACCTCCAGCGGGAAGAGCCCAGGAGGCATCCTGATCAGATGCCTGAACCACCTCAACTGACCCCTTTCGATGTGAAGGAGCAGCAGCTCTACTCCGAGCTCCCTCCGGATGTCCGAGCTCCTCACCCTATCTCTCAGGCTGAGCCCAGCCATCCCTAGACAAAACTCATTTCGGCTGCTTGTATCCGTGATCTCATTCTTTCGGTCACTACCCAGAGCTCATGACCATAGGTGAGGGTTGGGACGTAGATGGACCAGTAAATCAAAAGCTTCACCTTCTGGCTCAGCTCCCTCTTCACCATGATAGTCCAGCGCAGCGCCCCCATCCCTGCAGAAGCTGCATCAGCCAATCCATCTCACACTCCATTCTACCCTCACTCATGAACAGGACCCCAGATACTTTAACTCCCTCACTTGAGGCATTAACTCTTCCCCCAGCCCAGAGAGGGCAATCCACCAGTTTCCGGCAGAGAACCATGGCCTCAGATTTGGAGTTGCTGACTCTCATCTGGATCACTTCACACTCGACTGTGAACCTCCCCAGTGCATGCTGGAGGTCACAGTGTGATGAAGCCAACATTAAAGGGATAGTGCACCCAAAAATGAAAAATCAGCCATTATCTACTCACCCATATGCCAAGGGAGGCTCCGGTGAAGTTTTAGAGTCCTCACAACACGATCCCAGGGGAGAGGGGGTAGCAACACAACTCCACCTAATGGAGGCTTACGGCGCCCCACATTCAAACATCCAAAAACACATAATTGAAACCACAAAATATCTCCATACTGCTCGTCCATAGTGATCCAAGTGTCCTGAAGCCCTGACAAAAAAAGTTGTTTGGAAAAACGTCATTTGAACTCTGTTTTTAGCCTCATTGTAGCCTGTAGCTCTAACTGCCACTCTGTACACCACGCTCATGTGTGCGCTTGCGTGAGACCATGAGACATGGGCACCGCCTTCATGTGTGTCTCTCCTGATTGAACTAATGTCTATCTATCTGTCTCTCTCCACTAAAGAAAAAGTTTGACCTGGGTTATAGTAAAATGAGCGGGTCGTATGAGCAGGAGTTATGTTGCTCTGCCGTTCCTCCTCTACTCTTCCTATTGTAACTTCTGTCACCCATCACGAACCATCAGACCATCTCCCGCAATGCGCACACAGAGCTGGGAATGTTTTTGTGAGTTCTAAATAGGCTAACATTACAACAGGCTTAATGACCTGGCAACGCTGATAATCATTGTAACTCAGTCTTGTCTGGGTGTGCTTGGCGAGGAAGGAGAAGGAGAGACACATCTGCTGTGAGTTTATTCTGAGAAGCAAGTCGCTGAAAAGGTCTGAGCAGTCCAGTGTTGAGCCCATTATTTCTCTGTGTTCCTTGTGTTTTGTCTTAACATTTTGGCACTCTTTTTCTCCGCAGATGCTGTTTAATGAAGGCACTGAGCCTAGAGGGGAGGGGTTTAAATATGTGATAGGGCCAGCCCAGTGTCATTTAAGGAAATAAACCTATGGGCCAATCTACCTGTGTTTTGGCCTGTTACAAAACAAAGTGAGAGACAGTTGTGTCAGCCCAAAAGTCACATTGGCCCAGCTGGAAAGTGTCCCCTATGCCAGATGGCCAGTCCAGACCGGACACCAGTCTAACTTGTTGCCTTTGTTTACCCATAGAAGCTCAACAAAGGACACCTTGCTGTTTAAGTGAAACCTTTTACCTCATCTAGGGGAGTGTGTTGTATCTCAGGGAATTTTACAGTGATAAACTCAGCTGGAATTACAATGTTCGGGTTTTGTTGAAACCGCAACACATCCAACATGATCATGACTTGATCGTTCATGCGGTAGAGAGAGTAATAAAATGTGTTTTAATCCATGTGTTCAAATAAACCTATGTCGGTTTTAATCTGGTGTTTTGCTGCTTCTTGCTTCTGCAAAGTTTCCTCTGCTGTAAGAGTCCAGGAACTGCTACAGAGAAAATGAAGTCCAACTCCAAACACACCCCTGAAACACACAGATCGTATCCTGCGGTGGCTGTTTTTGTACTCTGTAGCGAGCTGGTCATTGATCACTTAAAAACCTCTACATGCACACACACACACGCAAATGCATCGATTTTATTTAAGGGTGAGAGTAACCTGCTGTAGGTCGCATTGTTGATAGTGTGTCTTTTCTTAGAGAGGGCTGGGAAATGCATGCTGTCTGTGGGGAGCTGTCTCCACATGGAGAGAAGATGCTATGGTTACTGTAAGCTCTCAAAGGGCTCTTTGGTGTGTGTGAACAATAAGACACATTTATCAAGTGGCTTGCTGCTACTTACTGCAAAGCAGAAGAGTAACCTTTACTGTAAGGGCAGCTCTCAAGTGATCGCATGATAAATCACATGTATGCTCAGAGCAGAAAAAGCTGATCAGAGAGGAGGTATTGTTTACTCTTTATACTCTTTTTACTTTTATTCTTAAAGCCTAATATTGAATCTAGTGATATGTTATCTGCAAAAACACAAGTGGTTTAATTTCCCTAATCTCTAGTAGCATGTGCAGTAAAGGGAAATTAAAAACAATATAATATATTTCTATTTAAATAGTACGGAAGCGTATTGCATTCCCTTGACAAATAAAAAAAGCCCTGTTTTTCTGAGTAATTTTTTCTGTTTTTCGGTGTAATTTATTTATTTTTCTGTTTTTTGGTGTATTTTTTTCTGTTTTTCGGAATAATTTTTTCCCTGTTTTTCGTGGTATTTTTTTTTGGATCAATAAGGGTAAGGCACGTAATTAGTTACACACAGGGTATGATAATCTAGCTATGTTTTCGACTGCATCCTTCTAGTGTAGGCCTATCACTCAATGTAAGGTTAGTGAGACATCATAGAAAACTATAATAACATAATAAGGTGACTTTAATGACTTCAAGACAAGTGCAGACAAGATTAAAATTATGTGATTAAAATCAAAATTAGCTTTATTTTAGTTGTTTGTACCTCTGACAAGTACTAAAAAAAGTGGTGAGAGGTCCTATTGCATGAGATAACATTATTTGTTATCAGTAATATTTCCCGCAGTCTTTTCAGAAGCATATCTCAGGAGGTGTGCACTCCCTGTGTTTCTTCAGGCAGGGTTTGTTTGCTCTCACAGATCATCCATTGAGTGCTCTGTGTGGAGTCGCTGTGTCATTGTTCATGTATTATCTACAAGTGACAGAAACATTTTTCTTACAAAAGCTGACAATGACGCGAGTTTGACTTCCACCTTTAATTACAAATTTCATGTGCACATGCTCATAGTATGTAAACATTTTCTTCTTTGGGGCCCCTCATTTGTTTAACAAAGCTGGAGGCCTCTGCAGGTGCAGAGTGTAGTTTTGTTTACCAATAGTTTCTCAGATCTTTAAAGTTCACAAGTTTGTCATTTTGATAACTGTGTTATCAGACTGATTGTGTGTCCCACACCTGATCACTATCATCTGGACCACCTTGACTATCATCACACTAAATGACAGAGGTGTAGCATGATGATCACAAAGGCAGTCCACAGGAACATGCGTTAACTTTAGAGGTGGTCAGCAGTGGAAGCAAACACAACTGGTTTCTCTTGTTGGGCTCAGGAGGTTATCTATTTCTCAGCATTCACATGTGTGTTTAAGTGTCAAACGCCTGCCACAGTTGGTCTACTGACAACCAGAGAGAGACATCCAGCCCTTTTTACTCTGTGGAAAGGTGAGAACAGAATGTTTTATTCAGTGGTGTTAATCTTAAATGAATTAAGAATGTTGACATGTTGGATTTCTAATTCATGGTTAGAAGTCTCTTGTGCTGCGTTACTTACAATAATTCTGTTTAATGCATTTCTTTAAGTCTAGTGTGCAGGATTTAGTGGCATCTCGCTGTGAGGTTGCAGATTGCAACCAAATGAAACTTCTCCCATGTGCCAAGCATGTAAAAGAACTATGGTGGCCGACGCAAAAGCAGAAACACAATGATTCTTAGTTTCAGCATAGGCCATGAAAATAATAGATTTAGCTACCGTGATGTCACCCATTGGTTTGTGGACTCCTGTTCTGAAGGAGTTTGGCATTTTGGCCATCACCATCTTGGTTTGTTGGAGTCAGAAGTGACTATTTGGAAGGGAGGCAGGAGCTGTGGAGGAGCGAGGAGTGGATCTGACTGAGAAGCCAAGGACACTATAGGGACAGAGCTTGTCACTCAAAGCAGCCCACCCTAAATTATGCGTAACTTTAAGCCTTTAAGCCCTAAACAGATGAGTTATATAAAAATCCACCCCCTCTGTACAGTTATGTGGAAAATTAGGTATGGAGACCAAATCCTGTCTGTCTACCAGGCTATTGATATGTTTATGTCTGCTGTAGTTCGGCATTTTAACATCAGGGTCTATGGGGATTGACTGGCTTCTGGAGCCAGCCTCAAGTGGCCATTAGAGGAACTACAGTTTTTGGCACTTCTGTGTTGGCTTTATTTTTTAGCCCTGAAGGTTACAGCTTGGATCATACACTTGTGAAAACATAGTTCTGAATATTGTATTTAATTTCTTCCAATATATCAGCCTAAATCCTTCACACTGGACCTTTAAAATATCATTCTAGGTTCAAAATATTGTCAGAATTGATCTTTTAATAAGCCTCGTCCTCCATAGTTCCACAGTTACACCTTTAAATTCTTGGTTGTATTTGAAGCCATGGGTCCTTCATTACAGAAAGATACAAAATCAGGCTTCTTATTTCCAACTGACAATTGTCAATTGTCGTGACTGTACTGACAGTTGTTTCTAGCTACTGTAGCTAGCTAGCTAAAAAAGACAACTTTTGGGTGGAGCTGCTGGTTCTAGTGGGGTTTTTTTTTCCCTATTTAGTATTCCCATTTTAAATGTTTTGGCAAACGATGTCCTCAATATTATTTAACAGAGAAAACATGCCTCTCCTGGATAATGTTACATAATAATTTCACCTTCGTTTCTGAAACAACAGAAACAACATTTGAATGCTGTGTAACATTTCAAGCCAGCAAAGTCACACAGCATTAAAAACCTTTTTACCATGAGCTTCTTGATGTGCAGATTTATTTGTTTCACTGCCAGATACTTCTTCGATCAGACATCCACTCTACTGGTACGTTACCATTTCTCAAAACTACCCTACCCTTCAGCTTCGGCCTCGGCTGCTCAGGAGAAGAAGCCAGTCAGAGTTATGAGTCAGAGTGGTAGTGAATTCAATTTCCCCAAAATTAACTCAGAAATTAAAAGTGAAATAACAGTAGATTTTAAAATCCATTTTCTCAACACAATCCTTGTGATTCCTGATTGGATGTTTCATGTTGAAATGCACCTTAGGAGTCATAGCTACCTAAAATGTTATGTACACAAGTTTGTACGTTCCATTTTTTCAGCAAGTAAACAGGTATTTTCTAACACAGTTGTTAATCTTTGGTACCAATGATTTACCTGGGAGTTCAATGCCAGTCCAAGCTTTAATTGTGGGTCATATAAAACTGACTCTGTGAAAAATGAACAGGACTTTTACTTGTGCAACCAGTGGCAATGCAGTTATCAAAGTGATCTCACAGTTTCTTTTTCTGCTTCCACAGATGATGATGCCAGCTCCCAAGAAAACACTATACTTAGCAAGTATGGCTGCTCTCGGCCTTATCTGCTCTATTCTTGCATTCTCTCTGTATTTTGAGCCTCCATCTCCTGTTTGCCAATCTACATTAGCCGATGAGGAGTATGATGAAGGCATGGATCCAAGTGAAAAGCCCATAGTCCTGCTGTGGTTCTGGCCTCTCGGTGTGAAGTTTGATTTTAAAGTTTGCTCTTCCTACTTCAACATTAACAGCTGTTTTTTGACTGCGGACAGATCCCTCTACAGCAAAGCACAGGGGGTCATTTTCTACCATAAAAGCATAGACTGGGGTTTGAGAAACATGCCAAAGGGTCCACGTCCAGCTTTTCAGAAGTGGATTTGGTTTAATGTGGAATCCCCGACGAACACGGCAAAGAAACCCCGTCTGACCAACCTGTTTAACTTGACGCTGAGCTACAGAAGAGATGCTGACATCACGGTGAGGAACGAGCTCACCATCAGGAAGACAGAAATGAAAGATGACTTCGTTCTGCCGAAGAAAGACAAACTGGTGTGCTGGATTGTTAGTAACAAGGACAAAGCCACTGGAACAGCTTTGAGAGAAAGATATTGTCGTGAACTGTCCAAACACGTCAAGATCCATGTCTTCGGTACAGCCTATGCAGGGTATCGTTTGAGCTATGAGAAATATTACTCAACCATTGCTAGCTGTAAGTTTTACCTCTCATTTGAGAACTCAATCCACAGAGACTACATAACAGAGAAGGTTAACGGGCCCCTCGTGGCAGGGACGGTCCCTGTAGTTTTGGGTCCACCGAGAGAAAACTATGAGCAGTTCCTCCCCTCTGACGCCTTCATTCACATAAATGATTTTCCTGATGCAAAGTCGCTGGCGGAGTTTCTGCTTGACATGAAGGACGAGGCGTACATGCGTTACTTTGAGTGGAGGAAGTTCTACACAGCTACCCCTCATCTCCTGTCAATCAACAATGAATTCATTCAACCTGTCTGCCTCGCCTGCGACCACATGTCAAGAGACAAGGATTTCCATGTAGTTCATGACCTTTATAAGTGGTACTCTACTTGAAAACGTCATATTTATATTTAATGGACACATATAAAAGTGGTTGTCAATCTTCTCATCTCATTCTCACCAAGAAAGCAAATGAAGTTTAACCGTTTGAAACCTGGAGCGACATCACTTTTGTTGTGCTGCTTTCAGACGCCTTTCACAAATATTTGTACCTTTGCACCTCGAGCAAATTGGTACAATTTCTTTCAAAAACATCAGGGAAAAGCAGTTAGCAGCTTGGTGAGAAATGTCCCACAGGCTGAAATTGGGAGAAAAGAAAAAAGCTAGGAAAAATTAGATATTTATAATTCTTACATACTCAGAATTTTGCACAGCATTATAAGAATTTTTAAGTTTTTTTGCCAGGTCATTTCCTTGTTTGTTTATTTTTAACTTTTTTTGGGGGGTAATTTCTTGCAATTTTTGGGGGTAATTTCCTCTTTCGTTGCTCATTGCCTTCTTCTGTTTTTGTTAAAAAAAAAAAATCAAGCCAATTTGCTCAGGTTTCAAAGGGTTTATTAGAGTTTTATGAACAGGTCAAATGTTATTCTGATAAAACAAAAGTGGTAATTTTCTCAGAAATGTAAAGCCCATTTGATCATTATCGAAAAACATTTTTTTTTAAGTATTCTTTAAAGTCTTCTTTTTACCTCTAAGTGTTTCAACTTCATCAGTGTAAACATCTCCAGCTTAATTGTTCAGAAGTATTGACGGCAGGTAAATCTGTTTGTTTGTATATTGCACAGACGGTCAAGAAAATCCAGTTGACATGGAGACAGGGATGCTTCCGTCTGTTTGTGTCTAGTATTTGCTTAGAGTCATCTGTCATGTTGTTTGTCCACTCCTGCTTTCTTTATGGTTTACACTGACACACCTTAGTGTGGGTGAAAGGTTAGCTATTGAGCTGAAGAAGATGGATGAGGATGCAAATATCTCGGGATAAAACATGGTATGCTAGGCTGAGTTCAGACTGCTTCTCTGTGATTGTGTTGTCACACATGTAATGTCCACATACACAAATAAGAATGAATGAAAATGGCTGATAATGGCGATATCTTTTATGAATTTTGATAATGTTAAATTCACTCTATGTGGTAGATGTGATAGTTTTGCTCTGTTTTTAATTTTATACAATCTTATCGACTAATTTAAGTGATTTTACAGTCAGCAACATTTCAGGATATCTGCACAAGTAGTCATCAAATAAAAACTAAATAAAGTCTCTTTCTCTCTCTCTCTCAACCAAATGAAAAAATATTATAATAATAAACATTTTCAAAGTCAAATCTCTAAGTTTCAGCTGCTTGACTGCCTGGTCTGTGTTGGTTCAGCTAATGAGTAGGTGGAGCATCAGTCAGATGTCACATCTGAAAGGAAAACTCCATGAAGGATGAGAGAGTTTCCTTAAGCTGTGTTTCACTTATCAGACCCGTGCAGCTTCAGTCTGGATCCTGCAGGATATCTACATGCTCACCTTCCAAGCAGCAAAGTCATATTTGGCTCCAAGAGTACGCAAGTATTTTGACCAAACTCTCCACGTTTGTTTCTTTGAAAATGATCATTGCCACCATATCTGAGTGGAGGAAGCCATCCAGCTTTACTTTTCATGCTACATGTGGTTAAACTGCTTTAGATTATTTAAGGCAACCTTAAGATTATGAACTCTTAAATGATTTTGATTCAATAGTTTAGACTCTTCAGCTTTATGTGATACCTTCTTTGGGAATTCTTAAATGGCAGACTGCTAATAATTCAATGAGGGAATGTGTTGCCAGTGATTCTTACACAGGTTTCTTCTTTCCTTGCAGGGTTTATATGGCCACTGGTGGAGGAAGACATTAGATATTTACTACAAGTAAAAGTCCTGCACTCACACACTTAAGTAAAAGTACAAAAATATTAACATCAAATATATTTATGTAGAATGTCCCATTTATTTTTTGTATAATTAAAGGTGGAGCTATTGTTGGAGTCTTAACCTGTGATAATACATAATAATTTATTAGTTGATTTCTATTATGAGTTAAAAATCTGTAAAGTAACTAAAGCTGTCAAATATATTAAATGGAATATTTGCACCATAATTTACCTTAACGTTGTACTTAAGTAAAGTACTTGAGTAAGTATACTTAGTTACATATGGCTATCATTTTTCGTGTGTTAAGAGCCACCCTCACGGTGACTCTTGCTGTGGCTGGATTCATAGTTCTGTTATCAATGTACTATAAGTCACCTCCATCTCCAAAATGTCACCCACGCCCGGCTCAGTCAGGGTGGCTGACAAACCCGGCTAATTTTTCCGGCACGTCAGTGGTTACAGAGCAGCCCAACAGCCCTGCTGTGACAGAAAACACAGACAAGCCCATACTGCTGCTGTGGTTCTGGCCTCAGAATAAAAGCTTTGATTTTAAAGACTGTAAGACGCTCTTCAAAATCGACAGCTGCCACCTCACAGATGATAGATCACTGTACTCCAGAGCTCATGGAGTTTTGGTATTCCACAGAGCTATCAAGGATGACCTCTCCAACCTTCCCCCGTCACCTAGAGCCAGATTTCAGAGGTGGATCTGGTTTAACATGGACCCACCTGCCAGCACGCGCAGGATAGCAGGCATTCAAGGCCTTTTTAATTTAACCATGAGCTACAGGAAGGATGCAGATATCCACGTTCGCTGGCGACTGACTCCCAAGAAGAACATGGATGATTTTGTGCTACCGAAGAAGGAGTGCTTGCTTTGTTGGATTGTGGATGGCGACGACCTGCACACAAAATCAACGGAGGGATACAGCTACTTCAGAGAGCTTATAAAACACATCGAGGTGGATGTCTATGACAGATCCTCTGCTGAGTTCTCGCAGGGTGAGAACTACTTCCTGACTATCAGCAGCTGCAAATTCTACCTTTCCTTTGAGGAGTCAACTCACAGAGATTACATCACTGAGACGTTCAACGGACCTCTGGCAGCCGGCACTGTGCCGATAGTTTTGGGCCCACCAAGAAGGAACTATGAGGATTTCGCTCCAGGTACTTCCTTCATACATGTAAATGACTTTCGTGATGCTGCAACACTGGCTGAGTTCCTTCTGACACTGGATAAAGATAATGAGGCTTATATGAGATACTTTAATTGGCGGCGATTCTATACTGCCAGACGCCATCCTGTTGAGGAGAATCACGAGTTTGCACACGCTATCTGCCAGGCCTGTCATCATGTGGGCTTGAACAGTGCGTACAGAGTTGTACCTGATCTGTACAAGTGGCTCTTACTGTGATGCTGGTATTGATCACCTGTTCCTCTGAAGTGGTTAAAATACAAACTGGCATCTCGCCATACAGAGTACCAAACAGTTAATAGGAATCTGACAGCCATGGGCCCTCGTAAGGTTTCATTTCATGTTTATCATGTGTCAACAACAGCATTGTATGTACTTGGTGTGTTTAAGTGGTGTACTCATATGATCTATCGTTCAGAAGCTGTTTCACTGATGCGGACCATTTTAAGATACAACCACCAGAGCAGGCTCAAAAAACACTTCTATCGGACAAAAAACACACAAATAAAAAGTTATAACTCACCTGTGAAGTGTTATTATAATCCACAGATGGATTACATGCCAACACATATGCTGTTTATACAGTCCTGCTACACTCCCAAAGAGCCAGATGATTGAAATCCAGCTAAATATTTAGTCCACACACATTTTTACATCCATAGATATTTCCATAATATCCTGCATTTGCATGTAAATAAACAGACTCCTCACTGGAGCCAATGGAAGCTTTTATACTGACAGTCCAGGCTTCAATAGCCAACTGTGCTGAAGGTAGTGCCTTCCTACTTTGTTTGGCCTCAGAGCCAATCAATAGCATCCCACTGGCCCAATGGCTTATGGGTCTTGTAGTCAATGATGCTCATCACCTCCAGAGGAGTTTTTAACTGTTTCTTGTCATCACAGTCTATTAAGAATGTACCTAAATGATAAACAAATGGCTCCTATGTTGTCTTAAGGGGGGGAAAACAGTCTTTTTCATCAATTTAGCATTTCTGGAAGTGTTTTTACATACAGTAAGTTCCTAAATAGACATTTCTGCCTTTGCTGACTTATTGTTTTACTCTACTTTGTTAAAAGCACCTGTACAACACCTCAGAAAACACAAGTAAGCTGTTTATTTTCTGTGATATTGTTATTATCTTTGTTGAATTCTGACTGTGGGGCGTCATGATAGGGCTCCATTGTGTTTTCCAGCTAATACCTCCCTGTTGTAGTCATCTGCAGCATTTTTTTTTAAAGAAAATATTGAAGCGAAAATGAATAACATTTTTTTATTTCAGTGTGTTGAAAATATAACTCAATGACAGAAGTACTGGCAGTGATTCTGACTGTTGGGGGACAAAATTGAGTGTTTCCTCTCAAATGTGACCATGAATATACATGTATTAAAAATGGAACAACAGCCTTCAGTTACTTTGGGTTTACTTTGTGCATCCAACATTGAAATCCTGTCATGTTGCCTACAGATTCTGCATACATATACAGACATCTGTTTATGGAGATTATGTGATGTACATTATCATTCTTGATGATTTAATACACCTAATCTTCTTTTAAAGCTGCTGTCATTTAAATTTTCTTTACTGTTTGACGTGATGAAAAAGATGATATTACTGAAACACTAAAACGTTAGAGCTGTATTGGACACTGAACTGCAGTCAGACGCTCAACAAAAATCAACAAAAACATTTTCATACTTACCTCTGGGGATTTTTTTTGACATGCACATTGTTATGGTTTTATTTGCCCTGGGTGTGTTTGGTGTATTACCCACCTGTTCTCATCCCAACTCGTCAAATACCACAGCTTTGTCAGTGGACCTAAACATCAAAATATGACATGCCAGCTACCCTCCTGCATCACTTTTGGACAGTCTGGATGGTGTGTCAATTTAAGCTTGTTAAATGCATGGTGTCTTTTCAAAATACACTTCCATTTTCACAGGAAATGTTTGTGCTTGTTATGTGCATACAGTCACTAATACTTTCTCATTAAAATAACTCCACTGACTTTGGGTTTCCCATGGGATATAAAGAGCCAACTGATTGGGTGAGAGTCCGGAGTTTGACACATCAACCATCACTCCTACCTGATAGGGACTTTCTCCCTCTTTGTAGTATGGTAGTTGCCTGCGGTGTTACATACTTCTGCCAGTCAGTGCATTTCATAACGCCATAAAAGTTGCCTTTGTGCACCAGTACCTGAAGTTGACATCACTGATACAGCGCCACTATTTGCTGAGTTGGGAATGAGGATGGGCTGGGATTATCAAGTTGATGGGGCACAAAACTACAATTGAAACTACAAATAAAACATTCTGAGTTTAAATAGGATTTAGTTTTAAATCCTGTCCTAATGCCCTTGAATGTGTCTTGTAAAGAAGTGCTTTGTTGTTGTTTATGAAGATGTGATACAAATAAACCTGTATTGCCACCTGTCATCTGTGATTAAGTCCATTTTTAATAAGCAGCACAATCAGCCTGAGGAGTGAAGGTGTTTTGGTGTTTGAATGTTTCGACATGTGGGCGGAGGCTGCCACCTCTGGTCTCCTGGCTACGGCCCTGGACTGCGCGCGTGTCTGCGTGCGCGCCAATTCGTGCATGTGTGTGTGTGTGTGTGTGTGTGTGTGTGTGTGTGTGTGCTTAAGTACCTCGGACAGCGCCAGGCTGCACACACGCACTTGAGCGAGCGGAGGAACTTCAGCGGAGCGCTCCCTCTTCCCAAACAACATCCAGCCGCAGAGCAGCCTCCTTCCTCCAGCTCTGTTTACTTTAACCTTTCTGCCCCAGTTGGACCTACTTGTTCGGATAACCCCTCTCTTCCAGCCGGGTATGAAACCATAGTAGAGCCGCGACGCAGCCGGAGCACCGAGAAGCGGACTCCTCTCTCGCCTCCTGCCGCCTCCTCCTGCTGGAGCTGGAGAGATGCCCGGGGCAGGATGTGCTCCAGCCGCAAGATCCTGTGGAGCCTGCTCCTGCTGTCCGTGGTGGAGGTGGGCTTGGGTGTGGCGAGCATCGTCCTGGGAGCCGTGGGCATCAGCTGGGTCCGGGGCGAGCACAAGCCGCAGCAGGGCGACGCGTCCCCGGTGTGGAGCGGACTCTGTGTACGTCCTGGGAACAACTTTGGTCCTTACTTTTCCTTATTTACATCCAGAGAGAATAAGCATCTTCAGGGTTACTGTGGAGGGCAGAGGCACAGCTAAAACTATTGGAACTATCAGCTTTTATTTACCACTGAAAAACATTCCTCACAGAGTATGGGCTGTATAGGAATTAAAATAAGGCATATATATGACTATTATTTGGCTTTATAAAGAGAAGGGCATGACTGACTACTCTGAAGGTTAACTGCTCTTTTATTGTGGTTTTGACTGGGATATATCAGTAGAAGTTTGGTTCTAATTCATCTCTTTTTAAAATTATTGTCATATGTTTATATAAAATTGCAACAACTATAACTTTAACTTAAAAAACACTTAAAAATCAGACTAAAAATAAACACTTTTCTTTAAAAAGCAAAGTCTCCCTAATAAAGGGCTTCTCTATGGTTCAATACTCAGTTTACATGTCACTTTTCTTCCTTTTTATAAAGCTTTTGCTCTGAGAAAGGTTAAGATATTAAATATTTTTGTTCATGCTGGTGGTTGTTTATCTAATATTAATCACTAATTGGAAGTTGTGGTTCATCCCCAAGTATTAAGACCCAGGGTGTGGTGAAGATTAAATATTTTGGTCATGGTTCTCCTTCATTGTGTTTGTCCGTTGTATGTTATAGAGACTCACACAGCCATTTGGCCGAGACGATTCTGTGCCGGAGCTAAAGATCACTTTCATTCATTCATGCTTGAATAGTTGCTCGGCTCTCGTAAGGGTCGAAGCTTTTTACACACTCACTCCTCTGCATATGTCTCCCTCTGTTGTGGTGCCGCTCTCAGCCTCATTGTCTTGATTTTGCTGCATAGCAATGAAAAGTTGACTTTCATTTTTAGTTGCTATATATAACCTTATAACCTTAACTCAATTACTGTACTATGAGTGCTGCTCCAGCTGAGGTAACACACTCTGACTTATTGCTGTAAGTGCCTGGAGCTCGGGTGGTATGTGAGTAGAGAAATAAATAAAGAATGAAAGAAGGAAACATCTGATTTTTGCAAAGTGTAAAGTATCTCAAAGACTCCTAAGGTGTGTTTAAATATGTGCAAGGAAAGCTAGTAGTGATATTACAATATAAAGGTTTGTTAGGCTTGTATATATGGGATTGTATATTTGAGTGTAAGTGCTTGTGTATAAAGTTGCTGTAAAGCTGTTATGCGCTGAGACAGGTGTGTGTTCAACCTCACAGCTGTTCTGCTGAGTCAGCCACCGTGTCTCGTGACTACCCAAAACTTTAGACCTCCTGTCAGGAACTGGGAGTCACTCAGATCGACTGACCGCTGTCCTAGAAGTAGATTGAATGTCACACCTTTGGTCTAAGTGTCCTGCTGAAACAGGAAAAGTGATCCCCGTTCATATCTTGTGTTTGTCAGTACATGTTCAGCTGTGAAACTGTTTCTTCAAGATTACTTCAATCTGTTGTTTTAATATTGTTCCAAGTTACTGGGCAACGCTTTGATAACAGGAAGGCCATCTGTTTCATTCAGTGATTTTGCTGAGTGTGTAATTTCTAAATCAGAAGTGCCAGTCTTTGTTTAAACCAATTAATCCCTAAAAGTTTGTTGTTAAAGACAGACAGACGCTTTAAATCTACTGTGTATTGTATTTTATCTACATATGTCACACATCAAGGATTCAAGGATTGGGGCATATTTTCATTTTTAATCCATAATTAGTGGACGAACAAGAATCATTTTTGAAGTTAAGAAACTAGAACTCACATTTAAACGGTTGCAATTACTAAAACTACCCAAAAAGCACGAGACTCAGTAGATTTCTTTCCAGAGACGCCAACTTAGCAAACTCTGTCCTCTGATGAAGGCCATGAGATATGGCTGAAAGCTCTGAAAGAAATTAAGTAAGTGGATCTGAAGTTACTTTTAGAAATCCCCAAGTTCAAAACCTTCAACAGTAAAGGGTAACTTAAGTGTTTTTCAGTCTTGACCCTGTTTCCCCATGTTTCCCATGTCTAAGTGATTAATGGAGACAACTGATGTTAAAGCTGCTCTAATATTAGTAGTATTAATATTAATAGTCCAGCAGCCATGAAAATCACTGCTTAATGGGCAATTGCACACTGTCAGTTCACATCCACCAAAAGTGTTTGTTTTGCCACTGACAGGCTCAGATTGTTATTAAAAGAGTCCCTACAGAGATAGACCTCTGTGTCAAGAAGCAAGAAACAGCCCCAAAATCACTATCGCCAAACCCACCAGACTCCATTTGGATAAACAGACATTTTAGTATTGTAGAACAGACTACTTTTAAAGTAGACAGAAAGAAAATAAAACTCTCAGAAGCCACCTTGACTCGTCTTTTCAGTGCCAACAATCACCAGCTCTGGTTTGGTTGAAAGAGATCCTTAATTCACCGTTAAATGGGAAAACATGCCCGTTCTATACACGCTAAAATTAAGGTTTTTCTAAATGGAGACTGGTGGTGAGCACTATTTCAGGGCTGTTTCTGGTTAAAAAAAGGTCTATCTCTGTGGGGATGCTTTCCATAATGTTTTCTGAGCCTGTCAGTGCCAAAAACAAGCACTTATAGTGGACGTAAATTGACAATGCACAAATGACCCTAGTGTTACACTGCAGCCTGTTTCACTCAACAGGCCTGCTGGACCAGTATCAAAAATGATTGTCTCCATTAGTCACGTAGACACAAAAACACAAGGTCCAGGTTGAAAAATACTGAAGTTACTCTTTAAGTGAAAGTAGAGTGATTTTAAGGTGCTTCCAAAATGAATTTAAAACTACAACAGGTGTAACAGAAGGCTGACATTGAGAGGTAACCCAGGAATGACCTCACACCTTCCCTTTACACAAACACACACACACACACTGACTCCTTCTTCCAGCATCTTTCAGCAAAACAATGCAGCACAGTTCATTGTACTGTCCCCCTTCTAAGTGTATTCTGCCGGCGTAATTCACCACCGTGCTGCTCCAGTTCAGTCTGAATCACTGACATCCAGGACAATGTGGCTTCCTGCTAGGAGCCCACAATAACACACTCTATTTTTAGAGCTAGAAAGTTGCATCTGAATAAGCAAGTGTAAAGAATACATTCACCCTTTCCTGTTGTCAACACGGAGATGATGGAGCTTAAATAGCGTGAATTCCACATCGTCTCTGAACCAGTAATTTTCTTCTGACTGCAGCTTTTGAAACTGCTCATTTACTCATTTGTTGTTCTCTCTTTCCCGACAGTTTCTGGTCTGTGGGATGTGCGGAGTGCTGTGTGCTCGCAAGAGGACGGGTCTTATTGTGAGTACATGCATATATTTGCTGTCGTTGTTTTGTTCCCCTAAGACCCAGGAGCCATTTTTGTTGCCCCTTCTTATGTGTATTAGTCTGTAGTCTCTCTTTATAAACTGCAAACAGAAAATGCTTTCCAGTGACACAGTATGACACATGAAGGAGTGTTTAAAAGGAATAATTTGACATTTTGGTAAATATGATTATTTACCAGATGGAAGATCAATACCACTCTTATATCTGTACAGTAAGCTACAGCCAGCAGCCAGTTAGCTTCTCTTAAGACTGGAAACAAGGGGAAACAGCTAGCCTGGCTCTGCCCACCCAGTTTGAATTCATCACTCTAATTAATGGCCCTATTAGTGGATATCAGCGTTATAGATATAGGTTAGAGGGCTCTTGCTACAGAGTGTCATTATCAGCTCATTAAACCACAGTGTTTCTTGTAATGCAGCCATGGAGGAAGTCTGATGACGTAACGTTGGTATAAATAGTGACAGAAACCCTGCAAGGGGAGGCAGTCAAGGTGGTGGATGAAACAAACACAGGACTTTCAGCCAGAAAAGAAGGGTTCATGTCCTGTGTGCTGATAACAGCACTCTGAACATACTAATTGGTTTAGCAGAAGCCTTCTAAACGATACCTATAATGCTGATAACCACTAACAACTCATATTTAATAGAGTAATAACACTCAAAATAGATGCACCGTCTGTTTATCAGTCTGTCTAAAATCCATAGATCAATTCATTATAATTTGTTTGCACAAATCGAGTATGTGCCAAAGTATTATGTGGTCAGGGTGAGTAACTTCCTGTAGTCTGGTAGCCTGGCAGTTTTTCCCTGGCCAAGACACAGTCTGGCAGATTACCCGGATATATAACATGTTGATTAGTGAACATTTCGGGGGTTCTGGTGGGTTGATTTTACTTCCACTGTGCAAAAAAGAAGCAAAAATATCAATGATATGGCCACTGCCATCTTGTGCAGTAGCAGTCTCCATGGTATCGAGTTCCCACCCATACACTCGTTCGTCCAATCGCAAGCAGCTCCATTGATCAAAACCCCTTTTTATAGCAACAAATAACTAACAAATAACAATCAGAAAAATGCAAACTTGAAGACACATCAGTGTGATAAGAACTATCTAAAACGACAGACACCATCTTTGGGAAAATTCACTGGCCCATATCCCATTTGCCAACATGGAGGGGGTGGGTTTATGACCTATACTGCAGCCAGCCACCAGGGGGCGATCAAGATGTTTTGGCTTCACTTTTGGGGAAGCTGTCATTTCTTCATCTGCTGGCTGTAGCTTTAACAAACAGATGAGAGTGCTATTAATCTTCTCAAGAAAGTGAATAAACATGTATCCGAAAATGTTGAGCATTTTATGCTAGAGAAAAAAGGCCACTCTGTTGTAAAGTAGAAAATGTACATCTGAGTAATGTTGGACTTTTTTTTAATCTTTCGCCTCACTCGAACTCTCGTCTTCCACAGCTTTTGCTTGAATCGCAAGCTCTTGGTTGCGTCAATTCAAACAAACCTTTGCAGATTAGAGTTTGAGTTTGTGATGTTATCAGTGCCCTCTGTTGCAGATTTCATGATGCCAAATTCTAATTGGCAGCAAAATTCAGTTTAGATTCGGACACACAGCTTCCGAGATGATCAACATTTGTTGAGGCAAAAGAGCCTTTGAGAGATGATGAAGATGTAACCCAAATAATTATTCACTATTATGTACTGAGTATTTTCCTTTGACAGATTTATTTTGAACACCAAATACTGTCACTTTGATGCAAATATATGTGTACAGCCTGTTTCATGAATATTGACACGTATCTACTGTACTCCTGGAAGTTTGCAAGTAAAGACTGTCTAATTGTATCAGACACCCAAAGGTGCTGTGTGTGTGTGTGTGTGTGTGTGTGTGTGTGTGTGTGTGTCCTGTCCTGCAGGTGCATACAGTGTGCTCTGTAAAAGACATCTGAGGAAACCAGAGGAGACAAGCAGTCACCTCTCCTCTTTTCTTTCTGTCATTCCTTCCATCTTTTTCGCTCAGCGTTCGCGTCGCAGTCTCTCTGTGTCTCCGAGTCCTCGTGTTTCTCTCTGACTCTCTCTGTCTCCTGTGGGGAGGGCACTAATGATGGATCAATGTCAGCACAATCTGCTGTAACAGAGACATCCCTCAACCTTTCTCTCCCTCTGTCTCGCCCTATCGTATCCCCGCGTATTGTCTCTGTCGCCGTCTTTATCTTCGTGACATTCCCTTTTTCATCACTCCCATCCATCTACCTTCCATCTCCCTACCCTCACTGTTCAATCTCATTCTCGCCAGTCGTTTTGATGCTCTGACTCTCTCCATCTTCCTCTCCTCATCCCCTTCTATCCCCTCCCTCCTTGTTTGCCTGAGGGGTGATGATTGCATTAGGTTGGTTTGGCTCCGGAGTCCTGCCAGCCCGCTTTCCACACTTCACCGGGTAATGACTGAAATTGGAGAAGCCCTTTTCCATGCGGTTAAAGGCACTAAAGGCATCTGTACTGGGAGCAATGAAAGAGAGCCTGAACTCCAGACACAATACACACACACGTGCATACACATTATACAGGGAGTGATATTAAATCAATTGGATTTTCATACTTTGAATGCAAAGTAATGGACCTGCAGTCATTTTCCCATCAGATCCTGCTGGGAAACAAATTTGACTCCCATAATGGCTTTGAGTTTTCCAGCTGCTTTACTATTCTAACAAAGTAATCCGTAAAATTTGTTTGATTAAATAATGAAATGTATATCTCACCAACCGTCTACCACACAAATCACACACACACACACACACACACAAGCACTAAAACAAGTGAGTGATGCAAGCATATTTACGAGCCGTGCAATATTTCTGGAAGAGACAGTGTGCTTTGAGAGCGATCCAATTTTCTAATAGGAAATGAGATTTATTTTGACTGATACGCATTACTCATCAGAGCAGCCGTCGTCCAAAACAGCAGAATGATGGAGATGGAAGCTCAATAGGAGTTTGTATATCTCCCATCCCATCTCATTTTGTCAGTTTGTTTGTAGTTTTCTTGAGAGGATATCAATTCTGCCATTTGCATTAACATAAACCATTCTCTCCGTCTCTGTCCCTCAGATGATCCTGTTTTCAGCATGCTGTATCTGCGGTCTGATTGGTGGGATCCTCAACTTCCAGTTTGTTCGGGCACTGAACAAACGACCTGACTCCATGCAGTCAATCCATCTGGCTGCCATGACTCTGGCCTGTCTGGGTAAACAAGGAATTACACCATGTGATGCAATGCAACACAACTGGACAACTCATTCATTAGCATTTGTTAATGTCTGTTGTATGTGACATGTGTATGCTATCGAAATATAGGAGGTTTGGTAGAATTTATTTCGACGACCTGTCTTATGGGAGCAGATACATTCAGAAGTTTAAAGTAAAGGTAAAGCACCTATCAATACTGCAAATTATCTTATCAGTATGCATTAAACTCATTGTAGCTCCACCTCCACCACACTTTTCTTTCGATTCTCACCTACAATTTGTGTCTTTTGCCACTCTTCATCTCTCTTAACAAGGCTAACAGTCTACAGCCATGCTAGCAGGTCTGATTTGCCAATGGCTCATTATTTCGAAATCCCAATATTCTGAAAATGTCCCATTGGACCAAAAGCCTGTTGGTCCGACAGCCCATTATCTGGAAAATAAACAGCCATTGCTCTGAAAATACACACTCCTGTACTTAGAAAGATTCATGACCTGCAATCGGCCTTGTTACAATATTTTTTTTCCTACTATGGCAAAGGCATGACATTGGCTTCTTTGGATTGGATTGAGTATTCTTACCCCATACATAACAAATCTTACTCCACTTGCCTAACTCTAACCAACCCAACCAACTGAGGCAATGAGCACTATCCAGTCAGAGAAAAAAAGCAACCTGGAATGGTCCCATGATCTGCTTGGGAGAATAATCGGCCTTTATTTTGGACTCAACAGGCTCTTGGACAAATGGGCTTTTGGTCCAGTGGGACATTTTTTGGACTATTGAGGTTTTGGAATAGTGAGCCGTTGGAAAACTTGGCAGTCCCCAGATTGATGAGGCTGTAGAGCATTGCTTTGAGCTAAATGCTAACTTCAACATGCCTAAATACTCACAGTGTCAATGCTAACATGCTAAGGTTTAGCAGGTGTGATGTTCAACATGTTCACCATCCAAATTAAGTGTGGTAGCATTTGCTAATCCGCACTATGCACAATGTAAAGCTGAGGCTGGTGGGACTGTCAGTAATTTTTTATGTTGTGGAAAAGTCAAAATAGGTTACCTATGTTGGCCCCAGATGGATCCCCAGGGGGACATAACCATCTGTGCCAAAGTTCAAAGAAATCTGTCCAATAATTGTCAATAAATTTCAATAGATACGTGAAAATGTTGCCCGACTGGTGGTGGTAAAGGAAAAATCAGGGGATCATCAAAGTCAGTTGGATTCTTCCTCTCTGGAACATGAACGTCTTTGCAAAATTTCATGGTAATCCATTCAGTAGTCATTGAGATATTTTAGTTTTGACTGTAATGATGGACCAATCGACCAGCCAACAGACTTAAATTGCCATGATTTAGCCTACCCACATCAGACGCGCTACTAGCATGGCAATAAAAAGTATAAACTACTAAAGATGGACAGCCCACTCTTCCTTAAAAATAAAAATTCTTCCACTGTTTCTCCAGCTGGTTTCCTTTTTCCTGTCTTGTCCAGGGATCTCTTCCTGTACCTTATCCACGTGGCTTACCTGTCGCCTGGCCAGCTCCGAGCAGCAGAGGATGTTCCTGGAGAGGGAGCACTCGCTGCACCACTCGCACGAAATGACTGAGAAGGTAGGATGTTACAGCAGAGGAGAGCTTCTAATTGGTCAGCTTACACAGTATGGCCTTAAGTTCCAACAGTACAGAAAATGTATGTTTTATGACCCAGGAGAATTTTTAAGTTTGTGTTGTGGTAGTGTATGTTAAGCATAGACTGTATAAAATAATGGACGTGGCTACCATGACGTCATCCGTTGGTTTGTGGACTCATGTTTTGAAGCCTCAAGTTTGGCATTTCAGCCGTCACCATCTTGGTTTTTTGGAGCAGGAAGTGACAAAAGTTGTAATGAACAAGGAAATAAGCTACAGAGACAAAATGTTTTTTGTACCAGGCTGTAAATATGTATATTTCTGCTGTAAAATTGGGCATTTTAACATGAGTGTCTCTGGGTATCGACTCACTTTGGGGGCCAGCCTCAAGTGGCCATTTGAGGAACTGCAGTTTTCGGCACTTCTGCGTTGGCTTCATTTTTCAGCTCTGAATCTTGCCACTTGCTGTTAATTTAACAAGTGTCCTTGTGTGTCCCTAGGAGATCCTTGACAACTCCAGTAACGGCATTCCTCAGATCTCCTACAACGGACACACCACAGCGTCACCATGACAACGTGTCACCAAAAGCGACTTGCACACACTTAAATAGAGACGGTTCACAAATCGCTTGCTATCAGGCAACAAATACAGCATGTACTTCTTTCTACACATCCTGCGGCATACGCAGTGTCTATATCCTGACCGCAGGGAGCGAAACCAGGGACGCCTTTTCTGGGCCGCTGGAGTAAAAGAAGGACATTTTGACAACAAGGGGAAGGTGTTTGTGCTTCTGAACAGTTATGCAAACACGGGTTCAAACCCCCTCTGATCAACTCAAACCAAAGCCGCGAGGGAGAGCTGCCGTTTGGGTCATGATTCAGGTGACAAACATCTGCGTGACATCATCTGACCTTTAAACTAATAAGCAGGATATTTTATAATGCAATGAGATGCCTCAATGTGATGAGCACAAACAGAGCATGCAGCTGATTCACTTGAAGAGCTACTGCTATTTCAGACTCAGTGTCTTTATTCTCTCTCTCTGTCTTGTTAAGGATTTATGGAATGCAGATCTTGGGATAGCCCACAGTAAACTGTATGTATCGTCCGATAATGGAATGCTTTGATATGAAATACAGTGATGCGCAATGTACTGTACCATATATCTATGCTTGTATATCAGGAATCTAGTCGTACCTATAAATCAAACATATTTTTATAAATGCTTCTTATTAAAGTGAATTCAATTAAAGTATGATAAACCTGAGTGATGATTTCTCTTACATGGATTATTGCAGTAGAATTGAGTGTGATGTTTTTATTGCCGTGCATCAGTGTGTGTCTCTATTTGCATGTTTCTGTAAGTATGCAGGTGTTTTGAGTTATTACTTAGCTAGCTGCCCACTCACAGAATTTTTAATCAGTACGCTAAACGTTAACCTTTTCTATAAATGCATGCAGTAAATCTTAAAAACCAAGTGTACAGTATCACACATTGATAAACTGCGCACCACTGTGTCAACATAATCAATGTGGAGCAAGATTTAAGAAGTCAGTGCATTCCAACGGGACCACAGTTTATCTCAGTGATGCCTTTGGCTCCGCTCGAGGTTCACACACTTATCGTAAAGTTAAGTGATGAAGTAAATCTGTTTTATAGCACATCTCAAACCCCCTGTCATGCAATGATAAACAATATCACATACACTCACATGCATGCACACGTACAGACACGCAGCTGTGACTTCTAATGAAGATATACAATTCCTCTGACAACATCACGCTGCTCAATACCTCATTATGGTGCTTGCCATGTGTGAGTGTGTGTGCGCGTGCGTGCGTGTGTGTGTGTGTGTGTGTGTGCGTGTGTGATAACTAGGGACCACAGCAGCAGAAGCCACTGGGAGCTCTTGCTGACTAAGAAACCACGTCACAATTTATCACCGTGACAACAGACAGGAGTGGGCCATGGCGCCCAAGAGAGCCCCAGATCTGCACCGCACTATGTGTGTGTGTGTGTGTGTGTGTGTGTGTGTGTGTGCGTGTGTGTGCTGAATCATGTGACCTCCTGTCATGCTGTTCTGTCAGAATACAGTAACACTAGACTATGTGTGTGCAAGTGTGTTTTTCTATGCGTGTGTGTGTGTGTGTGTGTGTGTGTGTGTGTGTGTGTGCCCACGTGTGCATAGATTGCACTAATTGACACCTCAGGTCACCCTAATGATCTTCATGTGCCATCACAGGTGAGAACAGGATACAGAATCAATGACCGTCTCTTATCAGACGAACAGCTTTACAACATCCTTGTCAGGGTAGGCGGTGCACACCTTGCAGTTTACATAACCAAAGGGCATGTTGGGGAGGAAATGCATCGTTTTCAGTGGTTTACATAACAGGAAAGATCCATGTCACTTATCAAAATACTGTCCTCAACATTTCTCTCCAAGAACCCATTTAGTAAAGCTTTTTGTCAGTGGATGTGGTTTATTGTAGGACTGAATGCAGGGAGCATCGTTGGATTTGCCTGCTGGCTGTGCCCTGCTGGACCCCTTTTAACCCTCTGTTAACCTCCTGTTTTTCTGTGCAGTGTGTGCTGTATCACTGTGCTAGAACATTACATGACTCCCAGATTTTCTGTCCTACTGATTAAGCACAATTCAGTTTGCTTAAATGCACCAAGTAAGCACAGCATCGCCTGAAATAATGTTCTAAACTCTAGATTTAGTTACAGTTAATCACATTACCACAAACCAGTTGCCATATTGTGAACATGAGGCTTTCAGGGGCCTCTGGAGCCTCACCCGCTCAGGTGTCAATTAGTGCAAATGCTGAGGCATTTACTTGAGTACTTTCATTTTGCAGCATTTAAAAGCATACTAATAATATAACAACACATTTTTTTATATAGCACTTTTCAAAACAGACGCTACAAGTTGCTTCACATAACAATGAAAACAAGTAAATGAAGCAAGAGTATAAACAATGAGGTATCTGTAAATAATAAAGTGGTAAAACAGAGTGATAAAAACAAATAAATATACATAAATGTGTATAAATATGTACATGCAGATAGGCAGGTACATAAAAGGAAGCATCTGACATGCAAATTAAACAGGTAAAAAAATGTATTATTATATATTTTTTTAAACTCACCACTACAACAGCACATCTTTAAATGTGGCTACATGTTTATAAGTCAATAATTTAACCATTACAGGTCTTACTAACACATGAGGAGTTATACAGAGCCTATTTTCTGTTGCTATTAAGGGATGGTTTACTTTAATTTTCAACCACAACAGTAAAAAAATGTAATTAATTATTAAATGCATTCGTTTTGATAATTAAGTCAAAGTCTTTTTGTTTATATGTGTAAATATTACTGTTATTTAAATAACTGATGCTGTACCTGTACTGTATTTATATTATTATTTGGTTGTAATTCCTCCTCCTGGCCAGCAGGTGGCAATATAAACAAATATTTGACAGCCTTCCTCAAAGCGGAAGTGGCCTGTCTTTCATTTTCCGGTCTTCCCAAACAGCATGGCGAACTTGAAGCATGCAGAAGACGAACCAAAACATGTGAGAATGTCAGGTGAAGTATCCGCCACCGGCGCTGAAGTCACGCCAACAGAGGAGTCCTCTTTACCGGGCGGAGGTGCGGGCGCGCTCCCGTGCTCCGTCCCGTCGTTCGCGGCCGCCTCAGAGCTGCTGTCAGCGCCGTACTCGTGTCTGGTGATGAACACGCACCGGAGACACGTCGCCCTTCCGCCCGTGTACCTGAACAAGAAGAGGACAGGTATTCAGGAGGAGCTGGAGGCCGAGCTGCTCAAGTTCTCTCAGAGGTAACGACACCGGGCACCGGACGCTGCCTCGGCTCTGTCGACATGGCAGCCATTTCGTTAGCCGTTAGCTAGTAGCGTTAGCATTTAGCATTTGGTTTGTAGTTACTGTAAGTTTTCACCTCCCTGTCAGTGCTGATGAGCTGAAGACAAGGTTTGGCTCTGGCAGTGGTGCAGAAAGTAACGTCATCCTAAAAGTATCTAAAGTAAAAGCCAGTGTCAGTGTTACACTACGTTATTATGTCATTATTAGTGTTGCATTGCTGTGTTTACAACATTTGAGACTGCAGCCAGTAAGTAAAGCTGATTTTACTACTTTGTACTATTTTTTAGTTAACCCATATTTAACCAGGTGAGTCCCATTGAGATCAATAATCTCTTTTACAAGGGGAGGCCTGGCCAAGACAGCTGCACAGAAAAAGTTACAGCCAAGTAACCACACTATAAAAAACATAAAATATACTCAGTATCAAGTAGAAGTGTCCTTATGAGAGCTTTAAAATCAGGAGGAGAGACCAGTTTATGTAGTTTCAAAAGCTTCAGATCTTTTCGAGGGTTATTCTAAGTGAGAGGAGCAGAGCACATAAAAAAATGTGTTAAATTTTAGTCTGTGCATCACATTTTGTGTGTAAACTTCTCGCTAACTAGTTACTAATGCTGTCCAAGAAATGTCATGGGATAGAAAGTTAAAGTCTCAATATATCATGTGGATCTGTGTCGAACTGATTCAGCTTTACCTGTTTGACCCGTGCAGTCTAAAGGGAGTACCCCTGGCTTACGACAACATCAGGATAGTGGGCCAGCACGGAGCCATCTACAACGACAGCGGCTACATCCACATGGACATAGAGGCCAACTTTATTGTCTTTCAGCCCCGAAAAGGACAGACACTGATAGTAAGTTTTGGCATTGGCGGGTAAACTCTTAAACTCTCTGTGTGAACAATAATGATGTGCAGAACATTCTCTTCGTGTGATTAGATATTCATAGGGCAAAAAACAAACAACAACATTAATATAATCTTAATATCTGGCCCACTTTTATTCATGTAAATGTGTTTCTACTTTGTCTCTCTTCCCAGGGTAACGTGAATAAACTAGGAGCAAGCCACGTGGGCTGCCTGGTGCACGGCTGCTTCAACGCCAGCATCCCTAAACCCAACCTGGTGTCTATGGAAACCTGGCGGGACGCAGGGCCCAGAATCGGAGCAGAGCTGGAGTTCGAGGTGACTACACTTGACGCTGACACTGCGGGGGTGCTGCTGATCAGAGGACGGCTGAACAGGACCAGGCAAGTGTGCTGTGGTGGTTGCTGGATGAGGATTAAAGTAACCTGCGTTCTCTTGGTAGGGATAGGAGTCAAGAACCAGTTTCATGGAGTAATTGTCCAAATCGTCTAAGCTTATCGAGTCCTTTTATCAATGCTGGCATGTATTTCTGACAGTTGACAATGATGTTAAACTGCTGGAAACTAGTTGCAACAAGAAGTCATAACAGAGAGGAAGAAACAGTCCAACGCGTGGCTATATTTGACAAAGAAAGATGAACACAGTGCTGCATCAAGTCCATGTTTCACCTCGGCAAATCACACCTGCACTTGATGTAGGATTGTGTTTGATGACATGTCTGTCGTGAAAGCAGTTTTCAGTCGCTGTTACTTGTAATGTCGGCATTCAACTGAGCTGCAGAGCGGGATTTTAACTTTGTTTGTGACAGCAGAAAACAATTAAAAGTAGGGGTGTAATGGTACACAAAAATCTCGGTTCGGTACGTACCTCGGTACACAAGTCACGGTTCGTTTTTTTTTTTTTTTTTTTTTTCAGTACAGTAATGAAAGAAATAGACAACTATTTAATATATTTTACTTATTGGTAACCTTATTAAAACATACCACCACAGCAGTTAACTCTTTTTACACAATTTGTGAATGAAACAAATATATATAAAATCTTGCTTTTTCACATTGTTTGAATGAAAATAGAAATATAAAAGTGAAAAATAAAATCCTGCTGTTTTTTTAACACATTTTTTGAATGAAAAATATAAATATACATTTCTGCTTTAACAGTTTTACTCAATTAAAATAAAAAGTATAGTGCAGCTGGTCAGCTTTAAAGCCTGCTCAGATTCAGATTTACTAGGAACCTACTTAGCTTTCCCACTTTGTTAAAGTGCAGTAAACAAAACATGCTTATATCTAAAGTGCAGCTTAAACAATTTTACTCAACTCCAATGGCGTTGGTTATTTCTTTAGCACGATGGTCAGGGAAATGCTTTTTCTTTTTAAACGACGATGATATCGTAGTTTGCACCAGATTGCTTTTTCTAGTCGCGCCGGTTAACGTTCAAACTCGGGTGGTGTCGCTTTAGATGCGTTAGCGTGTTAGACGTGTTTGCAAGCACATACCCGACCGCTGTTCTGCAGTGTCGGCACACTGCTTTTGTCTTGTCAACTTGTTTATTTCCATCTTCGTATTTTACCCTGAAACCAAAGTGTTCCCAAACAGAGGACTTAAGGTTTGCGGGTGGGTCTTCAGGTTCATCAGTCTCACTTGCCATGTTGTCAAAATGCGAGAATGCGCTGCACAAAGTGAAAGCGGAGACTCGGTCCGTCACTCAATTATGTCCGTCAGGGAACTAGATATTTTAAATGGTTCGGCTCGCAAAAACGGAATTAAAATAAAACAAAATAAAATAAAATAATATTCTGCACCCAATAATTCGGTACAGGGTCGTGCCGAACCGAAAGTCGCGTACCGAATGGTTCGACACAAATACATGTACCGTTACGGCCCTAATTAAAAGTTGTGTAGGTGAGGAAAAGTTCATCATTTTTGATAGGATGCTTCTCTCTCAAGGCAGTACAGCTGTTAAGATTTGTGTCAAAATACCTGCGCTTGTTATTCTCTATGTTAAGTCCTGCGCACAGGCAGCGTCTGGGTGCACGTTGATTCTCCAGAAAAGCAGCGGTTTGATCACATCCGCTCCCCGGATCCGCTCCCCGGATCGCCACATTGGCCACCATAGTGCGACTTCTACTTCTGTCAGTATTGTGACTCCAACGTGTTTTGCCTGCCATCCTCAATTGTAGAAAAGAGAGGAGAGAAGTAGAAGAAACCTGCAATCTTTATACAGCTTTCTTTTGTTGATTGTTTTTCTGTTTTAGTCTAAAAATATGTCAAACAGTGGTGAAAAAGACTCAATAATTTCCCAGAGCCCGAGGTGATGTCTTCAGGTTCCTAAAGATATTTAAATTGATTGGATGCTGTCATCTTCTTTGCCCAATTTAGTTTGCAGCTGCACCTACTTGAAAGTTGCCGTTAAGCCCTTGATTGATTACTCTGTTTTGTGTGTGTGTGTTTCAGGGTGCAAGAGCTGCTGGCCTTGTGTGAGAGCTCAGAGTCAGGCGCCCCCGCAGACCAGCCAGAGCCACCAGAGACAGAACCGAACCCAGAACCCACAGAGGAGTCTCCTGAAGACACCCCCAAGAAGAAGAAGAAAAAGAAGAAGGACAAAGTCAAAGAGGAGGAGAGAGAAGGGGAGGTGACAGGTACACCCTCCTGCCAGCTGGATGGCAACACGACATTAGAGCTGAACGGAACAGTGAATGAGGCAGACGGTGAGAAAAAGAAGAAGAAGAAAAAGAAAAAGGAGAAACATGTGAAAGAAGAGGAGGTTGAGGTTGAGCTCTCTGCAATGGAGGTCCACGGCAGTGACTCGAGCGGCTATGTTAGTGACAAGCCAAGCAAAAAGAGGAGACGTGAAACTGGGACAGATGTCACATCTGGTTTTAGTGAAGGTCCTGAAACACCAAAATCCAAGAAGAAGAGGAAAAATGACATTGAGCAGTTTGCCTGAAAAACGGATCATATATTGAGTTTAACAATCGAGGTGATACAACATTAATTCTGGATAAGTATAGAGATGTGCCTTAACGATTAAACAAAAGTTTAGCAGGCAAGATTTCTGGTGGCTTATTGTTAGTGCGTCTAAAATCATTCAAGCACAGAAGTCTTTCTACAGTCACATGTTGTAGAGCAGACTTGACAGATTTGTCCTCACTGGGTTGCAATGCCCCCACACAGCCTGATGGGGGAGCAAAACTGCCTCATACATCCACACTGGGACCCAAAAACACAGGAACAAAACCTTGTCAGCTTCATCCGTTAAACACGGTGCTGAGATGAACAGGGCAGGTCTTTGCATTGAATTTACAGAGCCAGTGGGGAAAACATGAGTTGATATTAATGTTCTGTACTTTGGTATATATTCAGCTGCTTGGATACTGGAGAAGAATGGCTGTGAGCCTGAGTTCAGTTTAAGAAACTTCTGTTTTTTATTGCCTCATGTGCCTGTTTGAAAAGGTTGTCTAGTAACAGCTGCAAGGACAAACGTGTTTTTACACCCAAATATCCAGTCAGCGTCCTAGACATGTGTCATGCTCAGTGACAGGCAGTGCAGTCAGGAATTATTTGTGCTGTTTCACTTTCTTCCTTCACTGCTGCATTGACTTTTCACATGCAAAAAGTGAACATTTAATATTCACCTCTCATCCCAATTAAAGAGCTCTATATTTTGACATGTTTACCCTGCTTCCATTTTTTTCAAGACAAAAGGGGTCTGCAAAAATCCCCACTTTAGAAATCTACATTGCTTTGATTCTAAGAAAAATACACCTCTTAAATGATTATAATACAAAGATTTCTTGTTTTTCATGGCAAGTTTCCTCCCACAACACTCTTTTTTTGCTGGCCAGTGGGTGTCGAGTGATAAAGTGCTGAGAGACAGCCTAAAGATCTTTGTGTTTTCTTTACCCCCACCTCCCCTCACCCACCACACACGCACACACACACACACAGAGTCCTGCTGCCTTTCAGTGGGGAGTCTCATTAGCTGTGAGGTGCCAAAGGTTTGAGAGCTTATCAGGATCTGCCTAAAGAGGAGAGATAAGGAGCTGCAATTAACTTGGCTCATCTTCATCTGTCACACCTGATCACGTACATCTGTGCTTTATAATTAAAAGCCATTTATAATAATAACTGCAGATCTGAAGGCTTATTAGAGAGTGAGACACAGAGGTATTTATGAGATAATTCATTATTAGAAACACCTATATTCCCTTTGTTGCAGAGCATTAGATGAAACACTGATAACACTTGCATGCCTGTACGGTAAATATGAAGCAGCAGCCAGTTAGCTTATCTTAGTATACGGTCTGGAAGCTTGCCTGGCTTATTTTAGAGATGAAAGAAAATGCAACAGATCACGTCTAAGTGTTAGCACAACCATTTAATATTTTACGGGGGGTGTCTCTGCTGATTGCCTGGCAACTGATCATTGCCAGAGAAAGCAGGCCAACCCAGAAATTGGTGTTGTGTTGGTTCCCTCGTTAAAGGGCCTGTGGGACTTTTTCGGATCACAACAGTAAATAACTTCTGTGGCAAACAAATGTTTGATACCTACATGTTTTGCTCAACAAGATCAAATTCACAAATGAACACTTTTAATTATTGAAGCCTAAATGCAATCGTCAGCTTTAAAAAAGCTAATGTTAGGCTATAAAATTAGCAACCGGCTTTTATAAAGACGTCAAAAGCTTCAAAATTCATGTGAGGTGATTAAGTATTTTCTGTTGCAGAGGAAAATGTGAAAGTCTCTTAAGATTGTGTTTACCGCATGTCTTATTTTAGGCGTCCAACCAAAATCCCACTGACTTTATGAGGGAACCGGGAGTGCTAAAATGCTAACTCATGTCCATGTTTTTGGAATCATTCCTGCAGCATGTTATTGCTATTGTAACCCAAAAGTTGGTGTTAATAATCACTTTTAACTCATCTTTAAAGTATTAGTGAACTAGTCCATACCCATTATGTACAGCATACCATACCATGACTTAGTCATACCAAAAAGTAGGGGAAAAAAACAACAACATTGGTCCACAGGGGGAGCCACAGCGATCGGTCACATTTTAGCCATTTTTAAACATTTTTCTGTTATTATAGCGCCACCCAGTTGCCAATTAGAGTTAAATTTCTCCAGTCACCTTGAGGCGTCCTGTTCTACATATCTACCAAGTTTAGTAAAAATCAATATGGCGGTTAGGCCTAGATAAGAAATTAGCTCTCTAGCGCCCCCATTTTGTTTGATAGGGTCAATAATGGAGGGGTCCCCTCAGATTATGTGTGGTCATATGCCTACAAAGTTGCGTGGTGATGGGTGAAACCCTTGAGATGTTATACACCTTTATGTGATGAGCCACGCCCTCTGCAATATTCATTGCCTTATAGAAGCTCAGTTTTAGTAAGTTTTCCAACTTTTGCCAAGAGGGAACTTTAGATATTGGTCCCTAGATTATGTTCACCCAGTTTCATGCAGATCGGTCAAACTTCCTAGGGAGAGATCGACTTTAAAGGGCCAGTGTGTAAAATGGGTTGAAAACAGTGACATCAGTGGTCAAATTCTAGATTGCAGGGCTCACTCGCTCACCCCTCCTGTCAGGTAAATGACAGCGGCCTCGTAGGGACAAAAAGCCTTGCGCACGACTTTTTCAGGAGTAGGTCTATCTAGCCACGAGGTGAATGTTTATTTAGAAATCTAAACCATGTTACGATATTGTAATGAATCCCTCACGAGCAGGAGACCAGAGGAGCGTTCGGGAAAAAGGCCTGTTTATTTGAGCACTCCAGAAACTCTGGTAACACACCACTCCGTTCCAAACTCTGACTCTTCTAGCATAACAGACACACTTCATGACTTTACACGCATACACGTTTACTGTGCTGAGTGGGGACCCCCTCCCCTCTCTGCTCTGCCAATCTCCAGCCCGCACACTGACTGACAGCGTAGCCGGTAAACAGAGCTCAGCTGTTTATTTAGCCTAGCAATATCTCCGGACTATAGTAGCTGCAATGGACGACTTTGAACGCGATTTTGAAGAGTTTCTTGTAGCGGACACAGACCCAGAGCCATACCTGTTTGAGCCAGAGCATACAGATGAGGAACTCCATGTGTTTGATGCTGAGCGGGTGAGAAGAGAGGCTGAATGCACAGAATGGGATTCGGTGCTACTGCTGCCATTGTTGGGGAGATATATCATCAGGAGGAAAAGCGCCGCAGAGAGTGCATCACAAGGAGTGAAGCTGCGTCTTCTTTTCCTCGCAGATGACGGTTTGGGTTCATTCTCTCCTGTTGCGTGGTAAGTGTGGTCCATTCGCAAACTTTATAACTAAATGATGTAAAAGTGGTACTGTGGGATAGCTAACTGCCATTAAGGTTCAGTCTTTACTGCACCGGCCCACCTGCCTTTTACTCAGTCACTCTTTCTCTCTCACATGTTCCCTATCAAAATGAAGAAGCAATGTCAAAAATAAACAGAAAAGAAAGTATTAAAGTAAGATTTTAGCTCCTAGTGAACTAACTCATTGGCTTGGGCTAACCCTGCTTCCAACCGAACTCACACACATGCACAAAATAAACAGATCAACGCTCATGTTACCCAGATTTTAGCCTTCAGCAGAGCAACATTAACTCCATTTAAAACTTCAAATCACTCAGTCATTACAAATTGCTCCCAGGACGCTCTGAATGACCTCAAATTGTGCAGCCTCCACTGTTTCAACTGTACAAATACACAAAACACTTGGAGCTTGTAATTTTAAGCTGAAGCACTTTAAAAACAGTGATCTCAAAGTTTCAAGTGGACTTTAAATGGTTCACTGTCAGTTGTCCTCCCATGACCCCCCTCCGCCTTTATCACTGTTATGCCTGAATAAAACCTCAGTCTGTGTGCACCTCTCCTGCACCTGTACCCCCTCCCTCCATCAACACTCATTTATCTTGTCATTCCTCCTATCACTCCCTCACCCAGACTCCCCCTCTTCCCCTATTCTGCTTTCTCTCTTCCTCCTACTTGTCTCCCTGATTTATAGGAGGCGGTGTGCAGTTCACACACATTCCACTTCTGACACACACACCCCCTCCTGCCACTGGACTCTCATATCTAGGCACGGTCGTTTGTCTTCATGATCCTCCGATGGAGAGAAGAAGGAGAGGGAGGGCGAGAGACAATAGGAGGAGTGTTTTTGTTGCGCGGGTCAGACTATCTTTTCATACACCTCCGTCTGCCTCTTGCTGCCTCTCAAGGAGTAGTCTCTGATGTGTGTGTGTTAATGTGTGTGTAGATTGGCTGTGTGTCTCTATCTCCTGTGTCAAAGTTTCCAGGCCTGGCGGCTCCTACATGAAAGAGCCCCTGAAGTCTTTATAGAGAACAAACGGCTCCCTGACGCAATGCTCCAGGTTCAGGAAGGACACACACTCACACATGCACACGACGACCCATGCCACACACTCACTGGCTCACTCACTCACTCATTCACTCATGCAGACACACCACATCCACAACCCACAATCCACAAATCCCCATCCTTGCACACCCCCGCTGGCCAGGCCTAATTAGTTATGTGGTCGGCACTCTGCTCTATCCCAGAGCCCCAAATGGCAGCAGGTCATAAAACCTTAAGTGTTCCACCAGTCAGAGCCGTGCAACTGTGGCCATATATCCTCCAACGCGGCCCAGCCAGGGCTGACTCGTATCAAGGCCCATCTCTCACAGGCCTACTGACATCCATGAAATCCCTTTATGGCATTTTCAAAGGCATTTCTAAGAGATTTCTGGCACTTCTGCTTTGCATCTCTGTTTTTTATGCTCCCTCAGGTAGGAAAATAGCCTGAGCTCACACAGCGTCAGACGGGCTCAAGCATTAAACTCTTTCCCAAGGGATCAGTGTCCACACAAGTGTACAAGAGCACATGCACACACACTATTAACCCCAAAAGTAAACGTTACTTTCAGCTGGTGAGTTGGATTCCCATAGTTTGTTTCCCTGGCACCCGACACCTACCGTCCTGCCCTCGGTAACCCTGGCGACGACAGACGGGTGTTTCTTGTGACATTGTTTTGCTCAAGGGAATTGTGTTTAGATCTATGTGTGTGTGTGTGTGTGTGTGTTTGTCCAATTTCAAACACCTATTATCTTTTAGATACTGCAGGGAGTCACTGAATGGTTTGGTCATCTGACCTCTTCTTCTCTGTGTGCGTCACACTCTGCAGGTGGAAGGAGGAAGTAAAGAAATACATGTTTTAAAGGTACGTTTCATCTACTGGATTTCAGTTGATTTTGTGAGACTGCATCATGTTTTAAATTAAAGCAATAGTTCATTTTTAAGGTCCAATTCATGCTAGAAGAAATGGAGTTTCTTGTCCCACCATGTCAGAAATAAAAAGTGTGTATAGCAGTTCTGAACCACCACACCGGGAGGTGGAGTTAAGAGCCAGTGATAGTAGAGAGTGGGGAGTCATAATATTTTCAGACAGTCTCTGTTGAAAGGCATTTTTAGTGTTGCACTCAGTTGTTCACATGAAAAGTGAAAGAACTACTTGTGTAAAGGATGAAAAAAGATGCAAACCCTGCTGACTAATCACTGCATGAATCTGGTGTGAAAGTCGGATTGATGGTTTTGGAGAGTGCAATAAATTGTTGTACACAGCGCCCAACCAAATTCTGATGTAAGAAAGGTGTTTTAGGAGGGGGTTACCAAAGCTTTTCTGATGAAACATACCGGTGCCTTAAATATGAAGCCACAACCAGCAGGTGATTAGTCTAATTTAGCATTTTAGCATTTAGAACTCACTATATTCAAAGAAGATTGAAATTGACAGACAATCCTCATAAAGAAAATCACATTCCTGTATTGCGACTGTTTCCGAGATGGCTGCCCAGGTTACAAACTTTCTCATTTTACAGCTAAACAGTACACCAAAATATGTTTCTGAACATTTGAGGTCAGAAATAGACAATGCAGTTACAGAATCTCGGTTTATATTTGATCAGCGCTGCCTAATTTGACAGTTTGACCACAGTTCAGGGGCAGTGATTGACATGATTGACAGCTGCGTTAGATACTCCTCAGCTCTGATTGACACACTAGAGTCGATTCTAACAAACACCATTAGAAGCAATAGGAAGAGAAGGGTCATGATTTTTTTCACAGATTATATGTCCCATGTACTTCTTTCAGGATGCACACAATATGACAGAGTTATTTTCATAAAAGTTACCGAGTGTAGTTTTAAAAGACCAGTGTGAGGGATTTAATGCCATCTAGCGGTGAGGTTGCAGAATGCAGCAGACTCTGTGGAAAAGCACCCACGCCTGATGTATACATGAAGGGCTCATTTTAAACTAATAAAACAACAATTCTTATTTTCAGGTGATTTTAAACTAATAAAAACATTACATTTCTGCCAATAGATCCCCCTAAACTAGTGGTTCCCAACTGGTGGATCACAGTCCAAAATTGGGTTGCGGGTCCGTTCTGAATGGACTGCAAGTGACTTGTAAATGTGTGACGTTTGTAAAAAACACACTTTATTTTTAAGTAAGTGAATTTTCAGCACAGAGCTTTTATTTTGAAGTGCTGTTTCCTGCTGTAGACTGAGTGACTAACAGACAGCTCCTGGACAGAGACAGTGAACTAGCTTGATGACATGGCCAAACGCAAGGATGATGCTGAATGTATTAAATTGTATAGACCTTGAACTAATGACGAAGAAGAAATCTGGACTGTGTGGCTGGCTGGACAGTTGGGGACTACTGTCCTAAATGGTACACACTGGGCCTTTAAATGCTGTTTTTGCTCAAATGAAATAATGTATTTTATTATTTTAGTATTTTAGTTTATTAATATTTGTGCTCTTCTGTGGAACTAAGTGGCAAACACAGAGTACATCACATGATGATATTACACATTCACATTGTTTATATCTACATATCTGGCATTGTTGAAGTATTTTTTTCATTCTTTGGTTGTTTTGCACACAGAAGTAACATTGAATAGTGTCTTCACATTTTGTACTTAACATAAAGTCAGGTTTAGGAAAGTTAAGTTACGGAGAATAGGTTTAGCAAAACAAGTATGGATGGGTGTTGTCACGTTGTGTACTTAACGTTAAGTTATGCACTTAACGGAAAGTTATAGCCTGGTTCCAGACCATAGACCCCGCCCACTCAACTGAGTAGGCTTGCATCTCTGGTCTGGCATACTGCAATGAATTGGCGATTTATCTCGTCCAAACGATGGACGAACCAATGGGGGCGGGTCTAGCGATTAGCCAATCGGTGCTACGCTGATGTCAAGCTGTACGCCGGTGGATAACTGGTGAGGATAGCAACAATGGCAACCGCTACAGATCCTACAGACCATATTAACGATGCTATCGAGGTATTTCGCCACTACTTGCGTTAATGGAGGACCAAATTAAGGAAGCTGCTAAACTGGATTTAACGGCGATGCGGCTGGGCGTGCACGACGACGGAGACATTTTAAACGGGCAATGCTCGCTTGTTTTCGGCACCCCCGAGGCATGGATACTAATGACATCAGATTCTGGGTGAGTCGTTGATCTCTACTGATTGGTTAGGGAAAAATCAAATTCCCTCCCCTTTGTAAATCGCCTTCAATGGAGGCAATGTCAGACTGAAGGTTCTGGGAGCTTCAGTCTGACACTCACGCTAGGAAAGTTACGTACCTAATGTAAAGTTAAGTAGGTTAGGTTTAGGAAAAGAAACATGGTGACAACATATCTTAAAGTAACTCCAAGTTTACCTGGTTTCATACTGACATGATCACCTGTCTCCTGGGGAAAGTCCTGTGTTTGTTTGACCCATCCACCAACCCAGCCTCCCCCCTTACAAGGACATTTATTTATACTACTTCCTTTTTTTTACTTCCATCAGCACATTTGGCACATGAGCACAGCCTTCTCGATTACATGGATTAACGAATTATGAATTATGAATTACATATGAACAGTGCATGACAACAGCCTGTTGCCCACATATCTTTATAGTTAATTTGAGTTTTCATCTTATTTTCTGTCTGCCTACTTGTATTTTCGTGTGTGTGTGTGTGTGTGTGTGTGTGTGAATGCTCTACCCTGCCCTGGCCAGCCAGCCCAGTGAGATTAATAGGGCTCAGTGTAATCAGGAGGTAATGGGAGGCTCATAGGCGTCTAGACAGTGTTCAGACCAAACTGCAACTCCTACACCCCAAACACTGGGGGAATATGACAGGAAGAGGACAAAAGGTAAAAAAAAAAAAGTTTTAATCTTAACTGTTTTCAGCTATTATGATAGTAACATCATCCACAGAGACACAGCTTATATTGAAAGAATGAGGCCAAAGCAGCGTTCACACAAATGTGAAAGTGAACTCTGTGATTTACTGTGGAACAACAGGCTAATGTAAAAAAAAATGTATTTTTATCACTCCCTATACCTTTTGCATATAAATCGAGAGGAGAGCAGAAATGTTGAGAGGAGTAATGAGGGGAGGGGTAAGAAGAGGAACACACACAGCATATCTTCAGACTTTAAGCCACAACCTCCCAAAACCACAGAAAAATAAATAAGCCAGAAGGGGGAGAAAAAAATGTATGCGTCTGGAAAAAATGACCTCATGTTTAGTCATGTAGCTTTACAGGACAATACCCAGGACACGATTAAATATTTTATTAATATATTTTTATGACAACCTTGTCAAACCGCAGAGCAGAGCTGAAGGTACCATATCGGAAAGAGGGTGAGAGAGAAGAAAGAAAAGGAACGATGAGGAGCTTGGGTGGCTGATGTGTTGCTGATGATGTGTACGTTAGAGCTGATTGCTGGAAAAACACTTATAAAGTCATTGATATGAAGATGAAAGAAACGCCCCTGACCACTGAACCGTCTGCTGACTTTGGCAAACGGGGTGATTTTAATTACCAAAGACTACATGTGACAAATATGTTTAACGTAAGAAGTCACAAGATCTTCCAGTTTTCCTCAGTGAGGTTAGAGATCCATGTTTAAGACAGCAGCTCCCACTGAGCGCTCGTGAAGTTCTCCATGCTGAATTTGAGTTACAGAGAGACAACACTAGTGCAGAAGCAACTTTGTCATAGTGGTAAAATAAGAGTCAAGGCATTAACTTTGAAATGATAGCCTTTGGGTTTAAAGGGAGCGTTGGAAATAAGGCAGCAATTCTTCATATCTGAGAAGCTGGATCCATTAAACGTTTTTGTTTGAAAAATAACTTCAACAATTATCAAAATAGTGCCAACTAATTACATCATCTGCACTTGTATGTTTTTATATGGTTTGTGTACAAAGATTAAAATTTGTAAAGTAACTAGTAACTAAAGTTATCAAATAATTGACCCTTCGCTAAGTCCCGCCCCTAGACGCAGACTGGCCAATCAGACCAGGGTCCGACAACACCTCAGCTGTGCGCCATTGACTCAGATTCCTTCATTTTCAGGCTGGTTTTGTGGATTTGGAGCTAAATGTTGTGCCTGGGGCACGTCGTGTATTAATGATACTCGTTACCTGGAGAGGTTGGAAAAAGATATACGTTTCTTCCCTGTTTCAAAACCTGAAAAGTGTAGGGTTAGCTAGCTAGCTACTGAAGATATAGCCTACTGAATGTATACACATGCTGCTTTTGCTTTGTAATGATTATAACAGGGAAACAAAGACCGACCCTGCTGTACAGGAACCAGGGAAGGGAAGCAGGGAGGCTTTGCTGATATTCAACCAGCTCTGTGTCATCACAGTGTGTGCAGATGAACGTTGTTTGACTGACCCTTCCAGCTACAGAGGTCCGGGTGCTGGCAGCGGCATGTGGGTGAAGCCAAACAACGTTCATCTGCACACACTGTGATGCCACACAGCTGGTTCAATATCAGCAAATTTTCCCTTTATATTCATTGTCTTGTGTGGGGATCAGCAGTGATGTGGTGGTTCACTTTTACACTGTGATCTGCAGTCTATAGTTCGGCTTTAGCTTCTAACTATCTTTGTCTTTTTAACCTGTTGTTGCTGCTGAGTCAGTTTGACATCCTGGATATATCCTTCAAACACAGACTGTAGACCCCTCTGTCTGCTTCTCTCTGTAATCACTGCTTCATTTGTCCAAAACTTTGTTACATCCACCACTGATAATCTACGATAACAACAAGGAGCAGTTGTGTGAACCTGAGCTGAAACAGGATTTTAGTAAGTCTTGCAATGAGTTTTCAAAACAGCCTTTGCAACTCTTTATTCACTTTTATTTTGAAGCTGTGTGAGACATGTGAGCACATTTTTTTAAAAAGATGATATGCCAACAAGTGTTTCCCAAGAACTTCCCAAGAACTTTCCAAGAATTTGGGAAACTCTGGAAATCATCAAGTCGTACTCCACCTAATGTGCTCTGATCTGCCCGGAGGCTCCTGCCCTAAAACAGAGAAAAACATTTCCGTTTGCTGGATATTAATTAATCTGTTTATTTATTTGTTACATGGATTCACAGAAGGTATGATTACAGTGAAATGTAATCCCATCAGCTCCTTCAATGTGTGTATTGCAGTTTAGTCCCTTTTTGGCTCTTTTACTGCTCTTCTTACATTGTAGGGCTGCTGCTTTATAATCATCTGTGTTACTGGACTGGCTTAAGTGTGTGTGCTTGTGCCGGATGGTTCTGGTAATCCATGGTTTCTGGTCAGGCAATGATTTAACTGTAGCTTTGAGTACAGTTTCTTCACTAAATTCACTGATGCCATTGGCGATGTTGACCATGGTGTCCTGGATCATGCTCCAGATTGCGTCATGTGGTGCACACTGCAGGATGGCCTCTGATTGGCCTGACCATTTCTGACCTCTTGCATCACTGGGGTATGCGTAATAGTTTGTTTGAGACATGTATAGCTGCAGACACATTCTGTTTCTAGTGTACACGACATACCCCTACAAACACTACTGTTTCTTTAACCCTGCTACACGGCAATACCATAGTGATAAATATGAGACCAAATGTAGCAGTAATCCAATTCATTATACATGAAGACGTGTTTCAGCCCTTACCATTACCCTAACCACCTCTCTTATAACCTAATTCTTCATAACTAGCTATTAGATAATTTAGCTTGTTTGTCAAAGATGGAGTTTCCGGGCCAACAGGCGATTGTATGTAGCTGCTCCAGCCACAGCTATATCTACTCGGTTTGTTCACATATTTTGACCTCAGACTATATAATAAAGATGGATGACAAAAGTAAAGGCAAAACATCTCAAACGCCTCCTGGTGGCTGGCTGCAGTATAGGTCATCAAGGCCGCCCCCTCCATGTTTGTGGATGGGACAAGGGCCATATGGAAACATCCAAGTGCACATCAAATAAACTTTTCCCAAGGATGGTTTCTGTCATTTTAGGTTGTTGTTATTACACTGATGTTTGTTCAAGTGGTTTTCTTAGTTATTTGATGCTACAAAAAGTGGGTTTGACATCATGACTGACAGCTGTGTGTGCCTATCGGTGTGCTTGCGGTCAGTTGTGTTGCTCGCAATTAGTCGGAGGGGTGTGGGGTGGCAACTCATGCAGAGATTGCTGCGCAGACTCTGGCTCCGGCGCATTTTAGCAGATGCCGTATCGGGGATATTTTGGCTTCATTTGTGTGGGAGATGGTGGAGAAGTGTTGTCCAGCTTTATATACAGTCATTGATATCCAAACTCCAAAAAAAAAAAAAAAAAGTACAATCACGCATGATCTTCAAACTGAACTCATTTTACTGAATCATTGTTTTCACTTAAAGAATCTGTAACTTTTAACAGTGGAGCTCCACTGACAACACACTATGTTGTGTTATATGTAATTGATTTAATTGATGCTGAAGCAGGGATCCATCCAGGAACTGCCTGGGATCAGTAATCCAGCTGAGAAGTTAAACACTCATTCATTTAAAGGTTTTGCTTTACTGTTTGTGTGAGAATTGGTGACGTTTATCCTCAATACTGTCAACATGTCCCACCTTGTCTCTGTTCCTAAGCAGCTCTGGCACTGCAAGTAGTAGAAATATGTCTAATCTGTCTGAAACAGTCATGTGCAAACATATTTTACATATCAGATCTGAACCCTGACTTGGCAGATTATGATATACACCAGAACAACCCAGACAAACACAGTTTTATGGCACGCTGCTCCTTTGTTCGCCATCATAAATATCATCATCATCACATAGTAGCATCCGTATCCTCGGCCTCTCAGGCTTCTCAGCACACACCGGAGTTCAAAATATGACTGTTAAAACAAATGAAACATGGCACCCTTAAAATACACAGCAAGGAGCCGGTGACCTTTTTTCAGAAAATAAACACAGACATTACTCAGACTACAGAAGAGGGGGTGGGCGTGAGCCGAGGCAAGGTGCTGACATGGGTGACAGTGGGTGGGGGAGCCACGCAATGAGATTTTCAGTGTGGCAGAGGGGTTGAGGGAGCTAAGAGGTTTGAGAGGTTGGATTAAGAGAAGGAGGGTAATTCAGAAAGGAGGAGCTGAGGGCATGCAGCGGTTTGGCAAGTGGGAGGTGTAGGTTTGGAGACAGAGAGGGAAGGAATTGGGAGGGGGAGTAAGGAGATATATGATGTGGTAATGGGGTTTATCCAACTTCCACACACACATGAACTCTACCTTTTGTCGGCCACCCGGCCATGAAAACACCCCATGACTTGCTGTTGGCTAAAGTGCCCAGCCAATCAGAGAGGGAGACGTAGAGGAAGGTGGGACAAGAGAACCAATGAGTCAGCTTCTGGGTGTGGAGAGAGAAGCAAAGAGCAGCCAAGAGAGTCCCAGTGACACAATGAAGAAGAGGCAGATAGGTCAGGAGTTAAACTCATCTCCTTTACTCCCACTGTCTCCCACTGACTCCCTCTCCCTTAAATGTTCCACTCAAAATTTGCTTTATTGGCAAGACCTTGATAAAGAACAGTATCGCCAATGTTAGGCATGGTTTACAAGTTAAATATAAGTATACGGCTGTATTAATCTGCCTCTGTGTAGACCTGAATCAGTTCAAAGAAGACTTTGTCACACCAGTTTTCTTGCCACACTCTCATAGTTACATAGAAGGTTGCACTGTATATACAGTACAGTATGTCCAATCGGTGAGTGAGAGGAGCAAACGAGATGAAGATGAGGGAGATGTGGACAGAAACGGCTCGGGGGAATCTGAGGAGGACACAATGTCAAGGAGAGAGAAAGAGAAAGAAAGAAGCAGAACGAGAGAGAAGTGTCTAGTTTCAGATTTACAGCGGTGGTGGGAGAGATTTGGCTGCGCTCTTACAGCACACCGAGGACAGAGCCAGATGAGGAGTAGGAAGACAGATTTACATGGTGAGAACAGCTCTGGCTGTTCTGGAGCGGCACACTAAACACATACTGTTCTCCAGTGATCTCTTTATTTAAAAAACAAAAATACCAAATGACAACTGCTTGTCGGAAAACATGGTACTTACATCTTAAAAATCAACACTCTTTTGCAACAATCAATCAGCATGTAAATTTAGTGAAACACACCCAACACACAAGACTGTGAGTCCGTTCTTCCCAAGCCGCCTACTCAAATTTTATTGTGGTATTATGATGATTTATGGATCCAACATCCAACAGGGATTCAGTGTAAAGATAGTCTCTGCTATGTGCTGTAAGATAATGTATTTTCAGTTTATTAACTAAAGTAATAAGCTGCATTTGTATACAAAAAATGTATATAATAACCTGTCTTGGCCAAAAATGTGTGGCATTTATTAGCTTCCAAAAATGACAATGTCGGTTGGTCCACCATTTTGGTCCAAATTTGATCATCAAAAATGATTGGATAGCTTGCCATGAACGTTAGTAAACAAGTCGCATGGTGTTTTCCATCATGATACGTCTTGATTATTAGTATTTGCAGCTTGAATAACCCTCACGCTGGTTGGCTGAGAAGCAATTATCCCATCTTGGTGGAACAAACTCGCTCTACATTGAGGAGGAGGACAGCCACATAGGTTGTTTATTAACACATAAATTAACGCCTCTACCACTAGCGTAAGATCTACACAAAAACTCAACCCTGACCTCAAAATCCAATATGGCTGCCTCACTATCAACAGCCCCTTTTAAATAGGAATTGTGCAAATTTTTAGGAAATTCTTTCAGCATTGACAGTATAAAAGCAAAATCGGAGAGTGCCACAAAATGCCGCCTGTGTGCCTACTTTTGTTCATACAGAATGCGCCTTTTTCGGGGCAATGGGAGGCCTGAACAAGTAACAAAACATGTAGCTCAGCGTGTGACATTAAAGTGACGTGGGAGGGAAGCCGCGGCTGGTCAGTCCTTCGGTGATTCTCTCATAAGTCGGCCCGTCCTTCACCGTCCTCGTCATCTGACGGTTAATGGCCTCTTCGTTTGCGAGAACAAGGAGGGCACGCAATTCCTTGTCTCCCCAGTTGCTCATCTTTCCAGTGTCTGTCAGGTTTGCGTTTCCCTCTTGCTACTAGCTGCTCATTCCTGCTATCAGCTGTTTCCTGTTAGTCCACCGCCAGTGGGTCGCATGTGCGGCGTCATCAACAGCTCCTCCCACAAGTCTTCAACAGTCCCTCCCGTGGTGGAAGGGTGCCTTGTTCTTTTTAAACCAAAAAAGTTCCGGCAATCAACTCTACTGTGTGTGTATTTGCAAAACGCATTATTATGTATGTCAGATTGAGACTCCTTGAGCAAGACTTACTCACAATAACAAGCACACCATAGAAAGGAAAGGTAGGGGAAAACTTTTTACTTCTCTGTAAGGTCTTCTCTCTAATGTTGTTAGACACTTGTGAAACAATCTGGGCTTGTCATTGGCACATAGAGGCACTCTTAATGGACATAAATTGAGGGTGCACAGTTGCCCATAGGGATTGTATTGCAGTAATCACCGTATTCGCCGCCGTGTCTTGCTCAATACTGGACCAATTTCAAAAACTGTTGTCTCCATTTGTCACTTAGGCCCCAAAACATGGGAAAACAGGGTCCAGGTTGAAAAATGCCAAAGTTACCCTTTAACTGAATTGACCATCCAGACTTCTTAACAAAATTTTGGTTTCACACTGAGGTGGTTTCTATCAGACCTCCACTGTTTACTTCCACAAACATTTAGTCACACCACAAACTATCATTAATTTCCCTCTGTGTAACCAATAATAACAGAGCAGGGCAGGAAATGGGCCATTATGAGTCTCTGTGTGAAGGTCTGTCCCGTGTGTTTCCACTCTGACAACACTGGGATAAACCCCTGTAGGTGTGTGTGTGTGTGTGTGTGTGTGTATGTGTGTTTCTCTGTGTGTGTTTGTGTGCCTCTTTTGGGGTTTTACTCCTTATTTAAGACCAATATTTACCCAGCAGCCCCAGGGTGAGATTACCTCATATTCTCCCGCCCAGCTGTGCTTTCTCAGTGTTTCCACGACAACCGGTGGAATGTCCCATCATGTTTATCTGCCTGTCGGGAAAACAGAGAGCGAAAGGAAGAGGAGGCAGCGGAGGGAGATGGAGAAGGTACACTTAGGTTGGAGTGTGTTTACAAGACGGACACTTGTGCGCTCACACTCTCGTGTATATGGAACAAGCACTCAGGAACGCATACTGTTGGTATGTAACTGATGTGACTGGTGTCAGAGCATGTTCACACTGTCAAAATGCTGCTGAAAGGTGATCAATACTTCACCTGGGAACTGCCACACATTTAAGAAGCTAAAAACAGCCCTGCAAAGTTTCTCATGTCTTGACCATTTTCATTCAGTGGGCATTTTTTTTAAACTTTTGATTTATGACGACTAGGAACTTGCAGTAATACTTGACATTACCATTTCAAAGCAGAATAAAATCACATAATTAATGGTTTATAACATACCATAACACTGCTGTAACCAAATATAAGGGTAGTTAATGTTTTTTAAAGTATGTATCTGCAATTAAAGCAAGTTTTTTACAACAGGAATGGTGCCATAAGGCCATTAAGTGCACGTGGCAAAAAGAGACTGACCAGTGTCTGGAATATGATAGGAAGTCGTTAATAAAGCGGTCAAACATAAACAATATACTAGGCAACTAAAGCAACAACTAATGAAGCTCTAGTATAAGGTCGGTCAGGAAGACGATACTTTTCATGCTCAGGCTGCTTTCTTTCTCACCCTGTCACTCCTTGCATGCATGCTCACTCAATATCTCTGTGTCTGTCAATTGAGTCATCAGCTGATTGACAGTCAACCAATAACAAACCATCTCTGTCAGCCTATCATCTCACTACTCCTCATTTCTTTTTCTGCCGTAGTCCTTTCTTGCTGCAGTCATGCACGCCCTCCACCTCCCCGTCACCACGGATTCATCAGCCTCATCTGCCTCAGCAGTCAGCAGCCTCAGAGTCATCAGCCACCACCACCACCAGTGTCCTATTATCGATGTATAATTTATGCATGAGGGTGATTCATCATCATTAACTCACTTTAATAAAGATAGCAACATGCATGCCACTTCAGCATTGAAGCACGGCTGCACAAAACCATATACTTCACTCGCTTTGAATGACAGGCTGTTTCCATTGTCCCACTCAGTCTGCCATTATTAATTTCTCTGTCTTATAGTCAACATACATATGTCAAAACGAAAACAAGGAAGCTTAAAGATTTAGTGCTCACACATTTGTGTGCTTATAGGCTGTTTTGCTTTTTAACCTATATGTGTCTTATTTGGGTTGTTAAACCATACAAATACAGTACATCACTTTGCTGAGTATCCTGTGCCCTGCTGCAGCTGACCGTATTGTATCATACTGTGATGTTTGGTTCCATTTTTACAGTATTAATATGATCAGTTACCTAGTTAGTCCAGCTCTGTGAAGCTGCAAGAATTTTCCATGCCTCTGGAACGATTCGTCATCGCGAGTGGGCTTTAAAACCACCAGCACTAGCTGAATTCAGAAACTTTCAGAACAGCACAGCCTCTCCTCCTTAAACCACAATAGTTGAGTTGCCCTTGAGTAAGTTATTTAACCCCAAGAGACTCAAAGTCTGGAAACTGTTTTTGTTCTGAACAGAACCTGTGTTTATGTATGAAATCCAACCTTCCGTGCTGCCTATTCAGTTATTAGGCAAATCAGTGTTTGTGTTCTTAGTCAAAATGCCTGATTTAAGTATAACAAAATTAAATTTGAAAAACTTTTTTGGGTCAAACAGAAAGGAAATTCTATTTGACAAGGTAAATGTGGATTCCACCCCCACATAACCTCAACAGCAATGTGCAACATTTCAAATAAGCTGGACCAACTCTGTAAATGTCTCCCTGCAGGTCAGCTGCTCATGATGGACTCAACATATTACTTTCACCCAAAACTGCCTCATACACACATGTAGCATGTGAAGTTGTGGGGTGATCATGTATCAATTTTTGTCATTTTTAGTTTCCAGAGAGCGTGAACGATGACTGGGTTCATACAGTAATCTCAGTAAAGCTTAACCCAAAACACAGGTCAGACTTAAATGATGTGACTCAACTCTTTCTCAGCATCTTAGTCATCACCACTATCATCATCATCATCACCATCAACAACAATAATAATAGGTTTGGTCTTACTAACATAGAGTATGTTAAAGTGTCCAGACACTTTCTCCAGAGCCACAAAGCCCAGTTACACTGGTGACTCTCAGCCGTCCCTGCAGTGTGGACTCTGTCCTGCCATGGGAACGCACAGTTATTTGCTTTAATTTGCAACAGAAAAGCGCGTGGTGTATAGAGACTGTTAGGGAATGTTCTATTTGGTCTTCTCTCGGCCTGTTTAAGTGATAAAAGTGTCATTATTTAGCCTCTGAAGCAGAGGGGAGAGTGCAAACAAGACTGTATGACCCTCTGTCAAGAGCCTCCGTTCTTCAGAAGCTCATTAAGGGCCTCCAGGAGGACAGCGCATCAATTGGCAGGGCCCTCCAGCTTCCTCTCGGCCTTTTTAAGCCTCCCTCCGCGGATTTAACCCACTCACCGGCCGACTAACGTTAGAAATGGACTCAATTTAGAGCAAGAAGGGACATGAAAGATGTCGCGCTGTGAGGAGGCATAGGCGACTTATTAAAACAGCAGGAAGGACCCTTGGACTTGAGCCAAATAGGATCTCACCCTGTCGTGCTCCGACCGGATTTTGGAGAAGTTTGGATTTACCTGTTGAGATGCTCTCCTGCTTTGGTCTCTGTGTCCGGTGACTGATTTCTACCAGTCCTGAAAGCTGTGTGTGTGATTGGTGTCAGACATATAAAAGTGACATATTCTCTGAGAGGGTGCAGTTTGGGACCGAATGTTGAGATGCAAGTAGACTCCAACTTACTACATTTTGTCAATGACATGAACCAGATGGAGTTTCCGCAAAAGTGCACTTTGGGACCGAATCAGCAGGTGGATGATGACGCATCCAGCCCGAGCGACCAGACGCGGCTGAGCGACTCGCCCTGGAGCGACCTGGAAAGCGGCGAGCGCACCGCGGAGCTCTGCACCGAGCATCTGGTGATGGGCGCACCGAGGTACTACAGCCGCGGGGCGCACGGGCATCACGGCAGGGCCAAACGGAGGAGGATCATCACCGTGGTCCAGCGGCAGGCGGCCAATGTGCGGGAAAGGAAGCGGATGTTTAGCCTGAATGAGGCGTTTGATGAACTGAGGAGGAAAGTTCCCACATTCGCCTACGAGAAGAGACTGTCCCGCATCGACACGCTGCGTCTGGCCATCGTCTACATCTCATTTATGACGGACCTGCTGGAGAACACCTGATTTAAAGGAGCCCAATGTGAACTTTATTCCTTGGAGACTTTGGGTTTGATATGAAATGGCTGAACTGGTGAATTTATATTCATGTTTCTGCAAACCGGGGGTCAGTTCCTGAAATATTAGAACTATACCACAACAAATATTTAAAAACTATACAGACATTTTTACATTTCAATAACTCATCTCTCAGAAAAGTAAAGCGGTGACATCATGATTTAATTTTGCCAATGACCTGCTAAATTATTGGACGTGACCTAAACCAGCCGAGAGCAACTCCTCCAAATATTTCTCTTAATATATGTGACTTTTTGCTGCTTTTAAATAAATCTATATGCTATAATAATTTGTGTTCTTCGCTGCGCACTAAAGAAAACAACATAAGATGTCATTTATAATTTTGCCAGACTGTAATGTGCACAATCAATACTCCTAAATGCATTTGTTTCGTATTAGAAGGATCCGTCCAGACTGAAACAGTAATAATATAATTTTCAATATAAGCTATACATTGTAGGTAGGTTTCTTTGGACATGGGCGGATTATGAGACAGCACCCCTGTGAGCACAGATATGCAAAAGGCCCCACCACCTCTCCTACATTGGGCTCAACCAATTATTATCGAAATCGCAATATCCAAATTTCAGGAGCTGCTGTTTTTTGATAAATATAAAAAATGAGTCACACCAAACCATTACAAGAAGCACTGTGGTCTTACAGAGATGCTCCGGCCTAAAAATCAGATGTCCAAATGGTACAGACCCCAGCAAAAAATACGTCATACTTATTTGTTTACTTTTTCTGTCAATATGAAATGCAAAACTTACAATTCCCACTAAACTGTGACTCATATTGTAATCACAACATCTGTCAAGATAATCGCAGTATGATATTTATTTATGGTATAGTTCCTTCGCGTCTCCTTTCCTGCATCCTGCATCTCCTTGTGGTCACTTGGGGTCTCTTCCTGCTCGGTAGGTGTTAATTTGAGTGACATTTTGCTGGGTCCTGACAGGACTGCTCAGTGATCCATCCATGTCTGTGCAACGCTGACGCGTCAGGTGTGTTATTTCAGCACTTTGGAGAGCGGCACAGCCTCACCTGGTCTGATTTTGAGCAGGTGTGGCTGAGGACAAGGATTTAGATTTAGGCTTTCCTCAAAAGAAAAAAAAAAACGAACAAACGATAGAAAGATTTAAAATCCTTATCAAGTATGTCACGTGCAAATGTGTTAAGATTCAGGGGATTTGAATCACAAATCACTGCGTGACGCTGGATGTTATCTTTAACACAGAGGTGTAAATTGAGTCAGCTCAGGGGGATCCAGGCCCGACAGGCGCTTGTGGCGGCTTCTCCTCATAAAAAGGGACCAGTGTGTCATCCTCCCTCATCAGAGGTGAGGCCTCCCTGTGGATAACTCACACCACAGACCACCTTCAGAAGTTGCCAGATCCAGTTTCAGCCACATGTAGAGGTATTCATGCTGGATCTTGATATTATATCGTGGCAGGCCCCAGAGCTGGGTGGTCATGTGTGCGTGTTTAGTATCTCCATCTCTCTTTCTCTCTCTCCTCACAGTCCATCTTTATCACCTCCCGTGTTTGCATTCAGCCCCAGCCGTACACCGCCTTTGGCGACCCCGCTGTGCGCACGGATCCGCCCTGAGAGCTCCCTGGGCCGGGTCGTCTTTTAAACCTGAGCCGCGGTGTCCACATCCCTGCGGGAGGCAGACCCATTTAAGCGCATACCTCAACGCGGGGCCGCTGACGGGAAAATAAACACCTCGGTGTGCTTACGAGCAGTGACCTCCTGCTGCGACAACCTCCTGTGTTTCAGTAGGTCTGATATTTTTCACCGCCACCACTGCTCCCATCTCAGGCGCTGTCTAGACCTGTACAGGGAGAGCTGAGGCCTGCAACAGACAGCAGGCATGTGCAGGAATTTATGTCATCTTCTCATTGTTTTTCATTTATTTGCAAAAGGATATAAATACAAGCAAATCCATGTTGAAGTACAGCAACTTTTAAAAAAGGACTTGGGAATTAGTTTATTCTACTGGCTTTAAAAATAGATACAAATTGCTTTGTTAAATTTACAATAAATCCAAACATTATGCATCAGAGGTAGAAATACTTTGGGGTGGGGAAGGGAGAAAGAATTCATTCCTAAGAGAGGGACCGTTCCTCCTGTCCAAATCTACACCTATAATTCAGTAACACCGCGCCCCTTGTACACCCCCTTTCGCAATCTTAAGGAGTCTTAAACACCATTTCTGATATTATAGCTAGAGCTCTCCTTCCCCTGCAGTATTATGTTACACCCCTCCTCACCCAATCACAGCGCTCCCCAAAATCCTCCTGCCCGCTCCCCGCTATAAGAGCCCCGCTTGTCCCAGTCTGGCATACACCTCTCCCTCTCCGTTGCGCACGAGATTTACTGTAATACCAGCCCACCCCCTTACTGCAGGCCACGCTTCTTATTACCTGTCGTGTTTGTTGATGTTGTAGCCAGTTCAGTGGATTAGGGTCAGGGGTTATTACGCTCCTACAGACCACAGAAAAGGTTTTGGAAAAGACGATGCGGGAAGAGGACTCCTCCCCAATGGACAGCGCGGGGAACAGCGAGGAGGAGACAGACCGTCAGCTGCCGCGGAGAGGTGCGAGAAAGCGGCGGGCGACAAGGAGGCGCATGGATGAGGAGGAGGAGGAAGGTGACATGGAGAGTCCGAGCCCCGGGAAGAAGAAATGCAGAAAGAGCTGCGACGGAGGAGGCGGCAGCGCAGGAAGCTGCGACAGCGAAGCAAGCAGCAGCCCCGCGCGCTCCTTCGATGACCTGCAGACACAGCGCGTGATGGCCAACATCAGAGAGCGGCAACGGACGCAGTCCCTCAATGAGGCATTCACGTCGTTACGTAAGATCATTCCCACCCTCCCGTCGGACAAACTGAGCAAGATCCAGACGCTGAAGCTGGCGGCCCGGTACATCGACTTTCTGTGCCAAGTTCTGCAGAGCGACGAGCTCGACGCGCGAGGGACCAGCTGCAGCTACGTGGCGCACGAGCGCCTCAGCTACGCGTTCTCGGTCTGGAGGATGGGGGGCTCGTGGTCACTGTCTACTACATCCCACTAGCAGGGCTGCTGTGGATGGTACAGCGCGGTAAGCTGAGCGACTTTCACTTTCCATGCTGCAGGGACCTGTGCCAAAATGTCCCTATGCGCATTTACGCACCACCAGCCAAATGAAAAAAAAACAATATTTATAATGTTCCAATAGGGATACTTCTGCTCCAATATTTCTATTTCATCCCCACTCAACACCTCTAAAATTCAGTAAGCCTATTTTATTTCATTGTCAAAAGGTGTAGGTCCCAATATTGCACATTATTTACAAAAGACCTCACCATCCACCTTAAAATGTGAAGTTCCCATTTCACGGTGTAAAGCATACAAGAGGGAATATGCATTCTTTTCTGGACAAACAGATTTATGTTTACATTAATGACCCCAAAGGTCACAGCCAGGTTACATCACTGCAGATACAGTCTACAAACAAACCACACTATACATTTCTATGTCCTGGGTTTTTTCTTAATCAGAATATTATTTCTTTCCCAGATTATCCAAACTGAAGAACCAGTGGATCAGGCCGACCTGTCACAGAGACTGAAACAGGCCAAACACAGCTGAGGGTCCAGCCGCAGTGCTTCAGGCCTCAGAGGAGAGTGGGCTTTTTATTTTTCCCGTTGCAAGGACTGTGATGTTTGCAAGGGAGCACTTAGGACAGACATGACGGATGTGAAGACAGAAAGACCACTGCGACTATGAATGTTGTAAAAACAAAATGAGCTCTGAGGAACTGCTCTGTTTTGAAACACCAGAGAGAGAAATGACAATTCATTCCACATTCCCTGTGACAATGTTTCACAGCAAATGAAGTATTTTGTATTTATTTTTTCTACACAGGCTCAAAATTCCTTTTCCCCCCACTCAAATAAAAGTTATTTATTTTTGGGATATCACAGAATGCTGAATGGATTTGGAGTCTGCGCATTTTGAGTGTTGTAAATATTTGGTAATATCTTGAATAAAGAACATGAAAGTATCATTCTTACCTCTCAGTTGTCTGGATATTCATTATAGACTTCAAGCTAAGCTCAATAACAAGAGGCTGAATAATAAATAATAAACTGGGCAATTTGAAAACCATCAGAGGAAGGCATGAGGGTGTTTTTATGATGCACAAAATTGGTTTTAAATACCTGAAATTCTTGGAAACAAACTCATGTCCCATAGTCTCAGTACTCCAAGCCTATGCAGGGAGTTTATTTTCATTGGTTGTTGCTGAATCCCCAGTTAACTAAACCACAGTGGAGGGGCCAAAAGAAAACATCTCATACCCGTGGCTTATTCTGTAGTGATTTCTTGAGCTCAGGGATCTGGGAAAGCCATAATTAGCTGGTGGTCTGTTTGAACAGGGTGAATGTGGAGCTGTGGGAGGCATGCATGATATTCCCAGATGTCCTCCGAGCCACAGGTCAGCATGGGAGTCTCCTGCAGGTGCTACAGCAGCTTTAACCCAAGAGCTCTATCAGATAGGAGAGGGAAATGCGGGTCATAAAGCAAACTGAATTGCCTGTGTCACTACATTATACCTGCAATCCTGATAAAAAAGAAGTACTTATTCCCATATGAACATGTTTAATGATAAAAACAAGAATTATAATAGAAGGTACAAGATGTTACACTCAAAACTGTCTTTTCTATAGTTATCAGATTCAATTTAATATTTCAAATTATTTAAAAATATATATGTATCTTAAGTTTAACTGAAATGAAGATGTGCTCAGGTTGTGCCACAGAAACAGAGCAGATGTAACAATTTCTTCATTAAGAACATATCAGTGTGTGTACCTATCAATCCTCTCGTAATCAGAGGGCCACAGATCACACATATTGACATGCAGGAAATAAGTCTTCTTGAGCAAAATCAGAACAGTCTTATCACTTTAGCCAACTGAGCTTTTGCACCCTTCCTGCCATAAATACTTCTATAAATACAAATATCATTTAATTTTCTGGACAGAGACAGGTCCTTGGATGTATTCAGGAAGGGTAGGACTACATAAAACCAGGACTAGAGGACTAGATAGGACCTCATTGCCTTTACTTGCCAAAAGCCCAACGTTTCCTTCCCTTAAATGTCTGTAAATATCTCATAATAAATGCTTAAAGGAGCAGTGTGTGAAACTGTGTCTGTGTGCCAAGCGTGAACTTCCAGTTAAGATTCCTGTAGCATTCATTGTCTGGGCGCAGAATTATCCACAGAGGTCTCCTCCTCTCCAAAACAAACAGACCAGGTGATTAAACTGGTAAAAATACTGAATAAAGCAGTTTCATGTTACATATTAGTGTTTCACTGACACTGTTCTACTCGTTGCAGAGGGGCGGCTAGTCCAGCACCTGCTAATGTGCGCTCCACTTTTTTCTCTGATACCTGAAGATCCAGATGTTCAGGAGGTTTTTACCACAAGCCGAATTATCTGCAGAGGTCTCCTCCTCTACAAAACAAACAGACCCGGTGATTTAAAGCTGTAAAAATACAGAATAAAGCAGTTTCACATTAAAATATGTGTTTTTCCGATGCTGTTTGGCTCACTGCGGAGGGGCTGCGACCTACAGTGGCTGGTCCGTTTTGGGCTACTGTAGAAACATGGTGGTACAACATGGCGGACTCCGTAGACGAGGACCTGCTCCCTATGCAGACAACGGCTCATTACGGTAACAAAAAAACAATTATTCTTATTTTCAGATGATTACACACTAAAGAATCAATATATCTCCCTAAATCCTACACACTGGACCTTTCAAGACCACACGGTAAAATACCGTTAAGTCCCCAAAGGAATAGGCTATAACAGGGATACTGCAATAACATCAGCTGCAGATGAAAGTCACTAAGATACACGTCACAGTGTGTTCTACATCTCTCCAATGGGGTCGTTGAGCGATGATTATGGGACCACTACGGTGTTTTTGCATCACCAGTTGCGTGCGGAAGGTAAAGCCATCAGCTCTGACCCGAGGCCCTCGCCTGCCACCGGGGGGAATTGATTCCCACCCTCAGATCACCGTGGCCGTGTTATCTTAAACTTGAGGCTGTTGCTCTGACACGGAGGAATGTCACCTCTGAGGCTTCGAAACACACATGAGCACACACACATATAGGTTATACACACACACAGGGAGATTTCTCACGCCTACCAAACAGGGAAATACATTCCAGAGACAGAAAGAGGGAGGGCTGGTGAAGGCTCCTGCAACTCAGCTCCTGCCCCTCTTTGATGTTGGAAGGTAAAGGGATGACCGCTTGTTATCAGTGTGAAGGCATCTGGCTCTCTGGATATAAGCGTGCTATGATAAACTCTTTGATGACTGACACACACACTCTCTCCCGCTCATTAATCACAGCTTATATCTCTTTGCTCTTTGCAGTCCTCAAACTCCTCTAAAAGTCAAAGGTGTTGGCCTGTGTGTGTTTTAATAATACCAGGAGCTGTAAATCTTTTGTAGAAATGGACTTCTCACGCCTCTGCACAGGCAGTGGGCCCATGTTGTTGATTGTTTGGCTGTTTAAACCAGCAGAGGCTTTCCTGTCTTGCCTCTCCTTTTACTTCTTTCAGCTCGCTGTCTCCCTCATTTCCATCTCTCTCTGAAGTTCCCCATTACAGGGTAACAAGAGCTGGTTTACATTAACCCTCAACACCACAGAAAGACAGGGGGGAGAGGAAGCTGGACTGACAGACACACACACACACACACACACACACACACACACACACACACACACACACACAGACTAGATTTGCAAGTCTGGTTTCCATTAGAGCTAATTATCTGTGTTTCATCTCAACCTGAAGCAGTTAGTGTGTGTAGCTGTAAGTGTATGTGTGTGTGTGTGTGTGTGTGTGTGTGTGTGTGTGTGTGTGTGTGTGTGAGTGCTAGCGTCTTTTTTTTTAATTTCTGCTCTGCTGCTTCTGACTCATGCATCTCAAATCAAGACGATCACACCTGAGGATATTCTCTGTAATGCAATGACACTCTGCTTTGCATATCACTGCAACCCCCTTCTCCACTTGTCAGTGCCGGAACAAACGATGACAGGGGAGCGTGAAGACAAGAGATACTGATTTGTTTTTGGTATACAGCAGAAATTGTGAGCACATTTATGTTGATTAAAGAGAAGGTGAATTCTCCTTTTCTAGTGCTTTTTGCCTTTTAAGTCTGTAATGTGCAGCGTACTGAATATGAAATCTTTGGTTATAGGAGGCGTCAAATTAATTTGGTGTGGGCATTTGAGAGGCAGGGTGGAGTAATAATGTGTTTGTCCTGTGTCTGATTATGCTTCTGGTGTTTGGGGTTTCCGGGAATACTCAAGTTGTAATGCTGTGCACTATAGAGCTATTCGATCTTTTTTAGGAGTGCATAAATTAACTTCAGTTTTAGCTATTTGTGGAGATATGGGATGGGAGCCTCCAAACATCAGACATAAATGTGAAATGCTTCGACTGTGGAACAGACTTGCAAGGATGTCAGATCAGAGACTCACTAAAAAGATCTGATCTGGGACATTTTACATGGTCATCCCTGTGCTAACGAGATGAAATCCTTATTTAATTTGAATGACTTTTCATTTATCTTTCATAACAGGTTACTTTGTAATATTCGGGAGTTAAAGAATAATATGTTTCTCAAGTATAAGGAAAAGTGGTCTGTCGATATATGGTATAAACCAAAATTACAAACTTACTGTCTCATAAAAAACTGTTATGATGTTGAAATGTATGTTAAGTATAATTTAAACAAAAGACAAAGATCATTATGTGCACAGTTACATTCATGAACATTACCCTTGGCTTTAGAGACCGGCAGGTTTAATGCCATTCCAGAGGAGGATAGACTTTGTCAGGTGTGTGAGCTCGGTGAAATTGAGAGTGAGGTCCATTTTCTGTTTTACTGTCTTGTTTATGAGGACTTGAGGGATGTACTTTTTATTAAAATGTCCTCTATTTATGCTGATTTCTTTTGGCTGGACGAGTATGAGAAACTTGAGTTGTGTTTTAGAAAGGGAACGTTTTTTGTTGCAGATTTTATTTGTAAAGCGTGGGAGAGAAGGCAGAATATTCTGTTTAAAGTCTGAGCTGTAAAAGGGGCTGTAATTATGTATGAAATGAAAAAAAATAAATAAATAATAATAATGTACACTGCAACTGTACTTTCTTTTTGTGTCTTATAAACCCATGAGGGTTGGGCACGTTGTGCATGACGTGTAAATAAAAATAATCAATCAATCAATCAACCAGTGAATTTCCACGATTCTTGATACTCATTTGATACCACGATAAAAATAAAAAAACAGAACTCATGTATTTCTAAATTCACTTCTTTATTAAAACTGTTTCAAACTTTGAATTTACGGATATGGTGACAGACAATTAGTCCGATAATAATCGCTTGAAACGCAACGCTAAGTAACGTTAAAGACAGTATCGTTAACGTCACATAATGTTATCCATCTATTACAGGGTAAGTTATAACGTAAGGTAGCGAGTACTGGTAGCCGCCCCTATAAACGCTGGCTCTGGAACCCAAATAATGTGATGCATATTTCAGGATAAGTATAACATAACACAAGTGATGGTAAATTGAAACTCACTCACCTTGAATTCTTTAAACAAGTCAGGGTGTCTGTCTTTTAAGTGTTCAGCCAGGTTTGAAGAGTTTCCTCCTTTGGTCTGGAAACTTCAGAGGCACTGTTTGCACACTGGTTTTTGCAAGTTTATAATTACTTATAAATGTCTCCACACATGACTCCTACTACCTGACTTTTTGACAAGTGGAGGTGTTGTGGCTCCAGCAGCACTTGTTGAAGCCATTGTTTCTAGCAAAGACGATGGAAAACAGGCGGTCTTCTTCTGCAATCGTCCTCGGCACAGACTGATGTGCGTATACTCCCCCCGTCAGTTCTGACAGGGGCCCGCTGAGGGCAAAGCTGTATCCGGTACTTACAGTACCGAAAAGAAAAACAGGTACTGACGTATTTTTTGCGTGTTGGCATCGACTTGGTACCGAAGTATCGGTTCTCATGACAACCCTAATAGTAAGAGCACAGTACACTAATCCATGTAAAAACAAGATGGCAGCCATCTCTGCCAAGTCAGTCTGCAGCCGATCCCGACAAAAAGTGGACAAGGGTTCAAAACCTGATGAAATTTAATGGTTGAAACTTGTTTATTTATGATTAATAGTGCTTGTAGTTTGTATGGCAATAGACATTTGAACAATTTTAGCGACAGCAACAAGCTAAGATGTGTTAATTAGGAAGGACTCCTTTGAGGACAATTGGATTTTATTATTGTCTCATTTGAGCACATTGAGACTTTATTATTATCTTGTTTGAGAACATTTGGGTTTAATTACCGTTGACAATGTTTAGGTTTTTATACTAATTGGTACTGATCCCAAATAGCTAGGAGAAATTAAGCTGACTTTGTCATTGGGAGGGGATGGTGGATGATGTGCCACAAAGGTGACATGCCTACCTGCAGACCACTGCAGTTCACTGCTACAAAACCAACAAACAACACCGGTTGTCTTTCAGTAACTCTTTGCAGTGTATCCACCAGTTTTTGTGGCACCGAAACTGAGTGTATTTTACCAACACTTCTTTACCGACATATTTTGGAGTTCCCCAGCTGCATTTGAGCTACCAAATGTGTTTGCTTTAAGCCATACATGGTCTTCACCTAAGCATAACCAAGTGGTTTTTGCGCCTAGACATAATTTCGCCTTCATTACAGCATTGTTGAGAAACATAAAGCTTCAATCTGATAATGTATAAGGTCCATGATTTGCAGAGATGTTTAGTGTCAGCGTTTTTTCTGCCTATTTGATTGGTAACATTCAGAGCATATCTATGAGTCAGAGTTTCGGGGGGATCGGCCATGGGTCACGATGCGTTTTCAGCTGTACCCAATATATAAACAATGTTAAGAGCTGCGGCGGTTAGCTAGCAACTGGGATACACACACAGGGTCTCACATGCACTAACATGCATACACAGACAAGCTCTGATCACAACACACACAGAGGTAGCAAGACTGCCTCACTGTATCTTCATATAGTTGTTTGCTGCTATATTAACACCCTGGATGTCACTCACAGCTCCCTTAAAGCAAGCAGGAAGGAACAGAGTGACAATAAGGAAGTCGAGGCAAAGCAGCCCAGCAACATAATGCACTCACACACACAAATTCCCCTGAGGACGGTGCCAACTGCAGCCATCGCTCCTGACCTGCGACCTCTCAAACCGACCCCTGTCCCCCACACTACAGCGACCCCCTCCTGGCCCACGAGCCACCACATTCACCTCCACAAAGCAGCCACTCATTTTGCTAATAGGAGATTGATGGGGCAGAGGAGATAGAGTATGGATTATGGAGAACAGGGTGGGAAGAAAAATGTCAGAGTTTCAAAATGAAGCATATACAAGTGAGAAAAAAAAGGAGGAGAAGTGGAGAAAAGGGGGCAGGAAGGAGGGAACAAACTTATACGAATCCTCTCAGCGCTGCTGCCCGGGGCTGTTTATCTTGCAGATTGAGTTAAGCAAAAGCCGCTTATAACTCCCCACATACCAGACAATATCACAGTGACCCCGTTTTACGAATATAAACATACGCGCTTTATCAAAGAGCAGCACGGCTCACTCAAACACATAGGCTCTTTCTCCTAACTTAATTTACTGCGCCTTATACAAAGTTCCTTTATTGGATTTGAGTTTTTCTAATTCTGGCTTAAAATGGGGAACTTTAGGGGGTCTATTGATGGAGATTTCTCTGTGTTTACCTTATAAAACCACAGCGGCCTCTTATCAAGCATACATCTATGAACTATCAGTATGGAAAAGCCTGAGGTCACGCACAACACACTGTGTGTTATTCCTACAGAGAGAGGCCATTGTTTGACGGAACATAGGTCCATTCACAGTGATGGGAGTGTGGATGTCAGTGGGGAAATGTATGTTTCCTTGTTGTGTTAATAGTAGAGAGAATTGTCCTGACTTGGATGCATCTGACACACACAAACACACACACACACACACACACACACACACACACACACACACACTGAGTGTTGCATCATCCTGGATTAAGTTTTTGAGCTTTTCTCTGTTGACAGCAATAACCAGAGCACAGCCGTAGTTTACTGGCGTTCTGAGGGCCCCTGTCATGAGCTAGTACACACACACACACACACACACACACACACACACACACACACACACACACGGGTAAAGTGAGGGATGACTTGGCAGTAAGAGCGACTCCAGCCTCAGTGTTGGTCTAAGGGGAGCTGTGCTGAGAGAGAAATAGAAGTTGAAATCTGCAGCCTTCCCTCTGGTGTTCACTGTGGGGTGGTCTCTCTTTCTCTCTCTCTCTCTCTCTCTCTCTCTCTCTCTTTCCTTCTCCACCTTCTCCACTTCTCCGTCCTCTCTCTCATTACTTTGAGGTGGTCTGTTTCTGTCCTTCCACCTCTCTCTTTCTCCCTCTTTCCCATCCCAAATATCCCTCCTCCTTCGCTCCTCTTATCTGTCGTTTAATCTCCGTTGCTCTGTTTAATAATCTCCCCCCTCTCTCATTTCCTCCTCTTTTTCAAACTCCCTCCTCTTTCTCCCATTTTTGTTTACCTCCACACACAAATACAAAAACACGCATCATGACTTGTTATTTACTCTTTGCTGTTCACCATAAGTGTGTCTGCAGCACCGGAGAGTGTGAGTGTACTTTAAGAGAGGAGGAAAGCCAAGCTGAGACGAAAAGAAAGATTCCGGGACTGTAAGAAAACAAAGTCTTGCTGATGCAGTGATTATCGCCGGCCTGCATTTTTCTAGCCAATTGTCCTCTGAATCGGTGTGTGTGTGTGTGTGTGTGTGTGTGTGTGTGTGTTTGGGTTTTTTTCTACTTGGCAAAAAGTTTATTATTAGAGCACTATATTTGCTTTTCTGACTGTTGTTTTTCTGCCTGTGTTTCCTTTTCTTCTCCTCTCAGAAGGTGTTGGTTGTGTGATTTTATTAGCCTGGCATTTGGTGTCACATGAACAGTTTGCATGTTTTTTTTCAGGTCCTGTAAAACAGACCTAAATGCCCCATAATTCTCTTCCCCTGGCTGCTCTGTGATGGTTGGTGCCAACTTTCAAAGTCTCTTTCACACACACACACACACACACACACACACACACACACACACACACGCACACTCTTGAGTCATGGCACACAAATAACAGGAAAAGTGTAAAGTTACACCACCTATTTTAAAAAAAGAGGCAAAAGGTCTTGTTGAGACCAAAAGTACATATAAATGCAAGGAAGGACACATTAACACAGAGAGGGTGAGAGGAAAAAGTGTGTTTGTGTGTGTGTGTGTGTGTGTGTGTGTGTGTGTGTGTGTGTCCAGCAAACTAGTTTCAAGAAATGATAGCATAGTAAAAAGCCAGGCGCCAGGATTACAACAAGGCAGAGCAGTGTGTGTGTGTGTGTGTGTGTGAGCACATGTATGTGGGAGAGTTATAAATAGTTGGATCATCTGGAGTACATTAGAGGTATGCTGTTTAAGTGAACAGGTCCGCTACCTGCAGCCACAGAAACCTCAGAACAGACACTGCCAGCCCCAAGCTGGTCTCTCACACACACACACACACACACACACACACACACACACACAAAGAGAGTGAAAACCAATCAATAAAGGCACAGCAGTTTAGCAAGACAGAGCTAAAACAAATTGCTGCACAGACGGACAGGTTGGGCGTCTGACAGGAAGTGGCTCGTACGATAACACAACCTGACCGTGGTAAATCTCCACAGCTTTAAGATAAACAGGGGTTATTAGTGAGGGCACCGCAGGGATATCAACTCTGCTATTAAATGGTGGGCCTGACGTGACTTTTAAGGGAGGGGAAACATAATGTCTGAACAAGGTTGTTTAGCTTAGAACTGCCCATACACCACTTCCCGGGGCCACACACATGAACAGCACCTGCATGCACTAATGGGTAAATCCACACACAAATATGTCGGGAAGGTCTTGTGCTGAAATAATACAGGTTGCACTGCCCAGAGTCCCACACGTTGCTGTTAAAATCTTCATCAAGCATTAGTATTTAAAATCCTATCTATTCACACTGTGTTACATCTATCACCTGCATTATTACACTCACTACTCCAATGCAAATCTCGAGCCAAGATTCATTGGTTATATTTCTGTTTTACAAAGTCCTGCCTTTACTTCATCTTCTCTCTAAGTTTACCACAAATCCGAGGCCCCCAAAATCAGGAGTTGGTGCAGGAAGTAGACCCTCCCCCCATAGCACATTTGCACTCACACACACTGAAACCTGAACCACAGGAAGTGGTCCTGCGCAGCATCATGTCAGGGCAGATTAATTATTCACCATTTGAAAAATGCACCTTTCTCTCCTCTCCTATATTTCCCTCCTCCCTCTCTCCTCCCTCCCTGTCTTCGTCTCTCCATTTATTGTTTTCATTTCAGGTCCTCCAGAGAGGAGCAGTCAAGGAGACAAAAAGCTCTGCTACCTGCGTTATCTCAAAACGAGCTGCGTTCAGACTCGAAATGAGCCGCTGCTGTGGTTGCACAGGCCCCAAAATTCCGGGAAATATTCTCCTGCGGTGTTCCCCGAAGACTTGCGGTATTCCTGCCCACAGTATCCCCACAACGCTTTTGTGGAATTTCCTAAATGGAAGAAAAGCAGGTTTATTTGAACTCTTTTGAAAACTGAAACATATATCTTCCTTATCGCTCCATGGCTGTATTATTTTACTGTATAAACCCAACTGTGAAAAGGCTGAGCGAGAGAATAAAAAGGACAATTTTGTGCTGCTTTTATGAGAATAGATTGAACAAATAATAAAACCACCCAGTTAACACATAATGTGGGCGATTAACGCTGTAAAACCTCCTTCCAGTGACCTCACCAGAAACTACTTAGTGTAGGCAAGTTCACAAGTCAAAACATGAAATTAAAAAATAGACTCTGGTATTTTTAGAATTGTGTATAATAATGTTGGACAGATAAACTGTTGCAGAGCCAATGGACAAGAAATTGCGCAAAAGCTTTTCTTTAAAAAGTTGTTTTTTGCTGTTTATAATTTACTGTACTGAACCATTCCAGCCCTAATCAATATGCACTTTGACAAAGGATATAAAGCAGGTTAAACACAGCCTGTGCAACTTAAGTCTTACAGATTAAATACAAGTACATATCATCATCACATGAAGCTGTGATTTGATGGTGCCATCAAATGATGTCTGCTCTTTTTGCACAACAGAGCCACGAAAACCTTGTATTAAATTTGTCCACTCCTGGTCTTGTTGAGCAGACCTTCTAATAAATCAAATGAGCTATATAAAATAATGTAAAAAGTCCGCTAAGAGACACCGAAGAAATTAAAGTGTCATTGAAAAAACTGCTACAATGATTGGTTGTATTGAGTTACATGCAAGATGGTATTTTAAGGGCTCTGGGCCTTTTCCTGTGTCAACTTCTGATTGCTGTTCCTCCGGGTCATTACATTTTTTTCACTGTTTGACTTGCCATGCTGCTACATTCATTTATCCTTTTTATGGCTGATATAACTGTAATCTAGGAGTGGCTAAAGGCTCAGGGTGGGGCAGGTCATCCATCATTTCTAAGATTTGATTTTGATCCCAAGCTCCTCCCATTCACATTTCATTCATCAGAGGTGCGGCCTCAGGTTACATGACTTGGGCTCAAATCTGAGTCATCTGATGACTTAAGACTCAACTTGACAAAATCAAAACAGACGTGTTGACTTGGACTTTAATGCAGTGACTTGTGACTTCACTTAGACTTGGGCCTTTTGACTTGAAAACTCTTGATATCTTCTCTGAGCCCAAAGATTAAAAAGTGCGCCATTGAAAGACTTCATTTGCCTTGATTCCCTGAATCAACTTAAATAAACGCTATTCATCCCCAGCAGGTCGATGTTTGACTCCCACCTTGTTTGAACCAATGGACAGCATCCAGTCAAGTTGCAGGAGAAAACCAAGAAGATCAGGGCAACTGTTGGAAAAAATGACACTAAATATAATTTAGTTCACATGCAGGACTTAAGACTTGACTAAGGACTTGCTTGTCTTGATATGTGGCTTGACTTGGACTTTGAGTGCCAAGACTTTGGACGTACTTGTGACTTGCAAAACAATTACTTGTTCCAATCTCTGTCATTTACATCATCCTTGAGCAAAACACTGAACCTCAAACTGGGCCATCAGTGTGGGTGAATGAGAGACTTGCTTTTTCCTGCAGGTTTAAAACACTCTTTAAATGCAGCCGGTTTACCTCATGTTGCTTTAAACACTAAAGTGCTGAATGTCAGACCTCTTTCATAGCTAACAAATTGGCTTTCAGGCTAAATATAACCCACCTTAGTAGCAGCTTATGTAATTGTAATTAAGATGTTTCTGAATTAAAGGCCTTCTCTACTTCTTGTTATTTCTTCCTCTCACGTTTATAATGCATTGTGGTTAGTGTGCAACCCTCCTGGGTATGCAGTGCTGTGATGTAACGCAGTCTGTTATCCGTCCTGAAGTCATGTGGCTTGTTATTCTGTCTTTCTGCAGTGTCATCCCAAATGTTATTCGCTGAAAAATGTTCCCCACAAGGACGGTAAACTATCCAGCTATGTTGTGCATGTGCGTCAGCGGTCAGTATGGGACCACAGGGACGTGCACATGGTGCGAGAATGACACAGTCACTGTGCACCAGGAAGTGTCCACTCTCCACCTCCTGCCAGAGCTGTGACTGTGTGGATTATGTGGAGGTCAGGGGGGGAGAAGGTTGTGTTAAATGGAGTTCGGAAGAGCGGCGTGTAAACACGCTTTCCCCTCAGGCGAGTGGTCAAGGGGACAATTGAAGGCACACACACACTCACACTCACCCCATGCATGCACTCACATACCCACAAGCAGTTGATTCTGAAGTAAACATCTTGCCCCATTAATACCCACAGCGCCTTGGGCTACTCAGCCTACCCTGGTGACCCTTGTTACCGTGGTGATTAGATATTGGGAGCCCTCATCTGCAAACATTTAGCCAGTTTCACCCCTAATCTACCCTCTGTCACCCTGCCACCATGGGCTCAGCAGAAACACACACAAACATGCAGCTGAGGGCACACATTGTGCCACATAATTAACAACTGACAAATTAATACATCGCTCTGCTTCAGCTGTCAGGTTAAAAAGCGGATCTATTTTTGTGAGTTGAAATGAAACTCTGACTAAAATATCTTTTGAGTATTAAACTCTTGCCCCATGGTGACTATAAAAAGTTTATACATTCTTTCTTGACAGAAGTCTGTGGCTGTGATCGGCCTGGAATCACCTCCAACCCTATAAACCACGTCTCCACTGTCCATCTGTTTGTTCCAAGCACTGATATTTTTAACTTTATCTCGCTCTACACACCTCCTGTTGCAACTGAGTTCTTCGTCAAAACAATGTCGCAGTTTAAAAGTCTGTATCAAGTCTTGTGTGAGGTGATTATGAATAGGTGCATCTATCTAGTTGTAAGTTTTTTCAGTATCACTTTAGTTACAGTTAAAGGATTTCCCTTTATGAGTTTACAAAATCCTCCCAAAATGCGATGCGCCTTGTATTTTAAAATTCTGAAGATGCAGCGACAAAAATATATGTACCTATAATGCGAATTTCCTTCGTCATTAAATTACCGTTGGCTGTCACATTCCGCCTCCTGACCTCTGAACTATGACACACAGGTCCTCCTCCAGGCCAAACCACCATGGACACCGTGCCTCAGGTCACTTGTTGGCTTACTAAGCAGAGTGAAAGAGTGTGTTACATCTTGAAATATGTTAAAGCCTCCTATAAATGGCAAAAACAGTTTGAGTTTTGACGTATGGTATGCCACCAAATGCAAACAGGTTAATATTATGTTGTATTTCCTATAAGTCTCCACCAAAAAATCTGCACACTAACTCTTTAGTCAATACCTTTCTCATTAAGGGCGATGGATCAGGGAGGGCACACACACAGGAACTCTGGCCTCCAGTCTGGCCGCAGCTCACACTAATGGAGAGCACAGCACCACTAAAAGAGAAGATAATATAGTATTACAGGCATGACACATCAGAGCTTCAGTCAAGAGACCTCTCTAATTAACAAACCAGTACAAACCAGAACAGGCTGAAGGCTTATACAAACTAGGCAACTTCTTAGAGTTCTGCAGACCACGTAGGAGAACACCCACCATTCTACTTAAAGGACATGTCACAGTTTTACCACATCTGTCCTAAAACACTTGTATATTGGTTCCTTTAATCATTCCTCCTGTTCATAGCCACTGTGAGACTCCTTCCTTATGCAGTTTTAATGCAGGTGATGGTTGACGAAATCCACAGTCCTTGTTCTCTGCACTCTCAAAGGCTTATCTGAAGTTTATGTGAGGCTCCAGCAGAATGAGTTCCTCAGATCAAGTGGAGATATTTCACTTACAGTCCCAGCTGAGTTACAGAGGAAAGAGACTGTAACTTTGGTGACTCTGGAAAATTTTTGCTTGAGTTCATTTGGACAGCTGACGCCTCGTGTAAGCTTCAAATGAACCAGGACCATGGATTTTGTCCTGTATGACTTACACTGCGGTAACACCAGGTACAGGCAGTGTGAACAGGAGGAATGATTACAGATTATATTTTCACATGAGCACCAGAAAATTGTGAACCTGTCCTTACCTGACCAGTGAAGCCATCCAAAATCTATTTTCTGAGTGTGAAGCATTCCCTCTCTGTGGGTTTAAAATGGCCATATAAACTTCTCAAACCACTCCTGCAACATACTGCACAGTAACACACTGTTCTACATCCACCTCTCTGCTGTCAGCTGCTTTCCCAACAAATACTCATCATTTCACCCAAATATGACTAAATGGACTGCTTCCAATAGTTGGACAGGACAGGTGGAAGCAGTACGTGACCTACAAGCTACCTACCTTCTTCTTTTAAGGAATTGTTGGATGTTTGTTAAACTATAATTGGCAAGCACAACATGATTTATTTGAGATATTCCACTACTCTTTCTTTTGAGACAATCCACTGATAATTACAGGAGCTTGTGATGGATTGATGGTGACCTCTAGTGGTATAGATGCAACACTGCAGGACAGTGATGTGTGTAGTAAAACACAGCAACACCTGTCTTTTGGAGACCTTTTGAGAAAAGAATTGAATTCAGAGCATTGAAGACATAGCATGTGATGAAGTGTGATTTCTGTGTTTGCTACTGTCACTTTAAAAGTGAGGCACATGGTGCAACAATGAGCACCTGCAAAACAGGTTGATCAACAAGCCACTGTTATCTTATTTCCTGAGTATGAGGAATCACTTGACCCCACAGAAATGGAAGCAAAAACATTCATTATCTTGTCACATGTTTGGCTCATAACAGGTTTGTAAGTCATAAAGCGTGGGTATAAAGTCTGCTGTTGTAACGTGCCTGTGAGCATGTGACAGACTGACAGAGGGAGAAATAGAGAGCCAGAGGGAAACATGAGAGGGCAGGGGAGATCTCTTTTGTGTGCACCTGGGTGTTAGAAGAATGGGCAGCCTGGTGAGCGCGCTCTGCTCTCCTGGACATAGAGGAGCCAGAGACTTTATGTTGCTTCATCTCTGCTTGCTGTGTGACTCGGCTGGCGCTCTGTCCACCTGGAGACAGGTATAATGACCTAGAAGAACACAGATGGCTCTTGTGGCTAACAATCTTTTTCTGGTCACACAGGGACTATTTGTCTTTGTCTCTTTGTTTCCATCCCCACCTCCCTGCTCTCTCTGTGCCAGGCAGTGTAAAGTATAGGTCAGGTTAATGAAGGTGCCACTGGGGCAATAAATTATGCATTATTACCAGGTTTGCAGGTAGTCATTGGTCAACCATGTGATCAGGCTGCACTCTGGTCTCTCTTGCTCAGTCTTCTATTAAAGCACTTTATTTGACTGCTGTAGGGAAGCTTTTTGGAGAGACTAATCATTATAAATATATCAAATAAAAATAAATAAATCATTATAAATGATAATTCTTTTTTTTTAATCATAATGTCAAATTGGGCTGCAAGATACATTTAGAGATCAGACCTATGTTGGTGTAAATGATTGAATTTTTCACTGATAAAAATGAGCAATAGGTGTCAAAACATGGTGAAATAATGTCAAAAACACAAACATAATAAAAAAGAACAATTACTAAAAAAAAAATAGACAGCAAGAAATACATTGTGTATGTTTCCTACAGCCGGGGTGTAGCACCAAATTGTGGGCCTCATGCATGAACTCCCTCACCCTTTAACCCTCGATCCATGTCTCTCTCAAGCATCTTTGATTATATTTTCAAGTCAGTTTGCTTTCTTTACCTTTCCTTTCTTTCTTTCTTTTCTTTTTTTGGGACCTCTGTTTCCCTTTTTCAAGGAAAGATGTGACAGTGTAGTTGGTGCTTCAGCAGTATAGCAGTCACGTACTCAGCTTGTTGCGTTCGTACATATTTGTACCACGAGGCATATTATGTACATAATCCTTAATTTTTCTTATTTCCATTCTGTATCTCAGCTTATAGTCTTTTACCTTTACTGTATATATTTGGTTTAATATCTATTTCGCCACTGTATCTGTGTATATTTGATAGGTTACTATATACATATATATATTGCACTATACCATATCTCTTTCTACTCTTGTAAGGAGCACCTGTAATGCCAACAATTTCCCCTCAGGGATCAATAAAGTATCCCTGATTCTGATTCAGATTCAGAGGGGAATCCTAGTGCAGGGGCAGACTAAACCATTTGACAGCTTCCATTATTTTCCATAAAAAGTTCAGCCTTTTAAGCTTTTTTTAAGCCATTTTTAATTTACTTATGGCATTATTTACTTAGGCTATAAATAAAATTACAAATAAAACCAAACTATTTATTCTAGGCTTTTTGAGGGCCTCCCTCCCAATGGGCCCTGGGTTACCATTACAACACCCCTGTCATGCATATAGAAAGTGCTGCCTTTATAAATAATCATAAATACTTAAAAAATATCACGTTGTTTTGTGTTAAATGGATCTTATAGATTGCATTTAAGATTTGAAGTCTACTGAGGATTTAGAAACATTATAGTAGTGATAATAATGACCATGAAAAATAAGCTGCCATCGATTTAATTAAAAGTACATCATTTCCAGGTGTTACAGTACATTTATTAAACACATGAGTTTATCTTTGGGCAGAATACATAAGTATCAGACTTCATCTTAATGGCAATATATATTTTTATGAATCTCAAAGTGAACTTCTTTAACCTCCATAAGAGTAAAGTATTTTTAGGCTCTTCCAAACACTGAATTGCCTCCAGGATAATTTTGCTGACGCCTTTTTATATGTTCACTGCACAGTTATTTTCCCCACTGTGGTAAACGTGTGTAAAATATATCATAAATTGTTAAAATATTCCTGTATTTGGGTCAGTCAGTCGTGATTATCGCTGCATGTGTGTCCGTCAATCAGTCACGGGTGTGTTTATGCGTCATCACTTCCCAGCCAATCGCATGGCGACGTCCACCAACGGGCACCCGAGACGTAAACCTTGCAAACATGGCGACGCTCCGAAGAGAGTACGGAGATTGGAACTACGACCGTTTTTAACCGACAAAATAACCTCCTCTTCGCATGTTACAATGTGGTGGGGTTAGCCAGAGCCACCGGACGTACAGCCTTTTAGACGATGTTTGCAGAGGTGAGTCAGCGCCGGTGAAACACACGCGCGTGCCGTTAGCGTAGTTTGTTTTCCAGTGATAGGCACGGCTAGTTAGCATGTAGCAGCTAGCGCCTTAGCGTTAGCCCCGCAGGTAAACACTCAGCCTGACAGGGAGAGGAGGGCACACAGCCGCTGTGCTGTCGGAAAGGCTGTTTGCTATAAGTGGCAGTCAGCCCCGGGATTACACAGTTAACGCTAAGATAATACGATGAGCTTTGGATGTCCTCACTGTCAACGCCGTGCTGGAATTAGCTAGACACAGGCAATGTCGGTAGTATGCGTTTAGATTATGAGTAACGTCCCTCAACAACGAATTTCTGCATCACAACAAACACAGGTGAGCTGGGCGTTAGCTGTGTGAACGGACAGAGAAAGAAAGTTACCTACTTGTTTTCAGCAAGGTTGTGGACTACTGCTTACAAACTGTCTTCTCTATATTTAGCTTGCGTTTGTGTTAGTAGCATGCACACTGAGTAACGGCAGCTAACGTTTAATGCCAGGGTGATACGTGTTGTAGCATTTCCTTCTCATCTTACTTTTATTCCAGGTAAAGTCTGACACACAGCTGATCATGAAGATGTTTCCAGTGGCATTCAGTTGCAAGACTGTCAGTCAGAATAGCTCCCTTCACTTGTCCATCACAAACAACTGGCCTAACGCAGGCTTCCCTTAAAATATTAATGGTAAAGTCTTGAGTCCATTGTGATTAGGCTCTGGCTTTGTGATCACTCAGCCTGACAAGCCATTTTTTAGTGTGACTTGAGATGACATTGCAGCATCACGTGAGGCAGTTTCTCAGTGCTGGTTTCCTGATTTTTTTGACCATGACATCTGTTGACAAGCAAGCAGACTGCACTGTCCTGCTCACCTGAGTGGCAGGTGACCTAGGCACCTCTCCAGCAGTTTAAGTACAGGTTTATCCTCAGTAATAAGGCTTTAGCTGCTACTGCACTACTGTGCATGTCTGCTAGGGAGTACTGATTCCTGTGTTACATACATGTGCAGTCAGGTGTTAAACTATAGCTTAGTAGCGCTTTGCAAAATGTTGCTCCCTGTTAACCTTTGGCCTGAGGTAAATGATGGACTTATATCGGAGCATCCTGTGATGAGTTTTGGCTTCACACCAGCTTTGAAGTGTGGTCTTTATTGTGGATGTGAGCTGTAAAGTGAAGTAATGGATAATACAGTAAATGTGATATAAATGGGGCCTGTTCAGTTGTGACCAATGTCATCATTATCATTCAAGATCCTACGTAGGAGGCTGTTGCCTGTCTGATAATTACAAACCACTGGCTTTACCCATTCAGCTACTCTCAGACTACTTCACTTTCATGTCCGTGTTATAGTTTGCCTTCTGCTATAATTTGCCTTTAGTGTCATTTCATTTTAAATGCATGTTTGTGCATTAAGTTGTAATACAAATGTCGCTGTTGTGTTATGTCACACTTTCGCACATTCAACAGTCTAATAGAGTTTGGCTGAAGACATTGGCATGGACTTGTTGTCTGTCTGACTGTGATTAACTCCTTTGAGCAAATGGCTCACCCGCATTGCTTGATGAATACATCTTTGTCTACTGAGTTAGTTTATTGTCGAGGGATGAGAGTTCATTGTGTGTTCATCCACACAGGCATACAAAGTTATCTCGGTGCTTTTCACCCCTGGCTAAATCTCATTAAGGTGTCTTAATCAAAGCTTGGTAGACATTGAGGCCAGCAGCACACTGACACATCACGCATGCTTGTCATCTAGCACACCTCTCCCTCCTTCCTTCAGTAAATAGAAGAGGTTGTCCTGCCAAACAGGGTGACACCTTTCAGAATTAAACCCTGTCCAGACCTGTGTCTTGTGTCCAGATATATCAACAGTGTGTCTAGGTCATGCTGAGAGACTTGTGCCAACAGTTATGATTGGATTTTGCTTCATTATGTATTTGTTTTATGTATTATTTGACGTTAAACCACCACAGCAGCTAACCTTAACAAAACAACAAATTTGAGGCTGCACAGGTGCACTGACGCCTACTACTGCAGAGGCTGGGATTCAATTCCCAGTTGGTGCGCCTCTTGCTTGTTGTGGGGTCCAGTTGGTGGGATGCTGCTGGCCGTGTGATTCCTACTAGTTGGCTGGGATCTTGGGTGAATATCATAGACCTCCAGATAGCTCTCCCCAGAGAAGCTTCTCGTCAGAAAGTGAAAAGAAGCAGCTGGGGACTGGGAGTATGTATCAGAGCAAGCATGTGGCTTATTTCACCCTCCCCAGGCAAACAGTGGAGATAGCAGTGTCAAACTACAGTTCAAGGGAGGTGGCCTGACCAAATTGTACTGAAAATTAGGGGAACAAAGTAGTGCTCAGCCATACAGGTAGGGAGCAGATGGCTACATACCTCACCTAGGCCACAAACTTATCTTTTTGGGATGCATATGCTACAGCTGGGAGACAATTCAAAGCAAAAAAAACAACGTTAAGTGTCTCAGTAAGATGTGGGGTCACCTGAACTGCCAGAAAAGCATCAGTTGTACTAGATTATGGAAATCTGGAAAGATGGCAAGCACCATTTTTTCAAAAGATATTCACTAATTTGGTGTCGATGATGGGGCCTCTAACATGTCCAGTCATTCTGTCAGACTTTTCTTTAACTTGTCATGCATGCTACATGTAGTCACGTGTACCTATTACCACCTCAGAAAGTGTAGTGCTTCTTTGTGCAGTCACATGCCTGTTTAGTCACAGCTGGGTCATGGCTAGATGGTAACCTTAGATCTGTGACAATGCTTTGGTCAGGGTCAGGCTAGGTTTAGCCACAAAAAGCACGTAGGATTAGGAAAGGTTGAAATGATCACTTGAAATATGGAACCTGAAATCATGCGGGAGTTTTCGCAAACCTGGGTTTACCATCTAAACATGACCGTACACTTGTCAAGCTGTGATCACATCATCCAGGATGCATTACAGTGCAACGTGTGAGCACAGCTCTCTGACATTTTTATCCCTACTGTGCACCTACTGTAAATGGCTGCTATCTCCTGTGTACATATACTCTCACGCACCCCTCTTGTTACATTTTAACTGCTACTTCTGTGTGACCTGAAGTACTCTGCTGGTTTAACATGAGCTTTTCTGTGATTACAAAAGAAGAACATTTTAATCCAATTATCTCAGTTTTTTTTTTTCAGGTTAGAAGTGCTCTGTTCATTATGAGAGTGTTTGTCTGTTGCAGAGTGAATCAGTTGGCCTCGCCTGCTTTCCTGCCATACTTGTTTCTCCACCTAATGTTAATTTAGTTCCGTTAGTGATAACTCAAGGCTTGTTAGCAGGGGATTGCACAGCACAGGTTTTGAATTAGCCAGCAGCTATATTTTCCCAGTATATCTGTGCTACTGAGTGTGTTTGTAAGTGTGGGCTGTCAGTGATTTGACAGCAGAGGACTGACCTCCTTCAGATGACAGAGTAGGTTAGACATGATGATGAGGTTTCAGCCAACCGGCCTGTGGATAAGACAGCAAATGAGCCACTGTGGGCTGTGTTAGTAACAGTATCACAGCCTCACATTTTCTCATTTTTAAGAAACAGGATGACAAGACAACAACAGCTAAATTAATGACAACTTTTCCTCACTGGAACAGTCTCACTTATGCACTCTTCTCATTCTAGAGATTTAATCCCAAAGCTACTATGGTAGCTCTTTGTATTATGGTGGTCTTGGTGGTGGATTAGGCCAGCATGATCAGTCAGCCCCACTCACTTTCTCTCCCTCTGAGGCATTAACCATGGATCTTCCACAGGAGAGCTTTAATGGGCTGAGTTAACCTCTCACCCAATCACCACACTTGTCGAGGCTGCAGCTAAGCGCCTGTGGACTTGTGCATAGATCACAAAAATGAGCACCCTTGAGCACTGCAAGCTCTTCCCACACGTGTGCGTCTGCGTATGCACAGTGCAGTATGTGTGTGGTAGCGCGTGGACTTGTTTTTTAAGTTGTGCCAGGATATCTGGGAAACGATAATCTCCAAGACTCTGATACTCTCTGATAAGAGGCTGTGTGTGCATGTCTGAATGTGCCTGGAGTCAAGGACGTCCAGTAGTGGAGGGTTTCACAAAAACTTACCAATCTGTGTGGCAGCTTTTTTAAACATTTAGATTATCTGCTGTTGAAGTTGCTACTAGACATTGTAAGTTTGTGTTTGACAGAGAAGACAAAGACAGAAACAGGCAGCTGAAATACATTAGCAAAGGAATATGATTTTCTGAATGTATTTTTGTGTTGCAGTGAATATTTCTCCACATGATCCTTGACTATTAACCCAAGCAATAATTTTTATCCTAGAGCTTCCTATCCCTGGTGTTAGGTGATCAGTTGAATGAATTAAAACCACATTTATGTTTCACATGTGCAGACATATTGTTCAGAGATTCAAAGTATCTTTACGCTTATGTTCATATGTGTCTGTTAAGTCAGCGTGGGTTGCGTAAGAAATTGCCTAGATGTTTAGATGTGTGCGTTCCCGATGGGCTCTGGTGTTAATCACTGGAGCAGATGGTTCGTGTTTAAAACCCCGTGTAAGCTGTAATGACTGAAGAGTGTCGGTTATCGTCTCTCCTACCGAGCCAAGCCTCCACAGCCTCATCGCCCCATCGCACAGCCCCACCGATAGCCTCCACATTCACTGCTGCTCACTGGCACCATTGACGTCAGACCGGACTTGCGTTACTCATTTGAACTACATTCAAATATTTTCCCAGTGAATGATTGCATTTGGTAGGATGGACTTGGGCAGTATTTCTTTTAAAGTAATAAAAAAGACAAATGACCAAATAAGAAACAATAACCTTTTCTGATGATACTGTTCAAACAAAAGCTGTTGTTTTTTATTTAACTGATATAGGAATTTGCCTCCACAAAAATGATCTGAACCCTTATATTTGCTCAAACACTTGAAGGAAACACTGCTTACAGTTTGTCCTGGCAAGCACAAACCCAGCCCACATCTATTGCATCAGTCTTGAACTAATTTAAATGTTTTTGAAAAATAATTCAGCGAGCTCTGACTGTCTCTGGCAGTGTGCTCTCGGATCCTGCTCACCGAGGTCAGTGCTATTCACTAGAGAGGTTCAGTGAGTAGTCGCTGCTTCAGGTTAATCCACAGTTATGAGACTGTATTATCACACTGTTATCACGCTTGTGTGTGTGTTTATAATACAGTCAACTGTTAGCATGTAGCTAAGGCCTAGGCTGGTGGTTATAACGTGTCGGTGATGACTGCAGCGGGCTGCTGGAAGCTACTGAACCAACAGTGGTGCAACCACCTTCCCTGTGACTACTGTGTGGGTGAAAGGTAAACAGAGTAGATGTGTTACTACAGGTCAAGCTGCTCATTGAGGTTTGTGTGAGAGTCAGTGCGTAAAGTTTAGTTTGGTTTTCCATGTAAATGGCGACAATATTGTGGCGGCTAAAGGTTTACATAAGATAAGATAGTCAAAGTTTGTGGCAGGGTACTGTGAATAGCATTCCTTTGTATTTCTACCACTGGTAGATATTCTTTGGCCAGCCCTGTTCTCTTCCCAGAGTCCCAACCCTGCTATTAGTGACTTTGTCCCAGCCAGTTTTGACTTGAGAAAGAGGGGGTTGTCTAGCCAGTTTGGACACATTCTGCAGGAAGGACACCATTGTGTTCACATGCACTCACTACACTTGGTTATAGTCAGCTTTTTGCAGGAACTGGATTTCTTAAACTTGAGAGATTTAGAGAAACTTGCTTAATACAGCTACATTTCTGCTGGGAGACTTGACTCTGTCCATGTAATGTAGCCTGTACTGTATTTTAAACAGGGTTATTAGTAGGGCTAGGAATCACCACAATATTGTCGTGACACTGAAGTAATGATACAGTGTTATTGGGATTTTAAACACTTTGTGATATGCTGACTATTGGGAGAACATATTGTGATTTATTATTTCTTTGCAACTGCAAATTATGTCCTCAACGGAAAATAACAGCTGTTTTCAGTCTGTTCATCTCCTCACTTCAGTCATCAAAATGTACCTAATCAACTGAAAAAAGCAATTGATTTTATTATTCTAGTAGGTGACCAGGAGTTTATTTTGTATTTGCAATACTCAGTCTTTCATTTATAAGACTGAAATTGAAAAATAAGTCTACTTACTTATGCTGTCAATCCAGATGATTCAACATAGATGAAAACCTCTTCAGTCTGCAAAGTCATACACAACTTACGCAATTAAATATGTCACCCTTGTTTCAAAATATTGTAGGTGGTGGGGAAGAGAATTGATTACTGACCACTTAAATGTAAATGAGGATTTTGGCGTACTAATTTCAGCGCATATGTTCTAATATTTCCTGCCCTGCCCTGATTTCTCCCATAACCAGGTTCATAAATGAAGTGACTGTCAGCTGTGCATCATATATTTAAAGGTGTGCTCAATTAATGTAATGACCCATATGTTTAAAATCAGTTCTGCTGTCTTGTCTCAGCCAACACTCTGCCAGGGCTCAGCCTGTCTATTAGGCTAGTTGTTTACAGTGAGTAAGTAAAGTCAGGGTCAGTGGGTCCTCACTGACAGCCATTAGCATCATGTTTTAATTTTCTCAGTGTGCTGTGTAGTCAGCTGGTGTGGTGACCCGGGATGTCGAGAGCTGAACTGGAGCCAATCAACTCATTTTTTTAATTGGCTGGTATCAGCTTTATGAAGCCTGATCCGATTGAGATCCTTTGTTCAGTGCTCAGGGTACACCACAAACAATAGTGGCCAGTTTGAATAGTGATAAACACACTGTCAGCAAAGCTAGAACAACAGCAACCAGCGTCAAGCAACTAATGACAGGAATTGTAAATCCAGATCCTGCAGAACTTGAATGGATTTAGCAAGAAGGTACATCTTTAAGGATTGACTTGTGTTTGTAAAATTTTAATTGCAGAACACTTTTTCCTTGCATTAAAGTTAAAGGACTGAAACTATGTGAGATGATAGTAATGTAGTATTTAGAGGTTAAATAGCCTCCTGTACACCATATGTCTGTTGAGTTTTATAACGTGATGCACCCTCATATGCAGATTTTTCGTATAGCCAGGATGTCCACGTCATGCTATACCATACTTACCCGTTACCCCACCCACTGTCTTACTATGGGCAGTTTAAATTCTTAAAAAACTGTCCCCTGTGGTAGGTTCATGCAACAACCTGTTCAGTGGTTCTTTCTCCTGAATTTGCACGAAGTTGCACACAAATTTCTGTTCTGATCATGTTCCTAAGCAGTAGTATGCTCGGCATCGATTCTGTCGTGGTCATGCTATACATTGTAAGCTGGCTGGCCCAATTGGCAACATGTGTGTCATCCGATTGTCCGTAGCTGGCGGTAGCAGAGTGAACAATGTCTCAGTGTCGTGAGGAAGCTCTGTCTGTCCTTATCTGGCTCCATCGGTGGAGCTGCTTATCTAAGGAACTCTAGTATGAATGTAGGGCAGCCGAAGATCATCACTGCTGATCGTCATGGTGTGTGTCTATCTGATGGCTCCCCGGTCAGAGTGTGAGCTTTATATGGTGTGTGACTCTGCGAGCGTTTTTCACATTCAATCACTGTTGCATAGATAACTGCAATTTCCACATTACAGCATGACTGTATAGTGTAGTACTTTGCTAAGGTTTGCATGGCCTGGTTTCATTAGTCCAGCTTGCACTTGCTGGGGCTGTTAAGTTTGTGGAGCTCTGCGGCAGGCTCATCCTTCACGTAACAACCCCCACCATGCATACACACTTACACACTGTGGAGCCTACTGAGACTGGGTTTTTCAGGCCGATACAGATATTAATATCTGGAAGAAAAGTTTCTGCTGTTTTTATAATTGCAGTGATCACATCTGTAGCATCGGCAGGGTTCCTGTGGATCCTTAAAAGGCACTGAATTCATTCATTCAAAACAATTTGTTTGAATATGTTTTAAATCAAATTTTCAAAATCTTAAAAACGCTAGGACACAGGAAGTAGAATTTTCAGAATATTTTTTCTTCTTGCTGTACATTGTAAAATCTCAAAACTGGTAACATCTGCTTCTTTATTTTAAAACTTATTTTATTATTTTAAAAGTAATTTAGCAAGTGCCTTTCACATTAACGTAATGCAGATTAGAATAGTGGAACCAACAAGACAAACACTTTGCTTCTGGCCGTGAGGCTTAGAGAAGAGGATTCAATGGAAATTGGCTAGTTGACCAAGATTTGTGGCGTGGCTGAAACTGGTACAAGGCAATGCATACAGGGATTGGCATATTCATGCAAAACATTTTTAAAACCCGGCACAATGGGAACCAAGGCAGTGGAATCCCCCATGCAGAGTGAGAAACACATAATCGACAAGAATACCTGCCAACAAATGCCAGGTATTTCCCACTTTTGTTCTGGCAAAATTGGCCTGAACGCTAAGTAATTGATGTTGTTTTATGTTTTACTTTTCTTCAGTTTTGAATATTATAAAAAATCCAGTGTGGCTTTAAATTGTCTGAATCTGCAGGAACCCCAATTGACATAGTATGAGTAACTTCTAGAGTAACTTGTGGAGAACTGGGACACAGAGCTGCTAGCTGGAAACGAGAGCTTGGTTTCCTGCACTGACAATAACAGGAAAACCATAGGATGTGACACACAAGTATGCACAGACACACACACACAACACACACACAGTCTATCTTTGATACTCTTTAACAATACAACACCCCACAGTGTGTGTCTTTTTAAATAATCTTTTCCTGTCCCGACATCTAAAGTGTGGAGTTGGTTGACGTCATTGCACAGCACAATTGTCTAATCATCTGATTTCGTGTGTATCAGAGTGCTGCTAATTTGAACAATGAATTGAGCAGCAGTCAAGTTCAGTTTCATGAATTTCAAATAGGAAATACAGGACTGTTGACGCTGTGCAGTAAAGAAACACCAGACACAAATAGTGCTATTGTAAAAACCTTAATCACAGGAATATGAATAAATTAGATATATTTGAAGTGTCGTCTTCGTCTGTCATAAGTACGTCAGTGATAGAAGATTTAAATGACTTGATCAGGTAGTACTGAGGGAGTCTTTCTTCTGACTAACTGTAATGATTGCTAAGCAGGTTAACGTATACGCTGAATTGAATCAAGTATTTAGCCTGTGTTCTGTTTTTGTGTGTTTCAGGCCAGTCTGTCCATCTGGGGATGGGGGGGTCTTGGAGTCGTGCTGTTCCTCGTCACCTTTGGACCCTTTGCCATATTCTACCTGGCCTTTTATATCTTCTGCTTCATTGGAGGGTGAGCAGGAAGACCTGTAATACATCCATCATGTCTTCACATAAGCGTTCTCTCTCACTTTAACCACAACACCTGATGGATCAGTTTTTTTAGCTGCTCTCTCATTCTCACTTCTGTTTTCCAGGGGCTTTGCGGTCACTCTGCTTTATGGAAAGATCAACTCAGAGAAACACCTAGAAAAGTGCGAGCACTCTTACCTGCCACCCACGCAAATTGGTATACTAAAGGTAAAAGCATGCCTGAGCACACATACATTTTGACCTCGCCTTCACAAACAAATTAATTAGTTGTGAATCAGGTTCTGTCATTGACTAAGTCTGCTCGCCAGTTACCATGCAGATCATTAAAGCTTTCATCGATTTCATTTCTGTGCATTGTTTTGTCTCCATCAGACGTTAGATGAGATGAAGCTGGAGATCAAGCCTCCGAAGATTGACAGGAGACTGACGGGCTCCAGTTTCATAGATGAACCACTACAACAGGTGTGTGTGTGACATGTCTTTGTGTTGAGTATTTGACCTCCTGTGCTTTTGGCACGTGTCACCAGCAACATGTTTGCACCTTTGACAATGAGAACGATCAAGATTAAATCAGATATCACACATGACCGATGTTCTTTGTTAATAATGCTTTTGATACATTCCCTTGTAGGTATTTCTTTCCCTTCATATGGTACTGTCAGCTCAGCAAAAACTCCAGATTATTAGGTACACCTTGCTAAAACTAATGCAGTTCTGCAATAAACCCTGTGGTTATGAAGATATAAATTACAGGTGCAAATGTCACAAATCATGGACCCTCGGTACATCTTGCATTAAATGGGGTTTGGTTGATCAGATTTCATTCAGAGTCTTTGACCACATAAAAGTACCAGGTGTAAATGACTCCAAACCCCTCTGGAGCTGGTCAGGGCCACATGGTGACCACATTGAACATAAATGTAAATGCAATAGCTTTTTCAATCTGTGCACAACAACTGCATGGGTGGATATACATAATTCAGTGTGGCTGTTCCAAACCAGGGAGGTAGCAGTGGCTCCTGCTCACCTCACGCCGACGCTGCATGGCGCATGGTGGTCTCTCTCTCTCTCGTCTGATGCTAAAACCGGGTGTCTCCCTCATCTATAATGTATTTTTAGTGTCAGTCACTGTCTTTACAGTCAGGTAGGCCTGTTTCATCCTCGTGCACCTCGCTGTTGCCTTCTAAATCCTCCTGACTGGAATATTTCTGTCTCCGTAAGTCTGTAGGGGATCATGCTTTTGGTTGTGTGTGTGAGCGTGTGATCCGTCCGTCCGCAGCTAATCTCAGTGATTCATAATTGTTGAAAAACCTGTTTCATTGACGGTTTATACCGTCATTGACTGCTTATTCATTACTCCTCTCAACCAGGTTCACAGGAAGTGCCCCGGGCTTTGAAGACAATTTTCCCACAAACTTAAATGGCGAAAGAGACGTTCGTAAATCAGTGAATACCTTTTTTGACTTCCTCTGTCCACTCATGAGGAAGCATGGCTGAGTGATTGCTCATTAAAAGCATCAGCACTTATGATAATGGGACAACAGCTAAGGAGAGAAGCCGACAGAAGATAACAGGAGGATTATGACCTGGTGACAAGTACTAACACTCCAGACATTTTGGACACCAGCCCACTTTAGTCCCCGTCTGATCCATCAGCTGGCCCAGGTCAGAAACTTCATGGCCTCGAGCCAGAGAGTAGTCATCACTGTCAAACGCTGCATACCTAAAGCCCTAAAGCCTCAGTGTCTTCCATTCACAGGAAGTTGCTTCCTTGTCTTTTGTGTCATTGGATTTGTTTTCAGCAGGATGTGTGTTACTTAAATCATGAAAGCAGACAATACTGTACGTATTTGCCCATCTAAACCTTATCAGACATACTGTCCAGAAAAGAAACTGACAAACACTCCTAACAGAAAGTGGAACTGAAAGTTTCTGTACTGTTACACTGCACCAAAGCTCTTCTCATCATGTGGCTTCAGCAAAAGGCCGTTGCAGGGCTGGAATGTAATGTTTTTTCACTCTCTGTCCGTCAGTCTGCCGGTAATTGACTCAGAATCTTTTTCAGCTTAACACGTTCACAAATAGATCCTTTAAATGATGGTCAGGCTGTCTGTCGGTGTTGCACACAGGGAAGATGAGCTCAGTGGCTTTTGTCCGGTGGCCACAGTTTATGTTTCCACCCTATCCTGTGGTTACAACACTTCCAGTAGTAGCATGTTTTAGCATGTTCTCAGTAAAGCGGCGTGGCCGGCAGAGTTAAGTGCAGACACAGCAGTTTGTGATGGTCAGATGACACTGACTGCTCCACTATGGTGATTCTGTTCTCCCTTCCTCCCTGCAAATGCACACTAATCACTTCAGCAGCACGTGAACCTTGAGATCTTGCACAGCTTAACGTGACGTCATGTAAACCTGTGTCATGCTCTCTGAAAAGACATTTATGGTCTTGATGTTTCTGGCACATTCTCTTCCTCTTTTCTCTTTTGCACAATAGCAGCTTGTACTTACAGCTAGACTGTTTGATGTTTGCTTGATTTAATCATACTACACAGCTCTATCCCTACTGTATGCATCAGAGTACAACTAAATGATTAATTTACCCAGGTTTCCCGGGACCTAATAGCCCAGTAATCAGTTCTACTAGACACTGACTATCAACAGATTTAATTGTGTTTTAGAAAGATTTACTTAATCATCTAGGACTCAAATCTTTTGCTGCATTTAATTAACCTGCTCCTCAATCCGTCTCTTCACACATTGTTTTTACTAAAAAATATTTTGTTGTCTCTGTAGGTGATCCAGTTTGCACTGAGAGATTATATCCAGTACTGGTACTACACTCTGAGCGAGGATGAGTCCTTCTTACTGGAGATCAGGCAGACGCTGCAGAATGCCCTCGTCCAGTTTTCTACACGGTACAAAACACACACACGTTTTCTGTCCTGATATTGAATGTTGTATACCATGACTGTTGGACACACAGACCACTGGCCAGAACCAGCCTGCCAAACGGCCCAATCCAGTCCCCTGGATGACTTTGCACACCTAATATTGTTGCATTTGTCAAGGTCAAGAGGTGTCAGGTTTCATGAGCAACTTCATGTAAAAAGCTGTCTTGGAGGCTTTTCTACCCTGACCAGAATACACTTCTTTGAAAAACTAAGGAATACTTTTTGTGGTCGTATTTAAAGATATTGAAGGTTATGCAAAATATTGTCAGCAGCTTCAGTACAAAATAATCCATATCAGACTTCTTCCTTAAAACAGTAATAGTCGAACACTATAGCGATAACATTGCCAAAACCATAGATTTGTAAATGGTTTGTAACCAGCGAGATCAATTGTCTGGGCTCTTTGTGGCCCACGAAATAAAATGAGTTTGACACCCCTGTTTTATACAAAGCAAATGTTCTGTGTTTCTTATATTTTTAATTTTCTGACTTATTCCTGTGTGTTCATGTGCCAAGGTCCAAAGAGGTGGACTGGCAGCCTTACTTCACCACTCGCCTGGTGGACGACTTTGCCACCCATTTACGTGTCTTTAGAAAAGCCCAGGATCGCCTCCTCGACAGAGAGGACAAGCAAAGTAAGTATAGACATTCACAGACACACTCACAGTATGCATCAGTATGTTTGACGTGTCTCCTGAGTTGATTTATCTTGTCTTTGACACCGATGATGATGATGATGTAGTTCTGAGCGTAATGAGCTTGGTGATCTTTTGGTGGACTGCACAATAAGACTTGATTGCAATTGTGGTGCAGAAAAATTGCTTCATAAAGTTTTTGATGAAGTCAGATAATGAGGCTTTAGACATTAGCGGTGATGATGACAATGACGAAGAGCAATGTCTGAACAGGGGACATAACAGAGGAGCTGGTGGACTCCTTCTTTGAGGCCGAGGTGGAGATGGAGAGGAAGATTTGTCGAGACGTAGTGTGCACTTCACACAAAGATGAAGAAGGTAAACACGCTTCTGTAATGCATCTCGCCTCACAGTTCACACTGTCATGAAGAACGTATCACACAACAACAACAACATGTGTTGCTGTTGGAATGCTGTAACTAATAAAAACTAAACACATGCTGTTTGTGTGTGTGTGTGTCAGGTTTTCTTCGGGACTTGTGTGAGTTGCTTCTGTATCTGTTACTACCTCCTGGAGATTTCCACAACAAGAACATGAGATACTTCTTAAGGGTGAGTGCACACACAAACAAACACGAAATCTCACTCTCACTTACACAGTCTGTCTAACAATCACAACACATGTGACCTTAGTGGTCCGAGATGCAAATATGAGGCGCGAAATCTCATATTCAGTCACACAATATGTCGTACAACCTGTGTTGTTAATTTGTCACAGTTGAGCCGCCGGCTTAATGCTGCCACTTTGGCTGCTGTCCAGCCATGAGTATTATTTTCCAACAGCAGGCTCCCAGATAGACTGAAGTGCCGCACCAGACCATGTGAAGCCATCTTTGTAGTGTAAATTGTTGTGAGTGAACCTAAAAATCCTCTGTGGTTTGTTATTATTATTGTTTTGGGTTTTTTTAGGAAGTGTTGGCGCGTGGTGTGCTACTTCCTCTGATCAACCAGCTTAGTGACCCAGACTACATCAACCAGTTTGTCATCTGGATGGTGAGAGCTGACACTGACATCCACACTTCCTACATATCAGCCATTGTTTTAGCTTTTTGTGGAAATGATATCAAAACTATTCAAGAAACAATCAAGAAAGCAAATGAAATACAACAGGAACAGCTTGGGGGCCTGGTACATGTGTTGTGGATATGTAAATGGATGTGATTTTTTTACAGATACGGGACTCCAGCTGCAACTATGAAGCCTTTATGAACATCCTGAAACTGACAGACAAGCCTGCAGAGCTGGAAGCCGTTAAGGACAAGGTGCTGGAGGAGCTTCAGTACCTCCGCTCCCTGGACACAGCCGGAGATGGTGGGCACTCACCTTTTCTTACTGACATACAGACACACACACATGAAACTAATTGACCCTGCGAGTTAGGCTTTGGTGGTATCAAGGCATTATTGTATACAAGTGTTATAGAAATCGAAGTGAAGCAGTTAAACTAGTCTTTGTTAAGTGAAATGAATGATTTTTCTGTTTAATAAGGTGTGAGAATATTTCCTCTCTCGACATGTGAGCTTGTGGAATGTCACAAACTCACCTCTGAAACATATTTCCCAGCTAAAATTAAAGATAGACTTTTATCTCCAGCAGCTCCGCTTTTATTCATTTATTTATTTTACACAAATAACAGTCATATACTGTAGAGAAAATAGATACCGCCCAATGTGAGTAGGAAGACACAAAGCCCAAATGTAAAAACGCACTGTTTTCATCTCCTCCCTTGATGTCTCTGTCCTTTAGACATCAATGTAATCAAGAACCAGATTAACAGTCTTCTGTTTGTGAAGAAGGTGTGTGAGACCAGGATCCAGAGGCTGCACTCTGGCAAGGTGAGAGACTGCAGCACAATATTACAGTGTTAACACCAGAAGATCCACTACAGACATACAGTACATCAGTAATTGTTACTGCGATGATAAAACATTGTCTTTAAGTACCGTCAGTTTGTTGGTTAAGTTGTATCTTTTGGAGTCAGCCAGACTAAGAATACAGTTTTATCATCTCTGCTTTGTTTATCAGACTTTATCTCTTCCCTGTGTTGTGTAGGAGGTGGATGCCTTGAAGCTGGCAGCCAACTTTGGCAAGCTGTGTGTTATCCCATTGGATCACATCCTCATCCACAACATAGCCCTGCAGTTCTTCATGGGTAATTCTCAACACGCATCATCACACAAACCACGGATGCCAAACGTCACTGTCGTCATCCCGAGGCCTTAATCCTGAACATTTCTGTTAATCATCTTTATAATCCACAACTTATTCCATTTCTCTAGAATTCATAACCCCAACCTGTCTCGTCATTAGGCGCACTCCTTTTCAGTCCCACACGACCTCGCCAGAGACTTTAAAGGTCACCTCACTTTACAGATCAGATTACGATAAGCGTTTTTTTTGTGTGTGTGCACAAACTAGGAGTCCAGCCAAATTGTGTCAGCTACAAGAGTCTACAGCCTAAACTACATGGTTGGTTCTGTCATTGGAAACGTTATGTAAAATATGTTTAGATCACCAAAACCTAATTAACTTAATTGTAACTGAGCAAAGTTAAAAAAAAAAGTGGAAGAAGGAAAGCCACAGTATCATAACCTTCATGTCTTATTTTCATATTAACCAGATGAGTTAACGAAGATTGTGACAGTGAATCTTTTGTTACAAGGTAACTCGAAACCACGAGCAGCCAGAGTGCTAAATGTTAAAGTCACTGGCTCGCTTACTATGTATGTATGTGTAAATAAAGTGCTACAGTTGACAGACAGCCACTTTGACACAACTCTTCTGTGTCTGTTGATCCAGACTTCATGCAGGCAGCGGGGGCCCAGGCAGAGCTGTTCTTCTGGCTCACTGTGGAGGGCTACAGGGTGACGGCTCAGCAGCAACTTGAGGCCATGCAGGGCTGGCAGAGAGACGGCAAGAAGCAGCCCAGCGCCACCAAGGGGCTGCTGAAGGCCGCTGCACTGGGTGTCTATGAACAATACCTCTCAGACAAGGTGAGCGGCGTGTAGAGCCCACATGTTTCAAGTCAAAAATAATTTCAGTCAGAAAGGACATGAACACTTAGAGACCCACCACAGATCCTTTGTTGTCTCTTTTGGGGGGTGATGGAATATTTAGGGGGAGTAAGAAGGTCAACAGTACACGCCGCATAGAAGTGGGAGACATCATCTGAAAGCTGGGAGCCTGAAGATTAAGCACTGTGTGTCAAGTTTAGTGTAGTTATAAATCTGTAATGATCAACATGTTGTCTTTACAAGGGCTAAGAACATTATGAAGGAAGTATCTGATAGCCATCCACATGTCCAATTATGTCAAACATTTTGGGGTTGATACTATTGGGTACACAGATTTTGAGAATAAATACAAATGTCATTTGGAGATTTCTGGAAGAATTGTATATTTCAGCAATTAGATGGTGAGCACTTTTGTTCTGGATACTGCTGAGAAACCCACTTATTGTCAGTATGCCAACAAAAGCCATACATAGTCTGAATGCCCAAGGTCTCTATTTTGTGGTTGCAAAGTCTCATGAGGCTGTGATTATCCTAAAGCTCACAATAGGCCATTTTATACATTGAGGTCAAGTTTCAAAAATGGTCTCACTACAATGAAATGGCTACTATGAGAATACCTATCATCACACATTAATATAATTAGGCCCACTGAATTCAGAAGAGTCTAAGCTCTTTGGTCATACCTAAGACACTCTTGAGGTGAGAGGCCAAGGGACCATGAGTAGAGTTATTAAACACCTTTACGGTTAAGGTAGCATGACATTGTTGGTACCAGTGGATGCCTTAGGTTGTCTAGTTTCACATGATACCACATTGTGCTAGCTCCAAAAATGAGGGCACCACAGCCTCTTAAATACAGTAATGTCGGCCAGTGGTCCTGTGGGTCTTTTAGGGCTAACAGTAAAAAAATGTTTTGGTCTCTCGGGGGATCTGAAGGTACTTATATCCTGTGATTTCTCAGTAAATTACAAACAAATTCTCTTGCTTTACAGCACTGCTTTCTGTAGCCTGCGTGGTGGTATATCTTGACGAAGTATCTTCCAACTCTGTCTTCCTTTTTTTTTCCTTCCACAACAGGCATCTCCAAGGGTGCAGGTAGACGAGGCGTCCATAACAGCACTAGGGGAGAGGCTACAGAAAGATGACCCCACGCCAGAGATATTCGATGATATCCAGAGAAATGTACTAAGTCTTTTCTTCACAGCTTTATCTGAATATCAGAGAATTTTATGAATCATTCCAAGATTTTATTTTTACTTATTCAAATAGGTTTCTGTGTCTGTGTTTGCAAAAAACAAACTTTCTAATCTTTTTCAATGTGCTGTCGTGCCTCTGTTTTCCACCCGTTAACTAATTGTTTCGCACATACTTGTCCCCAGGTGTATGACATGATGCTACGCGATGAGCGCTACTACCCCTCCTTCAAGCAGAGTCCTCTCTACGTCCGCATGCTAGCAGAGCTGGACATGTTGAAAGAGCCGAGCTACCGGGGGTCTGATGACGGCGATGGAGAATCTTTCAATGGCTCTCCCACAGGAAGCATAAATCTGGTAAGTCTTCTTTACTTCCTGTTGCAGGGCTGAGAAAAATGCTGATATGATGACACGTCCAGCAATGTTTTTGTCAATCTTCATCAGTGCTGAGTTTGTTACTCAAAAAAAAGCCAGCCTCCATGGCCACAGAGGGCTGACGTTTAGTGGGGTGAATGTCCACTAGCTACGTGCTGTTGATCGGAGTTTGTGTTAATGATAGCAAACTGTGTAGTTAAATGGTAACTTGTTTCTTGTGGTTTCAGTCTTTGGACGACCTGACCAACTCCTGCCATGATGATTCTATGCACCTACATGCCTTCATCTCTGACACAGGTACACACACACACACACACACACACACACACAATCTTAAATACACTCCACTGGTGAGCATTATTGCCACAAAGTCTAAAGGCCCAGACACACCAAACCAACTTCAGAGAACTAGCGATGGCAAAAGCCCCCTGCTGCGTTACCTCACACCACCTGTGTCTCGGCCAGACTTCAGCTGACGGCCAACCAGCACATACGTTCTGTGCTTGCGTTAGAGGAAATAACTCCCCACACCAGCAGACAGCGGCCATTTGTAATCGTCTTTCAAAAAGTGAAATCAGAAGACTGTCTTGGCGCTAGTTAGCAAATTAGTGCATTAAGAACACAATATAGTGTTGAAAGAAGCTTATTATCAGTGCACCAATGACACAATAACACAAGCCATCATGAAATGTTTCTGCTCAATGGCTAAAGAAAAGCAATCTCACCTTATGTACCAAGTTTGTTCCGCTCTCACTCCCTCTTGATTTTAGCTCTTTGTTTACTTTCCTCACTTCCTTTTCTCTCCTTGTGCGCTGAGTTGAACTTCCAATGTGAGAGATTTTATTCACCAGTGGCTCCACTGTTGCCGACACCGATTCTTCATTCTGAATCAGCGAAAAAAAGCAGACTAGCACCGACAAGGGCCACCAGTGTTGGACACACTGCAACGACGAGGGCCACAGATACTCTCCGATGGCCTAACATTGACCGACAGCAGACTGTTGGCTTGGTGTGTCAGGGCCTCAAAAGCTTAAAGGTAGGATCTGGAGGATTTTCAAACAAAACAAAATATAGACATATACAAATGAAATCCTGCTTAATCATCACCTATGGGCTTCTACTCATGTGGTGGTGACTCTGTTTGCAGAGCTCCTGCCCTTTAACTGTATTTTGATGTTTTTGTGAGCTCGGGTCTGGGCTGGGCGGAGATTTCCCCAGCCAATGTGAGAGCGCAGATGCCATGCCCAAGCGTGCACCAGCGTGAGCCTTGCTTGAACCTCTTCTGTGAAGCCTTCTTCCGTACCTCCGGGCTCCGTACACCCGGGAGAGTTGAGCCTGATAGGAGGGGCCAAATTTGAATGTGTGTTTACAAACAGCAACTGGAAAATCCTCCAGACCCTACCTTTAAGGCTGTGTGTTCTCTTTAAATCACTTTGGCACTTTGTTGCTTGATATTAACAACTTTTTGATGCAGGGTTCATGGATAATTCATTAAGGTTTTTAATTTAGATTCTGGCAACTTGTGTATGCATGTCACGTTTAAAAACATATCATTTAACTTTCACTTGTGGGCTTTGGCTGTTGTAACAGTTTATGTTGAGAGTCTGTGAAATTGTTGTGTATATCAGGTATCTGTTAGCCCCTGTGTGTCCCTCCCTGCATGTGTGTTCTTTCAACTTTTCACCTCCTGGCTCCATTCAACCATGTCTGCTGTGTCACTTCATACTGTTCCAGTATTCTTTATTCCTTTCATTTTATCACCTTCACTGTTTTTATGTTCTTCCTTTTTCTCCCTCCCTTACCTTGCCTGTCATTGTGTCATTTTTTCCCTCCCTTTTATCTCATGTCCACACCCTCTGCTCTGCATTCTTTCTTTTGCTTGCTCGTACTTCCCCAACACACTTTGAACCTGCACATACTTTTCTTTCCTTTCCCGTCTTTCTTTTCTGCTTTCATCCACCCCCCTCATCCTCCATTCCCCTTTATGGATGTATTGCCCGGCGGGGGTAGCTGACGCTTGTTTCCCCGGCTTCTGGGGTGCTGCAGGGGTTTGCAATGACCATGGTAAGACCTACGCGCTGTACGCCATCACCGTGTTTAGACGCAACCATGATGGCAGTGAGGACTGCTGGAAGACGTATCGCCGCTACTCAGACTTCCACGACTTCCATATGAGGATCACTGAACAGGTGTGTGTGTGTGAGAAATATGATGTTAGTGTTAAATGTTGAAGTGGGGTTGTTTGAGGTACTTATCCATTCAATGCATTATTTGCTGTCAGACAGCGCTTTCTGACAAGCAACTGAAGCTGTAATATTGCTCTCTTCAATGCCCCCAGACTCCTTTGCCAGAAAACGTAATCTTACCTCGGAGAACACGGAAGTTTCTGGTCTACCACTGCCTTGATAAGCTAGTTAGTTTGTGTTATTGAGCGACTTTTGGGTCTGAACTAATGTGGCGTCCACAGCAGTACATTGCTTAGCTTCTTTGCCGTTTAGAAGGTTAGAGGAATATTGATAACACACAAATGTCAAAGAGGGTTCAGTCACAAAGAAGCATATTTGGCAGGTTGGGGGGTTTATATGTAGCAGTGTCATCATGCAGAAACCTGCAACAGATCACATGGGAAAACATTTTTAAGGGGGCTTGCGATAATAGCATTTTGATACTTAAAAAAAATTGGAATTTGAATGCATATGGAAGACTACAAAATCAAAACACAGAATAATGGAGTCGCCCTGTAAGATTAGCGTTAAAATGTATAGCAACTTGTCATGAGCTTGTTGTTCGCCGTCTTAGTGTTGCTTATGTTCTGTCATAGTTTGAGAACCTGACGTCGATCCTCAAGCTGCCAGGGAAGAAGACCTTCAACAACATGGACAGAGACTTCTTGGAGAAGAGAAAAAAAGACCTCAATGCTTACCTACAGGTAATTGTTTTTTCCCACGTTAGGTTTGGAAATTGTGTCAGTAAAAATGCATGAGGACCCTGTGAAGACTGCCTTTATTGCTTTGCATCATTTTATTTTTCATCATAGTGTATATGAATAACGTGTATGTGTGTGTGTGTTCCAGTTGCTGCTGAACCCAGAGATGGTGAAGGCCTGTCCAACTCTGATTCCTTATGTCTATGACTTTCTCGAGAACAAGGCCTACAGCAAGGGCAAGGGAGAGTTTGCACGCAAGGTCATTACATTATTTCCAACAAAGAATAAGTGTTCAAGTGTTATTTATTTACTGCCAAAAACAAATTATTCATTTGACTGTTTTTTTTTTTTTGTTTTTTTTAAATTCATGTTGTCCTTTTTGTTTTCTTCCCCCATCAGATAGACACATTTGTAAATCCTCTGAGGAGCTCCATGAGAAACGTGTCCAACGCTGTGAAGGCCCTGCCAGACAGTCTGGCTGAGGGCATGACCAAAGTCTCTGATAACATGGGCCGTATGTCAGAGAGACTGGGTCAGGACATCAAACAGTCCATACTCAAGGTAACACCATCATATAGAGTATGTAGTTTGTTTTCTAATGAAAAGAAAGGAAAGAAAATCAGTTAACTAGTTATGTTTTGGGTTAATTTTTATTTTATTCCTTTTCTGTTTGATATAGTTTGTTAGCTTTGAAACTAATCACTGGGCTGTGGTCATAATGATTGGACTTCTGACTATCCAGTGTCTTCTGTTTTTTCCAGGTGCCTCCACTCCTCCCTAAGACTGACATCGACCCCGAACACTGTCGAGTCTCCGCTCAGCTCGATGACAATGTGAGTCAGCGGGCATGCTGGGAGCTGCGTGTTTATTTTATTTTTTCATTTCCTTGTGATTTTAATTATTTAAATGGTTTGAAGTTCATTCATTTGTTGACTTGTTTGCCCAGGTGGATGATAACATCCCTCTGAGGGTAATGCTGCTACTGATGGACGAAGTGTTTGACCTGAAGGAGAAAAACCAGTGGCTGCGCAGAAACATTAAGAACCTGCTGCAGCAGCTCATCAGGGCCACATATGGAGACACCATCAACAGGTCAGAGACACAAAATACACCTGGCAGATAGGCTTGTGCCGGTTTGAAAATTTTCCAACCGGTTTGATTTAAAGCTAAATATCTAACCGAACCGATATATCAAATTATATACCTAATTTTACCACTGGGGGTCACATTTGAGCTATTTTTCCCAATAAAAGCCCATTATTGGTGTAATGCGCTTCCAATCCACTAGGTGGCAGTAATGCTGTATTAACTGCCAATACACACAAGGTTACACAAGAAGAAGAAGAAGCAGAAGGACACCAAGACGTTAGGGCAAAGACAGTGGATAAACCAGTAATAATAGTAATAATAGTACAGTATAGTATATACTGTATAGTACAGTAGTACTCCAGTATCTTTGGTTAGGGCAACAAACTGAATGACTGCTGACTCCCTCGCACTTTTCCCCACCCCCAGCGAAATTTGATCTCTGGCAGCAGCAGTTGACAGCTGAGCTGAGTCCCTCTGCAGCCTCTGAGACAAACTAAATGAAATACTTGTAGGCTCCTCCACTTCATTTATAAACAAACATAAACCTTATTAAGTTGTCATAATGCATGTTACAATGCAAGATAAGTTGAATATAGTCCCTTTACACGCCGCTGATGTGAAAAGCCGTATTTCAGATGAAACATCTCATGACCTAAGATGCACAGTCAGAACCAGTTCCACCTGAGCAAATGGCACCATGGGATTAAAGTTCTCGGATCACAGGATGTTTGCACACACCTAAACTGCTCATGAGTACACCTATCAGTGCTTCAGAAAGTCGCTCAGGAGTCTTGTACACAACACAAAGAGCAGTAAATAGCATCACACAGAGCACAGCCTGAATCATCTTTCCTTTATCTCTGTAGAAAAATTGTGGATCATGTGGACTACTTGACCTCACCTGAGCAGGTCGCAGACTACGTCAAGAAGTTCAGGTAACCCCTCCCCTTTTCTTTCAGATAACTCTGATTGATCAGAGGAAGTATGATTAACCCTCATTGGGTCTGTTTCCGTACAGGGATTCCTACTGGCCCAACGGTATCCTGGCTGAGACACCGCCCCGTCGGGACAAGAGCATCCGCATGAGGACGCGAATAGCTGCCAAGACTAGTCTGCTGGGCATCATGCCAGGTGAGAACATGCACACTTTTTGGGACTGTCTCATCCTGTTCAGGCGTAAATCTAAAAGGCTGTATTTGAGCCAACAGAACAGTAGGGCTGGGTATCGATACCAGTAGAGGACTTCATTTGATACCCATAATGTGAATGCAGTGGCGTGTAGCATAGCCATACATCCCAACGTTTTGGTGGCATCTCGGTACGCTAATACACTGTGTTAAATTTTACAACACCACAGACTGTGGATTGTAACTGCTTCTGTGAGAGAGTGAGCTCCGCCCAGGTGACAGTTGGTGAGAGTCCACCAGCACACACAGTGACAGCACCGAGTTAGCATGACATGGCTAACGTTACCTAATTTTCTTAACAGGTTTAACGATAGCAAGAAGCTGTTTCAGTGTTGGGTGAGTTTATTGGGACTGTCGAATGGCTCGGTGTTGGATGTGAGCCACTGCTGCTGTGTTAGCTTGTGCTAATCGGTCAGACTCTCAGGCTCTGGTGACGACAGCAACAGAAAGTTTGCTTATACGGTGGGGAAGTCATGACAGACAGCTCAAAAAGCATCGAATGCAGGTATTGTTGGAGTGGAGAAGTTTCGATACTACTTGGTACTGAGTTATTCAGTCAATACCTTAAGTTATTGAGGACCAATACCCAGCCTTACAGAACAGGAAGAAGACACACAGGAAGCTTGTCATATTTACAGTGTTGAGCTCCAATGTCTGTATCAGCAAAAATGAACCCCCTGCGTCCTTGAGAGACTGTGCACACTCCTAACCTCTATATTTCTCTCCCTCCACCAGACGAGCTGAAGCACATCATCGGAGCAGACACCACGAGAAAGGGCATACTCCGCGTCTTTGACATGTTTCAGTACCAACCCATGAACCGTCGGCTAGTCTACGTTTTCCTGGAGGGCTTCTTGGAGACAATGTTCCCCCAGTACAAATTCCCCGAGCTCTTCGTCAAGCTACACTCTCGCTCACCACGCATCCACAGATACAGCCAGAAACTCAAATCCTCCTCCCTCAAGAGGTGACAGGAGAGGTCAGAGGCAGCGGGACATGGGCCGACCGGACACACACAGACTTGAGAGCTAAGAGTGAGAGTCGGGGGGAGCGGGGCTTTGACGTGAACATCGAGGTATGTGTGTGATTTCTGCCCTTCCACTTCCCTCACACGCTCTTTTCAATAAAAACACTCCAATTCTCCAGCTGATTATTTCTTTCAAGACAGAACTGAAGGATGAACAAGACGCACTCTGCCCTCCTCTCACTCTGTGACACACACACACACCTGCGCAAACACAAATCCTGTAACTTGCACCAAGACTGGACACAGCAGTCTTTTCTTTTAGTTCAGATATTTTCCTCCTCCTTTTTGGACTTTTTAGTTGTATTTCGCTTTACCCTGGGCCAATCAATGCTGCTTTCTCCTGGTCCAGAGAGCAGACCACAGATACTGTATTGTTTTTAAACTGCAGGAGTAGATAGCATAGACCCACACCTTGCCTTACCTTCCCGCTTCTGTCTTTCGGCCAGCACTCATCACCATCTCAGTGACCTGGCCGCTCAGCTGTAGTCAAACTTACCCTCATGCTGTAGACATTTTATCTGCAAAAGCTGCACACTTGTGAACAATATTTTGTTTTCATAGCAACCAAATATGTCAATAGCACTGGGTTTTTAAAATGTGACTGAACAAGTATGGGTCGAGAGAGATGATTTAGATTTTTATTGCTTTTTCTTTTTTTTTTTCCTTCAGCCTCAGTGCCTCTCTTGAGACACGATTTCTTTTTCTTTCCTTTATCATCTGTACCACCCATGATCCTCAAAGAATAGATCCACGTCCCCTTTAATGCTACTGTCATAACCTGTGATGACCAAAGCTCATGCTGTTCCATACGTGTGTGTGCACTGGTTTGATGTCGGGATACTCTGAACATTACTGTGCTTCATATCCTTAATCATGTGAGGAAAGAGAGCGCAGAGTCGACCTTTAAAAGGTGAGGCTGTGAGGACACACTGAAGTGTGATACCGTTGTGGGAGGCTCAGCTCTGGCTGTCCGAGCGCACTATCAAAGAATGTACTCTCTGGTCTAGTGTATTTGGCTCGTGTAGAATTTTGTGTGAATGGGTGTGTGTATGTTTGTGTGTGTGTGTGTGTGTTTGTTTGTGTGTGTGTGTGTTTAGCACGAAGATACAACCCTCTTCATTCAGAAACTGTGCCAGTGTGAGCTAGTGAACCAGCCTTAACTATATACAGTATATACTGACCAAGAGACGCACGCTAGAGGTAGCTCTCCTTCACTCGACTGAACGTTACAAGGAAATCAAGATAGAGATATGGAGATATATCCCTAATCACGTCTTTAATTTTGTGCAATATTTTTTTCTTTAATGCATGTGCATTTTGAATCATTGTATACTGAAAATTAGTAATTCATATTGTTTTAATAGTAGAGAATGTTAAAGACGCTTCCCCAGAAATGTCTTCTTGTCCCAACAACTTAACATTCCGTTGTTGTAAAAGTACAATGTTTATTTTACAGACTTGTTTTATAAGTCTGAGATATTTCTTTTGTTTTGTTTTTAATGTGTGGGGGGGTATTTTACACTTATCCTTCACACACTCACACAGACTGTGTTTTGTGGGTATGGACTGGGCAGTGGTCGGGGGTTTTCTGTGTCGCAGCCCAATAATTAGCTCATTGGGCTACAGCTAGTTCAGAGGCGGGCTCAAACAACTGCTTCTTTTTAACTCATAAGTGGCGTTTTATGCATCTAAGCCTGTTCTGTTTAGTGTGAACAGATCTATGTTGTTAACTGACAGCTCGAGGGACCGCCCCCCCTCTCCCCTCCTGTCCAAAAGGCTCACATGAGAGCCATGTTGTGGCCAGTGGAATCACTGCTAACGAGCACTTACCGTAGCAACTGTGGGAGGGCCTCTCCCATTGGCTGGACGGAGCCCCATTCTGCTGCAGTCATTGGATGGAACTCCCTCGTCTGCTTTGATTTGCTTGCACTGAGCAGCCCTGGTGGACTCTGATTGGCTGAGTAGGGGGACATGAACTGGAGCCGCTTACTGGGAAGTGAATATTTTGTTTGTTCCTGCGTCTACGGAGGTGTCACTTCTAATTTTCTGCACATCTCTCCATATAGGAAGGCTTGTTGTTTTTTTTTAACCCCCAGTATTTATGAATCTATGATAATGAAAATTGTGCATATCTGTGTACAGTATGTGTTAATAGTGTGCCTAAATGTACTGTCAACTCTATTTTCATATTTTTCTTTAACCTAAAAAAAAATCAATCAAAATGTCATGATCATTTTATGCGACTGAAAATGACTTTAGGGTGTTTTTTTGCATCATGCTTATCAAACTCCTCCTTGTGAGCGATTGTGCTCAGATCAGTATAACACTAATAAAAGGTAACTCAGACTAACTGACCCAGTGTGTGTTTGCTGTCTTCAGTGTGTTTACTTTCTGCATATGTGGTTTGTAAAGATCTGCAGGTTGTGTGTGATTACTGTGATGAAAATGAGGTGTGGAAATTTGTTCAGCAGACAAAAGCACCTCATAAAAGACAGACCAATAACTGATGTAAGATAATCTCCTGACTCCCTGCTGTCTACAGTGCAGTCTGTGAGTATATGTACAGTGAAACACTTTGACTTGTGTTGGACGTAGGGCTGTACCGAGTAGTTTGAAGCTCCAGTCACAATGGTGGCATTCAAAATTGGAAACTGCACAGCTTTTTCCCTGTGTATTTTCATTCTCCTCTGTTCATTTAAATCCAGTATTTAGGCACAGTTGCAGATGAGATTAGGCGACACCACTATGACAGGATTCCCACAATCATGGGATTTCAAGATCTTGTTTTCCAGGCTTGGAAATGTCATGGAATTTGTGCAGTGAAATTGTTACCGTAATTTTCTGTGGATAACCTTAAATGTATTATCAAAACGGCAAATTCACTTTCTGTGGCTGTTGACGCAACAGGGTGCTAGCATGCGTCGACAGTATGATTTATTGTGTCTCATGATCCTAGGCCCCACTACTTTTAAACTGCACTGCATTTTTGAGATGGTGCAATTCACATGGGCAGCCCAGGGTGTTCAGTTGGTGCCAATGTGCATGTTTTAAATGCTCTGAAAGTAGAGTGTAGTAGTTTGACAGAAAGGGGGGGGGGGGGGTTTTATCCAAACAAATTAAGCAACAGGTTAAAAAATGAAGATGGTTTTAGGTAATGATGTCATACAATTTTATTACACATTTGAAGTTTCATTCAAAAACCGCAATAGAAGCCACAATTGGTACAACCCTTATTGAAAGTCCTGACTGTTGGCTTTAATTTGAGGGTGTTTATATTAGGGCTGCAATGATTAGTCGACTAATAGATGACTAATCGACTACTAAAATAATTGGTGACTATTTTAGTAGTTGACTAATCGGTTTGAGTCATTTTTGATAGAAAAGTACTGTAAAAGTACCCCAAAATACTCTTATTGCAGCTTCTTACGTTCAAATATCGGCAGCTTTGCACTAGGGATGCACCGATCCGATATCTGGATCGAATATCGGCCCCGATATCAAAATGGATGGATCGGGTATCGGAAAATGTAACCTACACCTGAGGCAATCCTTTCCCTTTAAATCTATTGCGATGCGAGCTATGTCATACGTCATGGAGCGAAGGAGAGAATCTGCTGTGTGGAGGTATTTCACACTATTTCAACTACTGTTGCACAATTGTTAATTTTTGTTGAAAATGAATAGTTCATCATTGTGTTAATCTGTTTCATTTTGTTTCATTTTATCTTTGGAAAGAACTGTGTAGTCATCAATGCCTGATGCCTCTTAGTCTTTTCTGTTCTACATGTAAAGGTATATAGCTTTTTAGGTCAACCATAGTATCGGATTGTTAACGGGTATCGGGTGATACTCAAAGCCACAGCATCGAGATCGGTATCGAAACTGAAAAAGCTGGATTGGTGCATCTCTACTTTACACTCTCCCATGATGGTGAACTACAACTCTTTGGCTTGAGTACGAAACAAGACATTAGATGACATAATTTTGGGGTTTGGGAGAGACAGACCTACATTTTTCAACATTTTAACACATTTTTCGATAAAATGATTAGTCGACTAATCGAAGAAATAATCGACAGATTAGTCGACAATGAAAATAATCGTTTAACTAATTTATATTCATATCAGGCAAAACAACTAGGAAATTGTAGCCTTAGTGTTGTCCCACTGCACTGTCCTATTTTTTTTTTTTTTAAAGTCTCAAATCTCTTTTCTTCCACTGATGGATCTCTCTTTGTGGAGCAAAGCCAGCCAGGGTTGGAAATCAGCACCAGCCACGAGCCAAATGCTGATAAAACATGCAAATGACTGCTTCATTTGCTTCACTCACCAGCCAAAAAAAATAATTGAGTGTCTGGGTGATGTAGGAATCTGCCAGCCACAGTGGGAGGTGGACAGAGAAGTTGATTTCCAACCTTGGAGCCAACCCAGCTCAATTTGAAGCCCTGAGCAGGACAGACAAGTGAGTGATGAGTGTGTGTTCTTATAGGCGAGGGGATCATTTTCCCTGCTGGTGTTTAAATTACCTTACATACCTAATAAATGGAGTGTTATGTAACAGTGCTGCTGTGGTCAAACACTCATGTTGTCCTGATGATGGTACCTAAAGTAAGATTTTGCTTGTACGTATAAATAAACTTGTAATCTAGGGAATTAGTATTTTTGAAAATGTGTTTTTATGCATGACAGTCACCTTTTTGATTGAATATGTGATCTTCCATTTTTAATTCATTTCCAATATTGCAGGATGCTTGGTCCATCCAAACAATGCCAACGTGCCAACTATAGTGCAAAGACAGCATCTCTTTTCTAGCTTCTTTAACCTTGTGTCCTATTGTCCATAAATATCTGCACACCCTTGCAGTCCATGTTTGAGCCATCAAATGTTCATTCGTGCTGTCGTGACTTCCCCAAACAGCCTTCACGTCTTCCTCTGCGCTCTTCCTACTGGGTCAGCGATGACGACAACCCCCCATGAAGCCAGACCTTAAAGATAAAACACAGGTGTGCATTTATTATTTCAAAAGACATTCACAAGTGATGTTACACCTACAAGTGCAGAGAGGTCTTACAGGCAGCAAATACAAGCTGTGCCACTGTCCCAATAGAGGTAGTTCCACCTTGTCGCATCACTCTCCGGGCTGCACTGAACACATAAGCTCCGGACAGGACCAAACCTCCGCCGGAGATGAGCCGACAGCTCCAGCAGCTCCTAAACATCTGGTCGGGTTTTGACACGGGGGTGCCTGTTCCTCCTGGGACTGTTGACATTGTACCACAGCGTGTGTGCTAATGCTAACGCCAATGCCAATGTACTTCCTGGTTAAAAACGCACGAAGACGTCAGACAAACATGAAAATAAATAAGACCCCGCTTCTCAAATACGTCCTCATGTGTTTAAACAATTAGTCCACATGAGGAAGGAAGTTACTACCAAAAGTTTGTCTCAGGTTCTGCTCATGCCGGGCTGTAGAAAGGTCAGACTTGTGAACTACTTCCGGGGTATTCAGCATTGTTTCCTGTGTTGTCCTTTCAAAATAAAAGTTTGTTTATGTCTTGCTGCACGGTTGCCGCTAGTTCTGTGAATAAGCTGTCTTCTGTTAGTCGTTCAGGGCGTGTACACAAGTATTTGGAAATGTAACCTATGGACCTGCTGCAAAAACTACGATCGTGTAGATCCAGATTAGTGAATTAAACACAACTAATCGCAGGAGGGGTTGCTGAGTCAGGAGTAGGTCTTCTGACCTCTGTTATGGTGTAACTAGTCCATATGGGAAACATCGGTTCCTGTCTCTCAGGGAAGAAACAATGTTTTTGTTCATTGTCGTTTTTGTCAGTCGCTTTTTTACTTCGGCTTTTGGTCAATCAGAGCCCGTTGTGGACTTCTCTTATGTTGCTGCTGTGTATGAGCATAACTTAATCCTGAACCCGGAGCCCCATGTCCCCCTGTCCCGCTCCGCAGCCCTGCAGCATATGCAGAAAAACCTGGATGTCTACGAGGAGCAGGCAGCCCGGGCTGCTCAGCAGGTATGGTCAGGTTAGGTGAGAGTTGTAAATGTTTATTTGACAAATAAATAATTGTGGTTATTGCTAATTTCATAAATAACTCTCCTCTGTTAAGTCATTATCAGTATTCCTCAGAATTATATGCTTAAAGGTAAGGGGTAAAAAAGCTTTCATAATGAACTTCAGTTGGCTTTAAAGGAGGGAGACTCAAAGCCAAACTTTGTCCTGCATGTTACAGATTTTCTTGACGATATTTTTGGCTGAACCTGTAAAACTTAACATGATTGTTAATTGTTAACTCTCTATTTTTTAGTTCTTGGACCCTTTATGTAAAGTCTCAGATGTCACCAAGGTCATAGGTTTGGTTTCCACATTGGAGGGGGCCCATATGAAACAGGGGGATTTGGGTTCTCTGTTAGAATATTTTGAGCATTAATGCTTTTATGTCTTTACTGGGCGGGGGGGGGGGGGGGGGGGGGGGGGGGGGGGGGGAGGGGATTGCTCATTCTAAATATTGAGGGAGACATGTAAGTAAAATTTACAAGAAAGAAATCATCGAGACAAAGTGACGATGTGAGTCATGTCGTGAAAAGTGTTGAGCAAAACTATTTGTCACACACACGAGAATGAAAGGAGAACAGCTCTGGCACATACAAGTTACCTCAAACGCTTGAATGCTGCATGTCTCCTGCATGTCTCCTGCATCTCCTCTGAAATAACAACATGGCACCACAACAGCAGCAATCAAAGTTCTTAATGATGTCATCAGTGCTCTGGATGATAAACAGCACTGTGTGTCCCTCTTTACTGACCTGTCAAAGGCCTTTGACACAGTTGACCGTGACATTATGAAACAAAGATTAGTCAACATAGGTTTATCTGACATGGCAGTGGGTTGGTTCAGTAACTACCTCTCAGATAAAGCACAATGTATGCAAATTGAGGGTATGACATCTGATAAGCTGAGTATCCACAACGGGGTGCCACAGGGCTCAGTTCTTGGACCTCTCCTCTTTGCTATTTATATAAATAACATTGGTAATGGTGTAGAAAATGCTAAATTTCGCATTTATGCAGATGACACAATAATGTACTCTTGTGCGTCAACATTAGAAAAGGCTTTTGAAAAACTTCAGAGTGCTTTTACTAGTTTACAAGTGCAGCTGTGTCAGCTAAAACTTGTCTTGAATGCAGACAAGACCAAGCTGATGGTATTTACCAGGTCAAAGAAAGAGCCCCAATCTTTACCTCAGATTACCACAATGCAGGACAAATCAATAGAACGAGTATCATTCTATAATCTTAATTTTGATTTTCATATTGAGTCCCTGGTAAAAAAAAAAAAAAAAGCTCAGACTTAAATTAGGCTTTTATTTTCGCAATAAATCATGTTTTTCTTTTGAGGTGAGGTGACAAACTGCAAATCACTAACTCACCACTGTATTCTTTATCACAAAGTGGGATGGCCATCCCTTACTTTACGTAGGCTGAGTCACTGGTTTGTTTTTATTTATAAGGCAATATTGAAACAGGTTCCAAGCTATTTATGTACATACATTGTCCAGCAGACAAACACAAGTTACTGTCTACGCTCACAAAAGTTGTTTTTACTGAGTGTAAAAAAGACTCGTAGCTACTGAGTTTGGTAAAAAGACGTTTCAGTTTGCAGCCCCTATGGCGTGGAATGAGCTCCAGAAGGACTTGAAATTACAGGAACTCATCTCTTTAAGTGCTTTTAAAACAATAGTTAAAGGTAGAGCAGGTGCTGAAATATGCAACTGCCTCTCCTCATAGCCTAGCACACATCATTTGTTGTTGTTTTTTTTATATTGTTTATATATTTTATACAGTACACTTGCCTGTAAAATGTTGTAACTGTGTGCATCTGTAATGATTTAATGTGTGTCTGTAACTTCTGCTGCCTTCTTGGCCAGGTCCCTCTTGAAAAAGAGATTCTTAATCTCAGTGAGGCAAACCTGGATAAATAAAGGTTAAATAAAATAAATAAAAAAATAAGCCTATGGACGTCTCTGCTGTTGTTACTTGCTATGCTGTGCACAATATTTAACACTTGCCCACACTCAGATCATAACCAGAGACCACTGAATTTAAGATTCAAGAACTATTTGATTTCTGACATAAGTCGCTAAAAAAAGCCCAGTCAGGATATTATTAATGTGATGGCAGGGTGCTCATGAGGGTGGGCATATATTACTGCAAACGAATCAGTGTTCCCAAGTTAACTTGGTAACCAGGAGTGCTTGTTTTTCTCTTTGTTCTCACATAAAGAAGCACATTTAATGTCACACACTTCATGACTACAGTAGAGTAATGGAGCTTGTCTCATCTCTGTACTCTGTCCTCATCTTCCCTCAATCAGGGAGCCCAGATCCTGGTGTTTCCAGAAGACGGTATTCAGGGTTTCAACTACAGCCGTTCGTCCATCTCTGGCTACTTAGAAACCATTCCTGACCCCCAGCAGGAGAGCTGGAACCCCTGCACAGAGCCGGGCAGATACAACAACACTGAGGTGCACAATCACACTTCTAGATTTAAAGTTGTTATTGAACAGGCACTCTGACATGTGATATACTGACATGAAGACACCACTATGCTGCTCAGAGCCTTCACTCATGCAACACCAGTCTGTGAATTCTACAGGTTCTCCAGCGGTTGAGCTGTATGGCCCGTCGTTACAACCTCTATGTGGTGGCCAACATGCCTGACCTGCAGCCCTGCCCCCTGAAGACTGACCCCTCCTCCTCCTGTCCCCCTGATGGACACTGGCAGTTCAACACCAACGTGGTTTTCAGGTGCAGTGTAGACCTTAAAATAGAAATAGTGTAACTGAAATCCAGCAGGTGCACCTATACATCATTTCCAAGTAAACTCTTTTTTTTTACAGCTCAGATGGCCTGCTGGTGGCGCGCTACCATAAATACAACCTCTACTTTGAGGAAGCCTTTGACACACCGCCTCAACCTGAGATCATAACGTTTGATACACCTTTTGCTGGAAGCTTTGGCCTCATGATCTGCTTTGACATCCTGTTCCATGATCCCACAATTGTCCTGGTGGAGAAGGTAAAAAACAGCCGCTCAAATTCTGTACCCAGTTCTACATTCCTGTGTTTAGTCTCCTCTTGTCCTGACATTGGCCTCTCCTTTAGGATGTGCGTCAGCTGATCTACCCCACAGCCTGGATGAACCAGCTCCCCCTATTGGACACAATCCAGTTCCAGCGGGCATTCAGCTTGGGTGCTAATGTCACCTTACTAGCAGCCAACATCCGTAGTGACCGACTGATCATGACAGGAAGTGGCATCTACACCCCCTTCTCTGCCACTTACCACCACGCCCAGAAAGGAGAGCCAGAGGAGGGCAGGCTGCTGGTGGCCAGGGTGCCTGTGTTAGACCCACTGTGGGTGGGGCGGAGTGGAACCACAGGGGAGGGTGTAGTTAGTAGTCAGTCCACATCATCGACACCTACAGACTCTGGATACTGTTACCAAGACAGCTGTTTTAATTCTCCTCCTCCTGAAACAGCTCCATCAGTTCCTCCCTCCTCCACCACCTTTATCTCATCCATGATGTACGACCCATTCACATTTGTCCTCTTAAACCAGACAGAGGGTGAAGTGAATGTGTGTAATGGCACCTTTTGCTGTCACCTGCAGTACCGGCGCTTACCGCAGGGTGGCAGTGAAGAGCTCTACGCATTAGGAGCATTTGCTGGAACACACACTGTGAACGGACGCTATGCCCTGCAGGTATGAATGACAATAAGTTTGAATATTTTCAAGCTGCTTTTTGAGACTCTTGTCACATGTGTCATATCTGTGTTGCAGGTGTGTGCACTGGTCCGCTGTGCAGGGTTGGACATCAGTTCCTGTGGACAGGAAGTAGAAGAGGCTGAATCTAAAATGGACTTCATGTTGGAGGGGAAGTTTGGGACCAGATATGTGTACCCATCAGTCTTAGCTAGCAAGCTGGTTCTGGAGCAGCCTGAGCATCTGGAAAGAGCTGCAGATGGCACAGTGACCATGAGACACTCGAACATGACTGGTGGGCTGCTCACTGCCTGTCTGTACGGACGAATGTATCACCTTGACAATGAGTGAACTGCTTAGGAATAGATGGGTGTGGCAGGAGAAAAATGACAAATACATTTTAAAAACTGATTTATCAAAATAAGACGGGTTGAGTTGTCATACATTTGTCTTTTGTCATATACACTACTTACGTGTGTGAGTGAAAGCGCCAATGTCTTCTATGATAGCTCAAAGAACTCTGAATAAAACGGCAATCTGTCCAGGCAGTCCAGTTGGTCTGTGTCATTCCTTCCTCACATGTAGATCGCAGTAGCCCAGAATGCAAAAAGGCAAAGGAGTACGCCCTCTCTCACCAGGAGATGGAAGCTTTATGAGCTGAAATAGAGAAGCTTAAATAATTGATGCGGGCTCCACCTACCTTGCTTACCCCTCAGGCAGTTGCCCGGGATTCACATTAGCATGGGCATGATGTAATGTTATCAGGGACTTCAAATTCACCTCAAAGTTTCAAGGCTGTGAAGGCGTGTTTAGCCCAAGGAAGGATTTAAAAGACTTGGACATACTTTGAGGGTTCTCGGACAACTGCAGACTTGCACCTGTCAGGTGGACGTGCACACAGTTCCCTATATATTACAACTGAAGGTCCACAAATGTGTTCAACACATGCACATTTCCCAATCTGCACTTCACTGAATTGGTGGCCGTTATGCACCAAATTGTTGTTCATCAACTGCCAAAAAAAAAACATTGGAAAGAAAATGGTGACATCAGGACGGCAAGAAGAGCTCCTGTGATTGGTGTTTTTCGCTGAACAACAAGCAAACTGCAAAAAGAGACAATACAGTGTGCAACCACTGAATGAGAGTAGGACCAGGGATGGCGATTACAGTACAATGGTGCAACACGTGAGAAGCATTGATGAGGAATATGCACAGTCAGCATCACAAATTTTGGGCTGCACATGGACCTCCACTGAGCAGGGGGAGGGATCCTGCCCACTGTGGGTGACACTGTGTGCAGCCCTGGCTAAGGCTAAGGTTGGGGTATTGCGGTGTTTCAAATGGCTCTTGCACTCCCACATTTTCAAGTTCCAGCGTTTTGAAGTTAGTCATTGTACCAGAAGTGTGGCTACATACTGGGCGGCAGTCAGGGGGATGGCACTAACAGAGATCTGTGTGGCAGTTTCCTGGACAGCATCTTGCACTTTATCAAGGTTTTATGATTCTGTGAACTCCTGAATGACTGCCAGTCAGAATCTCTTGGGGCAAGGAGACTGTCAGAGGCTGAATGTATGCTACCACATGGTATTCATAGCTTACACGTCACATATGTGAGATCTCGACATGGGTGGAGCACTATGAGACATGTCATTTTGTTTACAGCCGTTGGCAGTCATCCAGGAACTCAGAACCACGGTTATACCTGCGTAACTTCTGAAAAGTGTCTGAAAATAAGACAAAACTACCTCTGTGAATGTGGACCCAGATTATACAGTAAACACAACACTATCTCACAAGAGGAGATTCTTATTAACTTTAAACCAACAAAAATCTGCTAAGCTGACTCTGTTTACCTCAGCCTAAAGTAGAACCATCAAGGTTTTATTGGGTAGTGTGAACAGGTCTGTCTGGTTTACAACATTTGTGTCTGTCGGGGAGACTGGAGCAATGTTTTTGGTTGTTGTCGTCAGTTTTTCTTTAATGTCGGCCGTTGGTCAAACAGAACCCATCGTGGACTCTTCTTATGTTGCTGCTGTGTATGAGCACAACTTAATCCTGAACCCGGAGCCTCTTGTCGCCCTGTCCCGTACCGCTGCCCTGCAGCATATGCAGAAAAACCTGGATATCTACGAGGAGCAGGCAGCTCAGGCTGCTCAGCAGGTACGGTCAGGTCAGGAGAGAGTTATAGATGTTCAGTTTTTCAGTCAAAAAAATAATCTTGCTTATTGCTCACCATGGTGACACTGACAGTTAAATTTGTTACAGATTAGAAACTTCCTGCATGTCACAGTTGTTGTTAGTTTATGACTTAAACTTTTACTGTTGTGGTCCTTTAAGTAAAGTCTCAGGTGTCACTTGTTCCAAATTGCAGAATATATAAAAGTTACTACAGCTTGGATCATAACCAGGGACCACTAACTGTTTATGTTTGATCAGTGGCACAACCAAATTAGGGATGGGTGGAATTAATGTATCACAGCTTATGACGACAGAGGAATGATTAAGCTTGTCTCATCTATGTACTCTGTTCTCATCTTCCCTTGATCAGGGAGCCCACATCCTGGTGTTTCCAGAAGACGGTATTCATGGTTTCAACTACAGCCGTTCGTCCATCTCTGGCTACTTAGAAACCATTCCTGACCCCCAGCAGGAGAGCTGGAACCCCTGCACAGAGCCGGGCAGATACACCAACACTGAGGTGCACAATCACACTTCTAGATTTAAAGTTGTTATTGAACAGGCACTCTGACATGTGATATACTGACATGAAGACACAACTATGCTGCTCAGGGCCTTCACACATACAGCACCATTTTGTGAATATCAGTCACATTTGAGTGTGGTTGTGTTAAACAGGTTCTCCAGCGGTTGAGCTGTATGGCCCGTCGTTACAACCTCTATGTGGTGGCCAACATGCCTGACCTGCAGCCCTGCCCCTTGAAGACTGACCCCTCCTCCTCCTGTCCCCCTGACGGACACTGGCAGTTCAACACCAACGTGGTTTTCAGGTGCAGTGTAGACCTTAAAATAGAAATAATGAAACTGAAGTCAGGCAAGAACACCAATAAATTTCCTAGTCTGTGTGAACTGTTCACAGAATCTTTTTTTTTACAGCTCAGATGGCCTGCTGGTGGCACGCTACCATAAATACAACCTCTACTTTGAGGAATCCTTCGACACACCGCCTCAACCTGAGATCATAACGTTTGATACACCTTTTGCTGGAAAATTTGGCCTCATGACCTGCTTTGACATCCTGTTCCATGATCCCACAATTGCCCTGGTGGAGAAGGTAAAAAATTCTGTACCCAGTTCTACATTCCTGTGTTTGGTCTTCTCTTGTCCTGACATTGGCCTCTCCTTTTAGGCTGTGCGTCAGCTGATCTTTCCTACAGCCTGGATGAATGCACTCCCCCTACTGGACTCTGTCCAATTCCAGCAGGCGTTCAGCTTGGGTGCCAATGTCACCCTGCTAGCGGCCAACCTGCGTAACAACCACTTGAATATAACAGGAAGTGGCATCTACACCCCCTTCTCTGCCACTTACTACCACGCTCAGAAAGGAGAGCCAGAGGAGGGCAGGCTGCTGGTGGCCAAGGTGCCAGTGTTAGACCCACTGTGGGTGGGGCGGAGTGGAACCACAGGGGAGGGTGTAGTTAGTAGTCAGTCCACATCATTTGCACCTACAGACTCTGGATACTGTTACCAAGAGAGCTGTTTTGATTCTCCTCCTCCTGAAACTGCCTCATCAGTTCCTCCCTCCTCATCCACCTTCATCTCATCAATGATGTACGATCCATTTACATTTGTCCTCTTAAACCAGACAGAGGGTGAAGTGAAGGTGTGTGTTGGCACATTTTGTTGTCACCTGCAGTACCGGAGGTTTCCACATGGCAGCAGTGAAGAGCTCTACGCATTAGGTTTGTTTGCTGGAACACACAAACGCTACGCCCTGCAGGTATGAATGACAATAAGTTTGAATATTTTAAAGCTGCTTTTTGAGACTCTTGTCACATGTATCATATCTGTGTTGCAGGTGTGTGCACTGGTCCGCTGTGCAGGGTTGGACATCAGTTCCTGTGGACAGGGAGTGGAAGAGGCTGAATCTAAAATGGACTTCATGTTGGAGGGGAAGTTTGGGACCAGATATGTGTACCCATCAGTCTTAGCTAGCAAGCTGGTCCTGGAGCAGCCTGAGCATCTGGAAAGAGCTGCAGATGGCACAGTGACCATGAGACACTCGAACATGACTGGTGGGCTGCTCACTGCCTGTCTGTACGGACGAATGTATCACCTAGACAATGAGTGAACTGCTTAGAAATAGATGGGTGTGTCAGAGGAACAATGGCAAATACGTTTTTAATACTTATTTATAAAATCACATATAAGTGTGTGTGTGGTTGACAGTGTCTTCTATGATAGCTCAAAGAACTCTGAATAAAAACACAATCTGTCCAGGCAGTACAGTTGTTCTGTTTTATTCCTTCCTGACTGCCTGCATCAGCTTTATGAGCTTCACTTACCTCACTAACCCTTTAGGCAGTTGCCTGGGATTCACATGAGGATGGGGATGATGTAATGTCATGAAGGCCTTCAAATTCATTTCTAAGTTTCAAGGCTGTGAAGATGCATTTAGCCTCAAGGAGGATCCATCCCTTTAAGGGCTATAACATACAGTCTATACATACTTTTGGCTTGGACAACCTCAGACATGACATGCATGCGCTTCAGTTCATACTACAATTGACCCTTCACTAAGTCCGGCCCCCATGTACAGACTGGCCAATCATAACATAGCATTGGGCCTTCCCAGACCAGGGTCCAACAACTACACAGCTATGCTCCATTATCTCTGATCATCATTTCAGATTTCCTTCATTTTCAGGCTTTCAAGAACCAGTTATGGGTTCTTGAGGCAAATTTGTTCCTCATGCAGAGAGGCATCTCTGTGCAAAGTTTCATGTCTCTACGACATACGGGGTATGAGATATGTCCATTCAAAGTTTGCAATTTCAATCGGTTGCTATAGCGCCCCCTTTGGCCAATTGATGTAATATTGCTTCATTCGCATCCTCCCATGACCCTCTACCACTGTGCCAAATTTCACATGGATTGACCAAGTCAGTGAGGAGAAAAACGTGGAACAGACACACACAGACACACACAGACAGAGTTTTCGTCATTATATAGTAAGATATAGTAAGATAACAGTGAAAAAACAGACCGACCCTGCTGTACAGTAACCAGGGAAGGGAAGCAGGGAAACTTTGCTGATATTCAACCAGCTGTGTGTCATCGCAGTGTGTGCAGGTGAACGTTGTTTGATTTCCCCCGGCGATCCCTGTCGGACTGGCGGCGGAGGTCCGGGTGCTGGCAGCATCAGGGGGGCAAAGCCAAACACTGTTCATCTGCACACACTGCGATGCCACACAGCTGGTTCAATATCAGTGAAGATTCACTTTATATTCATTATCTTCTGTGGCGATCAGCAGTGATGTGGTGGTTCACTTTGACACTCTACACAGAAATATATTGGAGTAAAAGTAAACATTACATTTTATTTAGGAAATGTAGTGGAGTGAAGGTGACAGTTGACAGAAATATAAAAACTCAAGTAAAATACAGATTACAAAGTATCATTACTTTGTTACATGACACCACTGCTGTGAATGTGTACCTAGATGTATAGAGTAAACATGACACAACTTCACAAGTAGAGCTTCTTATTGACTTTAAACTAAACAAATCAGTTAAGTCAACCCTGTTTACCTCAGCTGGTCTATTGTTTAACATTTACTGGTCTGTCTGGTTTATAACATTAGTGTCAGTCAGGGAAGACGGGAGCAATGTTTTTGGTTGTTGTTGCCAGTTTTTCTTTAATGTTGGCCGTTGGTCAAACAAAACCCATCATGGATTCCTCGTACGTTGCTGCTGTGTATGAGCACAACGTAATCCTGAACCCGGAGTCTCATGTGACCGTGTCCCGCCAGGCTGCCCTGCAGCATATGCAGAAAAACCTGGATATCTACGAGAAGCAGGCAGCCCGAGCCGCTCAGCAGGTATGGTCAGGTTAGAAGAGAGAGTTATAGATATTTATTTTTTCAGCCAAATAAAAAAATGTTGATTGCTTACTTCAGTTAGAGTGACAGTCGAACTTGTTACAGTATTAGAGACTCCCAGCATGTCACAGTTTTTGTTAATAATTCTGTATTTTCTATGTTATATTCAACCCCATAGTTATGCATCTTAAGGAGACAAAATTGGTTTACAACAAGGGTTATTTTTTGGGGGAGCTTTCCTAAAAAAAAAATCTGCACACTGGCTGTATGTTCTCAGTCCGTTCTTTCTTAAGTTCCTTATCAGTGAACTATTAAGGCTCCTGAGTGGCTGGCTAGCCTGTCACTATTGTGGGGCTCTGTCCATCAGCAGGTATGTCCTCAGTACGTCTCTGAATCTGAGTCATTCAGTTCATTGTCCACAGTGACAGAGAACAGCAGACACTCTGGTCTGCAGTGGAAGGCTTGGTCAGGCCTCAGAAAAGGAAGGGCCCATCCATACATTGTCATCCACTTATCTAGGGCTTGGAGCAGGGCAGCAGGCTGAGCAAAGTACTCTGGACATCCCAATCCCCAGCAATGCTTTCCAGCTCCTGTTGGACCCTAATGCATTCTCAGGCCAGATGAGATATATGATCCTACCAGCGCGTTCTGGGTTTGCCTCAGGGACTCCTACATGTCGGATGCTCATTCGACACCTCTGGCTGGAGACTTGTAGAGTAATGTAGCTTGTCTCATGTCTATACTCTGTCCTCATCTTCCCTTGGTCAGGGAGCCCAGATCCTGGTGTTTCCAGAAGAAGGTATTCGGGGTTTCGAATTCAGCCGTTCATCCATCTCTGGCTACTTAGAAACCATTCCTGACCCCCAGCAGGAGAGCTGGAACCCCTGCACAGAGCCGGGCAGATACAACAACACTGAGGTGCACAATCGTATTTCAAGATTTAAAGTTGTTATTGAACAGGCATTCTGACATGATATACTGACATGAAGACACCACTAGACTGCTCAGAGCCTTCACTCATACATCAGTCTGGGAATTTTACAGGTTCTCCAGCGGTTGAGCTGTATGGCCCGTCGTTACAACCTCTATGTGGTGGCCAACGTGGCCGACCTGCAGCCCTGCCCCCTGAAGACTGACCCCTCCTCCTCCTGTCCCCCTGATGGACACTGGCAGTTCAACACCGATGTGGTTTTCAGGTGCAGTGTAGACCTTAAATTAGAAATAATGAAACTGAGGTCAGGCAAGAACACCAATAAATAATTTCCTAGTTTGTGTGAACTGTTCACAGAATCTTTTTTCTTACAGCTCAGATGGCCTGCTGGTGGCACGTTACCATAAATACCACCTCTTCTTTGAGGAAGCCTTCGACACACCGCCTCAACCTGAGATCATAACGTTTGATACACCTTTTGCTGGAAAATTTGGCCTCATGATCTGCTTTGACATCCTGTTCCATGATCCCACAATTGCCCTGGTGGAGAAGGTAAAAAACAGCCGCTCAAATTCTGTTTTCAACTCTACATTCCTGTGTTTGGTCTTCTCTTGTCCTGACATTGGCCTCTCGTTTTAGGGTGTGCGTCAACTGGTTTTCCCCACAGCCTGGTTGAATGCACTCCCCCTACTGGACTCTGTCCAATTCCAGCGGGCATTCAGCTTGGGTGCCAATGTCACCCTGCTAGCGGCCAACCTGCGTAACAACCGAATGAACATGAGAGGAAGTGGCATCTACACCCCCTTCTCTGCCACTTACTACCACGCCCAGAAAGGAGAGCCAGAGGAGGGCAGGCTGCTGGTGGCCAGGGTGCCAGTGTTAGACCCACTGTGGGTGGGGTGGAGTGGAATCACAGGGGAGGGGGTAGTTAGTAGTCAGTCCACATCATCTGCACCTACAGACTCTGGAAACTGTCACCAAGAGAGCTGTGTTGATCCTCCTCCTCCTGAAACAGCTCCATCAGTTCCTCCCTCCTCCGCCACCTTCATCTCATCCATGCTGGGTGACCCATTTACGTTTGTCCTCTTAAACGAGACACAGGGTGAAGTGAACGTGTGTAATGGCACATTTTGCTGTCACCTGCAGTACCGGAGGTTTCCACAGGGTGGCAGTGAAGAGATCTACGCATTTGGAGCATTTGCTGGGACTCACACACTGTTTGGTCACTGGGCCCTGCAGGTATGAATAACAATAAGTTTGAATATTTTAAAGCTGCTTTTTGAGACTCTTGTCACATGTATCATATCTGTGTTGCAGGTGTGTGCACTGGTCCGCTGTGCAGGGTTGGACATCAGTTCCTGTGGACAGGGAGTGGAAGAGGCTGAATCTAAAATGGACTTCATGTTGGAAGGGAAGTTTGGGACCAGATATGTGTACCCATCAGTCTTAGCTAGCAAGCTGGTCCTGGAGCAGCCTGAGAATCTGGAAAGAGCTGCAGATGGCACAGTGACCATGAGACACTCGAACATGACTGGTGGGCTGCTCACTGCCTGTCTGTACGGACGAATGTATCACCTTGACAATGAGTGAACTTCTTTGGAATAGATGGGTGTGGCAGGAGAACAATGTCAAATACTTTTTAAAAAATGATTCATAAAACCACATATATATGTGTGAATGACAGCTGCCAATGTTTTCTATGATAGCTCAAAGAACTCTGAATAAAAACACAATCTGTCCAGGCAGTACAGTGGTTCTGTTTTATTCCTTCCTCACATGTTGATCGTAGTAGCCCAGAATGCAAAAAAGCGAAGGAGTGAGCTCTCTCTATCCAGCAAATGGAAGCTTATGAGCTTAAAGCATTGATGTGGGCTCCACTTACCTCACTAACCCTGTAGGTAGTTGCCTGAGATTCGTGTGAGGATGATGTAATGTCATCAGGGCCATCAAGGGAACTCATTTCTAAGTTTCAAGGCTGTTAAGACAGCAGGCTGAGCAAAGCACTCCGGACATCCCTCTCCCCAACAATGCTTTCCAGCTCCTTCTGGGGGACCCCGAAGGCGTTCCCGGGTGAGACGAGATCTATAATCCAACCAGTGTGTTCTGGGTTTGGGCTGGGGCCTCCTACCTGTTGGATGTTCCTTCAACACCTCTGACTGGAGGCAACCAGGAAGCATCCTAATCAGATGCCAGATCCACCTCAACTGGCCGTTTTTGGCATAAAAGAGCAGCAGCTCTACTCCATGCGCCTTCAGGATGTCTGCGCTTCTCACCCTATCTCTGAGGCTGAGACCAATCAACATTCAGAGGAAACTCGTTTCGGCTGCTTGTATCCACAATCTCATTCTTTCAGTGACTACCCAAAGCTCATGACAAAGACAAGATGAACTGATAAATCAAGGGCTCCATCATCACAACCGACTGGGCATTGCCATCACTGCTCACGCCGCACCAATCTGCCTGTCCATCCCGTGTTCAATTGTGCCCTTGAGGTCAGGAACAGTGCCTGTGGAGTGGCAGACAGGGATGGTGGTTTACATTTTATAAAAATGGGACAGGTGGATGTGCTCAAATTATCGGGGAATCACACTGCTCAGCCTCCCTGGGAGAGTTTTTTCCAGGGTGCCGGAAAGGAGGCTCCAAATAGCTGTCAAACCTCAGATTCAGGAGGAGCAAAGTGGATTCTATTCTGGCCATGAAACAGTGGTTCTGATGGCTTTATTAACTGTAACCTCCAGCATGCACTGGGGCGGCTTACAGCTGAATCTGAAGCAGTCAATGTGAGAGTCAACACACTTAATCTTAGGCCATATTTTTCTGCTGAAAATTGGTGGATCTCTCTCTCTGGGTTGGGAGTGAGTTACCACCCTAAGTGAAGGAGTTAAACTAAGTCGGGGTCTTGTTCATGAGTGAGGGTAAAATAAGCAGAATTCCAGATATGGGGTATTATACCAGTGGAGACTGAAATATAAAATATGTGTCTAATGATCTAAGTAAAATGCAAATCCTTTTTCTAAACTGCATCATCATTCAAACTGTGTGTGTACCTCAGAAGATGGGTGCATGACAGCCACCCATCCACACAGAAATTTTGTAATCCTATCAACACGCAAATAACGCGCACAGATACAAGTGGATGCAGCCAGAATAATATCAGAATTTAGTTTAATGTCCCTCCCTGAAGCCAGAGTAGAAAAATAAGTCCCTCCCCACCAGTGCCTAAAAATTTATTTGCTGTACCTCCCTCGTTTCTCCCCTTCTTATAACAAACAGAACAAACAATCCCCAACATTAACAGGTCTGTTGGGTTTACAACATTTGTGTCCACACTGAAAGACTGGAACAATGTTTTGGGTTGTTGTTGTGAGTTTTTTTTTAATGTCAGTCATTGCTCATACTGGACCTGTCATGAATTCCTCCTATGTTGCTGCTGTGTATGAGCACAACGTAATCCTGAACCCGGACCCTCGTGTCCCCCTGTCCCGCACTGCAGCCCTGCAGCATATGCAGAAAAACCTGGATATCTACAAGGAGCAGGCAGCCCGGGCTGCTCAGCAGGTATGGTCACGTTCAGAGTTATTTATTATTTAGTTTTTTTACTGCTCATTTCTGTGAGACAGACAAACTTATGACAGTATAATCCTCAATTTCACAACTCCTGTTAATTTTTAACTCAAACTCTTCATTGGACTGATCCTTGGACCCCTTTGGCAGAAGTCTCAGACACCACTGCTGTTGTCACTTGCCATCAATTGCACAATATTTAACAGTAAACTGAGCTTGAATCATAATCACAGACCACTAAATTTAGGAATCAGTTACTGTTTGATAAGTGACATTGTTACGTGCCAGACAAGGAAGCCAGGACCCAGTTGCAGAGTTAAGTTCAAAAAACAGTTTATTTACAAAGTAGCAACAAAAAAATCAGTTCACAGAAAAAATACGAGCAAACAAAGTATCAACCAAAACTCTTTCTGAGGGAAAAGTAACAACAGAAAAGTCTAAACTGAAAATCACCATTAACATGGGAAAAAGAGCAAGAACAAAAGTGCAACAAATAGAGTGACAAGGCGCAAAAACTCACTAAACCTGGAGACCAAACACTGGAGCATAAACACGTGGCGGGAGGCAGGAGATCACTGAGAGCACGAGCGTGATACTAGAGCAAAGAGAATAATCCAGCACTGGAGACAAAGAGAGTGTGGCTTAAGAAGCCGGCTAATTAGGCAGAACGAGCTGCAGGTGTGCCGGGAACCTAGTGCTCCCGGAGATCGCCCCGCCCCTCGGCACTCACTCTGCAGGGAGAGTTCTCCCTAACGCTGCTCTGGTTTCCCGCCACACGCGTCTGACATGGCGGAACTGGGCTTGGACGGAGGGAACTGCTGCGTCGGATTCTTGGCTCGGAAACAAGGGGGGCTGGTAGCCGGTGTTGATCATGAAGGGCGACAAGCCGGTGAGCTGACGAGGGAGTTGTGGGCGTATTCCACCCAGGGTAGGTGTATGGCCCAGAAGGACGGGAGGCAACACAGCGCAGGGAGGACTCCAGGCTCTGGTTAGCCCGTTCAGTCTGCCCACTGGACTGTGGGTGATAGCCGGAAGAGAGGCTTAGGTGGTTCCCAGGGCCCAACAGAAAGCCTTCCACACCTGCGAGGTGAACTGAGGTCCGCGGTCCGACACGATGTCCTGGGGGATTCCACGCAACCTGAAGACGTGTGACTAACAAGTTAGCGGTTTCCAAGGCAGTGGGGAGTTTAGGGAGGGGGACAAAATGTACCGCCTTGGAAAAACGGTCAACCACCGTAAGTATGGTGTCCTTACCTTCGGAGGGGGGCAGTCCGGTAACGAAGTCCACTGCAATGTGTGACCAGGGACGTGGAGGGATGGGCAAGGGTTGCAGGAGCCCCGCCGGGGATCGGTGCGAGGACTTGCTGCGCGCGCACACTGTGCACGCAGCGATGAAGATCCGGACGTCAGAAGCCATGGACAGCCACCAGAAACGCTGCTGGATGAGGGCCAGAGTGCAGTGGACCCCCGGATGGCAGGCTATCTTGGACGTATGCCCCCAGGAGAGCACTGATGACCTGGCAGACTGTGGCACGAACAACCGACCCGGTGGACATCCGTCAGGAACCGTCTGTCCCTGAAGGGCTTCCTGAACTTCCTGTTCGACCCGCCAGTGGACCTCCCCCAGCACACACTCGGGATCCAGGATGGTCTCCTTAGAGGGCTCCCTCCCCTCCAGGGCGAACTGACGGGAGAGTGCATCCAGCTTGATGTTCCGAGACCCAGGGCGGTAGGTGATCGTGAACTGGAACCTGCTCAGGAACAGGGCCCAGCGGGCCTGCCGTGAGTTCAGGCGGCGGGCAGTGCGGAGGTAGGCAAGGTTTTTGTGATCCTTCCATACAATGAAGGGTTGAGCAGCCCCCTCCAGCCAGTGTCACCATTCCTGCAATGCCAGCACCACCGCCAGGAGTTCTCGGTTCCCCACGTCGTAGTTGCGTTCAGCGGGAGTGAGGCGGCGTGAGAAGAAGGCGCAGGGGTGGAGCTTGTTGTCTGAGGGTAGGCGTTGGGAGAGGACAGCCCCGACCCCAGAGTCCGAGGTATCAACCTCGACCATGAACTGCCGCTCAGGATCTGGGTGCACAAGAACAGGGGCATTAACAAACACGTTCTTAAGTTTCTCAAAAGCAGACTGTTCAACAGGAGACCAGGCAAAACTGAGTTTGGATGACGTGAGGCGAGTGAGTGGGGCCGCCAGGCGGCTGTAGTTCCTTACGAATCTGCGGTAGAAATTTGCAAACCCCAGGAAGCGCTGCAGCTGCTTGTGGGTGGTGGGAGCCGGCCAGTCCTTCACGGCCTCCACCTTGGAGGGATCCGCCCACAGCTGCCCCCTCGACCACAAAACCCAGAAAACTTAGATGGTACATGAAATACACACTTTTCTGCTTTGACATACAACTTGTTTTCTAACAATCTTTTCAAAACATCTCGTACATGGGACACGTGTTCTTCCATAGAGCTTGAGAAAATCAGGATATCGTCCAAGTACACAAAAACAGTTTTGTTGAGCAGATCTCGTAGTACATCGTTAACCAGGCATTGGAAAACGGTAGGAGCGTTTGTGAGTCCGAAAGGCATGACTAGGTATTCAAAGTGACCTAAGTGGGTGTTAAATGCTGTTTTCCATTCATCCCCTTCTCTAATCCTGATGAGGTGATAGGCGTTTCTGAGATCCAGTTTGGAGAAGACGCAGGCAGTGTGTAGGGGGCTGAAGGCGGAGTCAATCACGGGGAGTGGATACTTGTTTTTGACTGTGATTTCGTTTAGACCAGTGTAATCTATGCATGGACGCAGGGATTTGTCTCTCTTTTCTACAAAGAAAAAACCGGCCCCCACGGGAGAGGAGGAGGGGCAAATGAGGCCGGCTGCCACAGACTCTGTAATGTATTTTTCCATGGCCTCACGCTCGGGTTTGGACAGATGAAAGTCTTTTGGTGGGGAGAGAGGCACCAGGAAGCAAATCTATGGCGCAGTCGTAAGGTCTATGGGGGGCAGTGAGGAGGCGGAGGTTTTGCTAAAAAACTTGTTGTAGGTCATGGTAGTCAGGGGGTACATTAGATAGATCAATTACCTCAAGTGCTGGGGATGGGTCTGTAGGTCTGGCTGGCAGGGTGGAGTGGAGGCAGTGGGCGTGGCAGTGGACACTCCAGTTAAGGATGGTGGCAGTGGACCAATCGACGTGGGGGTTGTGAAGCTTGAGCCAAGGGATTCCCAGAATGACAGGTCAGAGGTGATGAGATAACATACAGTTCTAGGTGCTCATGATGGTTGCTGGAGTGTACTAATTTCAGTGGTTCAGTTTTATGTGTAACCAGTTCTAATAGCTGGCCGTGAATGGCGTGTACCTCCTTGGGGGAGGATAGTTCATATATGGGAATGTCATGAGTCTTCGCAAAGTTACTATCAATCTATCGTCGGCACCGGAGTCCACCAGCACCTGGACCGGAACCGAGTGTTTGAGTCCGTGAATCATACCTGGCACTTGGATTCTCGAGGCAGAGGAGGAAGAGATGCGGCTCACCAGAGTCCCCCCTTCTACTGGTGAGCCTTGTCTTTTGGCACCTCTAGGCAGCGGGAGACGAAGTGGCCCCCTTGGCCGCAGTAGAGACACAGCTTGTCTCACATCCTGCGTTGTCTCTGCCAGGGTGAGGCGGGCCCGTCCCAGTTGCATGGGCTCGTCGGCAGGTGGCGGTCGTGGCTCGTGAGCGTAGTAGGTGGTGTCAGGAAGTCCCGGGGTGGAGTCTGGTGAGCTGGGTTGGGTGCCGGAGGGAAGCCATCTCTTCTTCTCTTCTTCATTTCCTGATATTCCCTAGCCCTTTCTCTTATCCTATTATCAAGGCAGATGGCTAGATCAATAAGGGAGTTGAGTGAATTACACTCCTCCCGAACCGCCAGTTCGTCCTTTAATTCCCCTGCCAACCCCTTAAGAAAAATGGCATGAAGAGCCAAATCCCCCCACCCACTCTCAGCCGCTAAAACGCAGAAATTTACAGCATATTCTGACACTGAAAGGCAACCCTGTTGCAGATCAAGTAACTGGCTTACAGCCTGTCTACCCTTTACCGGGTGATCGAAAACTTGTTTCATCTCATCTGTGAATTGGTGGTAATCATTGATTAGCTCGTGCTGTGGTGAGGAGATAGCTAAGGACCAAGCTGCTGCCTGTCTGATGAGCAAACTCATAACAAAGGCTACTTTAGCTTGAGGAGTGGCATAAGTGTGGGGTTGTTGATTAAATACTAAATTACACTGGTGTAGAAATTGTGAGCAGGTCCCTAAATATCCGGAATACTTGGCTGGTATGGGGATATATGGCTCGCGAGCTTGAGGTACTGGGCCGGTCGGCTGGTCGTCGGCTGGGTGGTGAGCGGCGGAACCAGGAGAGGGAGCGAGTCGGTCTTTCAGTGCTGCCATCTGACCGCCCAGTTGAGAGACGCTGGTGGCGAGCTGCTGCAGGTGTTCCATCACCTGCCTCAGGGACGACTCATGTTGATTCACCATGGCAGCTTGTGATGAGAGTACACATTTCGAACTGTCCGACTCTGCTGGGTCCATGCTGGCTGGATTATTCTGTTACGTGCCAGACAAGGAAGCCAAGACCCAGTTGCAGAGTTAAGTTCAAGAAACAGTTTATTTACAAAGTAGCAACAAAAAATCAGTTCACAGAAAAAATACGAGCAAACAAAGTATCAACCAAAACTCTTTCTGAGGGAAAAGTAACAACAGAAAAGTCTAAACTGAAAATCACCATTAACATGGGAAAAAGAGCAAGAACAAAAGTGCAACAAATAGAGTGACAAGGCACAAAAACTCACTAAACCTGGAGACCAAACACTGGAGCATAAACACGTGGCTGGAGGCAGGAGATCACTGAGAGCACGAGCGTGATACTAGAGCAAAAAGAATAATCCAGCACTGGAGACAAAGAGAGTGTGGCTTAAGAAGCCGGCTAATTAGGCAGAACAAGCTGCAGGTGTGCCGGGAGCCCAGTGCTCCCGGAGATCGCCCCGCCCCTCGGCACTCACTCTGCAGGGAGAGGGAGAGAAGGATCATATAGCAGCAAACACAATTGCACAGAAAATCAGGACCACAACACATATGTCAGTAAAAAACACAGTCAGGATATTAGCAGTAAAGTAATCCATCCCAAGCTTGTGATGGCAGGGTGCTTATGAGGGTGGGCATATATTACTGCAAATGAATCAGTGTTCCCAAGTTAACTTGGTAACCAGGAGTGCTTGTTGTTCTCTTTGTTCTCACATAAAGAAGCACATTTAATGTCACACACTTCATGACTACAGTAGAGTAATGCAGCTTGTCTCATCTCTGTACTCTGTCCTCATCTTCCCTCGATCAGGGAGCCCAGATCCTGGTGTTTCCAGAAGACGGTATTTATGGTTTCAACTTCAGCCGTTCGTCCATCTCTGGCTACTTAGAAACCATTCCTGACCCCCAGCAGGAGAGCTGGAACCCCTGCACAGAGCCAGGCAGATACAACAACACTGAGGTGCACAATCACACTTCTAGATTTAAAGTTGTTATTGAACAGGGACTCTGACATGTGATATACTGACATGAAGACACCACTATGCTGCTCAGAGCCTTCACACATGCAACACCAGTCTGTGAATTCTACAGGTTCTCCAGCAGTTGAGCTGTATGGCCCTGCATAACAACCTCTATGTGGTGGCCAACATGGCCGACCTGCAGCCCTGCCCCCTGAAGACTGACCCCTCCTCCTCCTGTCCCCCTGATGGACACTGGCAGTTCAACACCGACGTGGTTTTCAGGTGCAGTGTAGACCTTAAAATAGAAATAGTGTAGCTGAAGTCAGGCAAAAACACCACTAAATAATTCCCTAGTCTGTCTGAACTGTTCACAGAACCTTTCGTCTTACAGCTCAGATGGCCTGCTTGTGGCGCGCTACCATAAATACAACCTCTTCATTGGGGAACCCTTTGACACACCGCCTCAACCTGAGATCATAACATTTGAGACACCTTTTGCTGGAAAATTTGGCCTCATGATCTGTTTTGACATCCTGTTCCATGATCCCACAATTGCCCTGGTGGAGAAGGTTAAAAACAGCCGCTCAAATTCTGTTTTCAACAATACATTCCTGTGTTTGGTCTTCTCTTGTCCTGACATTGGCCTCTCCTTTTAGGGTGTGCATCAGTTGATCTACCCCACAGCCTGGTTGAATGCACTCCCCCTACTGGACTCTGTCCAATTCCAGCGGGCGTTCAGCTTGGGTGCCAATGTCACCCTGCTAGCGGCCAACCTGCGTAACAACCGACGGGACATGAGAGGAAGTGGCATCTACACCCCCTTCTCTGCCACTTACTACCACGCCCAGAAAGGAGAGCCAGAGGAGGGCAGGCTGCTAGTGGCCAGGGTGCCAGTGTTAGACCCACTGTGGGTGGGGCGGAGTGGAACCACAGGGGAGGGGGTAGTTAATAGTCAGTCCACATCATCTGCACCTACAGACTCTGGGAACTGTCACCAAGAGAGCTGTGTTGATCCTCCTCCTCCTGAAACAGCTCCATCAGTTCCTCCCGCCTCCGCCACCTTCATCTCATCAATGCTGGGTGACCCATTTACGTTTGTCCTCTTAAACGAGACACAGGGTGAAGTGAACGTCTGTAATGGCACGTTTTGCTGTCACCTGCAGTACCGGAGGTTTCCACAGGGTGGCAGTGAAGAGCTCTACGCATTAGGCGCATTTGCTGGAACACACACACTGTTTGGTCACTGGGCCCTGCAGGTATGAATGACAATCAATTTGAATAATTTAATACTGCTTTTTGAGACTCTTGACACTTGTATCATATCTGTGTTGCAGGTGTGTGCACTGGTCCGCTGTGCAGGGCTGGACATCAGTTCCTGTGGACAGGGAGTGGAAGAGGCTGAATCTAAAATGGACCTCATGTTGGAGGGGAAGTTTGGGACCAGATATGTGTACCCATCAGTCTTAGCTAGCAAGCTGGTCCTGGAGCAGCCTGAGCATCTGGAAAGAGCTGCAGATGGCACAGTGACCATGAGACACTCGAACATGACTGGTGGGCTGCTCACTGCCTGTCTGTATGGACGAATGTATCACCTTGACAATGAATGAACTGCTTAGGAATAGATGGTTGTGTCAGAGGAACAATGACAAATACATTTTTAGAACTGATTTATAAAACCACATATATATGTGTGAATGACAGCTGCCAATGTTTTCTATGATAGCTCAAAGAACTCTGAATAAAAACACAATCTGTCCAGGCAGTACAGTGGTTCTGTTTTATTCCTTCCTCACATATAGATCGTAGTAGCCCAGAATGCAAAAAAGCGAAGGAGGGAGCTCTCTCTAACCAGCACATGGAAGCTTATGAGTTTAAAGTATTGATGTGGGCTCCACTTACCTCACTAATCCTGTAGGTAGTTGCCTGGGATTGTTGTGAGGATGATGTAATGTCATCAGGGCCATCAAGGGAACTCATTTCTAAATGTCAAGGCTGTGAAGACAGCAGGCTGAGCAAAGTACTCTGGACATCCCTCTTCCCAGCAACACTTTCCAGCTCCTCCTGGGGGACCCCGAAGGCGTTCCCGAGTGAGACGAGATCGATAATCCAACCAGTGTGTTCTGGGTTTGGGCTGGGGCCTCCTACGTGTTGGATGTTCCTTCAACACCTCTGACTGGAGGCGCCCAGGAAGCATCCTAATCAGATGCCAGATCCACCTCAACTGGCCCTTTTTGGCATAAAAGAGAAGCAGCTCTACTCCATGCGCTTTCAGGATGTCTGCGCTTCTCACCCTGTCTTGAAAGTGAAGGAGTTAAACTAACTCGGGGTCTTGTTCATGAGTGAGGGTAAAATAAGCAGAATTCCAGATATGAGGTATTATACCAGTGGAGACTGAAATATAAAATATGTGTCTTATTTATTTGCTCAGTGATAAATGTGGTGGAACGCTGATAATGATCTAAGCAAAATGCAAATCCTTTTTCTAAACTGCATCATCATTCAAACTGTGAGTGTACCTCAGCAGAAGATGGGTGCATGACAGCCACCCATCCACACAGAGAGTTTGTATTTCTATCAACACACAAATAACCCGCACAGATAAAAAAGTGGATGCAGCCAGAATTGTATCAAAATTTTGTTTTATGTCCCTCCCTGAAGTCAAAGTAGAAAAATAAGTCCCTCCCCACCAGTGCCTAAAAATTTATTTGCTGTACCTCCCTCGTTTCTCCCCTTCTTATAACAAACAGAACAAACAATCCCCAACATTAACTGGTCTGTCGGGTTTACAACATTTGTGTCCACACTGAAAGACTGGAACAATGTTTTGGGTTGTTGTTTTGAGTTTTTTTTTAATGTCAGTCATTGTTCGCACTGGGCCTGTCATGAATTCCTCCTATGTTGCTGCTGTGTATGAGCACAACGTAATCTTGAACCCGGACCCTCATGTCCCCCTGTCCCGCACTGCAGCCCTGCAGCATATGCAGAAAAACCTGGATATCTACGAGGAGCAGGCAGCCCGGGCTGCTCAGCAGGTATGGTCAGGTTCGGAGTTATTTATTATTTCGTTTTTTACTGCTCATTTCTGTGAGACAGACAAACTTATGACAGTATAATCCCACATTTCACAACTCCTGTTAATTTTTAACTCAAACTCTTCATTGGACTGATCCTTGGACCCCTTTGGCAGAAGTCTCAGACACCACTGCTGTTGTCACTTGCCATCAATTGCACAAGATTTAACAGTAAACTGAGCTTGAATCTTAATCACAGACCACTAAATTTAAGAATAAGTTTCTGTTTGATAAGTGGCATAAGTCAGTAAAAAACACAGTCAGGATATTAGCAGTAAAGAAATCCATCCCAAGCTTGTGATGGCAGGGTGCTTATGAGGGTGGGCATATATTACTGCAAACGAATCAGTGTTCCCAAGTTAACTTGGTAACCAGGAGTGCTTGTTTTTCTCTTTGTTCTCACATAAAGAAGCACATTTAATGTCACACACTTCATGACTACAGTAGAGTAATGAAGATTGTTTCATCTCTGTACTCTGTCCTCATCTTCTCTCAATCAGGGAGCCCAGATCCTGGTGTTTCCAGAAGACGGTATTCATGGTTTCAACTACAACCGTTTGTCCATCTCTGGCTACTTAGAAACCATTCCTGACCCCCAGCAGGAGAGCTGGAACCCCTGCACAGAGCCGGGCAGATACAACAACACTGAGGTGCACAATCACACTTCTAGATTTAAAGTTGTTATTGAACAGGCACTCTGACATGTGATATACTGACATGAAGACACCACTATGCTGCTCAGAGCCTTCACTCATGCAACACCAGTCTGTGAATTCTACAGGTTCTCCAGCGGTTGAGCTGTATGGCCCGTCATTACAACCTCTATGTGGTGGCCAACATGCCTGACCTGCAGCCCTGCCCCTTGAAGACTGACCCCTCCTCCTCCTGTCCCCCTGATGGACACTGGCAGTTCAACACCAACGTGGTTTTCAGGTGCAGTGTAGACCTTAAAATAGAAATAGTGTAGCTGAAGTCAGGCAAGAACACCAATAAATAATTTCCTAGTCTGTGTGAACTATTCACAGAATCTTTTGTCTTACAGCTCAGATGGCCTGCTGGTGGCACGCTACCATAAATACAACCTCTACTTTGAGAAGGCCTTTGACACACCGCCTCAACCTGAGATCATAATGTTTGAGACACCTTTTGCTGGAAGGTTTGGCCTCATGATCTGTTTTGACATCCTGTTCCATGATCCCACAATTGCCCTGGTGGAGAAGGTAAAAAAAATTGTACAAAGTTTTACATTCCTGTGTTTGGTCTTCTCTTGTCCTGACATTGGCCTCTCCTTTTAGGGTGTGCATCAGCTGATCTACCCCACAGCCTGGTTGAATGCACTCCCCCTACTGGACTCTGTCCAATTCCAGCGGGCGTTCAGCTTGGGTGCCAATGTCACCCTGCTAGCGGCCAACCTGCGTAACAACCAAATGAACATGAGAGGAAGTGGCATCTACACCCCCTTCTCTGCCACTTACTACCACGCCCAGAAAGGAGAGCCAGAGGAGGGCAGGCTGCTGGTGGCCAGGGTGCCAGTGTTAGACCCACTGTGGGTGGGGTGGAGTGGAACCACAGGGGAGGGGGTAGATAGTAGTCAGTCCACATCATTTGCATCTCCTCCAACTGAAACTGCTCCATCAGTTCCTCCCTCCTCCGCCACCTTCATCTCATCCATGCTGGATGACCCATTTACGTTTGTCCTCTTAAACCAGACAGAGGGTGAAGTGAACACCTGTAATGGCACATTTTGTTGTCACCTGCAGTACCGGAGGTTCCAACAGGATGGCAGCAAAGAGCTCTACGCATTAGGCGCATTTGCTGGAAAACACAGTGGTTACAGACACTGGGCCGTGCAGGTACGAATGACAATAAGTTTGAATATTTTAAAGCTGCTTTCTAAGACTCTTGTCACATGTGTCATATCTGTGTTGCAGGTGTGTGCACTGGTCCGCTGTGCAGGGTTGGACATCAGTTCCTGTGGACAGGGAGTAGAAGAGGCTGAATCTAAAATGGACTTCACGTTGAAGGGGAAGTTTGGGACCAGATATGTGTACCCATCAGTCTTAGCTAGCAAGCTGGTCCTGGAGCAGCCTGAGCATCTGGAAACAGCTGCAGATGGCACAGTGACCATGAGACACTCGAACATGACTGGTGGGCTGCTCACTGCCTGTCTGTTCGGACGAATGTATCACCTTGACAATGAGTGAACTTCTTTGGAATAGATGGTTGTGTCAGAGGAACAATGTCAAATACTTTTTAAAAAATGATTTATAAAACCACATATATATGTGTGAATGACAGCTGCCAAAGTCTTCTATGATAGCTCAAAGAACTCTGAATAAAAACACAATCTGTCCAGGCAGTACAGTGGTTGTTTTATTCCTTCCTCACATATAGATCGTAGTAGCCCAGAATGCAAAAAAGCGAAGGAGTGAGCTCTCTCTAACCAGCAAATGGAAGCTTATGAGCTTAAAGCATTGATGTGGGCTCCACTTACCTCACTAACCCTGTAGGTAGTTGCCTGAGATTCGTGTGAGGATGATGTAATGTCATCAGGGCCATCAAGGGAACTCTTTTCTAAATTTCAAGGCTGTGAAGACAGCAGGCTGAGCAAAGTACTCCGGACATCCCTCTTCCCAGCAACGCTTTCCAGCTCCTCCTGGGGGACCCCGAAGGCATTACTGGGTGAGACGAGATCGATAATCCAACCAGTGTGTTCTGGGTTTGGGCTGGGGCCTCCTACCTGTTGGATGTTCCTTCAACACCTCTGACTGGAGGTGCCCAGGAAGCATCCTAATCAGATGCCAGATCCACCTCAACTGGCCCTTTTTGGCATAAAGGAGCAGCAGCTCTACTCCACACTCCTTCAGGATGTCTGCGCTTCTCACCCTGTCTTGAATGTGAAGCGGTCAAAGTGAGAGTCAACATGCTCAATCTTAGGCCATATTTTTCTACTGAAAAATGGTGGATCTCTCTCTCTGGGTTGGGAGTGAGTTACCACCCTAAGTGAAGGAGTTAAACTAACTCAGGATCTTGTTCATGAGTGAGGGTAAAATAAGCAGAATTCCAGATATGAAGTATTATACCAGTGGAGACTGAAATATAAAATATGTGTCTTATTTATTTGCTCAGTGATAAATGTGGTGGAACGCTGATAATGATCTAAGCAAAATGCAAATCCTTTTTCTAAACTGCATCATCATTCAAACTGTGAGTGTACCTCAGCAGAAGATGGGTGCATGACAGCCACCCATCCACACAGAGAGTTTGTATTTCTATCAACACACAAATAACCCGCACAGATAAAAAAGTGGATGCAGCCAGAATTGTATCAAAATTTTGTTTTATGTCCCTCCCTGAAGTCAAAGTAGAAAAATAAGTCCCTCCCCACCAGTGCCTAAAAATTTATTTGCTGTACCTCCCTCATTTCGCCCCTTCTTATAACAAACAGAACAAACAATCCCCAACATTAACTGGTCTGTCGGGTTTACAACATTTGTGTCCACACTGAAAGACTGGAACAATGTTTTGGGTTGTTGTTTTGAGTTTTTTTTTAATGTCAGTCATTGTTCATACTGGGCCTGTCACGAATTCCTCCTATGTTGCTGCTGTGTATGAGCACAACGTAATCTTGAACCCGGACCCTCATGTCCCCCTGTCCCGCACTGCAGCCCTGCAGCATATGCAGAAAAACCTGGATATCTACGAGGAGCAGGCAGCCCGGGCTGCTCAGCAGGTATGGTCACGTTCGGAGTTATTTATTATTTCGTTTCTTACTGCTCATTTCTGTGAGACAGACAAACTTATGACAGTATAATCCTACATTTCACAACTCCTGTTAATTTTTAACTCAAACTCTTCATTGGACTGATCCTTGGACCCCTTTGGCAGAAGTCTCAGACACCACTGCTGTTGTCACTTGCCATCAATTGCACAAGATTTAACAGTAAACTGAGCTTGAATCTTAATCACAGACCACTAAATTTAAGAATAAGTTTCTGTTTGATAAGTGACATAAGTCAGTAAAAAACACAGTCAGGATATTAGCAGTAAAGAAATCCATCCCAAGCTTGTGATGGCAGGGTGCTTATGAGGGTGGGCATATATTACTGCAAACGAATCAGTGTTCCCAAGTTAACTTGGTAACCAGGAGTGCTTGTTTTTCTCTTTGTTCTCACATAAAGAAGCACATTTAATGTCACACACTTCATGACTACAGTAGAGTAATGAAGATTGTTTCATCTCTGTACTCTGTCCTCATCTTCCCTCGATCAGGGAGCCCAGATCCTGGTGTTTCCAGAAGACGGTATTCATGGTTTCAACTACAGCCGTTCGTCCATCTCTGGCTACTTAGAAACCATTCCTGACCCCCAGCAGGAGAGCTGGAACCCCTGCACAGAGCCAGGCAAATACAACAACACTGAGGTGCACAATCACACTTCTAGATTTAAAGTTGTTATTGAACAGGCACTCTGACATGTGATATACTGACATGAAGACACCACTATGCTGCTCAGAGCCTTCACTCATGCAACACCAGTCTGTGAATTCTACAGGTTCTCCAGCGGTTGAGCTGTATGGCCCGTCGTTACAACCTCTATGTGGTGGCCAACATGCCTGACCTGCAGCCCTGCCCCCTGAAGACTGACCCCTCCTCCTCCTGTCCCCCTGATGGACACTGGCAGTTCAACACCAACGTGGTTTTCAGGTGCAGTGTAGACCTTAAATTAGAAATAATGAAACTGAAGTCAGGAAAGAACACCAATAAATAATTTCCTAGTCTGTGTGAACTGTTCACAGAACCTTTTTTCTTACAGCTCAGATGGCCTGCTGGTGGCACGCTACCATAAACACAACCTCTACTTTGAGGAATCCTTTGACACACCGCCTCAACCTGAGATCATAACGTTTGATACACCTTTTGCTGGAAAATTTGGCCTCATGACCTGCTTTGACATCCTGTTCCATGATCCCACAATTGCCCTGGTGGAGAAGGTTAAAAAATTGTACAAAGTTCTACATTCCTCTGTTTGGTCTTCTCTTATCCTGACATTGGCCTCTCCTTTTAGGGTGTGCGTCAGCTGATCTTTCCTACAGCCTGGATGAATGCACTCCCCCTACTGGACTCTGTCCAATTCCAGCGGGCGTTCAGCTTGGGTGCCAATGTCACCCTTCTAGCGGCCAACCTGCGTAACAACCAAATGAACATGAGAGGAAGTGGCATCTACACCCCCTTCTCTGCCACTTACTACCACGCCCAGAAAGGAGAGCCAGAGGAGGGCAGGCTGCTGGTGGCCAGGGTGCCAGTGTTAGACCCACTGTGGGTGGGGCGGAGTGGAACCACAGGGGAGGGGGTAGTTAGTAGTCAGTCCACATCATCTGCATCTCCTCCAACTGAAAGTGCTCCATTAGTTCCTCCCTCCTCCACCACCTTCATCTCATCCATTCTGTATGAGCCAATTGTCTTCTTAAACCAGACAGAAGGTGAAGTGAAAGTCTGTCATGGCAGCGTTTGCTGTCACCTGCAGTACCGGAGATATCCACAGGGTGGCAGTGAAGAGATCTACGCATTTGGAGCATTTGCTGGAACACACACTGATCACAGACGCTGGGCCCTGCAGGTACTATTTCAAGGAATTTTGAATATTCTAAAGGTGATTTTTGATACTCTTGTCACATGTGTCATATCTGTGTTGCAGGTGTGTGCACTGGTCCGCTGTGCAGGGTTGGACATCAGTTCCTGTGCAGAGGGAGTGGAAGAGGCTGAATCTAAAATGGACTTCACGTTGAAGGGGAAGTTTGGGACCAGATATGTGTACCCATCAGTCTTAGCTAGCAAGCTGGTCCTGGAGCAGCCTGAGCATCTGGAAAGAGCTGCAGATGGCACAGTGACCATGAGACACTCGAACATGACTGGTGGGCTGCTCACTGCCTGTCTGTACGGACGAATGTATCACCTTGACCATGAGTGAACTGCTTTGGAATCAATGGGTGTGTCGGGAGAACAATGACAGAGGCGAAAACTGATTTGAAAAAATAAAATGTTCTGACCGAGACTGAAAATGATAATTTAGCTGTTTAACGTTTGTCTTAGAATGTATGAAAGAAGTGGACAAAGCCAACTATAGCATACCCTGCTGTTTCATCTGTTTTCCTCTCAATGGGATCATTATTTACAAAATGAACATCATGCTGTATTGAAGAAGACTAGAAACTAGCCGTTGAGATCATAAACTCCTCAGGAAAATGTTTACTGAGGTAATTAATCATGTGAGGAGTTGGGTCATATTCTCATTGACTCCTATAAAATCTTCTTCATGCACTCACTGAAGTCGCCCCCTGCTGGCCATTAGAACAAATGCCACTTTAAGGCATTTCTGCATTGGACTCACTTTTCTGACCCAAGAGTCTACGTCCACTTCACATAACTGCACTCTACCTCACTCTACTAAAATACTAAAATAAAGAGGAAAAATCCTCTTGTCAGCACATAAAGCTCCAAAGTGAAGATACAAGCAAGGAACAACCTCTTTGCCTGCACACAAACTCAGTCCTCTTGGCGAGCATCTGTGGCATTGCAATGGATCATGGGAATTGTAGTACATTGCTGCAGACTCCAATTCAGTAACCTTCCACTGTTATTCAGGGGCAATGTTATGTCCAAGGTGCAGCCATCCTTCAGCCCAGTATTGACAAAGTCAAACGTGTTTCCAGTGGGCGTCGGCCTCCGCCAGGGTTGTCCCTTGTCAATGACTCTATTTGTGATATTAATGGACAGCATCTCAGGAAGCAGCTGGGGTGAGCATGGGGTCTGGTTTGTGGACCTCAGAGTTGCGTCTCTGCTCTTTTCCAGTGATGTGGTTCTGATAGCTTCAACAGCCGTGACCTCCAGCTTGCACTGGGGCGGATTGCTGCCGAATGTGAAGCTGTCTGGATGAGAGTCACTGCCTCCAAGTCTTGGGCCGTGTTTTTCTGTCCTGCAGTCCCATTTTTTGAAATTCAAACCTTCTGAAGTTTGCTACTCAGGGGTATGGCTGTATTCTGGGCTTGCAGCAACAATGGGGATGTCACTATCACAGATCTGTGTGGCGGTTTCCTGGATGGTATTACTTTCTTAAGGTTTTGTAGTTTCTGGATTACCCTCCCTCCACCATAAATAACCATATTTTTTTATATTTACACCAAATGTGGGTGGTATTGGAGCCAATGCAACGAGCAAAGAGCACAGAGTGAGTGAGAGTTGTCACCAAAACAAACAACTTATTTCTTAAGCAAAATGCACATCCTCCTTACAAATGTATCATCATACAAACTGTGTGTGCACCTTAGCAGAATAAAGATGCACGACAGCCATCTGTCCCACTGCACAAAAACAAACTTTGATAACCCCACACAGGACACACACAAACACACACTTACATAGCCAGCATTAGTAACGTGCATATTCGTGACAGTTTTCCCAAATAAACCGTAACATATACAACAGTGGCAGCAGCGTCCAGAAAAAATATCAGTAACTTAGCTTTAACTAAGTTTTATGTCCCTCCTCAAAACTATAATAAATAATAGAAGTCCCTCCCCACCAGTGTCTAAAATTAATTTGCCGTACCTCCCTCGTTTCGCCCCTTCTTATAACAAACAGAACAAACAATCCCCAACATTAACTGGTCTGTCGGGTTTACAACATTTGTGTCCACACTGAAAGACTGGAACAATGTTTTGGGTCATTGTTGTGAGTTTTTCTTTAATGTCAGTCATTGTTCATACTGGGCCTGTCACGAATTCCTCCTATGTTGCTGCTGTGTATGAGCACAACGTAATCTTGAACCCGGACCCTCGTGTCCCCCTGTCCCGCACTGCAGCCCTGCAGCATATGCAGAAAAACCTGGATATCTACGAGGAGCAGGCAGCCCAGGCTGCTCAGCAGGTATGGTCATGTTCGGAGTTATTTCTTATTTAATTGCTCACTGCGTACTTCTGTAGGAGTTAATGTTGAACTTGTCACAGTATTAGAGGGTTTGTCATGTATTTCACAATTGTTGTTGAGTTTGGATTTGTTGTTTGAGTTTTTAACTCAAACTGTTCCTTGGATTGATCTTTGGATCCCTTAAGTAAAGTCTCCAATGTTACTGCCATTGTAACTTGAAATTTGTTGTACAATATTTAACCGTTAGCTGAGCTTTGATCATGACTAGAGATTACTGAATTTAAGAATCAGTGGCTGTTGGATCAGTAACAAAACTCACTAAAAAGCACAGTCAGGATATTATAAATAAAATTCCACGCCTTAAACTTGTGATGGCAGGGTGCTTATATTACCGCAAACAAGTCATTGTTCAAAAGTAAACTCAATAAAGAAGCAAATTTAAAGTACCACAGTGCACAGCTACAGTAGAGTAATGAAGATTGTCTCATCTCTGTACTCTGTCCTCATCGTCCCTCGATCAGGGAGCCCAGATCCTGGTGTTTCCAGAAGACGGTATTCATGGTTTGGAATTCACCCGTTCATCCATCTCTGGCTACTTAGAAACCATTCCTGACCCCCAGCAGGAGAGCTGGAACCCCTGCACAGAGCCGGGCAAATACAACAACACTGAGGTGCACAATCACACTTCTAGATTTAAAGTTGTTATGGAACAGGCACTCTGACATGTGATATACTGACATGAAGACACCACTATGCTGCTCAGAGCCTTCACTCATGCAACACCAGTCTGTGAATTCTACAGGTTCTCCAGCGGTTGAGCTGTATGGCCCGTCGTTACAACCTCTATGTGGTGGCCAACATGGCCGACCTGCAGCCCTGCCCCCTGAAGACTGACCCCTCCTCCTCCTCCTGTCCCCCTGATGGACGCTGGCAGTTCAACACCAACGTGGTTTTCAGGTGCAGTGTAGACCTTAAAATAGCTGAAGCGCAGCAAGTACATCTGCACACTGTTTCCTAGTCTGTGTGAACTGTTAACGGACTCTTCTTTAATGCAGCTCAGATGGTCTGCTGGTGGCGCGCTACCATAAATACAACGTCTTTGCAAAGTATGAGAAGGCCTTCGATAAGCCACCGCAACCTGAGATCATAACATTTGAAACACCTTTTGCTGGAAGGTTTGGCCTCATGATCTGCTTTGACATGCTGTTCCATGATCCCACAATTATCCTGGTGGAGAAGGTAAAAAAATTTGTACCAAGTTCTACATTCCTGTGTTTGGTCTTCTCGCACACCCTAAAAGTCTCTCTCCTTTTAGGGTGTGCGTCAGCTGATCTTTCCTACAGCCTGGACGAATGCACTTCCCTTACTGGGCTCTGTCCAACACCAGCGGGCGTTCAGCTTGGGTGCCAATGTCACCCTGCTAGCGGCCAACCTGCGTAATAGCCGCCGGAACATGAGGGGAAGTGGCATCTACACCCCCTTCTCTGCCACTTACCACTACCCAAAGAAAGGAGAGCCAGAGGAGGGCAGGCTGCTGGTGGCCAGGGTGCCAGTGTTAGACCCACTGTGGGTGGGGCGGAGTGGAACCACAGGGGAGGGGGTAGTTAGTAGTCAGTCCACATCATCTGCACTTAAAGACTATGGAAACTGTCACCAACAGAGCTGCTTAGATTCTCCTCCTCCTGAAACAGCTCCATCAGTTCCTCCCTCCTCCGCCACCTTCATCTCATCTGTGCTGGGTGACCCATTTACGTTTGTCCTCTTAAACAAGACAGAGGGTGAAGTGAACGTCTGTAATGGCACATTTTGTTGTCACCTGCAGTACCGGAGGTTTACACAGGGCAGCAGTGAAGAGCTCTACGCATTTGGAGCATTTGCTGGGACTCACACACTGGATGCACACTGGGCCCTGCAGGTATGAATGACAATAAGTTTTAATATTTCTGCTTTTTGAGACTCTTGACACATGTATCATATCTGTGTTGCAGGTGTGTGCACTGGTCCGCTGTGCAGGGTTGAACACCGGTTCCTGTGGACAGGGAGTGGAAGAGGCTGAATCTAAAATGGACTTCATGTTGGAGGGGAAGTTTGGGACCAGATATGTGTACCCATCAGTCTTAGCTAGTGAGCTGGTCCTGGAGCAGCCTGAGCATCTGGAAACAGCTGTAGATGGCACAGTGACCATGAGACACTCGAACATGACTGGTGGGCTGCTCACTGCCTGTCTGTTCGGACGAATGTATCACCTTGACAATGAGTGAACTGCTTAGGAATAGATGGTTGTGTCAGAGGAACAATGTCAAATACAGTTTTTAAAACCACATATATATGTGTGTGTGTGAGTGACAATGTCTTCTATGATAGCTCAAAGAACTCTGAATAAAAACACAATCTGTCCAGGCAGTCCAGTGGTTGTTTTATTCCTTCCTCACATGTAGATCGTAGTAGCCCAGAATGCAAAAAAGCGAAGGAGTGAGCTCTCTCTAACCAGCAGATGGAAGCTTATGAGCTTAAAGCATTGATGTGGGCTCCACTTACCTCACTAACCCTGTAGGTAGTTGCCTGAGATTCGTGTGAGGATGATGTAATGTCATCAGGGCCATCAAGGGAACTCATTTCTAAATTTCAAGGCTGTGAAGACAGCAGGCTGAGCAAAGCACTCCGGACATCCCTCTCCCCAACAATGCTTTCCAGCTCCTCCTGGGGGACCCCGAAGGCGTTCCCGGGTGAGACAAGATCTATAATCCAACCAGTGTGTTCTGGGTTTGGGCTGGGGCCTCCTACCTGTTGGATGTTCCTTGAACACCTCTGACTGGAGGCAACCAGGAAGCATCCTAATCAGATGCCAGATCCACCTCAACTGGCCCTTTTTGGCCTAAAGTAGCAGCAGCTCTACTCCACGCTCCTCCACAGAGAGTTTGTATTTCTATCAACATGCAAATAACCCGCATAGATACAAAAGTGGATGCAACCAGAAGTATATCAGTAATTTAGTTTTATGTCCCTCCCTGAAGCCAAAGTAGAAAAATAAGTCCCTCCCCACCAGTGCCTAAGAATGTATTTGCTGTACCTCCCTCGTTTCGCCCCTTCTTATAACAAACAGAACAAACAATCCCCAACATTAACAGGTCTGTCGGGTTTACAACATTTGTGTCCACACTGAAAGACTGGAACAATGTTTTGGGTTGTTGTTTTGAGTTTTTTTTTAATGTCAGTCATTGTTCGCACTGGGCCTGTCATGAATTCCTCCTATGTTGCTGCTGTGTATGAGCACAACGTAATCTTGAACCCGGACCCTCATGTCCCCCTGTCCCGCACTGCAGCCCTGCAGCATATGCAGAAAAACCTGGATATCTACGAGGAGCAGGCAGCCCGGGCTGCTCAGCAGGTATGGTCAGGTTCAGAGTTATTTATTATTTCGTTTTTTACTGCTCATTTCTGTGAGACAGACAAACTTATGACAGTATGATCGTACATTTCACAACTCCTGTTAATTTTTAACTCAAACTCTTCATTGGACTGATCCTTGGACCCCTTTGGCAGAAGTCTCAGACACCACTGCTGTTGTCACTTGCCATCAATTGCACAAGATTTAACAGTAAACTGAGCTTGAATCATAATCACAGACCACTAAATTTAAGAATCAGTTTCTGTTTGATAAGTGACATAGGTCAGTAAAAAACACAGTCAGGATATTAGCAGTAAAGAAATCCATCCCAAGCTTGTGATGGCAGGGTGCTTATGAGGGTGGGCATATATTACTGCAAATGAATCAGTGTTCCCAAGTTAACTTGGTAACCAACCTGTGCTACCACACAGAAGAACACTGTCATTGATCTTTGTTATGGACCAGTAAATAGAGCATACAGATCCATGCCTATGACGTCTCTTGGTGCTTCTTACCATAACAGCGTGTATTTAATGCCTGTGTACACACCCGCCTTCAGGCGTCTGGATCGGGAGGAGAAGACTGTAAAAATCTGGTCAGACGACAGTATCCTCCCTCCAGGGGTGCTATGTACGGACTGGCAATGTTTTTCATGATGCTTGTGGTGACATTAATGAACTGACTGATACAGTGTCCGCTTACATAGATTTCTGTGTTGATGCAGTTATCCCAACAAAAAAGGTGTTTATTTATCCAAATAACAAAGCCATGGGTAACTAAAGAACTAAAAAGTGTCATCAACAAAAAGAAAAGGACATTTTATTGTGGGGACCCCTTGGAAAAGAAAGCAGTCTCCAGAGAGGTAAAAAATGAAATAAAGAAGGCAAAAATACAGTACAGAAGGAAAATTGAAAATAAATGCCGTCGGGGGGATCTAAGGGCAGCCTGGCAAGGTATCAAATCTATGGCAGCTATTAACCAGCCCACCAGTGAAACCAGACAACTCACTAGGATAACAGGTGTGGACGATGCTGACCTGCCAGATGCTTTTAACCTGTTTTTTGCCAGATTTGAAAGGCCCCTGTCACATGATGTCCCTAAGTTAAGAGAGTCACTGACACCTCTAAATGACATTGAGATATCCCAGAATCAGGTCATAACCCTGTTTAAAAAAAACAAAAATAGGGAAGGCTGCTGGCCCTGACGCTATATGTGGACGCACACAGCGCTACTGCGCTGACCAGTTTGGTGGAATTTTCACAACCCTTTTTCAGTTGTGTGCAAATAGTGGTCAGATACCTAATGCATGGAAAAAATCAACCATAATACCTATCCCCAAATCGAAAAACCCCAAGGAACTAAACGAATACAGGCCAATAGCACTGACCTCTTTGGTAATGAAAAGCTTCGATAAAATTCTGAAGGATGAAATTATCTCATTAACTTTAGACAAACTGGATCCACTACAGTTTGCCTATCAGGCGGGTAAAGGTGTGGAGGATGCAAAGCTCTTCATTTTAGATGGATTGTACAAGCACCTCGAACAACCGAAATTCCATGCCAGACTTTTATTTGCTGATTTTAGCTCTGCTTTTAACAAGATGCAGCCCCATATTTTAATTGAAAGGCTATCCTCTCATTTTATGCTACTGGATTCGATTTTATTGATGATTTTAAACTTTTTAACAAATAGACTGCAGCAGGTCTTTGTGAATGGACACGTCCTCTGTCAAACAGTCAAATGTAGGCTCCTCCCAGGGCTGAGTCCCTTCTCCCCTGCTTTTTATTCTGTACACAGACAGCTGTAGATCCTCTCAAGAAAACAGCTGTCTTGTCAAGTTTTCAGATGACACAGTCTTACTGTCTCTTCTTCAGGGCTACCAATCAAATCATGGTTGTGCCCTCCCTGAATTTGTCAGTTGGTGTGATGATAGGTTCCTCGACCTAAATGTGTCAAAAACCAAAGAAATTATCATAGATTTCAGGAAATCCAGTGTCGACCCCAAACCAAGCACTATCCATGATGAAGAGGTACAAAAAATACAAACGTACAAATACTTTGGCACTGTGTTTGACTCACAACTGACATTCAGTGAAAACACTGACAGCATTGTAAAGCGAGCAAACCAAAGGATCCATCTGCTGAGGAAACTCAACTCTTTTGGTATCAGCAGAAATATCTTGTGTACCTTTTATCAAACTTTTATTGAGAGCCTTTTAACATTTTCTTTTATATGCTGGTTTGGTGGTCTATCTGTGAAAGACAAGAAGGGTCTGAATGACATCATCAGAGTGTGCTCTAAAATTACTGGAGTCCAGGTTAAGGACCTCTGCTCTCTCTGGAAAACACGGGTGGTACAGAAAGCAGATAGGATATTATCCCACCCTGATCATGCTCTGGCCAGTGAGTTTGCAATCATGCCCTCAGGTCGGCGGTATTATATGCCGGTGCGGAAAACAAACCACTATGCAAATTCTTTTATTCCATCTGCCATAAGGCTGCTAAATGCACAATTGCAGAATGAACTGAGATTTATTTTACCGTGAATTATTGTGAACTGTGAATTATTTTGCATCCCGCTCTGCTGTACTGTCATTGGTTGTGGCTGTTGCTGTTGTTGTTGCTGATGTGCGATGATGCTTGATTGTGGATGTTGGCTGTTTGTTGCATTGTGTTTTTGTTGCTATGGACAGGCCGACTGTAGAAATGAATTGCCCTTTTGGGACTAATGAAGTATTCTGAATCTGAATCTGTTGGATCAGCAACAAAACTCACTAAAAAGCATAGTCAGGATATTATAAATAAAATTCCACGCCTTAAACTTGTGATGGCAGGGTGCTTATATTACTGCAAACAAGTCAGTGTTCCAAAGTAAACTCAATAAAGAAGCAAATTTAAAGTACCACAGTTCACGACTACAGTGGATTAATGGAGCTTGTCTCATCTCTGTACTCTGTCCTCATCTTCCCTCGATCAGGGAGCCCAGATCCTGGTGTTTCCAGAAGACGGTATTCATGGTTTCAACTTCAGCCGTTCGTCCATCTCTGGCTACTTAGAAACCATTCCTGACCCCCAGCAGGAGAGCTGGAACCCCTGCACAGAGCCGGGCAGATACAACAACACTGAGGTGCACAATCACACTTCTAGATTTAAAGTTGTTATTGAACAGGCACTCTGACATGTGATATACTGACATGAAGACACCACTATGCTGCTCAGAGCCTTCACTCATGCAACACCAGTCTGTGAATTCTACAGGTTCTCCAGCGGTTGAGCTGTATGGCCCGTCGTTACAACCTCTATGTGGTGGCCAACATGCCTGACCTGCAGCCCTGCCCCCTGAAGACTGACCCCTCCTCCTCCTCCTGTCCCCCTGATGGACGCTGGCAGTTCAACACCAACGTGGTTTTCAGGTGCAGTGCAGACCTTAAAATACTGTAGCTGAAGCGCAGCAAGTACATCTGCACACTGTTTCCTAGTCTGTGTGAACTGTTAGCAGATTCTTCTTTAATGCAGCTCAGATGGCCTGCTGGTGGCGCGCTACCATAAATACAACGTCTTTGCAAAGTATGAGAAGGCCTTCGATAAGCCACCGCAACCTGAGATCATAACGTTTGATACACCTTTTGCTGGAAAATTTGGCCTCATGATCTGCTTTGACATGCTGTTCCATGATCCCACAATTATCCTGGTGGAGAAGGTAAAAAATTCTGTACAAAGTTCTACATTCCTGTGTTTGGTCTTCTCGCACACCTTAAAAGTCTCTCTCCTTTTAGGGTGTGCGTCAGCTGATCTTTCCTACAGCCTGGATGAATACACTCCCCCTACTGGGCTCTGTCCAACACCAGCGGGCGTTCAGCTTGGGTGCCAATGTCACCCTGCTCGCAGCCAACCTGCGTAATAAACGACGGGACATGAGAGGAAGTGGCATCTACACCCCCTTCTCTGCCACTTACCACTACCCAAAGAAAGGAGAGCCAGAGGAGGGCAGGCTGCTGGTGGCCAGGGTGCCAGTGTTAGACCCACTGTGGGTGGGGCGGAGTGGAACCACAGGGGAGGGGGTAGTTAGTAGTCAGTCCACATCATCAGCACTTAAAGACTCTGGAAACTGTCAGCAACAGAGCTGCTTCGTTCCTCCTCCTGAAACAGTTCCCCCCTCCGCCACCTTCCTCTCACCCGTGCTGTGTAACCCATTTACATTTGTCCTCTTAAACCAGACAGAGGGTGAAGTGAATGTCTGTAATGGCACATTTTGTTGTCACCTGCAGTACCGGAGGTTTCAACAGGATGGCAGCAGTGAAGAGCTCTATGCATTAGGAGCATTTGCTGGGACTCACACACTGGATGCACACTGGGCCCTGCAGGTATGAATGACAATAATTTTGAATATTTTAAAGCTGCTTTTTGAGACTCTTGTCACATGTGTCATATCTGTGTTGCAGGTGTGTGCACTGGTCCGCTGTGCAGGGTTGAACACCGGTTCCTGTGGACAGGGAGTGGAAGAGGCTGAATCTAAAATGGACTTCACGTTGAAGGGGAAGTTTGGGACCAGATATGTGTACCCATCAGTCTTAGCTAGCAAGCTGGTTCTGGAGCAGCCTGAGCATCTGGAAACAGCTGCAGATGGCACAGTGACCATGAGACACTCGAACATGACTGGTGGGCTGCTCACTGCCTGTCTGTTCGGACGAATGTATCACCTTGACAATGAGTGTACTACTTGGGAATAGATGGTTGTGTCAGAGGAACAATGACAGAAGTGTTTTAAGAGTGATTTGAAAAAATAAAATGTTCTGAGCGAGACTGATAATGATAACAATCAAATGCCAGTTTGAGGCACTTCTGCATTGGTACAGTCTGTATACACAGGGCAATAAATCAAAACACCTACCTGCCAATGGGACAAGGGATGGAAATTAGCCGCTTGGCTACAATCCCTTACATGATTACATTGTTAATGTTCATTACTATGTTCTGTCCCATTTTTAAAAATAAACAAATAAATTCAAATTCAAAAACAATTGTCTTTATTCATTCATCACTTAATCTTTACAAACATTGCACCAGTAGTGTTCATCCTCTGCCTGAAAGTTGCTTGTTCCTAAAAAGGCAATATTTATTAATTTTTCTCTCTCCGACACACACATACACGTACACACACACACACACACACTCACACACACATACACAGTGTCAGCCACTTTGCCCTGTCTCCAGTACAGTACACAGACATTGAGTAGTTACAGCATTGCAAGATAAAAGTTCCTTGAGCTGCTCATTCGGGTCATCACTTGGACCAATCATACAGTAAAAGGGTCTCACATCCACCTACTGTCCTGCTCAGCTCCCAATGATTCAGTCGCCACTCGGAATAAATTCATAGGATTCAACAATGACTTCCTCTGCTAGGAACTGAGAAGTGGTTCAATAACAATGATGCAGCTTTATGAACATGCGTGAGTGACAGCCGTCAGTGTCTGCCATGAAAGCGTGAAGAACTCTGGATAAAAACTCAAAAGTACAGTAGGGAAAACAGTAATCGATCTCCTGGTCCCATACGACTGTCCCTCTGTTTTTTTCTTTAGACAATCGTGCCAAAACAAAGCAGTCCTTTGAGCTTTTCTCCAGTGGACGATCTTCTAGTAATAGTTGACAGGAAAAGGGTGAAAATGCTTAAAACCACTCCAGAAAGTATCAGCAAAGAGAAGGACTTTAACTTAAAAAAAGAAAAACAACATAGCTTTAAATTTAAAAAGACACTGGTCATGTTACTGACCATACAGTGATTCTGTCTGAGAGAAACATAGTGTATGTTCACCTTATTCTATATTTTACTACATTATTTTCCACCCAGCGGGTATGCACCTTAAGGAAACAAAAGATTTTTTACAAGGGTTATTTTTAGATCTGAAGAAGCTTACCTAAAAATAATCTGCACACTGGCTCTATTTTCTCCGTCTCTTCTCTCTCTTATTTCCTTGTCAGTGATCTATTAAGGCTCCTGAGTGGCTGGCTCGCCTGCCAGTATTGTGGGGCTCTGTCCATTAGCAGGTATGTCCTCAGTACGTCTCTGAATCTGAGTCATTCAGTTCATCGTCTGCAGTGACAGAGGACAGCAGGCGCTCCGGTCTGCAGTAGGAGGCGTGGTCGGGCCTCAGAGGGGGTGGGGTGTCAAACGCCACTCCTTTGGAGATATGGTTGTTGGTGGGGTGGTGGTTGATGACTGTATGAGTGAGAGAATGAGCGGGCAAAGCTGCTATGGTGACCATAGGGGAGGTGGGCATCATGGAGTTGAGGATGAGCGCCAGACAGTCGGCCACATCACGGTTGGGAGCGCAGGCCAGAGCTGGAGTGTAACCTAGGGACAGGAGAAGAGTGAGTGAAAACAAGTTCACATTTCAGTCTTGGGGCCTGTTTCCATCTGGTGTTAACATGTGTCTTGCATGATTTGATCATGAGTTAAGACGTGTGAGATTTGCCGATATTATTCAGGTTTTAGGAGCATTCTTTGAATCTGAATGCAATCTACATCTGAATGTGGTCGGGCAATTTGATCTCAAGATGCATCGAGAACAAATTTGGTGCATCACACTTGTACTTTGAGCTGTCCACTTCTGATCCTATCACCCAACACGCATGTAATACCAGGTGTAGACAAAGCCGAGAAAATAAAATAGTGAGGTGTGTTCTGCAGCAGTGAGCTGACCGTTCTCATCCACCGCTAACACACTGGCTCCTTTCCTGAGCAGCTCCTGGACCACCACTGTCAATCCCTTCCTCGCTGCTACGTGCAGGGGCCTGAAAGAAGTTACAGGGAGTTATCAGAATAATTCTAGCCTCCATTTTCTACCCCAATGCACAGCTGAGCGTCTGCAAGCACCCTGGGAACTCTACGTACGTCTGGAGAGCAGTATTGGTGCAGTTGATGAGGTTCTTGTCGCTGATCTTTTCCAGAATCAACAAGGCACTCGTCTCATGACCCTGCGAGGATCAGAGAGCAACAAAGTGAAAACTGGAAACATTTAGTGGAAAACCTTTATTAAATTCACACTAGAAAAGACGTTCAATACCAGCTGGGTGATTATTTTTCTTCTCTTTGGTCGGAGATCCTTGGTGACATGTCAATATCTATAACACACCATGTCCAGTGAACAGAAAAGCTGTTACCTTGCTGCAAGCCAGATGTAACGCTGTGTTCCTGTCTGTATCCTGTAGTGTTAAGTCTGCTTTAGCGCTGCTCACCAACATCTCTGCAACACATGAACAGAGACGGTTACATGTCAAAGATCTAGAGAGCAAAGGCCAATAAGTGTATCTATGTGTCAGCGGCTGTACTTACCCACAGTATTGGTCTGTCCGTTTAAAGCTGCCATCATAAGTGGTGTCCTGCGCGTGTGTGCATCAACTATGTTTGCCTGAGCTCCGTGGCTCAGCAGAAGGGAAACACACTCCACGTGGTCAGAAAAAGCTGCAGCGTGAAGGGGGGTCCTGTGTCAACACAAACACAGGTGACAATTTACCAGCAGAGCTTGTGCTCCAAAAAACTTTCATCTAACTATTAAAGCAAAATATATGTTTGTGTCCCCTGCATATTCTGAAAACCATTCAGCTTCCAGTTCTATTATATTGATGGACAGTTTCCTGAATAATAGTGCTCATAATTTAATTGTTATATTTTGACAGTAAAGGCCTTTGCACAAATTGTCCAAAATTGTTGCATGTCTAAAAATAAATACGACCTCACGTTGTGTCAATCTTGTTTGCACACTGAGTACGCAACTTTTGTCCATCGTAAAAGTTTTGGGAACAGGTTCGATTTTCAGCGTTTTCCATATCTGTCAAAAGACAAAAAATGTGGTAGCGGGACTCACCTGTGACAAGACAGAGGAATGGGTTATAGAGTATCCTCTCATAACTCAGACAGCTATTTTCAACAGGTCAGATAGTAACATTCAGGTGGATAATGATGACGAGGAGGAAGACGTGGACCGCACACAGACAGAGAGCGAGCAAAAGTGTGGAGACAGAGAAATAGGACAGCTCGGTCCCTTCAGCCACAGTGCCAAATACCAAAAAAAGAAGGAATCTCCAGTGGAGAGACGCAGGGGAGGAAATGTCTCTTTTCATTTTGTCTTGTATTGCATATTGTCGCAACAAATAACGATAAAATACGCCGGACTCAGTGTGCAAGGCCTCTCTGCTTAACTTTTTTTTTTCGTTTCGGATGACGGATTTAAAAGATGCATCTGAAAAAACGGACGCAGTGCGCAAAGGCCTTAAAATCTGAATCTGATCGGTGGCATTTCTCTGTCAAATATATGTATTAATTCAATGTTTTCCACTGAAGAATAAATAGAAATTCACAATGAGTAAGAAGTATTCTATTGAGCTGCTTTGGGGGCCTTTGTGAGCAATTTCGGAGTACAATGGGAATAGTAACATGTTTCAAAGCAGGCACATTTTGAATGGGGCCGACTGTACTAGTTCACTGTAACATGAGTAAGTTTGCATCTCTCACCTGCCCTTGGAGTCAGTGGTGTTGACGATAGCTGTGCCCAAGCAGTCGATTAACATCTCCGCCACTCCCTCGTTGTCGCTCATCCTGAAATACACAACACACACTGTCACACAGTCTCAGACCAGGGTCTATCTTCATAAGAACAGTGATTAGTACAAACAGACACATTGTCTTACACAGCACAGTGCAGAGGACTGAAAGAGTTGCCCTTGATCTTCTTGAACACTTCCTGGTCTAACAACACCTCCACACAAGCATCGTATCCTAGGAAAGGAAGGCAAAGAGAGGATTGAGGTGCAAAGGGAGGAACAGATGTTAATACTACTTTGCTGTGGCTTCAAACAGAACAGATCTCAAGTGAGTTATGCTGTGCCCCAGTACCGTTGTAGCAGGCCCAATGCAGTGGTGTGTAGCCCTGGTTGTCAGTGAGGTGTGTTTGAGTGTGTGAGGGGGTGGTGGTGGCCTGCAGCAGGGCACCCAGGACGCCCACGCGGCCACAAGCGGATGCCAGGTGAACAGGGGAGCGGCCCCGGATATCTCTGACACACACACTAGCCCCCCGCTGGAGGAGGGCCTCCACGATCTCCTCCTGGCCCGTCACCGCCTGTGAGAGAAATGAGAGAATGGAAAAAAAAAACAAGAATAAATATGCTATAATGAAACATAATGTTAAAATGTTAGTGGGTGTGTGTGAATGTCTCACCCCTCGGTGTAGTGCCGTCCTCCCCCAGCGGTCCTGCTTCTCTACACTGGCTCCTTGGCTGAGTAGAGAGTACACGCACTCTGCGTGTCCATTCAGCACTGCCAACATCAGAGGAGTCCTGTGCACAGTGTGGGAGTTATTTTTATTTATTATGAAACTAGTTAAAGTAATCTTTTCAAAGAGTGACAGTGATCTACATGAAAATCTCCAGCCTGAGCAATTTTGCACACACATACACACTCACTGTCCGTTGGTGTCTTGAACGTCCACGTTAATATGTTGGTCATTGTTGCTCATGAGCAGGCGCAGGCACTCGGGGTGGCCGTTCATAGCTGCGGCAGACAGACACACACATCCATGACTTTTTTCCTTAAAGGAACAACATGTTTTCCATTTTAATAGCCAAAATATAAACCTCATTAAACGATGTGATGTGGCTTTATGCATCTGCATGATTGCACGTACCTGCAGCATGTATGGCTGTCTTTTTGTGTGTGTAGTCTCGGGTCATGGGTGAGGAACCGTGGTGCAGCAGCAAGGAGACACACTCCTGGTGACCCTTGGAGCATGCCAGGCTCAGGGGGGTCCGGCCATCTGGGCTGCAAACATCCACTTCCAGCAGGGACGACAAGAGGACCTCTAAAGCTCCACAGTGTCCATGGTAAGCCTAAATCAATGGAAGACACACACAGAGAACACACGTCTTTTATGTTTGATGGTAATAGATACAGCAGACAACGCATAGTTTTGTGTATGAGAGAGCAGCCAAACACAGACACACAGCCAAATGCTTGTACTCACCGCTAGGTGGAGGGGACTGACGGGGGCCTGGCTTTCGGAGTCACTCAGGATGTCTGTTCCAGATGTCTCCATTAGCTGAAATCAAGAGATTGGTCACATATTACTACATTCAGATTCAGGTTTGCTCACATGGCAAGTCCCTGTCTCGTTAGAGCTTAACAGTATTGCCAATCATTATCAAACCGATGACAAGATAGGAGAGGTTTCACAGCAGCTTCATCTGCCTGCCAGATGATCTAACCACTATTTTCCCCATCCGCCCAGCAGAGGGCGCTACATACAAAGAAACGATCAACATAAGGGCTCATTGTGTTACAGTGGATTATTGAAATTTCTTTCTTACCACATCAAGAGGTGTCTCACTTGCCATCTGAAAGAAACACGATACAACACCATGACAAGTGTACTTGTGTGCTGCAGTTCTAAAACTTTTTGGCACATGGAAGTCATATTTTCTGACTGTTTGTAAGACATGTAACATATTTTCACTCTGCGTGGTAGCGAGCTGTACTCACCAGTTCCAGGCAGAGTGTGCGTCCGTACGCTGAGGCATAGTGCACTGCACTGTAACCCTTTTTGTCTCTCACTCCTGGATCAGCATCGTTCCTCAACAGGTACTCCACACATCTAACAAAGACAAAAGGGAGAAGCATTGAACTGACAGTATTCTTTGATACTTTTAACTATGAGCTGTATAAAAAAAAAGCACACAGTAGAACTTACTTTCCATCAATGTCAGCTGCAGCAGCGTAGTGCAGAGGACTGCAGCCTCTCTGGTCCAGCTCATTGATGCTTGCCCCGGAACCCACCAAGGCAAACACACACTGGTAGTTACAGTTGGCTGATGCATAGTGTAGTGGAGTCCTGGAGTGGCCGGAGAGTCGACTTCAGTTATTATTAATGCCAGTGAGGACTTCATACTTTCCCTCTCCTCTCAAAAATGTGGTCAAAAGTCTCCTTCTGCCTTCAGACTGAATATTATTTATATTCCCAGCCCTACTGGTATTAAACTACATGCTTGGCTCACCTTCCAAAGTTGTCTTTCCTGTTGAAGTCCGCTCCTATGTTTAACAACAGGTTCAGACACTCCAGGTTCCTGGTTGGAGAGACAGCTTTATCAGTGATGTTTTGTTCGCATACCAATCTACTGTAACCAAGTGCACATGAGAGATGTGAAAGCAGAAACAAAAAGGGTGAGTGGTGTTAAATAATGAACAAAGAAAAGCATAAATGAGGCTCAGAAATAAAACAACAGTAAAGCAGCGAGCAGGAATGATGACTCACCCTCCAGCTGCAGCAGCATGTAGACAGGTCCTTCCAAAGTCATCAGCGGTGTCTATGTCAAACCCTGCAAAAATATGCGATCAGCATCAATTAGGATGTCAACTAGGTGATTCCAGTGACAAGAATGGTGTCAGCATGAATGTACCTGAGGACAGCAGCTTCCTGCAGCAATCTGAGAAGCCGCTGAGAGCTGCCAGGTGTAGAGGGAACATCCCGTGAATGCCTCTCCTGGAAACATTTAAGGCAGAGAAGGCAAGTCATCACAGGAGGGTAAGCTGTGAGAGCATGGGCGCACGTTTGATGACAGAAAGGAAACAAAGAGGCTGAAAGAATGGCTTTTTCTTGTGCTTAACCACCTTCAGCCATCACATTGTTCCCTGGTTATGTGCTTCCTATTACTAAAGCACAGATCGTATTCAGTGGGATGATAGACAGATGGTTAAATGTCAATGGTTACTAACCTGGAGGTGTTGGCTCCGTGTTTGATGAGTGCCGTGATGATGAGCTCATGGCCATAGCGGGCAGAGATGTGAAGGGCAGTGTTTCTGCTCTTGTCCTCACAATCAATCTCAGCTCCTACAAACACATAAATATAGCGTATATGTATGTATTTCTATTAAAACCCTCAGGCATGAAGCAATCAGCAAACTGCGAGGGCTCTCACCATTTTGAATGAGGGCCTGAGAGCAGGAGAACCTTCCATGCGTAGCTGCCATGTGGAGAGGAGTCTTACCATCCTTACTCTGGACAGATGGAGGGTGAAACAGTGGAGAGAGGCAGAGAGGGATAAAGATGATGATTATGATTTTCTGTATTTTGTCTTTATTGTATTTCACTTAGGTGCCAGTGTGGGAAGCTGACTAAACTGTTGTGTTAGAAAGCTTAGCACGAACAGAAGCCATCCTAGACCCCCTCGTGGACCACACGCACACCCACACACATATTCCCTGAGCAGCTTGCAGCCTCAGGGAGCCACCCCCTCCCCCGTCATCTTCCATATGGCCTTGCATCTTGAGGCTGTGGGGACCTAATATCAGTTTCCATCACTGCTAGCAAAGCGTTAACAACACTGCCATTTCAACTTTCTACTAGATACTGGGCAGCATACACATCGGTAAGAGTTAAGGACACAAGCTCCTCTCTTTGTTCTTTTGATAATATGTACAGGTGATGTTACAGGCACACTTCTTCTGTATCTACTGATCAATTTGTGTGTTTGTACCCGCATGTTGATGTGAGCTCCGTGGGCCAGCAGCAGCTCCTGGCACAGCGCTCCCTGGCGTGAGGAGGAGGCAAAGTGGAGAGCAGAAAACCCCCTCTCATTCACCTGAAGCAAGGAACCAAACAACACAGTTAAACACACATAATCACCACGCACATACTACCTTGCACAGGGAGATGCGCAAACACCTGGTTGACACTGGCCCCTGCTTCGATGAGCTCACTGACCACGACGTCCTGTCCATTATAACAGGCCAAATGGAGCGGGGTGTTGCCGTAGCTGTTTATCTCATTGACCTATGCAAGAGGAGAAAAAATATCAAGGCTTTTGCATCTTATTGACGTGAGAATATTATATCGATACCATTAAAAAAAGCTTGAATATTTACAGTTAAGGTCAAAAGGTCATGGCACGGTATACAAGCTTGGGTAGGCAGTTTACTTTAAGCTCCATTAGTCAAAAATTCCGTAATTCACTTTGAGCATATTGTGATTCAAGTGGACTGAGGGAACACCAGACTTCTGCACCTCCTCTTGACTCTCTTTTCAGGCTCTAGAAAATATAGGCCATGTCGAGAGACTTTGGCCAATCAGACAGTGTTCCTATTGGCTGTTTTACAAATGCAGGTGTCGCTTCGGTGAAAGCCTGATTCAATGATGGAGAGTCCTGCATAAAACGTTGCTATATCAGACTTGGCGACGACTGCCTACATTGCAAAGAAACACAAAGGAAGATGGACTTATCAAAAATAGAGTTTAACAGAGAGTCTGATAATAAACTAAATAAAACACTAGTTAATACTAGTGGAGCGTTTCTTTGCCTTTTCAAGATTTCTGCCAACCCCAGCTTTAAGGACATTGCTAGTGCATGCATGTGTGTGTGCGTCTGTACTGACATGGACCCCTAGGCTCAGCAGGTAGTGCACTGTGCTGCTCATGCCACTGGAGGCGGCTGCGTGGAGCGGTGTGTAGGCTTTCTTGTCCTTACAGTCAACCTCTGCTCCACTGGCCACCAATAACTTTACCACCTCCAGGTGACCTGAAACAGAGATGGGAGGGGAGTAAGTGACACGAGTCAAATTTGACTAAGTCAAGACATACTATTTACGGAAATGACAACTTGGGAGGCTTTATCTTCTCTGATACAACAGTGTGTTTGCATTAGAAACTGCACATTATAACAGTCTCACCCATGTAGGCTGCCCAGTGGATGGCTCTCCTGTCCTTCTTGTCAAATGCATTAATGTTAGCTCCTCTTGACAGCAGCAACTTCACCATCTGTCATAGAAAAGCACATTAACTAGATGCTGACGTGTATGCGATTGTCTCTGTGTGTGTCTGAAAGACACCAACCTCTACATGTCCACTGAAGGCAGCATGGTGCAGGGCAGTGCGTCCCGCCCGGTCAGACACATTAACATTGCTAAGGAGCGGGACCAAAGCCTCGGCACAGCGGACTGCCTTGTTGCTAGCTGCAACATGGAGCGGGGTCTGCCAGTTCTTGTCACGGGCGTTAACATCTGCACTGTGCTTCAGCAACACTGCCACTGCATCCTGCATGGAGAGTGAGCATGGGTCAGAGTGTGCAGACAGAGGGTCTATTTTCAAATACGCCTCAGTGTGCTAACAAAGCACATGCCAATGTGCGCAGGTGGCTATGTGTGGGTGGTTACAAAAGTCTTTGCTATTCTTAGGGGGCTTTTATGCCGACAATAGCGCTGGGAAGGAGAAGCAACGCAAAGGGCTGTGTTAGTGTGGGCATGTTGCCCAGGACCCAGCAGAATAGGTGAAGAGATTTTGAAGGTTTATCAAATACCAACAGACTGCACAGTGGTTATGGGATTTTGCCCGTTTAAGGCCAAATTTTTTTTAATCTGTAAACATTATCTCAGCAGCAATAATTCTCTCATCTGATGCCAACACGCTAGCTGCAAGATATTCGATCTTGTATGTGTGTTGCTGCCGTGACCTGTGTCTTCTGCCACCACAGTGGTATCACTGAAATGACAGATGTCTGCATTGTTACTGCAGTGTTATCGTCAGTGCTGAAAGCCCTCTTAGTCGGGTTGAATTTGTGTTATCAAACAGAGAATTCTCAAACGCTTGAAAGGCTATAACACTACTGTTAGACTCAGAGCATTTCATCATTTGAGAAAGAGACAAACATAGTCACATAATTACTGTGGAGTCACCACAGTACACATCAGCATGTGTGTTTGTGTAATGTGTTACCTCACTACAAGAGGCGACAGCTCGGTGAAGAGGAGTCAACCACTTGTTATCTTTGGCATTAACTCTGGCTCCTTGGATGAGAGGAGAGTGAGAGGGAGAGAGAGAAAGATGTCAGAGATACTTCGACAATGGCAGACAAAGCAAAAGCAAAAATACTGGAAATCTGTAAAAATGTTGGATCATTGCAAGACAAATTAAAAGCCAAGATACCTAATGGAGGAACGTGAAGAGTAAGAAGCTTAAAGGAGCAGAGTGTGGGATTTGGTTGTATCTAGCGTTGAGGACTGCAGATTGCAACCAGCTGAAATGTCTCCCCTGTGCCAAGCATGAGTGCCCGGTTACAATTCCTTCAGTGTTCTTTGTTTAGGAGGATTGTACCGGGAGCAATATTAATCACAGAGGTCTCCTCCTCTCCAAAACAAACGGACCAGCTGACTAAAACCAGTAAAAACACTGAATAAAGCAGTTTCATGTTGAAAATCAGTGTTTCTCCGACGCTAGCCTGGCACCTGCTAATGTGTGCTCACCCTCTTTTTTCTGATACCTTAAAGTACGCTCATCTTTTTTCTGTTCCAGATTTTTAGGAGGTTTTAGGAAGAGCAGAGTTTGCAGACCTGCTCCCTTTGTAGATATAAAGAGCTTATTTAGGGTAAGAAAAACAAAGCACAGCAATTATTTTCACACGATTATACACAAAAGGATACATACTTATTTCATTATATTCCATTTCTGCCAATATATCTTCCTAAATCCTACACACTGGACCTTTAAAGACAAAGTGACAGGTTTAAAGGCTTTTCACGTGACTTATGGCAGAAGGGTGTTATTAGCCAACAGGGTCTGGAAGGTATAAAACTCCCATGATCCTCTTTGGCACAGCTTGGGGGTTAAAATAGTCCTGAAGCTGCACCTGTTGCTTGCTCTTCACGTTATTGGGAAACAGTGAACACAAATACACACACACACACACGTACACACTAAGCTTGTGTTAGGGTTTGCCCCACCTCCTGAGGTGCTCAGCTGACTTCGGTGAAAGTCAAGCCAACGTAGACCCTATCAGATGATTGATAAATCACTAGGCCACCGAGAGAGGGTGACAGCCACAGAGCAGTGGGCAGACACAGAAATGAAAACTACTGAGGGAACAAGGAGCAACATGAGGGGAGGAGAGACACGAGGACCAAGCAGTGGCTTTGAGGAGTTTAGGAAGCATGGCAGGACTTTTGGTGTTGCCACTCAAATCTTGAGGTTCTTCAAACACTGATGATAAATTTGTTTCCATTTTAGTTTGACCAGATTCAAATCTTAAAACAATCCATACAATTACATGACTTCAGTACACCCTGAAACAATTTACTGTGTAATGAAAACAGATGTAATAACTCTGACAGGTAACAGGAAAAACAATTAAAATTGTCTGGTCCCCAATATAAGATTTTTCTCAAGTTTTCAAGTTTAGAATTAGCAAAATTTAGGAGAGCTAATATGGATTCACAGATAATAGGACTAGATGGATGCATACAGGGATTGTTGCGATCAGCCAGTGTGGATGAATGAGTAAGCTTTCAAGTAGAATTGATACTAGAGGTGGATAGATATTAGGTGGAAATTAAATATTGATCGACTGTAGCAAGCAGAGGTGGGCTGTGGTGTTTACCTGAGAGGATGAGCAGTTCAATGATCTCAGCGTCCCCCAGGTAGGCTGCAGCATGCAGAGGTGTCCTCTTCTCGTTGTCCTGACAAAAGAAAAGAAAATACAGACCAATTTAGAGCTACAATCTCAATAATCTTAGCGTTGTTCTTTGTAGCTAATTCAGAAAGAAGGTACAGCAGCACAGTGAACGAGAGCAGCACAATGAAATAAGGTGAGGCCGGAAAGAGCACCAATAGTAACCATAGATGGTGTAGCCGTCCATAGTTTTAATATTTAATGCAACAAAATTTATGACTGAATTTTACATAGCTCCGCGACACAAGCAGAAAACATTTTTAAGAACAAAAGGTTAATATTATAATATCAAAACTGGTGCAACAACACCTGGAAGTATATGATTGGAGCTTTAAATCCAACCAAGATATTACAAGACAAGCTTACATTTGGCAGGAAATCAGCACAGAGCTGAGTGGAATACAAGGTGGGTAATCTGGAAAGTGTGTTATGCTACATTAGTGAAGCCAACTATCTGTAAACAATACATCACCATAGCAAAAGCAACACATTGTTGTGTGTGTGTGGTTTGCTGTCCTGCCACGCACCATCGCACTGTTTCTTTTCCCCTGTCGTCCACAAGGTGTCTGCCGTCTACCATCCGTCTGAATCTTTGTGTGAATCTTGAAACCAAGATGTTTAATTTATCAGCTTGTTTTATAACCACTGCAGCTGGTGAGATGAAAGGGTTACCACAACATAGATGGTGTGTGTGTCTGTATGTTTCATTGTGTTAAAGGGCAGATTATTAATGACTCTCCACCACTTGAGATTTTTCCTGGGAGCATCGTCAGAGACACCAAATGTGTAATACTGCAAATGCATGGGCTTTCATCATTCCTCATTCTGCAATCGCTAGCGACGTCACAGACATTTATTTAAAGAGATATCTTCAAGATTATTACCATCAGCAAGTGTATTATTAGCCTGGTATCGCCAGACCATGTATCAAATGCGAATTAGTCTGGAATTTTCAGTTCGCGAGGGGCGGTATCATCAGGCGTAGGTCAAAATGCCTCTGGATGCAGTTGGATAGAACTACAACCATGCAGAGGACTACATGCTGTGATGGTGTAGCCTCAGTACGTCTGTAAATGATTATGTTGCCATTATTTGTCATGGGAATTTGAAAATAGCACTTCAACATAAAGTTCCACATCATTTAAAGCCATCTGGTTGTTGACAATGCCTCAACGACGTTCCTCTTTACTACACTACGTTTATGCTAGCTGAGGGTGCGTGAGCAAAAAAAAAAAAGACATCATCGTGTATGTAATTTGTCAGTCATTGTATCAAACCCGACCGCGGCCACTTTCGGCTGGAAATCTGTTTGAACAGGAGGGGGACCAGACACATCTGCCAGAGCAAATAAAACCTAAGCTCCCCGATTTTGTCTGGTTCCCAGGCTGGTGTATCATTTCTCTTTTTCAAACATGGGCCTCAAAAAACATGCTCACAAATACAGTAAGCATGCATCACTGTTCTAACTTCATTATGTGTCGAAGGCATATAACATGCCCTCACTACAATCTATAAACCTGGCACTGTTGCAGACCACAAGAAACATGAGATCAGAGCCTCAAGGAGAAAAATGTTGATCATGTGTTCACTTGTATTCTTCACTTCGCTCCATCACTTCAATACACCCTCCTGCCCCCCCCCGTCTCTGTCAGTGCAGTAGAGAGAGCAATCATCGGAGTGGGGCTATAAACAAATGTCATGTGACTGCAATAAGCCTGGGCCAGTGTTGCTGACTCCAAAAGACTCAGTGTGATGACCCCAGCACTACAGACCCACAGACAGACAAAGACTGTGAAAACAGAGTGGTATAAACTGAGGAAACACATTTAGAGAGACTCGGGACAGCGAGCAAAAGCGATGGGAGAGAAAAAAGGAGTTATCAGGTGAAGGTTATGTCCTTAAGCCATAGGGGAGCGGTGGTGTTATGAACAGTTTGTGTGTCCTGCTCAGATTGACAGTTATAAAAGATGGGGGAAATGCCAGAGGGCGCTCTGAGTCAGTCAATCGATCAATTGCAGCCTCTCCTTGGTGTTTTTTAATATGTTGTGGTGTGTGTGAAGCTACAGTGCGAAAGACAAATACACACGGGTGGAAATAGCAAGAAGAGTGTGACTTACCTGAAAGTTGACATCCTCTTTCTCAAATATGAGGGAGCGAACTTCGTCTGGGTCCACATTAAAGATGGCTCTCAACAGCGACGGCTACAGAGACAAGGAAAAGACAAAGAAATGCTGATGTACACTGCGACATACTCGATTTGCAAGGCCGTAATTTTCTACACTGACAACTGTGTTATCAGTGAGAGTTATGAGAGTTACAAATGGGAGAGTCTCACACACGCTATAATCCTGAGCTGGGAAAGAGCCATAGATCACAAATGGCTGGACTGGATGTCATTAATTTGTTTATGACAGTAGCAGCTGCAGCAAACATCACAAACACACGCACACATGCACTATTACGTAAATAATAGAGTCTGTGGGGGGTTAAAGCCTTGCCCTCTTGCCACGTGTTGCACGGCCAGCTGATAAGAATGTAAACAGCAGTGTAAAAGACAAGTGAAACAATTTCATTTTTCCAGAAGGAGGAAGCTGCAAATGAATGACGGATTCATAAAAACACTGAGAACACCTCTTAAATACTATTCCCACTGTGGTTTAATTTATGTACGTCTGTTTGCATGAATGTAAACTGTGAGCACGGTGCCTGACACTGAGTGGGATTTGTAAACTGTGTTGCTCAACAGTCAACATGAGCCTTCAAGTGGTAATGGTAGGCAACACGAGAGCACGAGTCCATTCAAATTAAAGGTTAAGGGAAGTGACACTATTTTAAGTTCACAATTCAATCCTGGATACCGGGGTTACAATACAGTACTCTTGTGATGTTTTCATAGCCTGTTTGTGGTTTATTTATTGTCTTAAATTTTATCTTGGATAACAACAGAGAGCCTTGAACCTTGATGTTACAACTCAAAGTGGAAGTTTATCAACAGCAGCACAACTTTGGCACTCATTTTGTATTTTTTCCGTCATGTTTTCCTCCTAAATACACAGGTTTGCAATAACAATTTATTGCTGGACAATAAACTTTATTAAGTGGTAATTATAGCAAACTGTTTCCTTGTTTCACCATGTTCGGATAAGTAATTAGTCGAAGGATTTTATCTTGGAAATAATATTGAAAATACAAAATGTAAGCAATGCTTTCCTTTCTGCTAAAACATTATTGTGAATGTACACATGAAATAAACAAACATAGCAGAGGCTTCAAATTTCAAAGCCCCTCTAAATGACAGTATATTGTCATTCCCTGTAATGCAATTTATCAAGTACTTTAAGTCTGTAAAAAGTACTTTGGGTCTAATAACATTTTGTCACACATACACCTTCCCCCCCGCAAGGACTGCCATGTGATAATATATATACCATGATATGGATCTGCCCCTTACTCTCAGCCTCTCTCAGTTTTCCCAATCCCTCTCTCATTTCATCCCAACTAAAAATAAGTGGGACTGTCAGGCATGTCGGCATATGCCTCATGCCTATTACACTGATGACCTATGTCAGAGATCAGAGAAGGTAGATGTGGACTAAGAGCACAAACATCAGAACTGGCACATCCTCTCTGGAGTTCCCCCTTCTTAGTGTTAACTTCAAAGAGCATCTTTCATAGAATGAAAAGATTTACTACCATGTTTCAATTGTAGGCTTGCCCTTTACACAGCCAGCAATGGAGAACACAAAAGGCCCAGGCTTTGCTGATAATCTATACAAACCAGCAGTCATCTCACATGGCATGCTATATTGGTGATTGTATTTGATGCTATATTTAGCACAGGATGACAAGTGTGGGCAGCACATTGTATTTTTATGCAATGGGACGTGTAATAATGCACCTCAGCACAGGTTTGAACTTCAGGCCAGGTATGAGGAGTGCATTTGTCTATTCAAAACCCAGGTGAATGCTGTCATTCACACAAAACAGCTGTATGTAAAGCAGAAACATGGCAGCTGAAACAGCCAACTCCAACTCAATCAACAGAAATACAAACAGAAGGACCCATCTCACCTTGTCCTCCTTAATGGCAGCCCTTCGAGAGGCATGATGGGATCTGCGATCTGGGGATGATTTGGGCCGAGGAGGTGGGGGTGAAGAGGAGGGTTCATCCTCCTCCACCTCCTCCAGCACCACGATACACACACGACTAGCCCGCTCTGACCGCATCAGGAACAAACACTCACATACACGCTAACACAATCACTCACACACTCTCTCCCTCTCACACACACACATCAATACACAGTATTCCCTCTTACATCGAGCGCAATTCAGGAACACAAAGGTCAGCAATAAATCCCATAAACGGAGTGATTTCCTTGTAAAGAAACACTGCACATCTTCATGTAAAATCCAACGTGAAATCCGGCTCTGTCCTCTATCTGTCAGTGTCGCTTTGCTGCATGTGTCCTCTCCTCCGCTCTCTAGCCAACACTTGCACTCTCTGCAAGCAGCAGCAGCAGCGGAGACAGCAGGGAATTCCTCTGCGTAATGGTGGCGGTGAGCGGCATGCGGCAGAATGAGCTTGGGCTGCCTAGCAGCACACAGGAAGCTACATATCCTCACTGCTGTGCTGCAGCCAGGAATACACACATACACACACACACACACACACACACACACACACACACACACACACACACACACACACACGTCAGATGCAAACACACGCACAGAGACCCTGTGATTAGCGTGGATGGGGGCCGCAGCAGCCCATGTATGTGTGGGCATGCGTCGCTCGTTTCAGGCAGTCTGCTGAAGCCAGCTCTTTCAAAAGAAGAGACAGAGAGAGGGAGAGGAGGGGGAGGGGAGAGAGAGGGAGACAGAGAGAGAGAAAGTGAATGGAAAAGGGAGGGGAGTAGGAACAGAAGAGGAGACAGAGAGGATAATTGTAGGCAGGTACCTAGAGCACTACAGCACACAAAGAAACCTGGGGATGAATGGAGCACGGGAAAAAGAGGGGACTAGAAACAGGGACGGGTGCAAACTGGTTACAGAAAGTTCACCGAGCAACAAAATGACTCAAAACACAGAATGCTTTGATGCCTGATTTTTATCAGGTCACTTGTCAGACAGCGCCGACCTACGAGTCTCTGTGAGTTCATTTAAGTATAATACCAATAAGGGTAAGTGGAGTGATGATGCTACTGCAGAGGATGATGATGTAGCACTATTGATTCTTAACTGAAAGCCCTGCTACCTTTGGCAACCAGTTGGGGCCGGGCGATGTGGTGAATATCAAATATCACAATATTCTTGGCAAAATAACTCAAAATCAATATTGCCATGATATTGTAGGGTTGACTATTTCTTTCATAATCACATTTTTGATATAGCTACGAGGTAAAGTCAAACTGCAGAACAGCTAGAACAGGTTGTCAACTAGGTGTCCTTGAGGGAGTTCCACGAGGTCCCCAGAAAAATGGAGATTAGTTTATTGTTACTATTTTATTCACTTTAGAAGTGATGCAAATGTGAGTAAGAGTCATAAGAGTGACTAATCTGATCATAGGTTTCACTTCCTCCATGGTTAATTCCTCAACTGTGGTTGACAACTATAGAATTCTGGTCTTAATCATATTTAACCATTGAAATATTGTGAAATAGAGGTCTCTGAAGCGTCCTTTTTGTCCTTGACACTAAAAATGTTGAGAATCATTGAGCCAGAACAGTCTGGTAAGTTCAGAAAATTACATGACTTTGCTGAAATGCAGCCTTAAAAACCAGCAAAAGACAACACTTATATTATGACATTCAAAATCTGAGACGTTTCTTAGTCTCATATCACACTATCCATCTATATGGCCCAGCCCTACAACCTAGCCATGTTGTTTGTTGAGAGCCTTGATCTGTCTGGATATCTGAATGTCACTACTGTATTGTTATTTCCTTATCCTTGTTTAATGGATTCAGAGCTAATCTACTCTACAAATCTCTCATCTTTGGTATAGCACAAAGAAGTAATGGTAGGAAGCACTGAAGGTCTTCTTTTATTCTACTGAATGGCCAAGCTGTAATCTACGGTAAAAACGAAACCATGTGCACTGAAGCGCTGTGTTGTTTTTAGAATTTGCTAAATAAGATTTTAGCGGTCTGCATCTTCATAAAGTTGGTGCCAAAATAGAAGCGGCCTTTTCTTCCAAATGTGAGAGAATAAAAGATAATGGATACCAGATCGGTGTGTGTGTACACGTTGTGTTCCAGTATCCTCTTTGGTATATTGATGGCAGAGCTTCAAAAGTCCCCATCTCCTCATTATGAAACTGGAACAAACTGGCTTTGCCAGAGAATGTGAGGGTAGCTAACAAGACCAGTCTGTACGTGCATGTCTGTGTTGGTTCTCAGTCTCCTTCATATTCAACACAGATCCGAAAAAGAGCAATCTTGCCAAGCCACACAACCCCATTAACTCAGAGGGAGGGACGGACAGAGCGAGGGAGGGCGAATGAGAGGGAGCAATTCAGTTGGATGCCTTTCTGCAGGCCTAAACTTTGAGTCTAATGGACTTACCATTTATAAACTTAACATGAAACACAGCCTAACAATCTTTCTGCTCCTACAGCCATGGAGTTGACATTACAGATTTGCCTCAAAGGCACAAACAAAGAATGACGTTCGGGAGGCAAAGTACATAAACAAACAACCAATGTTTTGTCTATCCTACTTGCTTACACTGGGGATGCTCTCAGGAACGTAGCCAAAAGATGTTTGCAGAGCAGATTTGTGCATTTGGCAAACAGAAATGAGTCTTTGTGTGAACAGTCAGTGTATGTATTTCTACATCGAAAATGTAATTTTATTGTGTTGGTCTAGTCTGCACGCATCAGACAACTATTTCACATCTGTCTGTCCTCAGTTGCTCTTCCTGAGGTTTCTTCCATTTTCCTCCCCCCATTTTACTGGGGAGTGTTTTTCCTTATCCACAGTGAGGAACCAAGGATGTGTCATATGTTGTGAAGCCCTCTGAGGCAAATAGTGATTTGTAATGATGGGCTACACAAATAAAATTGGATTGAGCTGTTTATGTGTGTTTAAAGTTGTAATCAGGACCCAAGAGCGTGGTCAAGCATGCGGAACAGGCATGAAAACCTTTACGCACAGTACAGGGTGATCAACACAAACTAAGCATTCCTGAACACAAGCAGCACGACAGTCTGACAACAAAAGCTGAAAAATCCACTTTGTGATGTGCTTTCATGAGGCAGGCACAGCTCAAATGTCTGCTCCATTAATGCTGAGCTGGGGCTTCTACAGCAGTGGGACACTAGAGGAAAACATACAGAAGGTGAACCTGATCTCACCACAACAACAAGAGGATGCAGTCGAAATAGTATCAGAAATACCCACAAATAAAATTCCAATACAACCCGAGCTTCACTTAATGTGAGAGAGCGCATATGTGTACGTGGAATTATGCAGCTTGCACTGACCTCTGCTCTAACCCTGCGACTGGATGCACTATGTGTAATATAATCCCAGTCCAGAAACACAAAGGCCAGCGTGTGTGTGTGTGTGTGTGTGTGTGAGAGAGAGGTTCTTGCACAGACAGCAGCATCTAGAGATATCAAAGCTTTTAAAATCAAAAAATGGTGATCTGTATGAAAGCTTTATTGTCCTGACATTACACGTATGGTATGCAGACCGCGACATGCTATCCATTAAATGCTCTTAATGAATGGCAAACAGAGGATGAGTCATTAACGTCACATGGCTCTGAACTAATGTAAGTAAAGCAACACAACAAAAGACAAACAAATGAGAAATCACCAGTGTCAGTCTGTGAAGAAGAAGCTCATGTTGATTTGATGTTAATTTTCATTTGTTTCTAGTCATATCCAAATAGTCTATTTATTTAGCTATTGTATGGAATTTGTTCTTAACTTTAATTTAATTTTAAATCAATTTTTTTTGGATGTGTGAAGACCAGTGTTGGTGTCATGGTGTCCAGGACCATTGACTTTGTCTAGTAGAGTGACAGTCATGACTCATTTGTGGGGAAGCCCGACAGTAGAAAATTTGAAGCTAAAAGAAATAATTAATTATACTGCCCATATTTTACTTGTGCACAAACAAACGTTACATGGTGCCCAGAGGCTACTAGCCATTAATAGCATACTGCTGAAGTATGCATCGTGGACACATCAGAAAAGCCCCAAGCAATTTAACACAAACAAAACAATGATATGCCCTCTTGTATGCTTGACCTTCTGCTTTCATTGAGCGTTTTCACATAAATGCCTCCTCTTCAGGCAGGACCATAGCCTGCTAAGGGCACACTGCATGCTCCAAAGCGACAGGATGCCCTCTAGAGGACAAACAGTGGCTTTTGCCAAAACTGACACTCCTGTCCCTCTGAGTGGGATTATTTTTGTCCTTTTGTCTTGTTCTGTCAGCAAGCACTACATAGAACAATAGAGAATAGAGAGGGGGATCTAATCACACACACACTTCCGTTTGTTGCATGCCTGTCCGGAAGACTGGTCAGACCGGGACAAGCCACAGAGCTGCACCATCAGGGACCCACTTTGAGTGACGTCAAGTTAGTCAAAGTGTTACGGGACAATGTCTTACTATAACCGCTTTGACAGCCAATTCTGAACAAACACTTAATAGCCTTTATATCTACCTATATAGTCTACCATGCATCTCTACGTTTTATTACAAATGCAAAGTCACTTACTCATCCCTGCATTCTTTATGATTTGGTGGGTTGGACATCATTGACCACTCGCCGACAACCGCACTGGTATATCTTTATCTATAAAGCAATATTGGGCAAACTTCCAACCTATCTCTGCTCCCTTCTGTGTGTCAGCTCTGTAGTTACCAGCAACAGATCTGGGGAAAACTGCATTTTGTACTCTGCACCTTGGACATGGAACAATCTCCAAAAAGATCTAAAATTAGAAACACTTATATCCACTGATGAATTTAAGGGCATCATAAAGAATATGGTGACAGAGATGTGTGCTTGTTTTTCTTGAGAGGCCACTACATTTGAATAGTTGTTGTTTTAATGTGGATTTTTGTATTATATGTTGTATTTGTTGCATTTTAAATGTGTTGATTGGCTGCTACCTCGGCGAGGTCTCACTTGTAAAAGAGATTTTCAATCTCAATGGGACTTCCTGGTTAAATAAAGGTTAAATAATTAAATAAATAAATGTCTAAGCACTTCGTTTTTGTTTTATGTTCTTCTCTTTTGTTATGTTTCATATTGTTGTTTCATGTATGATGTTAAAATGATCATCAGTAAGCTAAACTTGTATCTCTCTGTACAATGTACTGTAATATTTGAAATATGATCCAATAAAAAAATGAAGCACTTTGCCATAATTACTTCAATAAGTGCAACTATTTTCATTCAATCAAATTCAGTATATGTCCTAATTATAATATTCACTGATGAATCACTTATTCTAAAATGTAAAGACTTTGTGAAAAAAATGTAATAAATGACACAATAAATGCATAATATCACAAGTTACCAAAGTTCTGTCTGACAGTCATAAAACAATTGCATCCACTGTGGTATAAAAAGAAGGACAGAAAGCAAAATGTAATGCTTAAAACCTGTATCCAATAAATATTTGGTTTTCTTTCTTATTACAAATAAAAAAATCAAATCTTCTATTTATTGATACATTGGCTAATTGGATTGTTCTCCTCACAAATTACTCCAATTTACGAGTCAAGCACACACACTAACTGGTAATCTAACAAAAGAACTTGTGTGACTACAATGATAAGATTAAAAAAAATCAACCTTTTTTGTTGGTGGTGCATGCGTCCACTACAATGCCCTGTGTATCCCTGCCTTTAGGTCCCCACACTGTCCATAACAACTGTTTTAAGCTTGTGGAAAGAGTCTAATTCACGCACACAGCTGGAGACTTTCGAACCAGCACCACCTGCTATTTTAGTCTGACAGCCTTTCTTATCTGGAGCAACAGGTGACTGCCCACAGCTGCCCCAGAGAAAATGTGCAGGGAGCTGAAATAGACAGCTGACAAAGCAAACTCCCTGGGTAGAAAATCGGCCTGCAGCCAGTGGGATCGGAAACATGCTGTCTGAATCGTTTCACCAACTTTAAGAGCCTTATAATGTGGTGGCGTTACACTTTTAAGTGCACGAGTTAAAGTCGCTAACTAGCATTAGCAGGAGAAAGGGAGTTAGCCACCCTGTTAACCTAGTAGCTATCCAGCTGTGCTCACCAGTCCATCAACACTAGAGACAGCAACAGAGAAAAACGCCGAAGAAAACACACGTACAACCACGTTAACATTGATTTGACATGAAAGTGAGCTTTTTAAACAAACCAAGTTAACGTGAGGCAACAGGTGACATGACATTAGCATGCTTTTTACGTTTACGTTATCTGGTTTGTGTTAACTGGTTACCGCTAGCTAACGTTAGCTAACTTGCCAGTGAACTGTATGAACGTTGGCAAACGTGAGCAGCATTAGCTTTACCATTACACCTTTATTCTTAACATTTCAGCTACTACACTGGTTTTAGTCACACTGGATAAATGTAGCTGTCTAATGTTGGTAAAGTTAAGCTAAAATGAGCAGTCAGTTTGACACAGGGTTGACTAACGTTACACATAAACACTCACAAGAACTAGCGCTGCTGGTTTTAACAAAAAGTGACACATACGAGTTAATGTTAAATGTTAGTTAGATAATGTTACCTGGTCTTGTATCTTCAACACAGCCATATTCCCCGTGTAAAACCAACCAAACGGAGGCAGCAACTCGCCCCGGAGTTACTGCAAATTAACCGGGGGAAACTTCAATGAGGACAGACTCTCCAGAGCGGAGTCAAACGGCGTCCCCCCTCTTCCTTCCTGCCGTGGACACTCACCGCATCATGGGACAGAAATGACAAGACGGGAACGTTGGGACCAAAATACAGCAGTCATAGCATGAGCCCTGCAAACACTAACACTAGCTCATACACACTGACTGACTGGAGGGACAGTCCAGTCAGCAGGAATAATGGCAAGTCCCGAAATTCCCAACTTTTTTTCTTGACATTTAACCCCTCACCATGTCCTACTTCACTGCAATCACTTTATGATACGTTTACTTCCCATAACTTACAGTGCAATTGTCCTTCAAGGTATCACACAGAAAACCGATTCCCTTAATAATAGTACAGTAGGCTATATCACAAATAACCCTTTACCTTTTGACTGCAATCTTAAAATTAATTATATTAGTGACGTCATACCAGCCCATTGACAACTTGTAGTGTCAACACAAATACAAGGGGACAGTCCACAGGTGGGATCAAGTCAATGTTTTGCAAGTCACAAGCAAGTCAAGTCTTTGCACTCAAGCCCCATGTTAAGTCAGGCGAGTCCCAAGTCCTAAACTTTGAGTGTCAAGTCCTTCACAAGTCACAATGCACTCTTTGCAAAATGTAGACAATGGATTTATGGCACATTTTCCCCCATACTTTTTCATCTTTGAGCATGGAGGAAGATAACGTGTATTTTTTAGTCAAAAGGCAAAAAAGTCGAATCTTAAATTTTGCACTTTGCACTCAAGCTCCAAGTTAAGTCAGGTGAGTCCCGAGTCAAGTCCAAAGTCAAGAGTGAAAAGTCCCAAGTCCTTTACAATCATAATGCACTCTTTACAAAATTTAACAAAAATCACAAATGCTTTTTAGAATTTGTATTTGTTCAACAAATTTGTAGTTGTGTCTCCACCTGTAATTTCCAAACCGCATGTTTTGCATACAATTTGTTTTTTGGACAGGATCTAAATTATCTTTGGTATCATTTCTCCAACTGGTGCTCAGTATGTTACGTTAGTTTTTCATGGTTCTGCCCTGCAACTTAACAGGATGCTGTCCAATTGGTTCAGATAAAGTGGATCTGGGAAATTAAGTGTTAACCTGCTGGGAATGAATAGTGTTGTTATTTGATTTAGTAAATGATTGGAAATAAATTGCTTCATGGCACATTTTTACCCCCAAACTTTTTAATCTTTGGCCACTGAGGAAGACATGTATTTTCAAGTCGAAAAGCTCAAGTCAAATCTAAAGTCATCAAACTTTGCACTTTGCACTCAAGCCCCAAGTTAGGTCAGGTGAGTCCTGAGTCAAGTCCAAAGTCAAGACAGAAAAGTCCCAAGTCAAGTCCTTTACAAGTCATAATGCACTCATTACCAAAGGTAATGTCGTTTTAACAAATGTTTGACTTGAGTCCACACCTCTGTGGGACACCAATAATTGCATTTTGTGGTGGTTATCATTTGTTACAGTCACAAACCTGAACTTGAATCTAAGTTAGGTCTCACTCCCAAACTGGTGGTTTATTTAAAAGTACACACAGAAGACAGTTTAAATTTTATTAATTCAAGTCTACAAAATTGCATATGAATACAATGATATACAATTAACACCAACAACCACTGGGGCTGAAGTATTCCTCCTCCCATATGTACACAACTGGAGTGGTATCTCCCACATAGTCCATCAGGAAACAATAATCACAGCCCTTTTCGATTCATTTAGGACGTCTGTAGGAATCCGCTCGTGTAGTTTTTGAGACTATGACGTGACATTTACACCCTTCAGTCTATGAAATCTCTTATGTTGTATCAGACGGAAGCTACTAGAAAATTGTTTGCCACATATACCACATTTGTATCTCTTTGCGTGGAACTGAAGGTGCTGGAACAAACTGTCTGTGGTCTCTAAATGTTTTCCACAGATTCCACAAATACAGGTTTCATCCACTATGTGTGATACCGTGTGTCCCCTCAGTGTGTACATGTTATGGAAAGTCTCTCCACATGCTTTACAACGATAAGGACCTGGGGGATTCTGACTGACAGATGGTTGTGTTGATTTCTTACTCAGAGAGGGTGAAGATTTTTTCACATGCTTTTTCCTCTTTAAACTAGAGCCAGGTGTCGTGTGCTGAGAGTCCTCAGCTGGCTGCTGTATTCCACCAGCTCCACTGTAAGGCTGTGTTTCCAGAGGTTGATTTGAAGAATTAGGAAGATGATGTTCCTCGCTGCTTTGCACACTGTTGATTTCACTGACATCTTGAATACAAGTGTCCACGCAGACGATGTTGTATAATGGTTCTTGGGCGTGATCTACCTCCAGACTCATTTGACTGTTGCCTTTCAGCGTTTGCTTGCCTTCAATCTCCACTTGCACAGAGTTCTGCCACTCAGCATGACTCACTACGGATAAAGGAAAAAACACATTCAGTTGTTTGTCACACAAGTTTGTACATGTACTCAAAGTAAAGTTATGCATGCCAAACTCTTCCACCAGACCTTGTCTACACATTCCCTGTTCTTCCTCTTGTTTGACTTGAAGCAGCAGTGAGGCCTGGTGGGTCTCCTGGTTCAGACTGCTGAACTGCTGGCTCCAGGTTTCAGGACTCAGGGGTACCTCCTCCTCAAAGGCAGAGACAGAGGGCTGATTGACCTCTATTGGGGAGGACAGAGAAATGAATTACATTCCATTAATACTGCCAAATATCTGGTTTTTGCAGTCAATACTCAATCAAACTATTTATTTATAAGCCTCAGTGACTGTAAATCAGTGGCTGTACCACCCCTACTGCCTATCAACACAGCACACTTTTGGTTAACTGAAAAATACACTTGTTTTTTTTTAAAGGGTTGACTAATTCACACTGATTTTATTCCTTCACACATACAAAAGATTTGTTCTCCGCTACAAAACAACACTTTTCACAGCAGTTTTGAGCAAACTCAGCACACTTGTGGCAAGAACACTGTGCTTTGAGTTACAGAGGGTACAGTCAAAAAGGAAAGAACCTTTTATTATGATGTATGATTATCTTATGTCCCGGTGTTTTTCAGAGTAAATAACACACTTGCTCAGTGAATCTTTAATCTGTTTTTGTAATCAACATATTCAAGAGTGTTTTCCTCCAGAGGGCTTAGGTGTCGTGCAGCCATTGATGGGGGTGGGGGGCATCATAACAAAACATTACGCAATGATTTGGTTACCAGCAGAACACTTATATCTCTAGCACGTAACTATTATGATGCACAGAATTCAGATGGAGGGCAGGAAGTGATAAATCCATATACTATACAATGGGAATAAAGGAATGTGACCACACAGAAGGGTTTGGATGAACCTGCAGGGAGCAGGTATTGTCTGAAAATTGAGTACTGGATGTTATCCATACAACTTGACCAATTTGCCCAGATTGTCTTTAAAAATGACCTCATCCTTTAGACCTCCTAACATTATTAACGCTACTTGGCAGGGCGATGAAAACACACAACAGTCTATTGGACTCTATTGAACCATGACTGAAACAACCGCCAACTTGTTTTTTGGCTAAAAAGGAAAGTGTCTAGTATAACTAGAGTATGACTGTCTTTTATATTTCAACTCTGTACGTGGATGCACTGCTGTCAGGCTAATGTTCCTAGCTAACGTTAGCTAACTTGAGCTACTACTTTCTACCCACTAGGTCAACGGCCTTAGTAAAAATCTGGATTGTGGCTAAAAACGCAGAGGAGCTGTCATGCATCAAACTTGAGGCATGTTTAACTCGATGCTTTAATGTTAATGTTTGAGGTTAGTTGACTCCACTCCTCCAGGCTGAAGATGGGTTTCTGATTCACATCTGCTGCTGTTTCTCAGTTTGTTTTTTTACGTCTCCCCTCTACATCCTACTATTTGAGACTTAATGTGGCCTTTATTTTTCCCCAGTTTGATCGATTGGAACAGCCGTAAACAGCAAAGATCATTGGCAATGTGCAGTGTTGATAGTCCTGGTCTTTAGTTGCCTGCCCTCCATCAGGACAGCACACTGATGTATGACATCATATGCAAAGAAGCCATTGTTGTGTTATGGATTTATTTTTTTTACCACTCTGGGCCGGTAGCCCATCTGCATAGTGCATTACAGCTTGCCACTTGGAGCGACAGTGTAAAATTTAACACTGCATATTATGAATAAATTACAGCAACCTCATTCCGATAATTAAGCATTTGTAAACAACTGTGGGTCATACATTGTAAACTAACCTGTGTCTTGGCTTTGCTGCAGTATTTTAGAGCCTGTGAAGTAAAAAGACACTGTAGTCAGTAATGACTTCTGGTCAGAGAAAACAACAATATCACCAGTATTACTGGTGATGGCACTGCTACACAGCGGTTATGCTTTTACAACAAAACAAAGGAATGCTCAAATAACACCCTGAGTATTCCAAGACATCGTACATACCGTGTTGTTTAGATATGTGTATCTCAAAGTTACATCTCCGATTGATGATCTTTGTGCAGTATGGGCAGTGCCAGTGACTTCTGCCCTGAATCAAGTCTTCGCATGTACATGGTATGACAAATTTTTCTGCAAAGAGAACAAAAAGCCTACTTACTACAAGCAACACCTAAAATGACAGGACACTTAAAAGAACTTTGTTTAAGCACATCTTCATTAGCTAGTAAACTTGAGAACTGCTTGAGTAACAAGTATCATCATATTTAGATTTCCATGTTAATAAAACTTACCAGTGCCGTCCTCATTAAAATGGACAGCATTTAGATAATGTTTCTTTATCAAATGTGTCTCAGTGGCTTGAATTCTCCTCAAGCAGTAGGGACAGTCGCCAATGGCTGCAAACTTTATAAAGTCGGTGCGTGAAGTGAAGGCCCACTGCCAGTCTGGGAAACAAAAACACGATCTAATTAAGTAATTTTACAGAACAATATGGTATTTAATAGAATTATTAGTTATGAGACACTTCGACAAAGGCCTTGTGAAAATGACTGAAATGCCTACTTCCCTGGAATAACACAAACAACAGTGTGAGCAAATAATTAGTGTTGTGTCATTAATGGAAAAGCAAGCTGTAACTAACAGTTATATCATGTTTTCACAATGTAATGAATGACCTTTTTGTGAGAATTTATTGTCAGACTTAGTCCTACCCCTGGAATGGAAGTGCGATGCTCTGGTCCTGGACTTGGGTTTCTCAGGCCTTGGACTTGAATCTGATGCACCTGAGCTGGCGGCAGCATGGGTACTTTTGGAGGCTTGACGTGCTGCAGAGAAAAAAAGAAGAACATAAGAAAAAAGTGTTACGTTGTATTAAATAAAAGTTGTCATTTTCTTGTGAAGATGATGGTGTTGAGGAAAACAGAAATAACAGGAAATCTGGCAAGTGCCAACGCTGGTTCTGACATCAGAGAGCTAATGAACAGATTGCCTATGATATGACACCATGGTCACAACATGTCAAGTTGTTATTGGCAGCTGGCAGATGCCCTCAATGCCACACGATGGCAATGAGGTGACATTATTCATGAAAATTAGGGGAATAACGCATTTTTTAAAAACAGGTCAATAGATCTTTTTCACAGCAGACATCTTGACTTCTCACAGTGAGAAAAGGTGTGGATGTTACACATGACATTAACGATTACACTGCTCTATTCAAGTCATGACACGAGCCAGCATGTACAATATCGGGACTCTCACACCGAAACATCTAAATAGAATTCAGCCATCATTAATTCAATTATTTACACCAGAGCTGACTGGTGAGATGTTTCCTCAGTGACATATTCTGTGTCGATCATTAAATCTGGCAGGAGTGGCATGAATCTATATCTACAGGGTTTTACATAGCCCAAATGGTAGGAAGCATCACGTCAATATGATATTTTGCAACTGCGCTATCAGTCTATTGTGTCTTTTCACTGACACATAAGCAATTAGGCAATAGGTGCAAAGAATAACTCGATAATGAGAGTAAGCAGCGTGAAAATTACAGATTTTTTGAGTCTTTGTTTGATGCATGTATTTGTCTGCAACTAGGCCTTCTAAAAACTGCACACTGTATAAGCCTTTTTCATGGAAGACGTTTTGACATGTTGCAGTAGTAACAACACAGGTGTGAATCATCAAATGAATGATGGCTGAATTCCATTTTGCATGCTTTGATTTCAGGATCCTTGTATCCTGCATGCTTGCTCACTGCCACTCTCACTGGAGCACCTGAATGGCAAAGAGCCATCGTTAGTGTTATTAGTAACACCTGCAGGTAATGAGCTCACAATTTCTATTTGATCACACAAATGCACAGTATAAAAGGTGTTGCCATGGCGAACCACAAGAGAGAGAGATTATTTGCCATTTTACAGTCAAATTCATTCTTAAAAATATGTTAACTAACTTTACAATGGTTCTATTTTCAGTGATGTGTTGTTGTGGCATATTCCAATTCTTAATACCACTCCTGGCTATTATGCAGTTGTTTTTCTACTGGCCTGTAATTAAAACAGCTGGCATTAATATTTTCCTCACAAGTATTCCGGCTGGTCCCGCCCTACTGTTCTGTGATTGACGAGGCCCTATTCTGCCCCTGATTGGCTTATTCTGTCACACTTCCGCTATCCCAACCAATCCAACCAACGAAGCCAACGAGTATTAGCCAATCGGAGTTAAGTAGGGCGGGTCGTACCTTCGCTATCCTAGAAACAAAAAAAAAATGGCGACGTAAACTGTAGATGGTGATGCTAGCTTGCGCTCGCAGTGAGAGTGACAAACACCACAACATCATCCAACAATATACGATACGATATTAGTTAAAGCAAAACCCACAGAATTAGCAATATGTTAGTGTCTTCGGTGTTGCCAGGAAGTGTGTAACGTTAACTAACGTTATCTAATGATCGGAAAAGCTAGCAAGCTACAGTTAACGTTAGCTAAATAAATGCTGCGTCCGAAATCGCATACCGACGATTACACATAAACTTTACACCCAATACGTGTATTATCGTTATACATACTTATTTTACTAAGCAACTGACTTAACAAATACTCGCAAAGCTACCTAGCTACAGTTAGCTAAAAGTTATAACGTAGCCGGCTTAATTGCCACATTGTTTGAATCGTATGAACGTTAACAGCTCCAGGACATAATTTTTAGTTTTATTACTATCAGGGTGAAAAGAGGACATTCACCTAAAACGGACTCCGATCAATTCAAGGATTTTGGATTTAAAACTACATTTTCTTTCTCGTTTGGAAGCACCAACCTTCTGTACGCGGTGTCTTGGCTTTGAGGATGATGTCCAACAGAGAGCGGTGGCGGTCGTTTTCCTCCTTCAGACGGGAAGCCCGCTCCTCGTAATCCGTTATTGTCTTTTCAATAGCACCTAAAATGTCAGAGGCGGCAGCATGTAGCCGCTCGGAGACAAACACTTTTAGCTCCTCGATTTGACCCATCTCTCCACCATTTGCACTTATGTTACGCCTCCGCCCGAAAACATACACATGGGAACCAAGGAAGTTAGCCAGTCAAAATAAAAGTCTGCGTTTCCGTTTATGCATTTCAAAGTAAAAGCCCTTTGATGAGCATCAAAGTGTGCTGTTTTATAATAATAAAAACAATAATAATAATAATGAGAATAATAATGATGATAATAAATAATAGTAAGAATAATAAGAATAATATTAATATAAAATTCAGGGAAACACAGGTGAGTTGTCTTTCACCCAATGACACATTAAAGGGAAACAGCACTTAAATTAAGATTAGTTAAAGTTAGTTATTTTCATGGCCTAGGAAAGTTCACTCAATATCTAAGAACATAAGCTACCCTCTCTCTCTCAAAGCCATAAATCAGAGACGTAAGTCTCAAACTTGTGATGTCATAGGGAGTAAAGTCTGGAGCTGCACTTGATTGTGCACTTGAACTTGAATGAAGCCTGATTTTATGAACCCACCAAATGTTTGTTTTCTTTGTTATACCCAAATGAGCTCTATCTATTGTAGTGTTTTGATTGTTGAAACAGAAAATGTACCCATATACTCAGAGCATTCCTCTGGGTGCGCTCAGTGTCATCTATAACATCTTTTCTGATTCATTGTCTACGGAGCAGCTTCTGACTTTATACCCTATGACATCACAAACTTACTCTAGTTTTTTGGATTTGGGAGATTGTTGTTTGTGTTTACTAATATTTTTGGACCACAGGAATAACCTTTCTGAATTTTGAAAATGGGTGTAGTTCCTCTTTAAGTTCAGAAAGCATGAACAAAGCAGAAAAATGATTCATTCACATTGCATGTTTTTTTTAAAAATTTTTTTTTTAAAAAGTTCATATGTTTGTGAGTGTTCTCTTTTTACGTTTCATTAAAAAGGAGAGAGGCATGAAGTTGAAAATGCTTAGATTGAACACATTGCAACTGATAAAAACGTTTGCGTGAGCTCTTGCTTAGCTGGTGTCTTAAAATTAATGTTTACATCCCATCCTTTTTAACCACCAATGCAGCATACAGTATAAAATGTAATTCAACATGGATAAGAGAAATGATCTTTTAAAGTTGTAAGCAGATTAGTCACTCATTAAACCGTCATCTAGGTCTAATGATGTTGCATTGTTAGATTTGATCTGAGGTGTGTATCAAAATTATAGCAAAGCTGTCACAGTGCACAAATTCAAACAGCGTGTCCTCCTTAGTCTGTGTTGGCGGGTTCTCGTGCTCCTGAGGGGATCTGCGAGTACCATCTTCTGCATGACAGGGAGGTGGGGTCGCAGTTATATCCATACTCACAGCAGTGCAGACCATCCACACAACACTTGCCCTGAATCAGAAAAGGTGTTGATGTTAGAAAAAATACAGTATTAACTTGTAAATCACTGCAGTAAAGGATTATGAGGAGCATTTCATTGTTCTCTGCATTAAATTCTCAATATTCTTGGTTTGTCTAAGCACTCAAATTGTTTGCCTTTCGATCACTGCACCATTACTTCATGACGGTTTAAACTTTCATGCACAATCCATACCAGTGGGTAAGGACAGCAGCTCCACTGGCCTGTGGTTCCTTTGCAGCAAGTTTTCCCTCCTGCGCAGAAAAACTTGGAGTCACAGCGAATGACTCCAGCCTTAGCGTTGCCCCCACTGGCTTCTGTCAGAGCTGTCATTGGTGTCTGCAAAAGGTCAACACAAACTGACCATTATCCATTATCCCCTGGCAAGTAGTTACTAAATATTCTGTAATTAGTACATGTTTATTTTCATATAAGATAATGACAAACTAAGCAACAATCACAGTGAAACCTTCAGTAATAGATTTTTGGCCACTGGCCTGTGGAAAACCACACTTGAATATTTTTATTAAGACTATTCAGATTTGACAGTAGCCTGCCTAGTGCCAACATAAGCAAACAAACCCGTTATTATCATCACATTTTGATTCAGCTGATGCTAAATCCTGATTGGTGCACAGATGGATCGTCTTTTTTCCAACTAAGAGACTGTACGTTATTATGAGGCGGGAAAACTCAAGGAAAACTGTCTGTAGCTCCAGAGAGAATAAAGATAAACCCCCCTCCTCTGATAAACAACAAACAGTATCTAAGTCCCACCCACTTCATACCAGTGAAATAAAGCAGGTATGCAAACTGAAATGCAAAAAGCTATCAAACTAAAAGTGTTCACGTAGGACCCCATCGCTTTTAGTAAGAAGCTGATTGAGTGAAAAGGTCTTCAGGGCCTTTAACTTTGTGTGACTGGATGATCATTCACATAACTAACCCTAGGATTTATACACCACATTTAGAGAGGCACATTTACTGTGATAGGTCCTACCTCTTGCAAGCTGCCCTTGTCCTGTGGTGTTGAAATGACAGAGGCAGGGACTGAAGCGGGACTGTGTCTGGGGGTGAAAGGATATCTCAGGCCTTGCCTCACACAGTGCAGGTAAGTGTAGTCACAGTCGAAGCCGGCAGGACAACAGTGGTAGCCATCTCGACAACACCTGCCCTACAGGTTACAACAAGTTAGTTTATTTATCGTCAAAGATCTGAGTGGCAAGCTTTGACTTGCCATGCCATAGTAGACAAAAATATATCATTACAGTTGTGTCTTATTGCACAAGGGTATAAAGGTCGACTCACAGGAGAGTACCCGCAACACCACCAGGCACCTGTTGGGTATCTGCAGCAGGTAGTGCCATCGGGACAATAGGTATAGCTGTCGCAATAGACAACTGAGCTCTTTTGTTGGTCTGGCACATTGTTTTCTGGCTCCTGATGGGGAAATGCAGGTAGAACAGGAGTGCTTGGTTCCTCTGCCGCCACCTTCTTTACCATGGGTATGCTCATCCATGGCTCCCTCTCACACATCTGGGTAAGCTGGTTACAACGATACCCTGAAGGGCAGCAATGGGCCAAGTCAGAGCAACACACAGCCTGAAAACACAGGCGGAGGCAGACACATAGAAATTTAGGGAGGAATATTTGCATCATTTTCTAAGACCAAAATGTTAGTCAAGATACTTTATGTGTTGACAAGTGACTTACATTTGGATATGGACAGCAGCTATACCCATGCTCAGTCATACAGCAGGTGGCAGAATCAGAACAGACATTCCCGTCGGGACATGTGATGGAGCAAGACGCAAGCTCCCACACAAACACTCCCACGAACAACCACAGAGTTAGCCTCAACATCTACAGAGGAGAGTATTTATAACAGTTATTTAAATCGATCAAATGTGATACAATATGTGACATTCAATTAAAAAAATCCTGTCTTAAGTTCACAAGCCAGATTCTGTGACTTTTAATGAAACTTCTATTTCTGTTCATTTTCTGTAACTTTCACTTTCATTATGAGTGTTTTCCTTTCACCCAACCACACAAAACAGTGATAAAACAGTAAATAGACATTGTGACTGCTTATTAAGTACTTCACTGACAGTTATATGTCTGATAAACATTCATAGTTCTTTTCATAACTTACCTTCTGCAAGTGATTCAGCAGCTTCCTGTCATACGTCTCACACTTCCCCTTAACTGAACCCCGGATGCACCGCTGTTTATATAGCGAGCCAGACACTCCCACTGAACAAAATCTGAGGGCTAAACTGTTTATCACACCCCCTGTGCTCTGTGAGCAGCTTGGATTTTACAAGCAAGGTTTGAGCAATCATTGTGCGAGGCTGCAAACGTACACAAAACTCAGGGAAGACTTTACAAGCTCACATTAACCTTTGATACTGTGAATTTGTTTCAATCACAAGACCTGCCTGTAAAGCCTCATAAAAAATAGTTACACTACAGGGACTGGATTTTTTTAAAAGGAGGAAGTGCACTGAAAATGTATAACTCAGTAAATTAACTTTAGTACTGTATGCAAGTACATTTTAAAGTAAATGTACTTCCTGTTCCATTTTCTACTTTCTTCCTCTACTCCAATACATACTGTACTCTTTACTGTTCTATATTTTTAGTTACTTTTCAGATGCAATTTTACAAAACATGCTACAAAACAAACTTGTCTTTTAGAATTTAAGGTAACAGGGCATGACTTATTGTTGGTCTCCATTATCATATTTTTTGTCATACATGTTCAATGGGAGACAGGTTTGGACTGCAGGCAGGCCAGTCTAGTACCTGCATTTTTTCCTATGAAGCCACACATGCGGAGTGTGGCTTGGCATTCTCTTGCTCAAATAAGAAGGGACGTCCTTGAATGGCAGCATACAGTGGTGGAAAAAAGTTTTCGGACACCCTTAAAATTTTACACAATCTCAAATATTATCATGAAATATTTGTGGAAAAATCTTTTTTGTGTTTCAAAAGGTGTGGCTGCATTAGACAGATACAAACAAATACAAATTATATTTTTTTGTTTATTGTTTACAAGAAAAACTAACAAAACTAAATTCTTGACCGTTTCAATATGTCAGTTCTCAACATTGTCGGTATCAAAGTCAACAAATAACAGAGAATGTGTTCAAAACTGAACAAAAAATAAATAAACCATCACATCATCAAATTAATATTTAGTAGTCCTGCCATTGGCACGTAGTAGAGCTCTAATCCTGGCTGGCATGTTCCCCACGAGCCTTTCACACTGTTGAGGGGTAATCTTGTCCCATTCTTCTTGAATTACTGCTTTTAATTCTTCTAAATTCTTTGGTTTATGCTTTGAAACAGACCTTTTGATAATCCACCACAGATTTTCAATGGGGCTCATGTCCGGGGATTGAGCTGGCCACTCTAAGACCTGGATACTGTGCTCCTGCAGCCAAGTTCTACTGGCCTTGGACGTGTGGCAAGGGGCATTATCTTGTTGAAACATCCAGTTTTTACCTCGACGGAACAGTGCACGCGCAGAAGGGAGCATGTGGGTTTCGAGAATGGTACAATACTTGGTAGAGTTCAATGTGCCATCACAGACAGTGAGATGACCAACACCAGCAGCACTAATGCATCCCCAAACCATGATACTGCCTCCATCATGCTTGACAGTAGGTACTGTACATGCTGGAGATAATGCTTCGCCTGGCCTTCTGCGTCCCCTCACATTAGTAGGAGGAAGATAAAGCTGGAAACTGGACTCATCTGACCACAAAATCTTCCTCCAATTCCTGGCTATCCAGTTCTTGTGTGCCTGGGCCCAACGACACCGGGCTAACCTCTGTCTCTCATTGATCAGGGGCTTCTTGATAGCCTTGTAGGACCTTAAGCCATGATCTAAAAGTCGGCCACGTACAGTGCGGGTGGAACACTGGACACCAGTTTGGTTTGACCACTGCTGCTGAAGCTCCTGTGATGTCACTCGGCGGTTTTGCCTGCACATGCGGATCAGGATGCGGTCATTTCTTGCTGAAGAAACCCTTGGACGCCCAGATCTTGGTTTGTCTTCCAAGCTGTTGGTTCGTCTGTATTTCTGCAGAGTGTATCCAACTGCTGAAGGACTGCATCTGCACTTCCTGGCTATCTGGCGGCAACTGTACCCTTCCTGGCTGAGAATCTTTATCTTCAGGCGTGTTTCCTGCGTTAGGTTCCTTGTTTTAGCCATTTTTGTGTCTGAAGAACTTTCAAATGTGCTGGCTTTATGTAGACACGAGGCTTGGCAACAAAAATTGTCTTTTAATAGAAAGAACGACCTTCATCACTGGTACCAAAATGACCCAATACTCAAAATTTCTTATGTATTTTTATGGAACCAATCAATTTTAAGTTTTTAATGGCTTTTTTAGGATTTATTTAGTATTTTGGCTGTGACTGTACTAAAAGAAATTGCACTTGAAGACCTAAGAGTGATTCTTAATGCAATATTTCACAAATGCATGGGGTGCCCGAAAACTTTTTTCCAACACTGTATGTTGCTTCAAAACCTGTATGTACCTTTCAGCGTTAACGGAGTATTCACACATGTGCTAGCTAGCCATATCATGGGCACTAACACACCTCCATACCATCATGCTGACTTGAACTTTGCGCTGGTAACAGTCTGGATGGTTCTTTTACCGTGAGGACATGACCTCCATGATTTCCAAACAATTTGAAATGTGGACTTATCAGACCACAGCACACTTTTTCACTTTGTATTAGTCTTTGTCAGATGAGCTCAGGGCCAGAGAAGCTGGCGGTGTTGGGATGTTGTTGTTACATGGCTTTCACTTAACATGGCAGAGTCTAAACTGGCATTTGTAGATGCAGTGACCAACTGTGTTCCTGAGCCCATTAAGTAATATCATGATTTTTAATGCACTGCAATCTAAGGGATCAAAGGTCACAGCATTTAGTGTTGGTTTTCTCTGAAACTTTTGTTGATATTATGGATTGTAGACGGTGAAATCCGTTAATTCCATGCAATAGTGTTAAGAAATACTGTTCTTTAACTCTTGGCCTATTTGCCCGAGTAGTTTTTCATAAAGTGGTGAACCTCTCACCATCCTTGTTTGTAAACTCAGCCTTTCAAGGATCCACCTCCCATACCCAGTCATAACACTCTCACCTGTTACCGATTAACCTGTGGAATGATCCAAACAGGTGTTTTTTGAGCTTTCCACAGCTTTCTCAATATGTTGTTGCTTCGGTCCCAGTCTTACTGAACATTGTGTATGTTGTCTTTGTACTGCATTCAATTAAATATAGGTCACAAATGATTTGCAGGTCACCACGTTCTGCTTTTATTTACATTTTCGCAGCATCCCCACTTCTTGGTAATAAAGCTGGTTATGATGAAGCCATTAAACAAGGCAGCTGGCTCTTTTAAGATTTACTTATTTTTATTAAATGGTTTTAAATTAGTTGGTTTTCATCATCTTTTATCTTCGTTTCTTTTTCTTGGCTGCATTAAACGTATTCCAATTTGTAAATGCACTGTGTTTTTCGGTTTTTATGTCGGTGGAGCACTTTGTAAACTTGTTTTTGGAAAGTGATATACATATAAAAAGGTTTTTTTATTGTTTGATATTGTAATGACTGTACGTTGTAGACTATAGCAGAAGCAGTACTGAGGTTTTCACTGAGGTTTTTGCTGTCCGTTACAGTACTGCAGACCGCACTTGGTTTTAAGGAAGTGACACAATGCAAAACCAGCAAATGTTTGTAATAAAAAAAAGTGGACCGGATAACCATAAAAGCAAAACCAGTGGGTGACAGTTAATGGACCACATCCATGTGTCATCTGTGGGGATGGACACACACACACACACACACACACACACACACACACCCACCCACCCACACACCAAAATCAATACACTCACAATAAAGGGCGTATCTAAGTAACAGCGATAAAGGCTAAAACAATACTTTATTAATGAATTCCCATTGTTTTTACATTTACACTGCAGTGTAACAATTAATTTAACAGTACAATTTATCCCTTGTATAAATGTCGACTGTGCAGCTCACATTTCGTATCATAAGTCCAACTTCAATATGAGGCTGGCGAGACATCAGGTCATCGGGGTCTACATGCACGACGCAGGCACTAGCATGACAGCCTCATCTAGCAACTAGAAACGCAAGATGTCGGGTGTGAAGCAGAGATCGAGCAACTCCGAGAGGGCCAGCATACTGAAGGTGAAAGCGAACGCCAGTCACACTGACATCTCCAAGATGAGGGGGGGAAAATAATTATAAAGGAATTCACTTCAGTCCCGTTGTTGAGCGTAACTCAAAAAGAAAATTATCTACAAAAAGCATGGTGGAAAAACAAACCGACAATAAAAACGGAAGATATGTACCGGTAGTTGCCACTTAGAGGGATGGGTGCCGCCCTCAATTCACTTAACTCACAGAACCCCAGCATTACAAGTCTGTAAGTCTCTTGTTCAAGCGTGATGACCAAAGCTGGATAGGAGAAGTTTTTCAGAGGTCAGAGGCAAAAATAACACTACTGTGAACTGTCAGGAGGAAGAGAGAACCGTACAGCTACGGTTGTTAGTCAAACTCCGAGTCTGACTGAGATGCCGCCTTCTTTTTCTTTTTTCTGCCGTGTTTCTTGTGCTTCTTTTTTCTCTTCTTCTTGGATTTGTCCTGTGGATGTAAAACATTTGACATTTCACATCTCCTCTCTTGAACTAAGCATCCATTCCACAGTTGGATAACAATACGGTTTTGTTATAAAGTGTAGCTACAAATATAAGGTTTATATATTGGTGACTTTCTGCACTTCATGTACACCTGTGCGAAACATCTTAGCTACTCACTTAATTCATACATTGCTGATAATAGTCTTTGCTGTAGTCTTTGCACTAGATCAAACCAAATTTGTATTTGTACAGTGTTTCTATAGAAATAAGATAAATAAATTTCTCACTGTGATTTTCTCCTTTTCCTCGCTACTTCTCTTTTTCTTCTTGGCTTCAGCCTATGGGAGGAAAGGTTGAAATGAGACACTGAAAATGGAAAGTCCCAATTCTAAACAGCCCTCTTCATGCAGCAATATTGTTTCACAATTATGGAGTTTCTAAGAGCATCTGCAACAGCATTTGGGATTACAAAATAATTCTATACCAAACCAAACTCGTAAAGTCTTTGGTGTCTGAGCCAAAATGTTTCTTTCTTAGCTGTTGAACAGGCCTAATTAACAATAATTTTTCTTTCACTTTAGGTTTGGCTGAATTTTGCCCACACTAGTATGGGTTCATGTCAGTCACAAAACATGGGACAAAATCATCAGCAATCTATTATTCAAATAAGATGAGACAAAATTGATATTAAAAACTGGTGAAAAAAAAAATTAAACAGAGTTTGAAATCTTATTATCAAGGACAAAAAGACGCCTTAGTCAGACTCTTGACTCTATAGTGCTACGTGCAGTTTGCCTCACATGAGTTGCACTTCTGAACTTCCACTGAACACTGTGGCTGTCAATCTGGCTTAACCTGTAATACACCAAACCTGATACATGCCGAATAAAGGTCAAACATGGCCAGTCTTGGGTAAATAGGAGTTTTAATTGTAATAGAATCTATCAAACTCCTAATGAAGCGTGACATAGAGCTTGCACACCTGGACGAATGAAAGAGTGAGTACGAGCGCGTACAGGGAGAACTGAAACTCAACGTTATTTGGCAATTGTGTAATGTAACTGTACTTCCACTGTGTATGGTTCAGCAGTTAGGGTGACAGAATTAAACTGCAGATGCGTGTCTCTTGTGACAGTGACAACCATGAGGTTTATCTGTGACCACAGTCTCATATGAATGGGTTCAACTCAGATGCATGCCTAGTGTAGAACAGCACAGACAGGACACAAAATCAACAGCGAGTCTGATTAAACAGTCTCATCAGATGCTTACAATGAAACATGTTCACTACACTAGTACACTATAATGTTCAGTTTTTATTTATGACTAAACAAGGCTGAAATATAAGGTGTCTTGTTGACTAAAACTAGACTACGAAATGTGTAATGTTCTCTTTAACTAAATATTTAAAAGGATAAAAATGGCAAAATCTGTTGAAAGCTGCAAAACATTTTACACTGGCAGTTTTTGGTGTCAGTAGCAAAAGACTACTTTCTGAGATAGTTAATAGGATTTCGTTTGAATTAAAAAGGGAACAAAGAGTTTAAGAAGAGGAACACAAGAGACAGGAGGTGAAAGGACTTTTGGGAGTGGGTGGAATTTTCTCATGTCTGGTTTACTCGTTGCAAGCGGGACTAGTGGCATACTTAACTTGTAGTGAGGAAAATTGTCACATAACAGCTATAAAAGCGTGAAAGAAATGTGTTACATCAATGTTTTCAGAGCTTTTACTTAGATAGTTTAATTAGAAGTTCACTGCCCATCTACGAACACACAAGAATAATACTTACTACGTCTTCCCCCTCAGATTCGGCAGAGGACTCTGATGATGAGTCTCTATAACTTCGCTCGGTCTTCCTTTTTCTTTTACGGCTTTTGTCATCCTGACAGACAGATTTACATCACAGGTTTGAGTGCTTTGTAACACCTGGACTCAAAAGGTTTAGACTCAAACTGGGAGAAGAAATGCAAATTAAAAAAGCTAATATATGTGGAAATATGACTCAACAAAAGATCAACAAAATCAACACCATCAAACAGAAAATTACCTTTTCTTTGTCCCCTTCTTCCTTGATTCTTTTCTTTTTCTTCTTGGGAAGAAAGCATTTAGATTAAACATTTACATAAAAAAAAACTTGACATCATTGTAGGACAACTGTTTGACTGCACATTTTCAACACCAGAACCTGATTCTATTGACGTGTACTGAAACAAGGTAAACCAACTGTACTGTTAAAAAAAGAAAAAGTAAAACCTTGCTCTCAGCATCAGATTCTTCCTCTGAGCTGTCTGATGCTCTCCTGGCCGATGACTTCTTTCTCTTCCGCTTTTTCTTCACGCTCTTCTTTTCATCCTGTGTACACAAATACAAATTCAATCAAACAGTGTAGTCCTGTAATGTGTGCGAGACAACTTTAAGGAGTTGTTGAGTCGAGACAGTGGACTGCTCAGGAAACAGATCACAGCCTTCTTTAAATTGATCAGTTTTAACCATATAAAATCTAATCTACTTCTGATCAGCTGTTAAAGCAATACGTCACCCACCCAAAATGACCACTATCAACTACTCACCCCGTGCTACAGTGAATTCGTAAAGAAAATGTTGTTCTTCTTACATGCCTCTGATGAATTTAGAATCCAAAAATGGCGAACATTTTTGATAAAATAGAAGTCACAGATGAACAGCAAAACTATATAAAAACGTCCTTTACAAACTCACTAAAAACCGTCAACCCTTTCTGACAGGGACTGAAAGTGAAAGCACAGGTTTCACTTTCAGTCCCTGTTTGAAAGCGCTGACCACAATGTAATGCAATGTGTTTGGGAAGTACTGTGCATTAGAGCCCTGCGCAGGACTGTTTTCTTAAACCCGCTCCTGCCCGCTCCCGCTGAATTTCTGACCATTACCGCCCGCAACCGCAACATGTGTATTACACTCCCGCCCGCACCCGCAAAACTCTGAGAATTTATGCCCGCACAATAATAGAGATCGATGATTTTGTGTCTTCTCCCGTCCCGCAGGAGAAAACACGTCATTTTATAGGCTATTAATAAAGAGATCCGTGGGGTTGTTTGTTTCGTTTCCCTGGCCTGCATGTCTTCTGACACACTGGTCAGGAATAGCGCTCCTATTTCGTTGTTTCCATTTAGTTTTTAATGAAATAAAGGCTGTTTCATATTCTATTCTCCTCCTCTGTATTTATTTATTTTTCTACCTTTATATAATCACGCAGTGATTAAGGTTAAGACAAGCCTGGCGCCAGGATGAAGTTACTGAGGGGGCGGTTAAAAATTACGAGGGGGCAAATCTTTATTATGCAACATAGGTTCACAGTGAGTTATAAAGAGCGTGCAGCCGTGCGTAACTGTCGCGTGTAATGACAGCTCGTCGCCGGTGAAACACAATAAACTGCACGTCTTCTTTCATGTTTGTCTCATGACAGATGGAGCTGACAGACAGACAGGTGGCGCAAGTGGCAAATTGGTATGAAAGCTGGTTCAGGGCATATATGTCCATTTATGAATAAATATAGAGTGGAAACGCCTATGCATGTGCACCAAGATCCCGCAGTATTTTTTTTAGCCGGCCGTTCCCGCCCGCAGCAAAGTCCAAACCGCCCGCTCCCGCAATATTTGCGTTGGGTCCCGCCGGGTCCCAATGCAGCCCTCTACTGTGCATCAGTGGCAGCTGCTGGTCTTTCAAACAGGGGAAGCTCACATTAAGTTTACATCATAAAATTTGTCATATTGTAGCGAGGTAGTAACTTATAAAAGGAACATTTAATTGAAGCCGTTTTTCAACCACACTCATGCCATAGAACCACAGTAAAACACACCTCAAAGATTTTCAGATGGGTTTAAACACCTGAACTGTGTCTAAAACGGTGAAAATGAGCTATATCACTTAAGGAAATAAGGAACTCCGGACGGCACTCTGTCAGAAGACTCCACTCGCAAATATCGGCATGGGACTGAGCTCGAAATGCGACGATGTCGGTGTGTATTTCCAAAGCACTGTCAATCACAAAGGGGTTCAGCCTTTTAGACTATTCCTCCAATCATCATGCAAACACCGAACATCCTCTCCCGCCCACCGCTCCATTAGGTCCCAGGGAAGCTGAGCCTCCCTGGAAGTGACGATTTTGTCGCATTTATCCAACGACCGTCTCGCTTTGCTGCATGAACGCTTGGAGGTTCCGCGTCCACTGTGCTGACACGAGAATGTATGACAGGGAGGTCGTTTTTAAAAACTGGTGATAAACAGCTGACGTTTGAACGTCGTAGTCATGATGTTAAACGCATCCTAGCGCAGGTTTAATGCAATGTAAATTCTTATTTTAATGTAAATTCAATAGTGCATATTTGACCATTTCTTCCATGCAATTTTAGGGGAGGTTCAGCCTCCCTTGTTGTCTCAGAGCAATCGCCCCTGCTGTGCATGCGTCTGGATACATGAGACTTGGATTATTCTGCATTAGTTGTGTGAGCGTTTATAAATGCATGTTTTAATATAATTTTGCTGTTGTCTCCTCTGATTTCAATTGATCAACAAGATTTTCCATTTTTGGATTCTTCGTTTACCATGAAGGCATGCAAGAGAAAAGCTTTCATCACCCATCTAACTTAACAAAGGCTGGGTTTTCCCTACATAGAAAATATTTTGGTGGCTGCCAAAGCCGTTTTAGCCCTCTGCCAATGGAAAATCCCCTCTGCCAAAGAGGGGTGTGGAAGCAGAGAGGGAAAAAAAACAAAACAAAACAAAAAAAAAATCAAATCTAAGTGCAACCACTCATAGTTCAATCACCATGGTTTGGACCAATAACGAGAGCCTGGTGATGCGACGTTAGACCAATAATTATCGAGTTCTTTGATTCATCAAAGATCAAAGTAACGTGTTGAGCCCCACGCTTCGCGTCAGCTCAGAACGCAGGTGCTGGTGCATTCACTGCCAGCCTGGTGACAAGCGAGATCATGTTTTGGTCCTGAGGTGCTACTTACAGTAACATAACGAGTTTATATAACTCCATCGCTGCCTGTCTCTGCTGCGCTGCATACACTGAGGGCTCAGCCCCGCAGCGCTGAGAAAGAGCAGAGACGGAGCGGAGGTGTATGGGTGTGTGGCCGTGTTTGTGCTTTAGAACATAACCGCTGTGAAACAACTTTTTATTCATTGGATTAAAATGTGCTATATTGTGATATGTATCGTTATTGGGATATGAAATGACCTATATCGGGATATGAGATTTTGGTCATATCGCCCAGCCCTAATGTACTGTATTATTTGGACCTCTCTCGTCTAATAGAGAAGATATGGCATCGCTTAATACATTTGCATGACCTGTAAATGCAAATGCAAAGTGCGCACCGCTGACATCACCACCAAAGCCCCTTTCTAAGCCAGGGAAAACCCTGAAACGGTGAGTTATTAGATATACAAATGGTCATTTGGGGGGTGACGTATTCCTTTAAAAGGTGGAGTCTGCAATTCTGGAGGAATGCTGTTGATATTTGAACTCAACACCCAAACAAATACACCCCTCCCACCAGTGCTCCTTCAGAAGCTCCATTTTACCATCCCTCACTCCCACTGCCTTTCTCCTCATATATCCATGGCCTTTCCCCTGTCCTGTGCACAACACAACTCGAAAGTGTTAGCTTGTTTAACATTTACAGAGCCAGGGGTGTGTATGAACACTGGATTTTTTTCAGCACGCACACACAAAACGGACAGCCAGCAGACAGTGAGGAGTTGTTATACTGAACTGACAAAAAGTGAACTGGATTTGAATCACCAGCTCCACCACTGCTTGTTATTAGAACACAGGAAGCTATTCCTAGAATTCACCTATAACCACAAGCAATCAGCAAATCAGTGTCATCCAGCACAGCAGGATCTACAAGGAAATGTTTCAAAATGTTTTCTGCGTTCAGTGGTTGGCAATATCTAGTATCACATGCTGAAGTCTGTATTGACTTACCAGGTCTTCAGATTCTGAGGAGGAACTGCTGGAGGAATCAGAACTCGATGAGGAGGAGGAAGATGAAGAATGCTTGACCAAAACACAATGAAAGCAGGGTTCATTAGACTTAAGGTTATTCGCTTGTTTTGAAGTTGGAACACAATAAGAGACCATCTCAGAGTACAGGCAGGCAGTGTGTGAGTGTGTGTGTGTGTCAGTACTGTGGCACAGCTGGCCATGAAAATACTGGAGGTCTCTCCTCACCCTGTTGGATTTCTTCTTCTCTTTCTTCTTTTTCTAAACATCAATGAAAAGGCCAAAATCAGTAAGTGATGGTTTGAGAGTGAGAGAATTCAAATGTGTGACAAAGGAGAGATACCATACCTCTTTTTTCTCTTTCTTCTCCTCTTTTTCCTTGTCCATTGTCTTTTTGTCTCGCTCTTTGTCTTTGTCACTTCCGCCTAGCAACTTCTCTCGGTTTTTTGCCAGTTCTTTCCTCCATTTCTGAAAAAACAATAGTCGTTGTCTATTATACAGCTAATTGATCCCCATATGAAGCTACACCTTTATTCAAATATGAAGAATTGTTTGAAGTGCAGTTAAAAGACTGCCATTACAGGACTATTTACTCTTGACACTCATAACCAGGATTGAAAATAATGTGAAGAAAAGATGGTGACTATTAACAGGGCGAAATGTCAGCGTACTTAACACAAACATACCACGTTCATTTTATCCTCAAAGTCAGCCAGGGCTCGAGAGCCCTTCTTCTTCTTCTCTAGCTGCTCCTTGAGCTCTTCCCTGATGAAGACACAATAAATCAGTTGTAACACAATATAAAATATAAAACTTATTTTAACATTCCTCTGATGGAGCGTTTAAACTTATCCTCCACTTTTCATCAGCATAAATTAACAGTAAACAATGTATGACTCAGTGGTCCAATTTATTTCCAGCTGCATTTGTTTAATGAATCAAAATTCTTCTGTTTTCAGTTTCAGTTATAATAAAATATAATTCACTGCAGCCCTTTAAGTAACATTGTGGTACCAGACATGGGTATTTTACGTCCCTTTTACCTTTCAATATTGTATTGTAAACATGTTTCTCCCGGTGTAATGCTGCAAATGGAACTCAGCATGCTGGCAGTGGAGCATAGCAGATAATGAATTAAATGTTCCCCCTTGTGGCTAAGATTGGAGTTCATTTTTTACGAGGCTCAGATAGGGAAACTCATTGCTTGCAGAAAGCAAAATTATTAATGGACAGCACTTCTTGCTAAAAGAAAGGTTTTGAATGTTTCATGGGGGGACCAATAAATGTAAATACACAAGTGAAAGGGTTAGACGATGTGGCTGACAGTGGAAACTACATAATTTATTATCAATGCATCGGGGCAATGGAAAAAAAGACACCTTAGCTGTTGTGAAAGTGCCCCGTCCTGGAATAATGCTGATATTACAAGTATACTGACTGAAATCCGTTTAGGAAAACCTAAGGGTGCATTAAGGGCCCATTAAGCATTAAGTATTTAATGCTGAGCCAATGGGGAGAAGTGTTATTACATCAAACCTTTTCTATATCTGTCAAAGCCTGGAAGACAAGTGCTGATTCTGGCTGTCTCTAGGGAGAACCATGGACTAGGAAACTGCACATCGTCCCAGCACAAGCTTCTTAAAAGGCTATATTTATTTTTTCACATGAACAACATGGAAGCAAAATGATACTGAGAAGTGACAGGGGAATGCAGCTGTGAGAAAGATGCTGTCTCATTTATGTCAGGACAGGCCTTTACTCACCATGTTGGCCGAGGTCTGCTTAAATAATCCTGTATAGTCGGTCCAGCATTCGCTGCCGGTCCCCTGGCTCGTGCCGCAGCAATGGGGTTAATATAAGCCTGTGGGACCAAACAGAGGGAAGCATTTTACATATTTTTAATGGAGGTTATTATTATACAGATGCAAGCTTAGAAGGTGCTGCGATTAAACAGTTATGCTGTTGAACAGCACACTACAATACAGTTTTACAGCAACACATATATGCCCCAAATAACCATAAAAAAGAAAGAAAACAACCCCTCTCTTAAAAGGGTCTGTGGAAAAACTCATTGAACATTGACATTATAACCTCAGTGAAGACAGGATTTATTGCAGGGGCGTTGTACTACACTACAACAGTTGTTAGATGTAGGCCTTGCTAGTAGGGCTGCAACTAACGATTAGTTTCATTGTCAACTAATCTGTCGATTATTTCTTTGATTAGTCGACTAATCATTTAATCGAAAAATGTGTTAAAATGATGAAAAATGACGGTCTGTCTCTCCCAAACCCCCAAATTATGTCATCTAATGTCTTGTTTTGTACTCACACCAAAGGGTTTTATTTCACCATCATGGGAGAGTGTGTAAAGCTGCCAATATTTGAATGTAAGAAGCTGCAATAAGAGTATTTTGGGGTACTTTTATAGTACTTTTCTATGAAAAATGACTCAAACCAATTAGTCGACTACTAAAATAGACACAGATTATTTTAATAGTCGATTAGTCATTGATTAGTCGACTAATCGTTGTAGCCCTACTTGCTAGTGGACAAACCAAACCAGAGGGGGAAGCAAAGGGGTGGCTTCAAGGGCTCCAGCCCTGAATGTTTTCTCGAAAACACAGAAACGTTTAGCTTTCTAAAATACCTCATAATTTGTGTTATTTGCCCTTAGTCTCTCTGACTGGACGGGCCAATCAATGGAGCAAAAATTTCTATTACTTTTCTATTAGTAATGCTGTTGTGGCCAAATTCCTACCCCACCTATGTTATGGCACATCAGACAATTTTAATGGTTGATGGTTTCATAATAATGGAGACAAGTGGAGGACAACTGTGTTGAAAATAAGTGGTAGGCTCTACAGGAGGATTTTCCTAGACAACTATCATGTTTTACCAACGATATACAGGTGTTTCAGCAATCTATTATCATAAATACCTGACAAATAGTGCATTTATCTGCAGTAAATGGATAACACAATCCTCCCCAGGGAGCATGCACATGAATTCCCCCTATGTTAGGGCTGGGTCCCGATCGATTACAACCACTTTCTCCGGCCCTGCCCCAAACCTGTCAGTAAGCAATTCTATTCCCCGTATTAACAGAAAATACAGATGACACATTCAGCAGTGGTTTGGGAAAATCTGTGTTTCAGCTACAGGGCTTTAGAAAAAAGCTCACCCAAAACACCAGACTAGCCTTTATCCAACCCTGCCATTAGCTTAATAACCCCCTGCCAGTGTTTCAATGCTGTGTGTAAACTCAAGATGCACCGAAAAATACTGCGCAACAACACCACGTCGAGACATTGCCCAGTGTGTTATGAGCTAACGTTAGCATTCGTAGCTTTACGACAGTGGCGTTAGCGCTGGTCGAGCTTGACACTCGGCTTTTGACGTCAGCTAAAAACGACTCAAACCGAGAAAACGCAACCTAAAATGACAAATATTATGTTATATTTTAAACACAAATATGTTAATATATGTTCTAAGGGACCGCTGTCTCTGCTCAACATCAGAGTACCTAGCGAAAGCATACATTAACGTTAACTAGCCTATGCTAGCTGCTGCGCTAACGCTAGGCTGATTGTGTTTAGCCTAGCTGCCGCACCGAAATGTAACCGCGTATCGTTGGCTTCTCGATTTTACACATATTTAGTAACAGAACTCACCACTCGATTGTCTCTCTTGCCCATGTTGAGTTAGTAATAGGGAAAAATATCCAACAGAGAGGGCAACCATTAGTGCTACCTTGCTAACATTGACCTAGCCACATCAGACTTTGTTAATGGTAGCAGACGGCTCTTCTTCGTGGTGTCGTTTGGCGGTTGGCAAACAACGTAGTGGTGGATCAGCGCCACCAACAGGTCACACTAATAATGCAGCAAGGGTGTAGGTTTAGTTTCAGCATTGGAGAACACAAAATCTGCCTATTAGCCTATTAATGAAATAAAAAAAAATAAATTGTGATAAAATATAAATAAATACTTCTGCTTTTTTTCTTTTTTAATGCTAGAAAATAAATCACTTCGTCTTCCCACTGCCTGTTTTGTATCAATATGGTTCTTTTTGATTGCTTCTTTTGCAGTTTTATCTGCTCATTAACTCTCTTTGACCTAATACGTGCTGATATACATAGAAATACCACACTCAGTCCTCCACCCTATCAAAACAGGCTCCTTTACAGTATGTGTTTTAGTGCTGAAATTGGCTCAGTTATAGTGAAAAAGACTCATAACACAAATTCAATTATACAAAAAAATGTTAATTTATTTAAAAATATATGTTCTTGTGCTGGTATGAAGTAGAAGCACATTAATTAAGGAAGACTGGCAGACTGCAAGTTTTATAACAATTACTACAGCAATGGTGTTGCCTCTAATGTTACCTCATTCCAAATATGAATACCCATACAGTTCATTAGTTTGTCAGTCACACTTACAAATGACTTACAACAACATTCACAAAAAGCCGCTTTTTATTCAACTGGTGCAACACAATAATAAAACACCAATGCCTGCATTATTACATATAATGCCATGATTGTGTTGTTCATAGTCACCATTTCCATATGCTAAAAACACATGTGACACAGGAACATATGTGTAATCTGAGTTATATGATGGAACTATGATGGTTTCAAAACAGTGGGACAGTTTCATGTTACGAGATTGAAATGTAGGCTATTAACAGTCATTATTTTAATTCTATTTAGAGCCTTAATTGCATTGTATGCAAACACTGACACCAGACGTGATTTGCTATCAAACAGAAAATTCACACAGTGCTTAGTCAAGCAGACAATTATACATGAATCTACACTGTGTTCGCCATCTAGCAATTAAAAGTTGCTGGCAAAAACAGTTGATACAGGCAGTTATCTTCAGACAGTAATGACTACAGTAACATATATTTGATAAATAGGAATGACAGTAGACTGTGATCAATGATATGATCGTGGAACAGCTTGAAAGAGAACCTGAAGGAGTGGTGATGTGGTCTGTTAGTAGCCCAGAGATGTGCAAACTGTGCCCGAAAGGTTCGGACATCCATAACAAGAACCTGAGAAAGTCAAAGAGTGTGTCTGTGTTGTGTGTGCTAGCAGCACTACCTGTTAGAAAACGTAAACCAGTGTTAAAATATGTTACTGTTCTGCAAGAACTACAACATACAAAAATACAACTCTGCATACTTGCCTTTTCCTTGCTGGTAAAAAAAAAAAACTGAACTTGAATATAAATGGACATGATTGTAAAATAAAGCAAAAACTGTACACAAAGTATTTGTGCATTATTTCATCATCAAAACCACTGTAAAATTCATAGTCACTCTCAAACCAATGCAAATGAAATTCAACAAGCGCCCACGGAGCCCACCCGACATTTTCATAGACAAAATACTCTTGCCAAACAACATTCCGCTGACCCTCGCTACTCTACATCTATCCATTTGACAACATATCTATGGGCTGACGATGCACGTATCAAAAGTTTTCTATCCTTACAGCTTGTATGTAGCACTCTATACTGTACAGTACCAATGCCTATCCTTTATACATTCCTTACATTGTCAAACTATTCTTACACAAATTCTATAATCATCTAAAGAGTTGGTGTAATTGGTGTAAGAATATTGTATGCCCCAGCATCTTAAAAAATAATCAAGCAACAACTTGATGAAAACAAGCATATAAGACTTGTCAATAAAATTAAAATTAAATATAGAGCATTGGCGACACTTTTCTGTGCCAAATGAATTCGTGTTGAATAGTGCTGGTGGGACTTTCTCCACCTATTGCAAGCCTGTGCATTACTGTATCATTCAGATAGTACATAATAATTGTATAATGATAAAAGCCCATGACGGCAGACTAGTGAGTGGCAGCAACCTTTCCATTAGCTTCTTTCATCATTGTCTCAGCATATCAGCCCAGTTATGTTGAGTTCCTTGAAGAGAGCAGAAACCATTAGAATCCCGCTACTGGTCTGCAGTTACTCAGGACATCCTCAAGGTGGCAGTACTATTATACATGTAGGATTGGAATGATAAAGACACAACATGGCAGTGAGAGGCTGGCTTGTGATGCCCAATAATGTTTCAATAAGTAGGTGTGTACATGAGTGTGCTAATGTCAGTGGTAGTGCACACACTAAATGGTGTGAGCATGCTTGTACTGTGTATCTGCTCACTGCACACACCCACAGTGAGCGTAAAGGCAGGTGAGATCCACGCTGTCCATCCAGGCTCCTGTGTGGTCCGGCCCCCCGGTCAAGAGGGCTTATGTGAGGGGGAAATACTGGTCATAAGGAGGCCTCTGCTTCATGGCCTCCACAGCCCCACTTGCCCATTTCTACCAGTCAATCTGAGATGCAAGTCTCTTTGCATTGTTAACACAGTCAATCATCAACATTTAACAACCTAAAAGCAGCAATTACAATCCATCAGTTCATGGAAGGACGATAGCTTCTGTGCATGTTTTTCAGGGGGTGAGAGTGTTGGTGTCATCTTTTTTTTGGACACTATCTTTACCCTCTCTATAGGGAGTGCTTTCCTAGCGCTTTGTACATTGACTATAAAAAAGTATTTGCCCCCTTGGTCCGTTTCATTTTTGTACATCACAAAATCATGGTTGATAAAGCTTTTTTGACACTGATTACCAAAAAAAAAAAACCGTTAAAAAGAACGAGAGGCAATATCAACACGGTTATCGAAAAGACCCAATGCTGGAAGAATGCTGGTTAAGTATGAAGGCACTTGAGTATAGCATACAAATCTGTGTAAAGGTTATGTGTACAAAGGCAATAAGGCCACAATGAAGTCGACAGTGACGGAGGAACAAGGTTCCCTAACTGAGATGGCGGAGTTTGCGCCTACAGCAACTGCAGCTTGGGTGCATTTCTAGCTTCACAGTCAACCGACAAAGAGAAAGCCACTGTTGGAAAATCCCGTGACATTTCTGCTTGCATTTGCCCAGAGGCACATGGGAGTAAAAGAAGGCTTCATGGTGGGGTGACACCAAAATCAAGCTTTTTGACCAACAAACTAAATGCTATGCAAAGCCTGGCGTTGATAGCATCATGCATAACACATAAGAATCTTCAAGAAAAACCTGCCACCATGTTAGGAGAGCAACAGAAACCCGCAAACTTAACCCTAAATCTGCACACTCAAGTGGCCAAATCACAACCCAGACTGAACAGCAGTTTTCTACAGCAGATTCTGTCACGCTCACCACAAAGCCTGACCGAGCTTTTGCAGAATGAAGAACGATGCAATCATGTAAGCTCAAGGCTGTAAATGACGCCAAAAATGCCTCTACATGCCGCCATATAAATCTGTTCTATACTTGTACCTAAATAACATCTTTTTGTACATAATTATTTTTTACTTGTTTAAGATGTATCTGCATATCAGTGTCAAAAGAGCTTTATTAACGGGGCAGCTCACCTGCAAGATCCAAAATACATTCTTTGCTCTTACCTGTAGTGCTATTTATCAAGCTAAACTGCTTTGGTGTGAGTTACCAAGTGGTAGATATATCAGCCATGGAGATGTCTGCCTTCTCTCCGATATAATCGAACAAGATGGCACTCGGCACATGGTGCTTAAAGCACCAGAAAACTGCGTCTCTTTCAATAAGTCATGATCCAGTTACTCAAGATAATCCACAGACGTTGTTGTGACCAGGTTCATGGAGGAACATTTTTCCTTCTACCAAACTACACCTGCAAACTGTATCACAGCGCAGAAGGAAGAGTGCATCTACTCATGGACGAGAGGCTTGTGCTCCTGACAGCGTGAGATGTAAACATTAATGCTGTCCTCCTTGGCTGAGCTGTAACGTTAGCTAGTTCAGTGGATGATAGATGCACGCTTCCTTCTGCGTGGTTGGCCGGTTAAGTTTAGTAGACAGAAAATAGTTCTCACATGAAGATTATCTTGTGCAACCGGGTCATGATTTCTGGAAAGAGAAATGTATTTTTTGGCACTTTAAGCACCACAAGCTGAGTGCCATCTAGTTCCTTTATATTGAAGAGAAGGCAGACTTCTCTATGGCTGACATCTCGACACTCAGCAGCTCACATCAACACAATATATATTGATAAATAGCACTACAGGTAAGAGGAAAATCTGTATTTTTCATCTGGGGGTGAACTGTCCCTTTAACACACTTTGATTTAAAAAAAACTACAAAACATGAAAAACACCAAGGCGGGGTACACAGAATACTTTTTATAGACACTGTACAGGATGATTAGGTGGGAAGGAGGGCTGTCAGGCAGTCCTCTCCTCCATAGTGGGCTTGTTGCTGGGGATGGGCTGGGCTGCGTACACACTTCTACTGTGGCTGTCCACACTCTGAAAGTAGGGGTGGCTGAGCGCAGCAAAAGCCGATATCCTTCTGGAAGGGTTGAAGGCGAGGAATTGCTGCAGAGGAAAGAGGAGAGAAAAGGACGATGAGATGGACTAATGACTTTTAGGATGTGAGAAAACTGCCAATCGCTCAAATAAGTATTGGTTTGAACAGAGTGCTACCCACCATTAAGAGGGCCCGTCCTTGCTCGTCCATGTCTGGAACCAAGTCCTCTATTGGCTTAGGGGGCCGGGGGGTGAAGGCACTCTGTGGTAGGGCCACTTCCTGGGGCCAGTCCTCTGCTGAAGGTACCCCAACAACACTGTGGGAGTGTGACTGTCATTAGTTCATTGACATCAGTGATCAGTCTCATTGACGTTGGAAACACCTTTTTTTAAAGTCTTTTTTTAACAGTGGATTTTTAAACTTTAAACATAATTAAACTTACAATCAAATAAAAAAATAGAAGCGTATATAGATTAAAATAAAATAAATAGGATATAAATATAAACATGGCATGAGGGGAAAGAGAGAGACCTTGTGTTGTTGGCAGAAGAGACATGGTGAGCGATTACTTTGAGCAAAATGAAATCAAAGATCCAGTGTGTAAGATTAGTGACATGTAGCGCTGAGGCTGCAGAACTTAAAACTTCTCCCGTGTTTGATTTTTCCGCTCTGGTAGAAACAACATAAACGACTCTATGGGAGAGGATCTGCTCTGTGTAGATATAAACAACTCAATCTAAGGTCTCAGAAACAAAACCATTCTTATTTTCAGGTGATTATAAACTATTGAAAACATACTTTTGAATATTATATACCACTTCTCCTAACTCCTACACACTGGACCTTTAAATATAACAAACAGGACCTTTCCAATAGGAAACACAGCCAGTAATACTTACTCAAAAATCTTTCCCAGCTGATCAACATCTGAGTTTCCTCGAAATAGCGGTCTGGGAAAGAGAAAATAAACAAAGATCAGTTTGACTGCTGCTGTTTGAGCATTTGCGTGAGTCGATGTCTTCATATATTGTACAGCACATTACGCTTGCAGAAAAAGGAAAAGGTTAAATGTATTTTTGGTAAAAGGTGTATTAATCTGCTTTAGATACGAGCCCTGATGCTCACTATCCCACGGTACACTGCAGACACACAGTCCTTAGATATAAGCTATTGGCTCAAGGCAAAGAGGAATGTTTGACTCTGATGTGAGCGTTTGAAGTAGCCACACACTGGTAGCTCCATCACATGTAGTCAGGATTGTGAAGCAGTGTTGGTAGTACCACTGAAAAAGGGGAGGGAGGGATGAAAGGAGGGAGCTGAGCGGCAGCAGGGCTGCTGGTGGTTCCTGTGGCTTTGGGCCGTCTTTGGATGCCCGTGGGCGGCCATGCCTGGCCTGGCACCCGCACAAATTCCAGTAGTCATCATCAGCACAAGCCTGCCGGCCGCCGCACGGTACAGACAAAAAAAAAGCCTATTTATCCCTCGTGTGTGTGGGTGTCTGCTTTCGCTCTCTCTCTCTCTCTGTGTGAATGTGTGCAGGAAAGTGGGAGGGAAAGGCGTGTGACAGAAACGCTGGATTATTCTAACAGTGAAAGAGGTATGGGAACTGAACTTTCCTGCTGAAGTTCCTCTGAAAAGAGATGTTGCTGTCAAAGAGAAGACATTCCTCTAACACTAAGATGGCTACCAGATTACTCCTCTGAATGTGTTACTCTAAAATGACACTAATGCACTGGGGTCAGAGGAGCTTTCATTGTGTTATATTCTACTTCTTTAAAATGATTTAGCCACCAGCAGATGTCAATGTAATGCAGGATATTGTCACATAGGTGTGCTTGTATGTATGTGTGTATGCATTCTGTATCCAGGCACAAATACAGTTCAAGTGGACCCCACTTAACTCAAGTCAACAGACTGGCTAGCCACCATGTGCTCCCTGTGTTTTCCCACTTGCAGGAAGCTTTGCATAGCTCAACACCCACACTTTCCTACAGACTCAGACACTGGGAAATTAGTCACACAGGGGTATTTTGCACTTTTATACAGCGACAGCTAACTCTCTGTCACATGCCTAGTTCGGAAGTGGAATTGAGATACAGAGTTTGTTTCAATTATTTGCCACTGGCATCCTTAACTAATGGATGTCTCCGTGTTTCCTCACTCTTAAACCTCTGCTTCAAACATCTGACTGAGAGAGGATCACACCACATAGGTCTTTCGGGGTGAAGCACTGTGCTGAAGTTTGGAAGCCATTTAAGATCAGACCAAACCAGTTCTGACTGTGCAAAAGAAGAAAAAAAAATTCACCTACAGCAAAGCCATCGTGCCAAAACAAGTAGGGCTGATAATTCCAAGAGGTCCATTTTTAAACCTGGAGTGGTTTGTTGGTTTGTTGGAGGGGGATAACTGGATTCACACAGAGCTGGCCACTGGCATGCACACACAGTCAACAGACGAGTGCAAATGCACATTTGCACACACTCAAGTAGACACACATGAAAAGAGTGTACAAATGCACACACACGCACAAAGGGGACAGTTTCCCACTAGGAGATTTGCATGTGCACACAGGTACATATGCGCGCACACACACACACACACAAACAAACGGGTGGCAGTGAAAGGAGGACTGAGACTGGGTTGGGACAGGCAGCTGAGTCACGCTTCCTTTAGTGCCAACACAGCTCTGTCCCACATTCCTCCCAGAGACAACCTCTGGAATGTGTGTGTGCATGTTTGCACGTGAGAGCGTCAATCTGACTGGGTGGGAAACAGAGAGCTAGAGAGAGAGAGAGAGAGAGAGAGAGAGAAATGGAGTGTGTGCTTGTGTTTAAGCCTGCGTCAGTGTGAACTGCGTGGACATGCAATTCTGTGCTGAGTTTGGAGGTGCTGCACATGTGAGTGTGCAAACACACGTGCATGTAAGGTTGCGTCTTTGAGGATTTATCAATTGAGGTCCAAACTGTGAGAAAGTCAACACGGATGTGGAGCCTCTCCCAGACCATTAACACAACACGTTCAGCCTTTTCGATTTGGAGGAATGTCAACAAGCAGGCGCTCTCTCCCCCATTCACTCGATCCATGACTCACCCTGACACTATCCCAGCCATGCAGATGCAGACTTGTATAATATTTGCTTAAATTCTTTTGACAACAAGTTCCTAACTATTCTGGCTACAGTAGATAGTTATTAAAGGAGGGTTTTTTTTACAATGGCATGTTTGATAATGGAAGTGGAGAGGGGAGAGGAAGGTGCTTGAGGGGGAAAGCTTTGAAGTTCCATGAGTCATAAGAGAGATGTTTTTTTGAGGTTGGATTTGCACTTTTCTGACCTGCAACATAAGACAACAGGGTGAAATGGGGTTGTTGCGGCTCAGCGGGGCATTTTAAGGGATTTTCCTGAGGACTAATTTCCCTGACACAACTAAGAATAGACGACGGGTCTAAAAACAAACACATCGGAAACAGTAGTCAAAATTGAGCAGAATTTTATCTACGCGGTTAAACACTGTCCCAAAATATATTGCATACTTAATAAGAACCATATGAAATCATTCATCGCATTTTTATATAACTAAATCATACTTTAAATGCTGCTGATATGTGGCACTTTGCACTGTGCATTATGCATTCACACTATGCTAAAAAACTTGACAACTCAGTAAATTAAGTTAACAAACAACATTTTTTGCTTTGTATTTAACGTCCTCTTTCATCTCCATTCAAACACACACACACTCGCACAGTAACAATCTCACAAATGCATGACTGTGCACACACATACCTATGTCAAGGCTTCTCAGGATCTCCTTTGTACCCAACATATGACAAGCCTGTATGTACCTCTCTTGTTCTGTCTGGCGAGAAGACATCTAGTCAGCATGAGTGTGTGTGAGGCTCGGACATATTTTCTGTGTTCTGTGGATAGCTATGGCCTTAAACCGGACATGCACGTGAGTCTGAAAGTGCACCTGTGTGTTTGTGCATGTGTGTGAAAGACAGGGAGGAGACAGAGACACACTAAGGGCCGTAATATACTTGCCGCTTGATCGAACATACGCATACACACTGCATCATGTCTGTGTATATGCTTGCTGCAGCACTACGCAGCCAAAACGCACAATACTGGCGGTCTCCACTTGGGGCAGATGACAGAAATATAACCCGGAAATCGGGTAGTGCATGCTGGGAAACAAACATGCATGCCCTTGATCTGCTTGATGAGGAAGAAGAATTATGTCACTATGTAACGGCGTGGAAACATCACAGAGATGCGGGTAGTTCCGCACCAGGTCTGTCAGCCTCTCTTCAGAAGTTTCCGCCATTGCTCCGACAGCGACTCACCGTGTTCATTCGCACAAGCGCCTCTAGCGGTCATGTCAATATTGCATGTTGCACGGTACCTCGTGTTGAGATGTGCGGCCGACGCATCAAATGAGCGCAGATCATGCATGGCAGCCACGATGCGGTCGCGTTGTTTGCAGCAAGTATATTACGGCTCTACGACAAAGAGAGGGGAGCCACTGGTTTGTGTGATGCACATACAAACTCCTTTTGTTTTTCTTTGGGTATCTTAATAATGAGTTTAACTGGCTAGAATTTCTAGTGCTGACTGGAAAGGATAGCACTGTTTGATCGACTTGTTGACTACCCACTCACATCCCTTGTAATTTCATTTAGTTTAGTTTGGTTAATTTTCCAAAGCAGTGTCTTCAGATTGCTTGTTTTGTCTGGCCAACAGTCCAAAATCAGAGATATTCAGAAGAGAAGGAACCAGGAAATATTGGACAATTCTGCAAGATAAATCACAACTGTTGGCAATGAATTTGTTGATGGACTAACAGATCAATCGACTAATTGTGCAAATGATATTTCTTAGCTGATGTATTTGTTTCTTCCCGAAAAATAAAAAGCATTTGGTTTAGATACAAACTATATTTAAAGGCAGTTAAACCACCACAGGGGATGTCTGGTTCTTTAAACTGAGCTGTCAACGAATATAATCTCCAATTCAACAAAACTGCAAACCAATAAACTGTGTTTTCTCATCCTCCCTTGTTCTGCACTTTACCTCAAATCACTCTTTCTTTTGCTTCCTTTCACTGCTTCTCCCAGGTGCCCTTTAATCTCCAACAGGTGGCCTTTTAAAAAGCCATCTTAATCACCCACAGAGAGCAAGAGAGTGTGTACGTTCTGTTCATGGCCATCAAAGGGCTCTGCCTTGCTTTCCGCCTTAGGGCAAAGTTGGACAGATGCCAGATTGTGAAAACACACACATATCCACACCAAAGCTTTTTACAGCTCATTGTGTCAGTACCTTAACCCAGACAACACTCTCACACACACCTTAATGCTATCAGACAAGGCAGGATTGCCAACCTCAGATTGCGCCTGCTGGATCCTCTGCACGTGATACATACATGTTGCTGGTACTTCATGTTGACGCTTGGTTATTTGGTGGTGAGATGCTCAATTACAGGATCATTTGCCACAAATTCTTCAGTGCATGTTTAAACGTTTGACACGGCCGCGAAATGCACTTTGAGCTTTTCATGATGTGTTGACACATGTTGAGTATGGCATTAAGTACATCCAACCGCCACTCATATCAGTGAGGGCCTGACTGAGGTATTATGCGACTAACGTTACGTGCTGTATGCGCTAATTAATGTTTAGTCCAGTGACAAGTTATTCTTGTCCTCTCTTCCACCATGACCCTGAAACAGTTCCCCCTCTACCATCATGGAGGATGTTCCGATGCCTTAAACGCAACTCAAGGAGACAAGCAGAGAGGAAGCTTCTGGAGGACCTTGGAACATGCAAAAGCAGGTATCCTATGCCAACGTTTTTTATGAACTGGTGTGATGTACAAATGCCTCATCTCCACACGTGGCACACAGTTTTAATCGACTGATGTTGCTTGTGACGTGGTTCTAGAACCAAGGATTTCTCGGCTCGTCTGCCCAATGAATTTCGACACAAAGAAGAGACAGTGGGGGAAGCAAGGCAACACGTTGGCAAATGAAAAGCACCTATAATGTGTTCTGATCGACATTTTACTGTAGCCTACTCCTTCGGACCCTGTGCTGGCTCCTGGTGGCTGCAAGAATCCAACTCAAGACTCTGGTACTGGCTTTACATGCTGTGAAAGGCTCAGGCCCGTTCTACATCCAGGACATGGTCAAACCATCAACCTAATGGGGGTATGTAACAGGCTGGGCCACATGGGGCAAATGCGAAGGCTATATGTTTGAAGGCTATATGCTTATGTTTGTCATCCGCCTGTATGCCACATGTCTGCACAGCCTCTTCACCCTGTGTCACCCTTTGCCACGAGAGCCTATATAGTCCCACTGAGTCCCACATGCAGAGCATGGGTCGTTGTGTGTGGCTGTGCATGTTAGGGTGTGAGGACGGTTGGGGAAGGAAGCATAAATTATAGGCAGGGCTGCTCCTCCTGGCACTCAGCCCTACCTCAGAGAAGACTGTTCTTATCTACTCCAATGCACACCACTACAGTCTGGCTAGACCCCAGCTCACTGCTGTTTACAAGACACAGTTTTGTACATAATATGGCACATAAATGTTAACATTAGATTCATGCTATGGTGATAAAATATGTCTGTATGTCCTGGAAATGTATTTTGTCTTCCACAAGCTGGCAGTTGAACCTTTGTTTTTTTTTTCTTTTTAGAAAAGTGGTCCGTTATTAGCTTGGCTCTCCAGTGTGTAAAGTTCGGTAGACCACAAACTGACAGATACCTACACCAAGAAGCAGGATCTTGACTTGCATGCTGCAACCACAGCAGACAGCCTGGCATTACTGTAATGGTTTGATAAGTCAACTGAAATGTGATTGCTCACTGCTCATAATGCAGCTGACAGGTGTCATTGTGAGAGAAAGATGGCAACTTTAAGAAACACCCGAATAACTGATTCTGTAACAATGGCGGCCATTTTTTTTTTAAATATACATTGGAATGCAAGTAAACAGGTAATACAGAGACCACAGCACCAATATTCAAGCGCAACACTAACAGAAAATTAGATCTTTGGCAAACAAAAGTTACTCACACATTTTGTTCAGCAACATGATCTTCACAAATGAACACCACTTTAACGAAGTGTAAATGCAATCGCCACAAGTGAAATGCTTACATTAGGCTATAAATGAACTACACTGTGGTCACATGACCTCAATATCACCACCACAACTACGCTGTAAAGGGAGTTTTCGGCGTGATGACATTTAATGACCCCTACAACCTCTGCAGTCTCTTAAAGCTACTTGTTAGCACCCACCTTTCTGTAAAGACACATAAAAGCTTTGAAAATCACAAATGGGGACTTTATGTAGCAAAGATATTGTGCTCAGTTAGGTCAGGGAGTGAGTGACCTTTTCCCTGTTGACATGGTGCCTCACCACCAGTCAGTTGTCAGTTGCAAAAACTTTTCAGGTGTTTTAAACGCAAAAGATGCAAAGTGAAAGAGGAGGATATAACAGTACATTCACTAAAAAGCCCCTTTCACACATGCACTGCAACCCTGAACTTATCTAGACATTGTCCGACGGAGCTTATGTGAGCACGCAAAAGTCTCCATCAGTTGAATCTGACCTTAAATGGACTTTACCCCGCCAGGTCCCTGGTACAGTGTCCGTGCAATGACCGGTTAAGCCCATTTGTGAAAAGAGCAAGTCAGAATTCACAGGCAGCAAGTAGGTTTGTTGATGACATATCTATCATGCGACTGGCCTGACAAACATCTGATGGTGAAATAGAAGGGTAATTTACATGGAGACGCCAACAGAAAATATCGAACTGGAGAGACGACAAGCAGACAGTCAGTAATTGGTCAACACTGGGCTGCTGTTGTGCATTCATTGCCCTGGTTTTTGTGTCCTGCAACGTTGGCTCTAATCAGCCTTTGACAGCTTTATTTTTTGCTGATTCAGCAAACTGAATCAGCGTCGCAGGCGGTGGAGACCGTCGGTGAGAGAAATTACTCTGATTGGCAGTTCAGCTCAGTGCGTGAGAAGAGAAACGGAATTGAGGAAAGCAAACAAACGGATAAAGTCGAGCGGGTGTGAGATCAAAACAAACTTGTATTAGGATGAGAATATTTTGTTTAACCATTGAGCTCTTTAGCAAAGACTATCCATAATTATTTCTATTATTGTTGGCTGGCGCACAGTAAATATCCTTTGCTCTTTCACAGGCTGTGTTGTTGATGTGCTAAGTGGCTAACTAGCGTATTGAAGCCGCCCTGCCGGTCTTCCGATTTTTCCCTTTCTGAATGACGAATACAGACTACCACCACCTGCTGCTATGGAGAGTTATTTCCTCTCACTCAGGTGCAGAACATACGTGCTACTTGTCCGTTGGCTGTAGTCTTTGCAGTGTGTTCAAGTGCAATTTTTTGGCTGAGACACAGGTGATGTAAGACGACACAACAGTTGGCCTTCATTGCCACTGGTTCTTTGATGTTTGGTGTATCTGGGCCTTAAGTGGCGTCATCAAAATCATCACACAAATTCGAGGAGCAGCAACAGTCTTGGTTGTTTATGACCGATTTCCGCAGCATACTTTTCGTGTCATGTCCTCCTGCATGCTCTCCAGAGAGAGTATTTCCACTTGAGAGCACGTTTAACCTGCAGTCTCCTGTTGTGTGCTACATGTGTGAGAGGACAACTCTGGACCCGAGTCTCCATATTTTGTCCAGAGCTCATACGAGAAAACAGCTTATGACAATGTAGTTCTGCAACTACATATGATGGGTTTACACCAAAATCCCCTTTGTTCTCACCTTCTCCTGAACATCTCAGCGAAGATGCAGCCGACACTCCACAGGTCCACCGGCGTGGCGTAACTGGACTGGAGCAGCACCTCAGGGGCTCTGTACCACAGTGTCACCACCTACAACACACAGCAGAAATCCACTTAGAAAGGTTAAACATAAAAAGACACACACACACACACACACACACACACACACACACACATAAATCCCACCCAGTTTTTTTGCATGCGGTTTTACCTGCCAGCAACACCGGGTAAATGTCACCATAGCTGGGGGGGGCGGGGGGGGGGGGCGGGGGGGGGGCATCTCACACACACACACACTCTCTCACACACACAGGGTTAATACTTCTCTGCCCCCATCTTAGGCTTACGTAAGACATGAAATCATATCTGGCAGGACACGTCTCCCTGCTCCCATTTTGGTGTACCCACATCACACAGTCTTTCCACAGCCATCCACCAGGGACACAAAATACTGTATGTACACATGTGTGGGTGTGCGTACAGGAGTACCTATTACAATAACAAACATTACACTGGATCAAACGTGCCAGATATCTTATGTGCATGCAGTAATAATGAGATGATTATCACTGATATTCACCACCACCCCTCCCCCCTTCATCCTGTCGAAATAAAAAACAAACTTAACTCCTCCTGTCTTGCATCAAGCAACCCTGCACCCACCTGAGGTAAAGCGGCAGCCATTTTGTGCCACTTCACACTAGGCATGGTTTCCAAATTTGTCCCTGTACCTCTATTGGGAGCTCTGAGTGTGTGTGTGTGTGCGTATGTGTAGCCATAGCCTGCAGGAAAGCAGCAGCATTGTTAACAGCTACAGTAGGGAAAGCCTCCAGACAAAACTCAGTGACCCCTAGTAAGAGAGTGGACCGGTTCCAGGTGCTTTCCTAAACTCCAGATTTTTCCAACAGCTTTTGGCTGCAGTTCCCCCCTCAGGCACTGCAGAGTGCTTATCGGGACCTCAGAGTCTGACGGTGAATGTTTGTAAGCAAAACGACTGGGTGTCACCTAGATATCTTTATCAGCTGGCTTGGACTCTCTGCGGGAGGACGAGGATACGATACCCTGAGCTTTTAATGTTGTCCACATGCCTGTATGTGTAATGTGAGAGCAGTGATCTTCAAAGAGGATAGATAGCAAAATATGAACTATTCTAAAGCAAACTGGGTCCTTGCTTATGTGCTTAGGTGCCTCGTGAGACATTACTCTGAGTCAGCTGTCAAGTTACTTTATGATTTGTAGATTTGTTTCACTGGGGGAGGTTGATTTCAGAAATCCAGTGATTTTTTTCTCCCTGCACTTCAGTAATTTAATTTCCATTAGTACAAACAACTTGTGTTTTAGCCATGCTAGTGGTGTGACGATAGCAATGATGGTCCATCAGTCAGTCCGCCACTTGTTCCACGTATTTCGAAAGCTCCTGGATGAATTGCTGTGGAATTTGGTACAGACGTTCATGGTCCCCAGAGGATTAATACAGTTGACTTTGGGGATCCCTTAACTTTCCCTCTAGTGCCATCATCTGGTAAAAATCCTAATACCTCGCACACTAACAAAACTATGATCACTTCGCACAATCACTGTGAGCAACTTAGCATGCCAGGACACGGTCAAAAGTACGCAATGCTGTAATGCAATGGCTGCGCAATCAACACAAAGATGCCACAGAGTCTACAGGGATTAATATTTGAGAGAACCCACTGTGTGTCTTCACTGGAGAAATACCTGTCATTGGTGCCGCCAAATACACCAAGCCTTTAATCTCTGTAGCCTATTACACTCACTTTTCTCTGCTCTCTGCTTGCACTATCATTTTTTAAACAGTTTAGCTTGGTTACTTAGCAAGTAATCACACTATGTAGTAGTATTAAAGTAGTATTAAAACTTGCGTTTGATCCAACCCACACATTCTGTGGTGTGGTGAAGTTGAGTTCGGTGAATTTGATGGTGTTTAGCATGCCAAGATGACACTAAAATGTTCAAAAGTACGGTGGTATTTAACACAACTGAATGCTTCTGTACACATGATAGGTATCGCATGACTTATTTTATTGGTATCGTTAAAATTTTAAGGGCACTGGGTACTGGTATCGTGATTTTTTTTGTTTTTTTAAACATTACCCAGCCCCATCACTGGCAAATGATAAGCAGGGGAAAAGTGAACATAATATTTACTGAAGGTAGATACATAAGTGGTCACAATGTAACTGCAACCTCTTCTCCTAACATCAGGTATACTAGAGGCCCATGGGGGTGAACGTTTTTTGGCTCCACATTACCATAGATTTGGAAAGCAGCTGCCAGTTGCTTGGCAACATTTCTGCTGAATAGTTCAATGGTATTCATTATGTCTTCAGTTTCTGATAATGACTTTAGTTGTTCTTTTATCTCAGACATGTGTTGGGATGTTACATACCTTGACATGTTTCGGCAGAAACTTCCGCCTTCCTCAGAAGTGTCACTTGGTGGTGGTTGTGACGCGTCTTAACCGAGGCGTGACCATCCTGTCAGTTTTGACAGGACGATCGCACATACGGGGCATACATGCTCTCCCACACCTGGAGCTGCGTCCTGGAGAGGCGGCGGACAGACAGCAGGCAGCGTGTCATAAACAACCACCAAGTGACACTTCTGAGGAAGGTGGAAGTTTCCGCAGAAACATGTCAAGGTATGTAACATCCTAACACATGTCTGAGATAACAGAACAATGAAAGTCATTTCTGCTGAATGTCGCTGAAAAAATACTTAGCGTGGTGAAAGTCTGACTTTTGTTATTAATACATTTTTGTGTTCTTTTGTTGCTGTGTGTTTATTTTATGAAACATTTCCAGGTATACTGTACAGAGTTACCATTTTATAAAAGCATCGAGCCACTTGAGGCCATGGTTTTCCATGTTGTACCGAATAACGCCCTTTAACTGTTCTAAACTTGCTGTAAACCACAGCCTCTCGTGGCTTATTGGCTAAATAACTGTCATCAAGTTTCAGTCCTTTTCTTATTGTAAACTGTCAATACAGAAAAAAGTCATCTAAGTAGTTTGCAACTGTTTTTGTCTGATGATCTGACTGTAAACTCATGATATTATTATAGAATTTGATAAGCCACTGGTCACACATTTTCCCACGGACTACCCCTGTCTGTAACAACCACATCCTGTAATTTGACAATGCCTGCGGACCATTCGGAGTGGTGACTTTAGTTACAAAGTTGCAGGACAAAATGTATTACCCACCTGCCTATAATAAGAACTCCATTACAAAGGGGAATTATTTGTAATTGCAGCTTGAAGGGGAAGTTTTGGACATCAGAGGCAGACTCACAAACTGACCAAACATAACCCCTGAGCTGGAATCCTTAAGCAAGGCAGTCAACAGAGACTGATAAGAGGAATAAAAAGTTTGGTCACATTTTTTCTTCTTAACTGAATGACGCTATTAATAGAGCTGGGGGCTGCATTTTGCAGATGTGTGATACTTTCTCATCTCCTGCTTCCTGCTTTAGTGGAAATAGGGAGGAAGTTGAGGCTAGTTGGCTGAGATGAGTCGGCTGAGCCACGTGACCAGAAGTGAGACATGCACTGAGAATGAGCAGACTGACTGTGAGGGTCACTGAACACTTTCCAAACAGTGAAACCTCAAAGAAAAACATGAATGGAAGCTGCACAGCTGCCCATATAGTCAGGCAACACAAGGTCATTGATGGGGTTTTTTTGAATAACAAATTCAAGGCTGCATTGCTGTAATTTGTGCAGGATTTTTTTCTAACTGTCTTTAATTTAAACTAAGTTCTCTGCAGGTGTTCAGCTGAGTAACATAGAGGACATCACATCTCAGTTTCCACCTTACCAACCAAAACATGGCACTGCAAGAGCCATCAAACACTCAAACACAGGTTGCTGCTTTAAAACATGGATGGAAGCACAAATGACAAATGGCCCAATCACCCTCTTCACGTAACTCTTGCAGTTGCAGCTCAAATGCATGTGACTGCTGTCTGCTGCATGCGAGTTTGTAGGCCTGCAGAGTCAGGGCTCGTCTGAACACATGTACACTGAGCACATGTAGAGCCTTCTAGGAAGAACCACAGACTAGAGCTCAGGGTATATCCGCCTCATTGCGATACAGAGTTATTCGAAAACCTGGCCACAACTGCAGATTAAGGCATATATATAATCACACATGCATGCACTCACAGACACAACCGGAAGATCAATTCTTTACAGCTTACTGCAATCCGAAATTACGCACTACTTGCACTGTAGGAAACTGTTTTTTTTCACAGTATATCTAAGGCAAGGTGGTCTTTCATTCAGTATTTGCATGACAGGTTAAGAATCCTGTTAGTGAACACTTTTATTTTTTGTCAATGCACAACAAACAAAAGCAGCAATGCATTAGTCTGTTTGTCACTAGTTTCTGACTTCCCTACTCTGTGATACTCAATCCTGTCGGTTCTTCCTTACCACAGTTTTTTAATGGTCACAAGCACATACGGTCATTTTTTAAAGGGTTACTTAAGTGCACTGTGATTTTCTGCACCCATCCTCTCACACCAGTTGTCACTTACAAAAAACTGTCAGCCATTAAGCATTTGTGAATGTCAAGACAAAAGTCGATATTTGAATTTTAAAACCTTAGTTGTTTTGTAGTTGCTTTTACAATATCAATGAGTACAACTTGCATCGATTTGAGTTGCTGTAATTTGTCGTACAAGAGGGCAGAGGTGAGGTGAAACGTTCGAGTGAGTTGAGGATTGAGGTGAACTTAAAGGTGGCGTCATCAACTCCAGAGAAAGATTGTCGATAATTGAGCTGTGGAGCTGCGCACGTTAGTAAGTGCCAGATTTACCGTCGCTCTCGCCTCCGCTGCCTTCGTCTTTATAAATCCACGGCCTTTCCCCTGTCCTGCGAATGAGCATTAACGCCCCCTGTTGCTGGACTAGCATTGTTTGTTTCCCAATTAGAGCCAAGAGTTTGTTTGACCATCAGATTTATTTCAACGCATACAAAGAACGGCCAGCTTGGGCACCATCGGGAAACATTTGCTGAATTTGGCAAAAAATATACTAGATTATTATCGCTGACTGCACCTTTAACTGAGACGCTGACGCTTCCAGGTCACCCAAGTGGAAAAGCACCAATAAAAGGTGGATGATATTCAGGTCGGAAAATGTGTGTCTTTGTGAAGAAGTAGGGTGGCATCTAGGGCTGTCAGAATGAACTTCGCTATTTGAAAACAATTCGAATTATTGTAAAAATAAGCATATTCGAAGTTGGAAACTACGGTTCGAATATTTTGAAAAAACAAAAACAAAAAAAAAACGGCGCTCTGCCGTGCATTAAGAGATGTTTTTTGGGGAAATACATGATTGTCAGAGAAGCCCCGTTTACAAACAGACCTATAATCCATCTCCTCTCCTCTTGTCTCTCTCTTCTCAGCGGAGGGTGCCCTGTCAGCCCAGCGCTGACAGTGACAGGGCGCATCTCTTTGATCCGAAGTGACGCAGCCCGTTTTCTCATGCTTCGGGGTCGTTCAATAGAGTAATTGCAAATAAATATTGTTTTAATTTTATTGAAATGTTCACAAGGGCTTTCATAAATTCCTACAATGTTACGGCACTGCCGCCTTTGCATGTTAAAAGTCAACAACAGCGACTTGAAGTGAGGAGGAGCAACACGTCTCCGGCTGTTCACTTTTGCATGTGATGCAAAATATTAAAATAACATCATTATAACACAAAAAAACATAAAAATGCGGCGGTAGGCCTAGGCTATAGCCTATACCAAGGAAACATTTTAATATTATTCGAATTTTTAACATAAAAAGACATTAAAAATTCGAATCTGATTTTGGGGGAAGATTGACAGCCCTAGTGGCATCATCGTGTAGACGGCCTCAAGTATCTCGACAGTGAAATGATTGACTCTCTGCTCCTCAAATGGCTCGTCTCAAACCTCGGGTTCTGAGTTTCATTTTCAAACAGGCCACTGCTTTCCACTCAGTCCTCACCCTTTTCTCCTGCAATCTCTTGTTCCTTCCCTATTAAATGCCTCCCTTTCTCTGTCTGTTTCTGTAAGCTCCTGCATCTGTTAAACACACACGTCTAAAATGCAGTTAAGTCTACGTACAACAGTCGGAGAGCCTGTAAAATCCATGAATGCATGATCACACATAGTTTCACACTCTCCATAAAATACTCAACTGTCTCTGTGTTAAGGTAGTCTCAAGTCTGTTCCACTAAATGTCTCAACACTAGTCCTCTGACAAAGTAACGTGTCCCGAGACGTGGCCACGACTTAATAACCGTTTTCATGGAGATGATTATAACAACACATAGGCTGTTGTAAAAAGAAACATTCCCCAATTGCAATGTTGTTCTGAGCTTTTTTCTGTCCTTTCCCTTCCTCTTCTTCCGACCACGTTTGCATTCCTTCTTCCTTAGTCTCTTTCTCACCCTTCTCATTCTCTGTTCTGCTTCACATATTCCCTCATTACCCGCTCCTGCTCTCCCTCCTCTGTACGGGCTGTGTGAAAACAGAGATGCAGACATATACAGTATGTAGGACAATCAGACAGAGAAAATGGGGTCAGCCCTTAACTGTGCAGTACAGTGTTTTGCTCTTAGGTCAGCTGCTTTGAATTTTCAATCTGTCTCTCTGTCTATCTGACACCCTTCTCCCCTTTCTGCATGGTAACAGAAAAGCCAGAGGAGGCCAGATAAAGCCAAGGGAGGCAAAAAAAGAGAGAGTTAGAGAGAGACAGAGAGAGTGTGTGAGGCTGACTCCAGATTAAAAGGACAACATTCTGGGAATTCCTTTCTGCTGAGAGCATCCTCCCCCTCACCAACACCACCACCATCCTCCTCAGCCCTCACTGTTGCTCCCCGCTCTGCTTCAGGGAGGAAATGGCTTCTCCTGCCCCAGAGGACCTCCAGACCTCCTGGGCTGGACCTCCAAGCCTGTCTGAATTGCAACATCCGGACCTGTGCCACCAGTGAACTGTGCATGCACAGCGGAGGAGTGTGACAATGGGGGTGCGTGCATGTGAGTGCGGGGGCGTTTGGTTTGTGTTGTGTGTGAGTACTTGCACGTGACTGAGAGAGCACCTGCTTTTGCCTGGATTCATGTGCTTCAGTGCCAAGTGCTGCGTGTCTGCAAATGTATGCAAGTTATCTGCAGCATGTGTTTGATGTTTAAAGGATAATTCTGGTTTGACTTGTGGTCTTGTTTTCACATCGTGTTGGTCGTATTTCCTGTGCGTAACAACACACTGTACTCACTGGGGGTGGGAATCTCTATGCACCCTCACGATTTGATTCCAATTCAGTGGGCTACAATGGGATTACACAACGATTATCAATGCATAATTTATCTTTTCTCACTGTTTGACTACTTGCTGCTTCTTTTTGGCATTTCTGCTTTATTTTTGATAGTAAATAATAGACAGGAAAGGCAGGGCAAACAAAGGGATGACATGCAGAAAAGGGCCTTAGCCAGACTTGTACACAGGCTACTGCGTTAAGAACTCTGCCTTAAAAGTTCACATGCTACTCAGTGAGCTGGGCACATCTACTTACTACTTTTAAAACACAGTGTATTTGTAATGATCCAGACTTCATAAAAGCTAAAATGCTTACGCGATAGCATTTAAGCTGGGGGTGCAAGTCAGATTGTATCCATCTGCAGTCGCTCTCGCTCAGCTATCCGATTCCAAACTTGAGATGTAAACATAATGCCAGTTGCTTTTCACGAACCAAATGGTTCAACCGTACGAACGTAAAGCCTGGTCTTGATAAATTGCTACAGGGGATCATAATGTTGAGAATTGGGTTTTAAATTTCAGATTATTGGCTTTTCTGCATCGATGCATTATCTTTCAAGTAAGAATCCCAGTGCATCTAAGAATCACTTTTCTGCCCAATCCCTAAAACGTTAACGTTAAACGTACCATTTTAGAGTTTTTAGCCCCTTTTACACCGCCAGATTTTTGGCGAATGTTGGGCCGTTTTGCAGGCAAACTGCGAGCGTTTAAACACACAGAGCCAGACTGGCGAGTTGATTTGAGGTGCCCAATTTTCTGCCTCGTAGGGATAGTCATATTGGCGGAACATTTTTGGTTTAAAAAGAACAAGGTGCCTTCCACCATGGGAGGAGCAGTTGATGACGCCGCACGTGTGAGCTGGCACTGGCAGTGGACTAACAAGAAACAGCTGATAGCAGGAATTAGCGAGCAGCTAGTAGCAAGAGGGAAACGCAAACCTGACAGACACTGGAAAGATGAGCAACTGGGGAGACAGGAGACAAGGAATTGCGCATCCTCCTTGTCCTCGCAAACGAAGAGGCCATTAACCGTCAAATGATGGGAACAGTGAAGGACGGGCCAACTTATGAGAGAATCGCCAAAGGACTGACCAGCCGCGGCTTCCCTCGTCAGTACGTCACGGTTTACGTCATACGCTGAGCTACACATTTTGTTACTTGCTCACACCCCCCATTGCCCCGAAAAAGGCGCATTCTGTATAAACACAAGTAGGTAGGCGGCATTTTGCTGCACTCCCCGATTTTGTTTTTATACTGCCAATGCTGAAAAAAGACTGATTGGGCTTTCCTGCAAATTTGCATAATTCCTATTCAAAAAGGGCTGTCGACTGCCGATACCACAGAGCAACTATTTTATTAAGAGACACCAAGGGAAGCCAAAAACAACCTGGTGAAGAACTGTGACTGTGAAATGAAAATGGCTGACGTAACTTAGGGTGACGTCCAACATGCTGCACAAGATAGGACACAGGAAAAGAAGTAAGAAAGTAATGTTTTTACAGACTGATCCTCGAGGATGCACACGCAATCTACTGCAAGGAGACAGTTAGCCTAGCTTAGCATAAAGACTGAAGACAGGGGAAACAGCTAGCCTGGCTCTGCCAAAAGGTAAAACATCCGCCTTGCAGCACTCTTACGGCTTACAAATTAATACGATCAAATAATGTGTTACTTAGTGAGCGTGAGAGATGCCGGCAGGTGGACTTCTTGGTTTTTGGACAGGGCCAGGCCAGCTGCTTCCCAATGCTCCCAGTCTTTATGCTAACCTAAGCTAATCGCCCCCTGGCAGTAGCTTTATATTTAACAGACAGATGTGATAGTGGTATTAATCTTCTTATCCAACCCTTTGCTGCATGATAAAGCGTATTTCTCAGTATCAGGTATCTAACAGTTCCTTTAATCAGCTGTTTCGTTGACAACCTGTTTGAATTTCTGACCACTTCTGTTTTCTGCAGATTTATGTTGATGAGCTCAACGGTATGATGATCCATAGAAATGTTGAAGTTCAAAAATAGTAGCCAAGTTGTAATAAACTGGAAATATCCTTTAAATAATCGTCTAATTATGTTGAGCTGTTGGGAACCACATCCTTCATGCTTCACCCCCATCCTCCTTGACTCCCAAACACTGCTACCATGACACAAACGTTTTCCTGTCACTCTCGGCGTGGACTTCCGAGGGGGACCTTCACCGTGACCTGATGCCATGAGGATGACTGAAGCCGGGGCTTAAGGCTGCAGCGCCGGAGGCACTGGGGCTGATGGAGCTTGGCTGGGGGCCCGTGTTTACATTCCCTCTCACTGAGGAAGCCCAGGATGAAAGAGCACCACTGCACACACAGACACATACCATCCACACACACATGCACACTCACAGACGAGTTCTTTGGATGCACCACAGGCCAAATGATTGTTGTAATTGAGTCAATAAGAGCAGGATTGGAAGTTTTAACTTTCAGCAATTACTGAATAAAGTGGAATAAATGCGCAGTGCAGCTAAGTCCCTCAGGTAAATGGCTCGACTGTTTCATGCTTTAAGTCTTAAGCTAGAATTTGATTACATTCCTGAGAGCAATCCACCACAAATTAAAGTCTTCCTGCATGAATCTAAGGAAGGACAGCGGATAAAGGCTGCAGAGTGTATAAGCAGGCCACATATGGGAGAAGGAGAGCGGATGTTATAATAATAATGTGAGCAAAACTATGCACTCTGAGAGTACAGTGAAGCCGAGGCTGTAATGTTGTGTCTCCAGAGAGGCCCCATTCGAAGCTCTAGCAGTCAGCCATGTTGTAAACACCATTATTTCACTCCTCCCTCACTTTCCCTCTCTCTTTCTCTTGTTCGGCAAAAAGGACAATTTACAGTCCTTATAATACAGCTGCAGCAGGCCAAGAAAGGAAATAAGGAGGGAGAGAAGGAGAGAGGTGGAGGCTGAGGGAGGGACAGACAGAGCTACGGGGCTAGAAAGAAAAGTGCAAGAGCAGCACACAAACTGTATACAGTAAAACAGAAAAAAAAAGAGCCACTACAACTGTTGCCAAAGTATGCACAGTGTACAGGAATGCAGTATGGGGCCCTCGGCGAGCGAAACAAAGACAGCACAGTCAGTGGCTCTCTCTCCCCAGTGCTACCACATCCGCACATCATTAGCTGGAAAATTCCTGATATATGCTGTAATTTTTTCTCTTTTTTTCCCCTCCTCTTCCTCTTGCTGCTGCTGGTACAGACAAGGCTTTAATATCCAGATGCCGGTGTGCGCGGCTGTGTGCACACGCACCGTACACACACCGGTCCGAACCCCCTTTTCCCCACCTGGAGCACTGCCAAGAGACCATCAACAATTAATGCAGTGAAGTGCAGAGGAGTGTGTGTGTGTGTGTGCAGGGGGGTGCTACCGCTGCTCTTTCGGACACACTTAAATGGGGGTGCACACAGGAAATATTAAATATAAGACCTGCATTGTGCACGTGAGGGTGAGTGTGCAAACATTAATAACAATGTGATTGTCTGCCTTTGAATGTGTGTGTACAGAATATCCCTGTTCATATACGTGTATGTGAACTGTGTGTGTGTATGTGTGTGTTTGCTTATGTCAAATTGAGGCCAGCCCCTTTGCTCCAGCCGGCTGCAGTCAAAGCATAGAGGACGACTTTTCCTTTTTTTCCCATGCGGAGCTGTTTGAGGAGATATCTAAACATTCCCAGAGTGCGCTGCACGTGCTCTCCTTCGTGCAGCGCAAGGGTTTTCCCCCTCCTCCCTCTCCCGGCCACTGCCTGCCTGCCTGCCTTTCTTTCGGTCTGTCCAGAGTAGAAACACATTGTCTGGCAAAAGAGGAGATTCGCAGACACACGACGGTCCAGTTCATCCTTGGTCATCGCTGAGAAATGTCTGTTTCATCAGCGTCTGTTCCTGAACTCTTCGGCACCACTAGTGACAGTGCACTACGGATGCTTGCACGTCGCAGTCGAATAATCGATTACTCACTGGACAGAAAATTTGTTGGCAATTATTTTGATCATTTAAGAATTGTTTTAGTCATTTTTTTCAAGCAAAAAAGCCAAACATTTGCTGATTTTACACCTCGTAAATATGAGAATTTGTTGCCTTTCCTTGTCCTATATGCTAATAAATGAATAGCTATTAAGTTTTGGACCACTGGTCGAATAAAACATACAATTTGAAGAAGTCACCTTGGGCTTCGGGAAATGACACATGGCATTTTCACAATTTTCTGACATTTTATTGCATTGGTAAGAGGTTTACTTTTAATCATCTCCTTCAAACTGTTAAATAGAGCTTCATATTAACGAAAGGCCAAAAGCAAAATTATCAAGATGCATGCGGTTTGCTGACGTGAAGACATCTATCAGCTTTATCACCACTATCTTGTGAGATCATCGTAACTTGCGAACACACCAATCCACACTTTCCCTTTACCGACACCCACAGATTTTAACTCGCATACACAGTCGAACGAGGGCCCAAAAATAGACACACTTCTCAAAATGAAAATACAAATCCAGTGTGAAGAGTCGCGCCGCTCTTGAAAGCTTTGTAATGTAAAAGCCGGTCTGCTGTCGGAGCGCGGGCAGGAAATCTGGTTTCAATTTGTTTAATGTCGTCTGAGATATGGGTGTCTTATTCTGGTAAGCTTAGTGGGAGGGCTGTGAGCAGAGGAACTAGGGGGGGAAGGATTGGGAAAATACCTTTGATCAGGTAACAACTTCACTCCTCTGCATGTCCCCAACAGCAGAGTTTACAGGAAACTGACAGACTGACTGACAGATGGTGTTAAAAGAGGCTATTTTTAAAAAGGAAAATTAAAAAGGGGAAATTATTTCACTGCAAAAAAACTGCAAAGCACCAGGCTTTAAGAGTCATACAATTCCTTTTGGTTACTGTGTAACGCAATAACAAACTCAAGATAAGCAAACAAAAAACACTTGTGCCACTAATAAGCTGATCCTGTCATCTCCTGTGAACTACGGCAACCCCTCAGTTTATTTTGTTTTTGAACTCTAAAAACACAAATTCAACAACAAGTATGAACACAAAGGGCTGGTTGGCATTCCCCATGAGTTTTCCAGATCTAATTTAGCAGGCAACGATATGCGCATGACATGCATGACAGTGGAAGGAAATGGGTTTCATGGGACCATCCTGTCAGCCTTGTATTGCAATTGTTGCTACTGTGGCTGGTGAGGATGAAAAAACCATCGAGGTCAGGTTACTACAAGTTATCTGTTTGGAATCAGCACTCGACACAACCTTTACTCCTCTGACACAGTCACAAAAAAATCCTATCCTACCGCTAAACCAGGAGGCGTTGATGGAGCTAAAAGTTCCTCGCCAAGTTAGGCTATGTCCACACGTACAAGGGCTTTTCGTCTGCTACTGGTTTATTTTTTAAACATCATATAAAAAACTCATATCGTGATACTTGCACTATTTTGACTTGAGCATGTTGACGTCATACTGTTACCCACGGCAACAACAAGCATGGCTGAAAGCAAATTTATTAGTGACTCCGCAGTGGTTCCAAAAAGAGGAGCAGCTTCGGTAGCGTGGAATAAACTGTGGCATCCTGAAGGTTTTATGAACTGCCCCGGACTTCTCAGACTCTTTTAGTGACTTACCGCTTAGAAGGAACTCAGTCAGCGGCTCCTCTGGCAGCAGCACAGCGTCTCTCCCTCTCTTCTCTCGCCATGCGCACATGGGTATCAAGGTCTTCAAGTGATTTTGTCATAAACCTTTGGTAATGTAAACCTACGTGCTGCTCGTGGCTCGACAAAAAACTACATATGTGTTGCGTAACAGCCTGTCACAGGTTACAGCATGATGACTAGAGGAGAGATAGCAGAGCATAAAAGGTCCAGGTGGGAAAAAAGCAACTCAATCATTTATGATTTTGCCAAAAAAAAAAAAAAAGAGGAAAATCACCTTTTGATTTATATCTATAGATCCCAGGAGACATTTTTATTTTGTATTTGGGAGCTGTTTAAACGTGTAATTTGTGATAGATTCTATTTTGTTGAATTAATTGTATTGTAACAGAATCTGAATCTCACTCTGAGTTGCTGCTGATTTTGTTTTAGGGCCATATTTCCCGCCCCTATCGTCTGCACACAAACTGCATTTAGGGCACTGAAAACGCATCTTTTGCAAAAACGTGAAGATTTTAAGAAACTCCTTTTTCAGTTTTGCAGTGTAGACAGTTTTTTGGTTTTTGACAGGTGTGAGGCAAAATTTTGCGCAAAGGCAGATGTGACCAAAATAGTACTGGCCCTGTTGAATCTTAATATCAACAACAGAGATCCTTTGGGCCCTAACTTTTTCTCAGAGTAACGAGCTAATGCTTATTTTGAGTCTTTGATTGGATGAGTCCAAGTCAAATACTGACATTTATTTCTAACTTGTTAAATATCTCGCAGGGTCTTTGATCAAACATGTCCAAATGTTATAAATTTGGATGTTAATAAGTCATGTTTTAACACTGACTTATACAAAGGAATCTCAACCAAAGTCTCAGGGTTTTATTTTGCTGTAGCATTTATCACCAAATTCAAGCAAAATCAAAAGAAATGTTTTTCCCCTAAAGCACTTTGGCAGAAATGGGATCTCAATGAGATGGACAGAAAAAAAAGACCCCTCTCGCTCTTTTCTGGCATGTCAGATTAACCCATCAGCTTTTCCCATCTGCCTGTCACTCACGGCAGTACAATGAGCCTGTAGCCAGACTGGGGTCATTAAAAAACCATCAACAAAGCAACGGACCTCCTGGGACTGCCAGGGGCAGCCTAATCTGGACCCCAGTACCAACCCAATGGGTGGTCTCCCTCCCTCTCTCTGCTCCCTCTCTCTCTCTTTCGGGGAGAGTGAAATATGTGCAACATGGTAGGTGGGTGATGCCGATGGGGCCATCAGTCACACGCAACCATGCATGTGCAAATGCAGCCAGACTCACACGTTTTTGTACACACACGCACAAACCACATTTTTTGTCAATGACACATTAACAACGCGGCGTGTTGCTAGGTGAGAAAGCAACTTCATCACAAAAAGAGAAGTTCAAGCAATGCTGGTAAATCATCAGCAGAAAGTACAAGAGTGCTACTTTCAGTTAGCGACACTGGGAAAAGAAAACGAGGAGCAAAGGGGCTCTTTTTGACGACTTTATGCAAATGATCACTTCAGCCATCTTGTCATTCTAGAAGTGCTAAATGAATCACTTTGAAAGTGAGAGAGAAGTGTCTTGTTCGCTTAAGCAACGGCAGTTCTCCAAAGCCCATCTGTCTGCCAGTAACGGTGGCATTAGGTGACTAAATAAGCAACTGCTGCTCTGTTGGGCAAAGGGGAAGATCCTCTTAAATGCTGTGTGTATTTGTGTACATGTGCGCCGCATACAGTGTAGATTATCTGCTTTTATTAGCAAGAGGAAATACTGAATGGATGAGTGGAGACTGTGCGTGTGTGTGCGTGCGTGTGTGTGTGTGTGTGTTTACATGTGTGTCTGTGTGTTGGACTGATAGGGGGATTCCAGACACACAAACACTCTTCTAGAACCAAAGATCCCGCGCTCTCTACGCTCCAGCGCATGCATGCACTTACACACACCCTCCATATCATTTTTTTGTGGCCCAATCTAATATATTTATATATAATCTAAAGACCCAAGACAGGAAATGAGTGTGTGAGTGTGAGCACACACACACACACACAGTCAGAGCCGCTCTGTGTGCATGAGTAGTTTCGGGGACTTGATATTTGCAGTTCATATTGAAAGGTGAATTCCCAGTTAGGTATTCTACCCTCGACAGAAAGTGTCCCAGTCTAGTCATAAATAAAGGTTAACATCTACACAGAGACAAACCCTCCAGTGAAACCACAAACACACTGAGTATTGTAACACTATGCAAATTCTTTGGTTAGGTACGTCTTCCTCTGACTGTTAACTATGTTTTATCATCATTAATCTAAATGATAAGTTATAGAAATAACTAGAGGAAATACTGACTAGTTTTATCTGAATCATAAAAAAAATACCCTTCGTAATAATACTAAGAAATGGCAGTTTAGAGCCTGGACGACAGTCACACATTACTCAAACTGAGAAAACACTTATAAGGGGAAAAAAAGGCCTGAATTTTGAAGCTTAATCAGTCCACCGACCGATGACAAACTGTCCTGACATTTCCAGCACAGACATTTATCAGTATTTCCTAATAACTGCAGTGTGAACAATGAGAGCTCCTGTTGACTTATTGATAACTTTATCATTAGATTTCAGTCAAAAATCAAAATAAAGTTCGACAATATTCCACTTCATCTTAATTAACGTTACATTTTCTGTGATGTATGGCGTGGTTTCCTGAGAATAACGAGAGGGTTTATAAAATAATAAGCATGATATAACAATTTTTTTAAGTAGCCCACAGTGACTACTTTTCCTTGTGTGCCAAGAAATAAAGTATATATACACGTCAGCTCGAAGGGAGGAGCACCTGCTTGTGTCCACTAGCCTGGTAATCCCTTGTGGTGCAGTCACACCAGCGCAGACATGTGTGTGGCTCTATTCTGATGCTGAGAGCAGAATAAAAGTTTGCATTCTTTCCCAAAGTTTGTTTATATTTTCCTTACATGGGCGGATGCAGAACGACTGGATGAGCCTGAGTTAAACGTTCCCATGAGCTTTGCTAACTTGGCATGATGAAAAAAAAGAAGCTGTGTGGCCTTCACCTACAACCCTCATCCTCCTTCCTATCACTTCGGTGCCCCGTCGGCAGACTGGGTGAGTAACACTGCTGTTTATTTTACATGGTATTTCATATCAGTGTTGAAGCACACTGGGTGATGTCAAACCACTGTAGACAACGTTTTGTCTGTGCGTTGCACCGCCGCTCAACTCTCTGTGATTATATGTCACTATCTACACACAGCAGTTTGACGCCTCCAAAATGGTGCAAACACAACGCAGAAATTATTTTAAAACTGACGAGACGGCACACACCTGAAGTTCATCTTTGACGAGACCTACATAGAAGAAACAGGCGATATCAAACAGCAAGTGAACCTGAGGGGTCCAGACTGATTATCAAACCAGCTTAAGGCATGGCTGCATAGATCTGTGTGAATGTGAAGCAGTTCCGAAACCCTTCTCTCATGAACACAGGCTTATAACAAGGTGCCGAGCTACTGCTGCTGGCTACCTTAATCTTAGAAGTCTCATCTCTCCCTATTTCCAGCTCGTCCAAAGACTCCTTTCAGTCTCCCTCTCTATTTTATCTGGTCATCAGAGCCCACAGCTCAACAGTTGGACATCAAAGCACCGACAGTGGAAAAGGGAGGGGTGTCTGTCTCTCCTCGTCTGTCCCATCCCTGTCTGCAGCAGCCACTGAGGGATTCCTGAGACGGACCACGGGGGCCCTTGGCTCTCACTTTACACAGAGAAACCCTATCATTTGGCCCAGCGCTGCAGAGCTACCCGCTGATGCCCTGTGAGTGCCCGCTACATCACATTAGACGCTTTCAATCCGACTCTCAGGGGATGGGAGGGCAGTTCAAGGCAGTGTGTGTGCGAGGGTATGTGGGTGTGTGTCTTGCTCTATCAAAAAGCCTTGGTGGCAATGACGGCGTGAGTTTGAGTGGCGCATTAAAAGATAAATTTGAAAATGATAAAAGCGTACGCGATGTGCAGAGACATGCACACTTGCAGGTGTGCACCCCCACACTAGCTTAACTCTTCAGACTTTATACAAAGATCCAACAGCTGCCATTTGCTTTTTTTGGTTACACGCCGTACTTGTTTGAAAAGAAGAAGCAAGTAAGTGATGATGGAGTGAAAAATGGAAGTGTGCGGGTTTCGAGGAAAAAAGGAAGGCGGGACGAGGGTATAGGTTTGTTATTCTTTCCCTTATTTTGCTGATATTTTCATAATTTGCTGGGGATTGTTTTTTGGTTCTGTCTCTTTTTGGTAACGTGTATGTTCGCTTTAAAAGAAAAAGAGATAGATCTAAATTTTAGGAGGAACAATTTCAGCTTTATAGGCATACTAAGCAAGAATTGTTGGCTACTATTTGTGAACAATTCAAAGGTGAATTTTCGTAGCTACCTCTTGGATATGTGCGATAATGCAACTGGTTGCTATGTTTTTATAAAGCTCCAACCTCACCTACGCACTGTGCCGAGGGACGCCTCGAACACAGGAAAATAAAAATAAGAAAATACAGCCAAAGGGCAGAGTCCCTGCAGATACACACAACGCCAAACACTTCTAAATGGTCATAAGTGATGATTCAAGACGGATCATTTTTGTCTTTAAGGAAAATCCTGCATAATATACCTTTAAATTTTAAGAAAGTACTTCAATATATCGTGTGAGTATCTGCTGACAGAGACTAGATTAACAGTAAGAGGTACAGTCTGGCACGGAGATTCTGAACACAAGACTAAGAATGCAGATAAATTACTTAATCTTCACCAATAAGTAAACAGAGCCCAAATCTATTTGCACCAGGGCTTGTCTCACATGACATCACAAACCAAGACAATGATATCATGAAATATTCCTCTATCCAAGTCTATTTATGTCTATGACCCAGTTAAAACATCCTGTGACCCACTTTTGGGTCTCTATTCATCAGTCGTGAACTTATGGTGTTGGGAGTGTTTGTTTTGAGTCACTCTGTTGTAGAGAACGATTAGATGAGCCCCACTGAGCTCAGACACACAACTCACCACAGAGGTGAGTGCCATCTGGAAGCTGTAGATGCGGGCGAGACCAAAGTCGGCCAGTTTGATCTGTCCTCCGCTGGTGACCAGGATGTTCTGGGGCTTCAGGTCACGGTGAACCACGCGGTGCGAGTGCAGGAAGTCCAGCCCCTGGAGCAGCTGGTACATCATATCCTGCAAGACGACAAAACAGACAGGACAAAGAAAGAGAGGGGGTGGATGTTTTTGTAAACATGACAAGGACAGAGATTTGATACGATAAAGTTGAAATTAGGATGATGTAAGCTTTGGGATAATTGAGTCCTGACAAGGTTTAAAGGGACAGTTTACCCAAGAATCAAAAATATATAATTCTCCTCTTACCTATAGAACTATGTGTCAGGCTAGATTGTTTTAATGCGAGTTGCGAGTTGAAATATCGGCCATAGAGATGTCTGCCTTCTCTTGGATACAATCAAACTAGATGGCTCTCTCTTTGTGGCGCTCAAAAATAAGATAACCCACACAATTTTACGCAGGAACTATCTTCTTTCTACTGAATGACACCCGCCAACTGCATCACTGCAAAGAAGGAAGTGTGCACCTAACATCACTGAGGTAGCCAATGTTACAGCTCAGCCGAGGAGGACGCCATTAATGTGTACATCTCGCACTGCCATGAGCACCAGCCTTTCTTCCGTGAGTAGATGCACAATTCCTTTATCTTGAGTACCCGGGTCAGGGTTTCTGGGAGGGGACATTGCTGTTGACTGTTTCATATGTAGTTTTTTTTGCCGCTTTGTGCAACACAAGCCGAGTGTCACCTAGTTCCATTATATTCAAGAGAAGGCAGATATCTCTACCGCTGATATCACCAACACTCTGCAAATCAACAAAACAATCTACACTGCAAAATATGTATTTTTGACTTTGGGGTGAACCGTTCCTTTAAATGTTAGGTGACATTTAGCGACCAGCGCAGACCAAATGGTTAAAGTTTGATTACATTTTCCGTATTTTGCGCAGAATGACTGAATCACACCTGATTGATCTGATTTCCAAAGTAGTTTCGCTATTATTGTACTTGCAAAACTGCCAAAGACAGATGGCCTCCCACACTTCTACATCAACATTTTAATTCATTCCTCTCTCAAACAAGGCAACAAAAGGCCTGAATGACAGGACCCTGCAGTGAGAAGTTAAGTATAAAGGCTGAGACATTGTGGTATGGAGGGAGTTAACTGGAAGAGGCCTGTGTCTTTTCTTGTCGACTGTGGCAGATGTTTGATAACTGACACACGATAGAAGCAGAGAGAGGCCCAGCGCTGCACAAGCATGGATCTCTTTCTCTCAGCAGCTGTCCTGCTCGAGTTAATTGGCGCTTGTTCTCTTTTTATGCCCAAAAGCTGACCTCAGAAATGGCCATAGGCACCGCATCCATGACACACGGGCAAAAGTAACACGAATGAACTGTGTCGGAAACCAGCTTGGACTTGTTCTCTTCAAACCGTAATACTCTCAAACAGGTCCTGCACCTGTAAACAAATAACAAGTCATTACAAGGGATTGTGGCTGGGTGGTTTTGGCAGAGCTATGATGTGGATTGTTGTTGATAAAATAAAGTCTAGGGAGAGCTGTTTCAGCTTCAGGCCAGATTAAAAAAAATGTCTGTGGGTAAAAACGTACGTCTCCGCAATCACTGTGTCTGACAGAAAATCAAATGCAGTAAAGGACAAGGACACATAGTAAAATGCGGTGATGCTGGTGGCAATGTGTTGCATCCTAGCGGGTACAACCCCCCCCCTCCAAAACACACACACACTCCCTCCTATACACACACACATGCCCCCTACGCACACCCCCAAAAGCCTCCGCCAAGACCTCACAAGTGACATGGACCTGAGCCCGCAGCTCTATTCACTGGCCGACCAGCTGGTGAGTGAGTCAAAGGGGTCTGCACACTCAAGCAGAAAACATTAGCAAACGGCGCGGGGCTGGCTGCTGTGCTGGCCATAGAGGAGGAGACAGGACGCCTCATACAATATGTGGAGATGGGGAGTGATGTGTGTGTTTGTGTGTGTGTGTATACACACACAAACTGGGTGTCCCTCTGGGTCTGTGTTAACATAATATGTGTGTATCTACATTTCCATTTGTGTGTGTGCACCTCAGACTGTGTAAGGGTGCATCAGTGTGTGTGTGTGTGTGTGTGTGTGTGTGTGTGTGTGTGAGCATGCACGTGTGTGTGTGCCCTCTGACCAAGGGCAGGCAGGATGCATAAACAGACCTTCCTTTCTACATCTCCATCCAGCCATGACCCAGCGAGGAGGGCAGCAGACAGACAGGGCCATAGGAGACGAGAGGCAGGCAGTTGGTTATTTTGCGAGTGTGTGTGTGTGTGTGTGTGTTTGGAGGGGGGTTGACACAATAGCATGCCCCCCCCACCCATCAGTTCCTCTCCGCTTTAAATAGCCATTTCATCATGCTTCCTTTCAGCAGCATTTCCTAGTAAACACTAATTATCTCAGAAGTGTGACTCTTGGACAAACACACAAACAATCTTGGCCCCTTTGGCCTGAGTGCCATCTTCTCTGCTGTATCAATTACACTCACAACACACTGAGTAGTGAAAAATATTCCAACTATGTTCAACAGCGTACCTTGCTGCAGTGCCAATATAAAAAAAAACACCAAGTTTAGAAGTTAAAATCCCCAAATTACTGCTGCCACAAGGTTTAAGCCCACATGTGGCCGGGAGAGCAACGGTGAGCCTCGTCTTTGCCTCACACAAAGTTGATTTCAGCAGTAATAAGGCTCACGAGTTGCTCAACACATAACTGTCTTCAACTGGCAGCACTTTGACCTTCAAAAACCCCACCAGCAACTTGGCCAAGAGGAAACAAAAATCACACAAAACGGCAACAGATCTGACCCTGAAAAAGCAGGAGGAGCAGGAAAAAAGTAGTCAGCCCTCTGCGAGATGCAGTCAAAACATGGCTTTCTGAGTGCGCCTCCTTTTCTAATGCAAATGCACCAGAGGCAGCCATATTGTTTATTGTAGCTAGGCACAATATGGGACATCTGCCGGTTAGCGTTAGTGTAATTCCCTCCCCATGCTTCATTAACCTCCCCCTTTATGGGCCCAGAGAATGGAGTTGTGGAGGCTTGGACGGTGGCGGCGGAGGAGGGTGGGTGAGACCCAAGCGCTGGCCCGGCTGAGGAGCACTGGGGCTGGGGCAGCCCGGCTCCTTGATGTCCTTCCAGCTCATTTGATTCCTGGAGGAGGACCTCTTTCATCAATGACCATGTGGTGGGTCTTGAGTCTGAGTAAGGCTGAGTGGGTGGTGGAGGGTGGGGGCTGAAATGGACAGGCTGGGGTGGGGTGGGGTGTCTGGTGCTGGGGGTGGATTGGGTTTGAGGAAAACTATGCCTGTTCCTTTTTAGTTTAGGGTCTATGGCTGAGGGTGTTTGTCTTTGGTTTAGGGTATTCAAGGGTGACACTCTTGAATAGGTAAGCCTTTAATGAGACAGACACAGGTGTGCTAAACTTGGGATTCACGATCTGGTGTCATTTGGTATATTGCCGGGGGCAAATTGAGTTGCTGGGAAGGGGGGGCATTTGGGGGGGTTACTGCGCAGTGTCCACTGTCCTAGAAATAACAGGGGATGGTGCCTGTGTCATCTTGTCACTCCATCATTGTCCTTTTGTCCCCTCCAGGCTCCAGCTGTATGGGTGTTAGGAGAAAGCAAAAGAGGGAGGGGGGCCTTGAGGGGTCAGTATGCTTCAAACGAAACGCTCGTTGGGTCGTTGAGTGGCATCGGAAACCTCCTCCCAAAGCTTTTCCCATGTCAGAATTGGTAGGGGGCTGCTGCCAACAATTTTTGTTACTTATCAAAACTGACAATGTGACAAATAAGCCCACTTCATGTAGCAGCTGGCCTGGTGTGCAGACAGAAGGATTTGAACTTCTTGAATGTTTCTTTGCACAATCAAATGCAACATGATGGACGCCTGTCAAAAATAGTGACTGGCTGTCGAAAAGTGTGCACTGTCATCCCCATATCAGCGATTATTGCGTCTCACCACTTTGTGTGACAGCAGGCCACGTCCTCGAGAGCGGCCTTCCAGAAAGATATAAACGCCAAGGCAAATTACGCAAAATGGTGATCAATTATTCATCTGTCAATTTCTGTTGATCGAGTAATGAATAATCTTTTAAGCATCAGTTTACGCACTAATAGTCATATCCACACCTCATGAACAATCAAATGACTCCAGCTAACATTTCCCTCCAATATCAACTATTTGCTAAGATCATTATTTTCATATCATCATCATCAATATCAGAAAACAGTGCAGAGCCAAAGCGGCATATTTAAATTGTGTCTGGCCAACAGTGCAAAACCAAAAGATATTCACTTTACAGTCAAATAAACAAAGACAGCTACTATTAAATTAATCTGCAACTAATCTGAGAACCGATCATTTGGTTTGAGTGATTTTTTAAAGAAAAAAAAGTCTAATTTCTATGATTACAGTTTTTTAAATGTGAATATTTTCAGGTTTCTTTACTCCTCTTTGAGAGTAAACTGAATATCTTTGGGCTTTTGGACAAAACAAGAGACATAAAGATGTAATCTTGGGCGTTGGGAAACACTTTCTGACATTTAAAGCCCAAACAACTAATTGTTTAATTTAGAAAATAACTGGCAGCTTAACAGAAAATATCATGAGTTGCAGCCCTAAAATGCAGTGTCATCAGCAGTCATAGGTTTTCATGTGAATGTGTAAGACTTACAGAAGTACAACACTTGAAATCTAACATCATGATCAACGCAATGATCACTGCCCTGAGATATCCATAGAAACCACAGCACCATACACTGTATCAGCGTCAGTAGAAACCCTGGGAAAGCCTCAGGTGTGTTCGTGACTCGTCTACACTTGCAAAGCACCCCACCAGCATTTCTGCTCCACACAAAACTTTCACAGGTAAACCTGGCCCCCAGGGTGAAAACCAACGGTTGCTCCAGAACTTCTCTGTTTCAAATATGACACTTAAAACTCTGAGGCCCCTCTGTCCAAAAATAGAGATACAGTATATCTCTCTAATATTGCACACGATACATTTACAGACCTTGGGGTGAAACGCGATAGAGATTTTTTAAAAAAGGTGTGAGTGTGGGAAAGAGTAAAACAAAAGGAGACAGTTACAGAGGAAAGTAGCTGGCGACACGTCCATTTCCGGCCTTTTGGCGAAGCGTAAATAGACACTCAGTGGATTTATTTAATGGGAGAAATTGATAGTGGTCGGGGTTTTGAATGTTTGCAGTAGAAATGGTGGTATAAAGGTTGAACTACTGTGGAGTACAATTGTTAGGACTTAGACAAAGTTTCTTGCACACGCTTTTTCCTCTGTCTCCATCTGTGATGCAGTGTAAACTTGGAGGGAGAGGGCAGAGTGAAAATAGAGAAGCCGAGGAGCCTCTAATTTGGAGCCCATCTGCCACATGTGCTGCCCTTCAAAATGCTCCTGTACCTCTGATGTTGGAGGGGACTGCACTCTGTCCTCTGTGTCTGTGGCCAAGGAAACTCACTCACTACCGTACAGACGCGGCTTTGGTCATGTGGTGTTCAAGCCACAGAGTATTAGCAAATCACTTCCTATATATTTCAAACAGGAACTGGAAATAATATGTCAAATTAACTTCTTAAATGTTTTGGAATTTGTCTGGGAATATTAACATGTACTCCACAAGTTGCACTCACATTGCTCTGCAATAGACAAGTATGCCTTTCTTTTTCTGGGGTGTCACATTCAATGTCACAAATGCAAAAACAGGGTTAGTGAGCAGCAGAAAGCAGCATGGAGGCCAGTGAAAACGTTGCAGCGGTTATATCTTTAGTTTCTTTTCAAATCTGTGCTGACTAGTTTGGAGCAATGTTGGCGCACTGCTTGGATGGTGACAAAGTTTGCACACCCACCGAGGTGTCATGTTCCCATCTAAGCCAGTCAGAGCTTGAACCAATCAATACCTGTGATTACTGTAGAGTCATTTGCCCCAGAAGTGACAGCCAATTTTAACCTTTCCCACTAACGACACACGCCAGATGTTAGTGGGTTTTGTAGTCTTAAGATAACAGTGGTTACCTTGATGGTCTCGGGTGGTACTCCGGGGTCAGGGGCTTTTTCCAGGTAGGTGGTCAGGTCCTGATCCACGTGCTCAAACACCAGAGTGAGCTTGGTTTCCCGGTCAGTCCGAGAGACTGTACACACATCAAACAACCTAGAAACAAGAGGAACAGGTGGAGGAGATCAATACAATTGATTTAGTGGGGTCCGCTTAGCTCAGCAAGCTGCAACTAAGCTCCTGACTACAACTATTGAGCGGATATCTCACAAGTCTGTTGTTCTGTTTGCATTTTCTTTCTTTCTGTGCACTCATTCACCATCTCCCTCAAAATGAACACTCAGCTTATTATATAGTGAGTAGTAAATTAAGATTTTGACTTTTTAGTACCACTTTTATGGACACAACAGTTTTGGTTCTACTGTGTAAGGCTGTTAAATTCACTCCATATTATATAATGTAATAAAGTAAACAGTGCACTTAGGGAGTGCTTTCATACACAGCAAACTAGACATGTGAAACACAGGTGTAACTAATGACATTAATAATGACTTGTGACTTACTGGAACACCTTAATGTAATGGAGCCTCCGTTAATGTTATTAGTTATGCCTGTATGCAAATGACTGCATGAGTAAAGAGTCTTATGACACAGCACAAAGAAGACAAAGGGGATGCACACTGTTTTTTCTTTTGTGGAAAAGGACAGTCTTCCAATAAAACCTCATCAGCTGAGAGTTTAAGTGTCTGCGTTGTGGCTGGTCAGGAAAGCATCATCCATTCTCGCACATTAAATCTTACGCCAAGAATCTGAGGCTGAACTCTAGGCTCCTGGTTATCCTACAGAGTCCTGAATTATGGTGTGCTGCAGGACACCCAGATAACACTGTGTCAGGTTACCCTTAAAAACTACTTCTCCTCGAAGCTTTTGAAGATTCGAGACAATCGAGTCCCAAACACCAGCGCTTAAGGTTGTGTTTCACTAGGCAACAAACTAAGGCCAAGAATCCAGATTATGTCGGCGGACCTGCCAAGGCAGGCTTTGGTGAAAAGCTGAAAAAAAAGCTATCCAGTATGTCCTCTTCAAAGAGCTGGGGACCACAAGCAGCATTCCTCAACCAGCACTATGACAACTCCTGATGCTCTATGGGGAGTCGAGTGGACCCTGTGTGCAGCCGCTGCAGAGGCAGCATCATCAACAACACGGGAGACGAAGGGAGTCGTGATGGATCTCCATCAGGCACGTTGTGTTGGGTTACTGTCATCGCAGCACTTCTAAAGTACACCATTATTATCTTTGAGTAAATGTGAGTGAGCCAATGAAGTGTTGAATAGTCATGACCGCTGTGTACCAACTTTGACTTCCAACCTCAAATGCAAAGATTGGTGGGATTAGAGTAGATATTGACACCGAAGATTCATAGTGATCCTTCACAATGTCATGTCAATATTTTGATATTATTTTCAGTGCATGTGCTGCTAGATTTCAAACTAACTAATCTACATAAGCCGTTTAAAATCGAAGCGTGGAAAGAAATGACTAAATCTCTCCGGAAACGCTTTCATTCCTATCCAACGGGGCACCGTGTATCCCTGCCAACACCCTTGTAATCAGCAGACTTGGAAACGCTGCAGTGAGCGAGAGGCGATTCATTCAAGGTATTAGTACTGTGCATGATGTCACAAAATAGGCGACGCCCTCCTCTCCAAGCGCTGGGGTTAAACGCCCCTCACAGCTCGATTGTTGGGCTACAATGGGGGCTCTCAGCAGACACTGAACATATGGAATGAATAATGGGCCTCATTACAAACATCCAGGGGTTGCCTGGAGTCACACAGAAGGCCCACAATGCACCCTTCCTGGCCTGCGCTTGCTTTGCCTCGCTGGTTTGCTAAACTGGAGGATGGTGAAGTCCCTGAAGAGCTGATAGTTTGCACTCTTGAACTGATTTATTGCAACAAATGCTACTGCATGTTGAGCCTGTGCTCTCACAGCAGTGCGCAAAGTGTGTTTGACCACTAAATAAAACTGAGTAAAGAAAACTTTATACCCGCTGACGTATTTGTCTTCAAGTGAGAACAAAACCTATTGTGATCCCATTAAGAGAAAACCATAACCATTATCCTCCATTATTCATTTATACGCCGGGGAATTATTGTTAGAGGCACAAGGGCAGTAGCCAGGCTTCTGAAAACATACATTTAGAGCTTCCTCTTCAATCCCAAAGCGCTCAATATTCCATGATTTAAAAACAGTGCCAAGGTCCGACCTTGGCTAGTGCCAACACATGACGCAGTATCTGAGTGCTGACCTCTGAGTAAACAATTCATTACAAAACTGAAAGAAAATGTGCTCTGTGTGCCGAGCAGAGAGGAGGACAACAACAAACTGGGCTGCCTTTAAAATGGCTATATTCACTAGAGCCAGCATGACTTAAAGTAACTGAGCTGGGAGAGCAGCAGTGTCTTGCTCAAGGGCACTTTGACAGCATAGAGTATACTGATTATATTAAATGCATCAAACATGTGACATGCTTTTTTTGTTACATACTGTATTCTAGAGCTGCAATGATTAGTCTAATAATCAATTAGTCCATTGAAAGAAGATTGTTCAGTCATTTGTCGAGCAAAAACATCACATTTGCTGCTTCCAGCTTCTTAAATGTGAAAATTTGCTGCTTGTCTTTGTCATGATAAGGTAAATGAAGAAGGTCTCCAGGTATTGGACTGTGGGCTGGCCAAAAGAAGCAATTTGAAGATGTCACTTTGGGCTCTGGGAAATTGTGACACAAAGTTTTAGACATTTTATAGACAAAACAATTAATTAACCGTTAAAATAATTGTCAGATTAATATTCAATTAAAGTAATGCTAGTTTCAGCCCTTAGTGAACTGAAAGATTATATATAAAAAGGTGATCATCCTTGGTGACCTTGAATATTTGAAGATTCTTCGCTGATCTTGGGAACTCATTTGCGATGAGTATTGAGTGAATATTCTAAAATCAGCGCTCGCTTCTGAGCTGCAATGATTTGTCAATTAAAGCTCCAGTTAGTAGGATTTCGGAAGATAAAATGGCAGCAATAAAATTCATATTCATAACTGTGTTTTCATTAGTTTGGAACTAACTATCATTGCATTTTGGTAATATTAGAATGAGCTGTTTATATCCGGTCATCTTCCACAGTGTCCGCCATGGGAGTTTTGGTTTTGTGGTCAAATGATGATGTTGATGTGGTGCTTTGGGGATTGTGAGGAGCGTCTGAGGTGCTTTTTTTGTTTTCTAAAAAGAGCAAACAATTCATTTAGAAAGTATATAATTATTATAATTGTAATTGAATATAATTGTTGTCTGCAGCCCTAGCTCACATATTAACTCGATAATGAACCTTGAGTTTGGAATATTATTAGATACTTTGAATATATTAGCAGATAAATCTCATGAAAACTAATGTAAGCTAAAAAGATTCTGCAGAAAGCCAGCTTTGAAAGGCAGCGTCACAGGTTGCATGTGCATTTATCAATACTCACCTGTCCTGTCAAAGTGCTCTTGCTCTACTATTTATTAGTCAGTCAATCTTTAATATAAACAGGTAGTGTCATTTGTATTATGATGTCTTTTCCAAGCATTTACGCATTTAAGAAGACGCACACACTGTTCTGGTGCCATTTCTTTGGGGAAACGGGGTGGAACGCCACCAGTTTGTAACGCTGTTGCATCTTCTAGGCGCATGAGGTGGATAAAAGTGATTGCCGCTAACTACTTCTGACAAACCAGAGGTGTGGTTTCATATTAGACGCCAGACTTACATCGCAGACAACAATGCAAATGGAGACAGTTATGATCTTAACAGGTGTGCCCCCCAACAGTGGCAGCACGCGGCTCATCATTATGCAACCCCCATTTTCACATTGTCAGCAGGAAACAGTTAAAGAAGAGGACTTCTGCTACACAAACAGTGGACAAGGATGAGTGTGTGCCTAACCTAAAGGTCATATGAGGCAGCATGGTTTCCACTGGAGACCATCAAAAAGGAAGTGATGTGTGTGTCTGTCTTGTATACAACATGTCTCTCACATACTCTCTCAAATTCAAACACATATAGGCTACACACACAGAGAGAGACACACACACACACACACACACACACACACAGGGCTACCCACCTCTCCCCCTCACTTACCTGACAACATTGGGGTGCTCAAAGGCTTCAAGCTGCCTCAGTACCGCCACCTCCCGGATGGTGGAGAGAGGCATCCCCTCTTCCTCCGTCTGGACACGAACTCTTTTTAGGGCTACAAAGCGTCCCCCGTTCTTCAAATCTCTCGCCTTGTACACTTTCCCATAAGCGCCTTCTCCAATCTCGGCCACAGGCTCATATTGAGTACCAGTACTTTCTTTGTCCATTTTTGCAGAACTTTTTTTTTTCCTCCTCTCTTGTTGAAAATATTGCGGGGAATCCCGGCGAGGGTGACGAGCCAGAGAGTTTCTCACAAAGGCATATTCACAGAAAAAAGTTGGCACATGCAATGCCTAGATGACAGGGAGACACAGATGGAGGAAGACACCATCTTTGTCAGAGTTGGTCAAACGGTGCTCCAGGTAGGCAATAACAGGACTGTCATCATGTTTTATTCCGACTATCAACACAAGAGCCCCGTTGCGTCCCAACTTCCACTCCTCCTCCTATTACGCATAACATGTCCTCCTACCTCTAACACAAAGTAATGTCAAATAATTCAAATTAGCCACATTTAAAAAGAAGCTTTGCACCAAATAAACACTCTCGCGCGTTCAGAAAATCACCCCAAATGCAATGCTGTTGGAGTTATGCTCATGTGGGCTGTCCAACTCTGGTAAAAGGAAATTAAACATTTAAAGAGAACACGCAAAAAGAAAGCACAAACCTCACACACCGAGCTGTTTTAAACTAACACAACAACATGCGGACTGCTTCTCCTGTCCTGCTTTATCAAACTTTCTGTTTGAGGCGACACAAACTTGGCGAGCGAGCACGTGGCTGTCTACTGATTGCATTGTCTGAACTTCCTACAGCAACAGTCCATTTAAAACACCGTAAAACTCAACTTTCACACCCGAAACCGCTGTAAATGCGTAAAACAGTGCAGTGGCAGAGTTTTAAAGGTGTTTGTGTCAGCTCGGGTGCCTTCCCCGAATTTTTTCTAATTTAATTGTGCGTGCGCTCAAATAGGCTCATTTAAATTCTAGCAAGCTCGGGAGTCGCTCTTTTGCGCTTTTAAAATGATATTGGATTTTAAAGACACATTTCTAAACTCTTAAAGACAATTTCTGGCACACAATTCTGCAGATATACCCCCACTTTCAGTGTTTACCTTGGTTAATGTTGTCAATAAAATGTCGCAACGTCGGCATGTCCGATACAATGCTGAGGAGGCATTCGCGTCTCGGATAAAATGTCCTGCATCAAACGCATCCCTGTCCACTGTCCTCCATGCGGGGGCCACACAGGTAGTTGGACGGTGCAGGCTCTAATCCCCCATCCCTCAGACTGCACCAGCCCAAGCAGAGACACTCAAACAAGGGAGGAGGAGGAGAAGGAGGTGGTGGTGGTGGTGGTGGTGTGTTGCACGAAAACTCACTCACACGCACTCTCACTGCAACTGTGTGTGTGCGTGTGTGGGAGGTGGTGGAGGGGAAGGGGGCGTAGATGATGGGGGGGTCATAGGACAAAGGCAAACGCGTGACACAGCCCTCCAAAACCACGCTCTTCTTTGGATTTTCTCCTTTCTCTCCCCTTCTTTTTTTCTTCCATATATCCCCGGATAGGCCTATGCAACTGCAGCCCCGCTCCGCCTGTGTGAGCTCCGTCTCTGCCTGGCTTTCCCACGCCGGCTGAATGTGGCCTGACCCCCTTCAGAGAGGTTTGACACGGAGCGGGGACATTTCCGCATTCCTCCCCGACTACAAAGGCTCACCGCCTCCTTTTTGCTCTCCCTCGGCCTCCTCGGTGCTTTACCATTCATAGTCCTCTCCGCGGGTTTTGTCTCCTGTGTCAAAACCGGGAGCACCACAGGGATCGGAGAGGGGAGAGAGGCGGTTTATTGGATGGACGGCCACACTATCTATCTACCCCCCACCCCTCCCTCAAAGCATTGAGGAACTCCTGCAGGCAACAATGCGCCAGCGGGGATGCAATGTGACAAGCTCGCCCTAGATGGTCCTGAGGGGTCAGGTTCAAGGCCCGGTGGCTTGATCTGTGGCAGGGGGACTCCTCTGCTCGGGTGGTCGTCTGCAGGGCTCCACGCCCCACATCAGGCGTGATGGACATACATGACAAAGTTTTTTTTAAATTTTGAAAATATGGAAAAGTCTGCAGAGCATCACCTACTTCATCATCATCATCATCATCAGGGTATACCTTTGATTAATTCCACAGTAAAGGATGGAAGATTATTAAAGTGTCACAATATTTAGTAGGCCTAATGATAATCATAATTAATTTAGGCCTAATGTTAAAACAAAATTACTCGACAGCAAATTTAAATTGTTCAGCTGAAATCATATATATTTTACATACGTGTACAAGTTAATTAATGAATTTATTATAGCCTATAAAACTGCAATATTGAATAAATATTGTCACTTATTAAAACCTCAAATTAATTAAATAAATTAGCATTTAAATATCTTCTAACCTATGGAAATGAAATTGTATATACATAATTAAATGTTGGCTTTTTATGCATCCCTTTTCACATTTTTAACATGTTTCATTTTTGCTTTATTTTACTTATTAGTTTTGTTTTAAAAGCCTACATGTATTGGTGCTTAAAAATTATAACACTGCGTATTATATCTGTGTTAATTTATAATAATGATAGTTTTATTTGTAGAGCACTTTTTAAGCAAAGTGAAGAATATACAAAAGCAATAATGAAACACATGTGTGTAGAAATTAAAAACAATGTGCTCTCTCTGAAAGTTCTTCAATCTCTGACATGAAGTTTTTATTTTTCTTCTCTTTAACGCTGGACACGGTTTAGACATGACAAGACTTGATGTCAGATTATTCCAATGAATAGCCAATTACAGGCGTGTAACCAGGCTCCATTATCATAGCTTCAGTGGAAGGCTGCATTAGAGACTCACAGGAGATCAGAGGAAAGACATTCCCCCGGTGCCATTATTTACATGCAAACTTGTCTTGCTTGTAGAACCCACTGTTTCTCCCTGAAAAGGTGAAATTGGGGGAGATAATGACATGGAAGTATGTATGTCAATCTCTCCAGCCCCAAATTTAAACCATTTGCATCACAAAACCCACAATGCAGACAATGTTTCCCAGACCAATTACTGTAAATGTGGGCATTTACATTTTTACATCATCATTGTTCATGTGAAATCAGCTCTGAGAGCCATCGCCCAGAGTGAATACATTAAGCATGCGTGCTTCTTATCTGGCTGGAGAACAAGCCAATTAGACCTGCTGTGTGTGCGGTACAGAGACAAGAGACTGACACACACATTCTGCAACAGTCATTGATTAGTCAATATCTGACACATAAACTTTTTAAAAACTTTCCACAGTCTGTGTTTGTCATGTGTTAACCTTGTTAGGGCTCATGCTGGGGAGTCATTCTAGAGAAAGTTGCAGGAACAGGAAGGTCCAATAAAGAACATTGTGTTCTGGGAGCAAAATGGTCAGCGTATCGTTTAATGTTTAGTCTGGTACTTTTCTTGAGCTGTTGAACTTTTATGAACAATAATACCACGTACTGACAATTCAAAAGATTAACAATTTATAAACCCTCTTTTTAGCAGATGGAATCATTTTATTAGACTTAAATAACCTCCTATGTAATTAATCTTTTCAACAGTTATTATATAACACTTTATTTTGTAACTTTGACAACAAGCTGTCACAGTAAACAGGCGAGAGCAGAAACTGGTTCATCTTGATTTTTGGACACAAACAGTTGCTTAAGATGTGCTCGTGTGGATTTGGTGACTTACAGCACATTTGTCAAAGTGTTACTGAATCACTTCTTTTTTCATTTTACTGCAGGTTTTTCATGTTTCTGATGTTTAATTTGGGGTTTTGACACACACATGCATGCTGTGTTGATCACTGGTGGAAGAAGATCTTTCAGTGAAAATGGTGTAACAAAAATGTAAAAGAAAAATACTCTATTTAAAGAAAATTGTCTGCATTCAAGTGCAGGAATATAAACAGCAAAATGTAACTTAAATTTCAAAGTAAAAGTATGCACTCTGCAGCAAAAAAATATTCTTCCTCTTGCATATCTTCAATGTAGGAGATTATTTGGTTATTCTAAAAGAGGTTTTCATCTCACTGGGACTTCCAAAGTTAAAGTGTTTGATAGTTTAATACAATGGTTTCCAATTTAAGGGTCAGGCCCCCTCTATGGGGTCGCAAGATAAATCCAGGGGGTTGTAAGATGATTAATGAGTGAAAGAAGAAAAGCTAAAGTTCTGCAGCATGAATTTGTATTCATTTTTGTCTCTCTAATCTTTTCAGTTTGGTGAAATATTGGCCAATGTGATCTCTTTCACCCTCAAATAGTTATATCAATGAAACCATCTAAGATGTTTTTGTAAGGGTCAAGGGCTGTATGGGTAATTAAATGTTTTAAATGTAAAATCTTTGTGCATTAGTTCCCTCTGAGATGTAGCATAAAATGGAAACACTAAAATAAATTCAACATACCATGAAATAAGAATTACTTGAATAAATGTACCTAGTTACTTTCTGCAGTAGGTGTTAATTGCAGGTTTACAGTCCCATACAACAGGTTAGAAACAAAACACGATTTGCTACCAAACGCCTCAACTGGCATTTCAGCTTAGTATTCCTGAGAATCTGTCACTGGTGTCCAAAGCGTGAAGCAATCCTTCTTAACAGAGCTTCAACATTTGACTCTGAAATGATAGTAATAGTAGTGTCTGACTGTTTTTTTCTCAGTCAGCGTTTTCACTTCATTGACAGTGGTCAAATGTTTGACAGACAGGTTGTCGAGATAGTCCCTCAGGTATGTACTGTACAGGTCAGGTAATAAGTGCTTTCTGCGTGCTTGAAGACAGTGCCAGGTGTTTTGGGTGGAAGTGCTCATTCCTCAGGTGCAAGTAAAACCAGATGAGGATTTGTCTCTCACAGTTTCGTTAAAAGGTAGATCCTTTTCCATCTCCTGTCCAATCTTTTTAAGTAACAACAGCAACAAAAACTTATATTGAAGGCATTAAAACATAAAGCTGCATTAACTGATTTTTGGCCACACAAATAATTTGGCTGGGCAGCACGTTTTAAGGTGATCATTTCACACATGTGAAACTAAGATAATATACTTTATAAAGGAAATACAGTTTATAGAATAGTTTTAGCTTATGTTCATAACATAGAGCAGCACATTTAACGTGCTCGTAGCAGTGTAGCAACTCTCATATTCCAGCTGGGCGCAGAAGACAGAGCTGACACACAAAGTCAGCAGTCAGAGGATTAAAACATTAAAACTTTAAAGAAAATCACAGTATTAATATTTTGGTTCTTTTTTAATATGTTTATCATCCAGCGCCTGCGATCTGACCTGCAGTTTCTTTGTATCACCCAGAACCAAACCTGGAAATAAAATTAAGACAACATACTACCCGTGAATTACCTTTTTTGCAGGTCACCCACCGGTGACTCTGTTGCTGTATGCCCATTGCATGGTTCCACTAAACTCGACTCAACTCACTTTAACTACCAGGTCCTTTTCACCATTTCGTTCAACTGCAGATAGTACCTCTTATACTGATCGCCATAGCTATGCAACTCATTGAATCCTTTCCTCAGCAACCATCTAAGGAACATATGTACTTCGTCATTTGAACGGCGTCGAGTGGATAAAAAAAAATTGCCGTTGCTATTGACTCTTTCTTTATTTAATCATTCATTTTCCGTAACCGCTTATCCAGTAAGGAGGCATGGTGGCGCTGGAGCCTATCCCAGCTGACATTGGGCTAGAGGCGGGGTACACCCTGGACAGGTCACCAGACTATCACAGGGCTGACACATAGAGACAGACAACCATTCACACTCACATTCACACCTACGGTCACCAGTTAACCTGCATGTCTTTGGACTGTGGGAGGAAGCTGGAGTACCCGGAGAAAACCCACGCTGACACGGGGAGAACATGCAAACTCCACAAAGAAGGGCTCCACCTCCCCAGGGTTCGAACCTATTGACTCCATCTTGACTATTAAAAAATGGTGGGTCTGTACAGGATGTCACATGTCATGCAAGTGATGATTCTGTCTGACCAGTTGGTGCTATTCTGTGTTTTAACTCCACCTTCTAGTGTCGGCTCAGCTCGCTAGGAAACTCATATGAGGTGGTACCAAAAAAGTGCCAGGTACTATCCACAACTTTTGCCATTGGAAACCCCCCCCAAAAAAGAGCAGGTAAAGTTGAGTAGAGCCGTGCTGCAGCATGACGTGGAAATGCAGCAACCAGTTCGTTGCTAGCTTTTAGTATTAGTTTGAGACTGGTGAGAGTGAACCAAGACAGTAAAGTTGCGGGGACCAAAATGATGTGCTAAAGATGTTGAAACGCTGTGTGGAACTGAGAGAAAGTACAGACAGGGAAAATTCTCTATGGGTTTGTCCTTATGAGCAACTCCTTTCATGTTACACTCATTTGACACATAAGTAATATGAGAATACTGATTAGTGCAGTTTTAGAAGACAAAGAAGGTAGACAAGATGTCGTACAGCAATAATATACTGTCATGTATTCACTAATGCAGGTCATTTGAGTCATAATGTGCTTCTGCTTTTAAGCAAGCCAAAAAGACCAATCTTTCACTCTGACTGTGGATTCGAGAGAAAATGTACTATGTCTGTGTGTCTGAATGTATTTGCCTTTATCCCTATGTGTGTGTGTGTGTGTGTGTGTGTGTGCGCGTGCGTGGCAGCTGCTGATCAGTCCAGCCAAGAGAGAATTATGGCCCTCCCGAGGGGGACGAGAGAGGCCAACAAGGGACAGGTGACTCCCAGTCTCTCCCAGATCTCCTTACACCCACCCACACACAGCAGAAGATACACACACACACCCACCCACACACACAGCAGAAGATACACACACACACACACACACACACACGCACACACACACTCAGAGGGCGAGATTGATTGTGGGCCTGTCTACCACGTCCCACCTAAATAGAGGGGGATGTCCCTGCCACAAGGCACAGGGTACAGTGATAATAACCTGAAGTCTCTAGGCAGACAGCTGTCACACCTGGGGAGGAATCGGATAGGATGTGTGATATTGGATTCCTTTTTAAGTTCCCAATCCTATTGTCAGGATTTACAAGCATCACTTAGTCCGCAGTGTTTTGTGTGACTCAGGTCTTATCCGCCCATCAGCAGCTTAATATTTAGGCGACATTTTGAGTGTAAAGACAGAACCCGACATGGTGCCGGCAGACAATCCGAGCCTGTTTTGTATCTCTGACTTGATTTCCTCTCGTCCTCTTTCTTGTCAAGCCAGAGTGTGTGTGCAAGTAAAGCCCCTTCTCTCCTCTTCCCTTGCCCTCCTCTTCTCCCCGGCACCGGCCCCCAGACACAAGCCTCTTTCTGTTGGGGCATCGCCATAGCAACCAAGCCACTAACTTGAGGAGGCGACATAAAAACCTGCTCTTTTAGGGGACACAGGAACACCTGCCACCTCCGCGGACGGGGAGGGCTGCGCTGGACGCCTAGCCACGAGGCAGACACACACTTACATACAAATTCATGTGGTCACAAATGCGAACACACACTCTCGCACACACATACACACGCACACAAACATAAACAGAGAATAAGTGTAACATTCAAATGAGACCTCTAGCTAACATCTGCTCCCCTTTAGAAACTCATTTATCTTCCAGCAACATCTCAGGTTGTTTGGTGGCTTTCTTTACTGGTGTTCTGGCAAAAAAAGTGTTTTATGGAAACAAGGAATCCATTATTGATAAGGTTTATGGTTTCAGGCTAACACACACATTTATTTTTTTTATTTTGACAGCAGATTGTACACAAGTTGTTACACTTGATTGATAAGAAATGAAATTACTTGTAACTCCCCAGGCACATGTGCAGTCGACTGACCAGCTTGTACATGCAATAAAAACTGTACTTGTAACCTGTCATTTGGTGAGAGTCTTGCTTGATAGTTATCCTCACCTACACCGCGGACACTCCCCGATTATAGAGAAATGTATTTTCTAACACTACCTTTACAGCTTACTAATTATCACATTTTTGTTTTAACTGTTTACAAATTCAATAAACAAGATAGAACATGTGATTAGTGAGCTCCTGAGGTGCTGGTGCACACATTTTGTTATCTTTGGGCAGAGCCAGGTGAGCTGCTTCCCCCTGTTTTCGGTGTTTGTGCTAAGCTAAGCTAACCAGACATAGTTAGTGACAGATCTTCTCATCTAACTCCCAGGAACTCCTAGCAAAAATGCAACTATGCTATTTCACAATATGTTAAACTAGTCTTTTAAAAGAATACTTGACTTCAACAATGGCCATTCCTGTATAAATTACTCAGTGCATCCCAAACACATACATTTTTGCTATAATGTTGGCATTTAAAATACTAATGCATAAACAGCGCAGGCACACTACTTGTCCATGCACGAATGGAGAATGGAAAATGGGGCTAGAGCCATCAGGCAATTAGCTTAGCTTAGCATCCGCTTGTCTTCCGGCTGCTCCCTTCAGGGGTCACCACAGCGGATCGTCTGCCTCCTGATGGTCTTCGACCAGCAGTCACCCAATTTCCACCGGCACCCTGCTGGTCAACAGTACTGGATATTAACCCAGGCCTCGACCGATCCGGTATGGCAGACGTGTTTGCTTTCCTTATCATTGTTTTGGCCCGATTAGCTTAGCTTAGCATAAAGAATGGAAACAGAGGGAAACAGTTAGCTCTGGCTCTGCTAAAGCACCTTTATGGGTACCAAAGGGCCAGAACACACCAAACTGACATCAGAAACCTGGTGGCGACAAAGGCTGACTGTTGTGTCACCTCAACTCGCCTGTGTCTCAGTCAAAAAGTTGTGCTTGAACACACCGCAAAGATTACAGCCAATAGCCAAGAAGCACACACATTCTGCACCTGCATGAGAGGAAAAAACTCACCATGGAGGCAGGCGGCAGTAGTCTGTACTCGTCATTAAAAAATGAGGAATACAGGGCGGATTCAAGACGCCAGTTAACCAGATGCATTAACAACACAACCTGATGTTGAATAATCAGAGGATATTTACCACGCGTGAGCAAACAGTAACACAAACATTTAAGAACCATTTCTACTGAGGAGCTCGATGGCTAAGAAAAATACTCTTACCTAATGTAACCATCTTGTTGTGATCTCATGGCCTCTTGAGTTAAGGTGCTTGTTCACTTTCCTCACTTCCGTTTCACCCAGTTGAACTGCAGATCAGAGTGATCTCACTCACAGACAGGCTCTGCCACCTCCGACCCCTATTCAACATGCTGAATTGGCCAAAAAAACCCCGATGAGGGCCGACTAGTGCCAACAGTGTGGGACCCTTGGGTGACAGATGCCCGACGGTTGGTGTTTTGGTGTATCAGGGCCTAAATGATCAAATGCTAAAACCTGTGTTAGCATTAAATAATTTTCTTTTATGTGATTAATTGACTCTGTTTGAGGTGGTTAACAGCACCATGTCATTGACACAATCCCCCTACCTGCTCTAATGCCTTATAAAGAAACATAAAAAGACATTTTCCAACATGACTTTATTAACATTTTGGGTAAAAAGCACATGTCCGACAAACACAACCTAGTTTGACAAGAGGTCAGAGCTTAGCTCATATATCTACGTGTCCACAAAATAATAAATCAAGCTCATGTCAGTCAGTTGTCATTCTTCTCAAGTCCGATGGGTGAAACCTTCTCAGACAGACAGCAGTTTAAAGCTTCCGCAGCCCCTTTAAAGGCCCCAATCAACAAGTGTCAGTTTGGGGTCAGCCAGCAAGACGAGGCTGCCTACGTCCTCCTGCTGCAGGCGGAATATTCTGGAGAGACTGGCGAGTGAACCTCTGGTGCCTGGCTGCTGTTCATTAAGAGTATTAATGATTAACTGAGAGTGCTATTGTCCCCTCGGGCCCAGCTGTCCCTCCTTCGCCGTTGATCCACTCCGATGCCTCTGAGCCACTAAACTGGCTCCATTCATGTGCTAAAGTGACAGCTGCTCCTCACATTCCGTAGAAAATTAACTGCAGACGCTGGGGGAAAAAAAACAAGCCGGGAGCAAATGAATAATATTTGACAGATTTCTTTTGTCTTTTCTTTTAAAGGGATGGATTGGCGATTAAAGGGTGGATCGGAAGGATTATTTCTGGCCTGTGCGGTAATAGTTAAAGAAGCGGAAGATGGGAAGGAGGGGGTGCAGATAATATTTGCTGTGTTGGTACTTAGTCACTCAGGATATGTGAGTCAAGTGAACTCAGCAAATGTGCTGTTGAGATGAAAGCCAATATACAGTATCAATGATCAATTAAAGGTGGAGTCTATAAAAATGCAGAATCAGCATTGTTGAAAAATGTAATCCTACTCTCTGTAGAGTGATTTATTTTGTCACCATTAAAGATATACCATGCAGAATATACCTAAAAATCCTAAATATTTAGAGATCAGTCCCCTGCCTGTATTTTCTTATCATTTTGCTAGCTTCTGGGCACAGCGAGCCTGGTTTCACTCTGAAGTCGTTGAAATCAGGTGCTTGGGCAGCGGCTTGCGGCCTCAGAAACCAACAAAAAAAGGCGTTCTTTAACGTCGGAATGATACATGGCTAGTTGCCGTTATAGTTTAACGACATCCGGCAGTGTCAGAGGGAAACACAGCCGAACAAGGACGAAAGTTAAGGCAGCAAAAGTCTGAGTGGGGTGGGTGTGAGGGGTGGTGGATGGGTCACTGACTTTCACCCGAGCTAGCAGTGTTTGCATCCCGTAAGATTCTAAAGCCAGACCCTGTGCTTTTTTCCTAAAACTAACCACATGCTTTTGTTGCCTAAACCCAACCATGTGTGTTTGTTATTGAAGGAAAAGAAAACGTCAATTTGCGGTTTAAAAGAGACTGTATGTGAAAACGGAAGTGTATCTTGAAAGAAGACAATGCATGTACCGGGCAGAACTTGACACCACGTCCCAGAACGTCAACAGCTAACTCACCCAGGGTACCTTGCAGGTTGTAGGTGGTTGTGGATAGTCCATGACCAAAACTTCAATATGTGATAAAGTTGGAGTGGGAATGTGTTAGCACAGCACACAGGTAAGGTTGTGACTTTATAAAAAGCTAGCAACCAGGCAGTGATAGCAGACTTCGAAGAGGAAGCTACGAAAATCGTGGACACAGCACCAAAAAATGCTAATATAGCAAGGCAAGGCACTGAGCGTTCATTCCAAAACGATAGTGAATCTGGGGTTGGCTTTCACTTTTTCTTGAAAGCAATGAAGGAGTGGTTGAAGAACGACGTGCAGTTTTTTTCGTTGTCTGTTGGACAGATAGATGCAGGCGGTTAGCTTAGTTAGCTCGCTTTAGTAACAATTCACTATCAGCCGAACTAGCTCGCTGTCCTTGTGTGAGACATAACGTTTGTGACGGTAGATGAGAGACTGTGGATGGAGCATATTGAATATCGCTGTCTGCATGTTTACATGTTCATGCTTGCTGAACACATGTATTGATAAAGTATTGGCTTCTTACTCACTAAGGTTTAATGTCACTTACAGTAATGAGTGTAGCTGGGTCCATGTCATTGGTCCGACAGCCCATTGGTCCGACATCCCATTAGTCCGACGGTCCGCGGTGCTGAACGGCTCCCGGCGGGCGTATTTCTGCCTTGATGGTGCGCCGTGACCGGCTCTGGGTCAGCTGGGAAAGGCTTGAGGCGAAGCAGGCTCACAGCTTATGTGTTTGTCACTTTCTTTTTCATTTTAACCCACACTATGATCTTTTCCTGACCCTAACCAAGTGGTTTTTGTGCCTAAACCTAACCAGACCTTAACCACAGGGCATCATGATGATTTCGGAACGGACTTCAGAACAATGGGTTTAATATGGTCGGAACAATGGGATGTCGGACCAATGGGCTGTCGGACCAATGGGCAGTTCCCGTGTAGCTGCTGTCAAATCGAGTCATTTTCGAGTTATTTTCACTTTGTTTCCATTGCGGCCGCTCAGCTGTTTGCTAGTAACCGCGTCACGTTGTTGTGTGTGTAGATGTGTGTAGAGGAGATCAGCGCCGGCACAAAAGAACCAATACCGTTAGCGCTTATCAATACTACGGTCTTTAATAATTTAGCTCCGGGGCTAATTTAGTACCGGGTTTTGGTACCCATCTTTAATCAAAACACAAACGAAGTGAAGCTTGTAGAAATGAAAAAAAAGTTTGCAGCGGCTGCCCGTACCAGGAAGTGCGGAACGCTGCAAGTGTGTGCTCCACCAATCAGTGTTCTTCGGCAAACAGCCCCGCTCCTCAAGAACTGCGGGTAATCTGAAAAGTCCTACCCCCTACTAGGTATTTTTTCCAGGGTAAAGTTGGGGGTGAGGGAAAGTTTTTTACCCGGGTAATTTCGGAGGAAACGCACGGAGGTTTTTCAAAATTCCAGGTAATTGATAAAAATTCCTGCGGTGGAAAAGGGGCTAATGTTACGTTCCCACAATAGTAGCTTGCAGTGACAGCAATTTATGGAGGAAGGGCCAAGTTTGAGTGTTTACAAACAGTAACCGCCTTTGATTTCCCTTCCAAAAACTGGCATATCATTTATCATATCTGACTGTAATCAAGAAATAAAGGTGGGTGTTTTTTACCTGGATGGGACTTTGACTTGAAAGGTGCCGCTGAAAAAAATAAATAAAATTACACAAATGGTTATATGTATTTTTGTGAGTGTTTATGTATGTAGCACACATGCTCCATGTAGCCTGTTGTAGCAACCATTTAAAACTCCTGTCTGGAGTCACATATGTGGTCATTAGTCACTGGCATTTGTGCAAAAGGAGCAATACAATGAACAATATGAGCTTTCAGATGCTGTGCCCTCTTGTATTGTTTTATAACATCTGCAGTAAAGAAATCAAAGCCGGTTTATCTTTCCGCAGGGAGAGGACTTTAATTGGACCTTAAAAGGCACCGCTGGTGTTTTGCTGGCATCTGCAGGTCTTGCACTGTGAAGAATTGTTACTGTTTCACCTGGGAACAATTATACCATCTTGTCTGTAATCAGTTGAGTGGTCACAGATACTGTATGTGCATGCTGTGGGAGTGCAGGGCTGTGTTACTGAGCAGCATATGGTCTTACTGTCCCGTTTCCTTGTATTTGTACCCCTTAGAGACAGGTGGGATCTAATTACTGGTAACATGATGGTTGTTTTCCACATCTCTTTCAATTAAAGGGTCTCTTTTTATCTTTGTTCATGGTTTTTGCACAAGTAAACACATACTTTACATTCCACTTTTTGTGTTCCTGGATTTTTACAGAGGTGGACAAAATAGCACCTTCCTTTGAGTAAATACCAAAGGCTTATAATTATTAGATTTTGCTCAGTGTGTTTGGAGGTGTTGGTAGAACTCAGTGGTTGTTTTTGAGGCTTGTAGTTAGCAGTGTTGCTCTCTCCACTGTGGTGAGGGTCTACTTGTGTTCCTCTTTGCTGTATTTGCAGTATGTCGACATCAATTTTGAGACTTTTCCTCTTGCCACATTTTACACTTTTGTGACTGATGCACCAACTGTGAACTCAGGCAGTAACCAGACTCTTCTTTAAAACTTCTTTAAACGGTTACTACATCAGAGTACTCACAAGAATATTAAATTATGCTAGTTTCCTAATTGTGAATATCCTCAAATAACTGCATTTACGTCATAAACATTCAAACATACATTAACACATAGGTGTTCAATTATAAGATGAATGTGTAAGGGACTGTTGCTTGCAATTCCGTGAACTCCTCCCTCTGAGTCTTTGAACTGAGGCCAAGGTGAATCCAGTGTGGATTGACCCTTTCCTTGATACCGACAAGGGATATAATAGGTATCGAAACCGATTCCAGTTGTAAAACCATTCCAAATTGTCTAAGCTTATCAATTCCTTTTCATCGATGCCGGCATGTTTTTCTGACATCTGTGTATTGTCCAGCAATGATGACAAACGTATGCGTCTATACTGCAGGAAACTTGCAACAAGAAGGGGTCATGGCACAAAGGAAGAAACTGTCCAAAGTGTGGCCTCATTTCACAAATACTGATATACTTGTTTTGTGTATTTGTTTATCCTCGAACTTAGGAGAGCAACCTTCAGTGCTTTGCAATCTCATAACCAGTGTATAGATGATGTTGAACTGCACCACTTTGACCTGCTTTGCTTTAGGTCTGTGCCTGATATAGGTCTTTAAGTCTCTTGCATTGGCCCAGGTCTGAGTCTGACTCACAGTCCCTTTGCCGTTACAAAAACAAAACAAAACAAAAAAACGCTCTTTTGTTTGTCAGACCTGTTAAATGCACGAAATTCAGAGCATGAGTTGTCTAGATATGGTTCTCAGCATGGAGGTGGCTGAGCTGGGGGCTAGCAGCTAACTGTACTAGCTCTGTAAACAGTGCTAAACAACAGCGACAGTGCTGATGGAGCTAATTGGATTAACTAGGGAGGAAGCGGAGGATGGGCACTGCATTTCTGCAACAACGTCACTAATACAGCAGCGGTAACTGCTGTATTAGTGTAGTGCAAAGCAGCAGCAATGAACTTGCCAGGGGGATTCACACATGCATGCATGGCTGGACCAGTTTACATAAGCAAACTGCGGAGAAGCTGGGGTTACATCACACGCAGAGGTAGTGTGACTTCAATCTGTGTTCAGGACACCATTACTCTGCTCAGAGCATCTTAAGCTGACACATATGCTTATTGGTGCGCCATAATATGACTCATCTATGTATCTGCCCCGTTAAGAGTGGTTTACTAAAGTCACTGCCCGAATTACTGCATCAGTTTTAAAGTCAGCAAAGTTTTGTAATGTGGTTAAGACAGACAGTTCTTTTGACTAGATCTTCATCAAGTCTGACTAAAAGACACTTAACTGCCTGCAGTATAAATACAAACGCTGACTGAAAATGACTAGACGAAACCTCTAATATTCATTGGAAAAGCTGTCCCTTACCATCTTTGTCTGTGATGATGAAATTGGTATTTAATACTTTATTATTACTGTTATTTTGTCAAAGCATCAAAATCTGTGTGTTTGTGTATGTTTGTGTATGTGGAGCAGTGGTGGTTTGGTGAAAGCCTGGCGAAGGGTGTAGAAGAACGGGTATTTCTGCATCTGTGTACATGTTTTTTTTTGCGAGTTTGCACGCAAACACACAATGAAAGCTCCCTTACAAAACTTCCTCTTCACGAATTCAAAATAATTTTCGGTTTCCTTAGAAAACCAACAGACACGCTACCTTGGCATGTTTTACTTTACACCTCCTGCTGATTACATCACCACTGTGGGTGGTTACGGATATCACATCTAAATACTTTCCAACAAAGGAATAGCTCCATTTAAGAGACGTTGTGTGTGATACAGTAGGCCCCAACCAGCTGTTCAACCTCCCCTATCCATACATCTCTCCTCTTTTTGACAGGAAGTATGTAATCTCATACTTGTACGAGGCAGCAGTGGGAAATATTTTACTCTGACGTCTCAGAGGAGAGAGGGAGAGACCACCGGAGGCTGGGCATCACAGCAGGGTGCAGCATTATGTTGCATATGACTGATTAATGGCAGAGTCCTTTACAGCGGTGCACATGAGCAGCCACCCGCCAGTTTGTGACGAGTGACGATAAACATGGGCACACCTTCCATGACAGGAAAGAGGCCAATGAGGTGGTCCCTGTTAGAGCCAAAGGTGTGTGTGTGTGTTGGGGGCCCAGGGTGTTTTGACTCCTACCTCCCATGGCAATTCCCAAATACAAAACTGTGCTTTCAGGAAATGAAAAGTGTACCTGGTGCTTGTGTCTGACATCATGTCACAGAATGTCACGTTTTCCTCTCGGGTTACTTGAGGCTGTTACTAAGTCAGTGAGGCTGGTCAAATAAGGTTAATATATACCCTTTTACCTCCAACTGATGCAAACACAGTTTTGCTTTCCCTTATCCTGCGCTTTACGACTATGCAAAGCAAAGACGTCAAGCACAGACCTGAGCAAAGGGAGTACTGCCTTTCAGCCTGGGATTGTGGTCGGTCTTAACAGCCAACGGTTTACTGCTGGAGAGAACATAGAGGTGGCTGTGTCCATTCGACTCTGTATGCATGCACGTGCACCCACCCGCAAAAACACACACAAACACACACCAGTTTGGTTTGTGGCATATGCGATGTAAATACTTATTTTTCATAGATGTGTGTGTGTGTGTGTTGGAAGAAATGCTGCTGGAGAATTAATTAAAAAGTCATTACTGCCATGGAATAACTGTGAACTTTCATTTCGCTGGTTTAGTAAATACACACGTTGTACTGCAGATGTTTAAACTTAGTCATGTCTGTGATAGACACTTTGCATACTTTAAAGGTCCAGTGTGTAAGATTTATCGGGATTTAGTGGCATCTAGTGGTGAGGACAGCAGATTGCAACCAGCTGAAACTCTTCCCAGTTAGGATACCTTCATTGCTCATTGTTCAAAAGAGTTTTACTGGGAGCCGAATTATCCACAGAGGCCTCCTCCTCTCCAAAACAAACAGACCAGTGATTTAAACCAGTAAAAAAAAACAAATGAAGCAGTTTCACGTCACAAATCAGTGTTTTTCAAATGTAGTTTGGCTTGTTGCAGACCACCCGCTAGCTCAACACCTGCTTATGTGTGCTCACCTTTTTTCTCTGATAACTTTAAATCCAAACGTTCAAACGGTTTTTATCAGGAGCCAAATTATCCACAGAGGTCTTTTCCTCTCCAAAACAAACGGACATGAATGGTCTCATTTAGAGCCAGTGTCGGGTTTGTTTGTTCTGGGCTACTGTAGAGCGAGGTGGTGCAACATGGTGGACTCTGCGGACGAGGGCTAAGGTAACAAAAACAGCATGAATCTTGTTTTCAGGTGATTATTCACAAACGAAAGCAACTTACTTATTTCATTATATTTCTGTATATATTCCCCCCTTAATCCTACACATTGGACCTTTAAGTTAAACACCCCCCACCCAACCACCTTTGCATGGCATATGTCTCAAAAAGTGTCCAATCTGAATAAGAATCTTTGATTTATAATCTCTCCGAGCAACTCAAGACTTGAGAGCAGAAAACAAGATAACATGTCTGTGTGTGTGTATATGGGTGTCAACTATGTAAACACAACTGAAAGTTTTTATCAGCGCTACACCTGCCATTGACAGATACCACGTCACATGTGCGGCAGTAAATGTACACTTTATGAGTTAGAATTTAAATAAAGCAGGCCCATGTGCTCCGTCATGTTCACACTTTGAATTAAGAAACCAATCACTCAACCGGCCTTCAGCAATGCACACAGACTGAGCTGAGAGTGCAGCTGTGTTCCTATAGATTTACGTCGAGCTCTGCGCCGTGGGTGTGTTAAATTTTGCGCACACAAAGTCTTTGACTGGAACCAGAAGAGGATCTGGGTTGCAGGGAGCAGGATTTGACATCAACTTACTTCCTGTCATTGACTGCGGGTCACATGGTGAGTGCGTGGGCGCTAAATAGTGGAATGCATTAAAGGGGTGAGGCTCTTGCCACCAGGCACACACACACACACACACACACACACACACACACACAAAGGGAGTGATAAAAATATGTAGAATCATTTTCACACCTCTGCTTTGATACACACTTGCATTACACACATGCACACACACTGACAATGTTTTGACTGTTGAAAGTTCAGGCTGGAGAAGGCGCTTTCTGAAAGCTTCGCATTGACTCGAGCCATGCGCCCTGGGTCAAACACTCAGTTCACGAAGTCAAGGTGGTATTTAGGCAACAACAGTCAGATCCAGAGAGAGATAGAAGAGTTCAACGGTGCAGCAGTAAAAAAAAAAAAAAAAAAAAAAAAAAAAAAAACATGCGAGCATGAGGGAAAAACATGCGCCTGCATCCACCCACACACATGCACGCACCCACACTGTGCAGCGTGTGTCCAACATTCTGTTTCCCACTGTTATAAATCTTTGTGTGTTAATGAAACTTTGTCATCCAATCAAATCACTCACAGGCCATGCAGACATCCCCGCCCCTTTTTGTTGCTCCTGCACTGCTCTGTTTAATCCCTCTGTGTGTGTGTGTGTGTGTGTGTGTTGGACTCTTACAGCTATAGGCTAACATTTATACATATGAAGCATTTCAAGTTGTCATCCAAGGTGTGACATCCTCTTATCAACAACCTCAAAGGCACAACCGTAAACTACCGCTTCTCATTTTAGTCGCACAATAATTGATTGTGTGCGAGTGCGAGTGCTTGCTTCCCTTGTTAACTATTCTTCAGCATAACTTGAACTGAAGACTGGCACATATGTATTCATCTTGCACTTCGACAACCTCCCTGAGAAAATCAAGGGACCTTTAAACATAACCACGCAGCTACAGTTATACTTTATTCCACATTTCAGTGGATTAAAACAGAATTTTGTAAGGGAGCCCAAAGTATATCACGGTAGGCCGCTGACACCCTATGTGGCCCCACTGTAAGGACTGCTCCAGACACACACACACACATGCACATGCACACACGTGTGCCAATAGTGTGGCCTTGATGTGGGCTGGTGTGCTGCGTCTGCTCTGAGTGTCTGCAGCTGGAGGCCAAGGCTGCTAGAGGAGAGGAGGAATGAAAAAGGAGAAGAGGAAGGATCAAAAAGAGAAGAAGAAGATACTGGGGTAGAGAAGAAGACAAATACAGGGGGTTGAGGAGGAGAGGAAATTATCATAAGGAGGAGAAAGAAAGTGAAAAAAAGAGTGTGGAGTAGTTTAGGTTGGATCAGTAGGAAAATTATTTAGCGCTACAAGAATGAGGAGAAGTAGATAATATGATGAGCATGAGGTGGAGGAGAAGGATGCGGCGGGAGGCAAACAGTCCAGAGGGGTAGAGTTGTGGTGAAGTGTGGCAACAGTCACAGACATGGGCTGGGAGGCTGAAAATGGAAAAAGTGACACGTTTTAGCACTGCAAGAGGGCCCCCATTTGAGGTTGTGTGTATTTGTGTGGGTGTGTCTCTCAGCTGCTGTGTCCTGGTTTTTGGTTGGGCGGTCCAAAAAGGCCGCACCAGGCCATACGAACTATAACGGCACTCGCTGGATGTACAGAGCCAGGCCAGACCAGATTAACAAAATATGTCAAACAGCTTCCGTTGATTGTTTCATTCATAATACTGTAAGAGGAAGAACATAGACAGTGGTTAGGGATTGCGAAATCTCACTGAGCAGAAACCCCCTGTCATTCTGTCATAACTGCACATCCAAACTGTTGTTTACATGGGCGGACTATTAGATGTTGTGCCCCTGGGCACAGATATGCAGAGGGCCCCACCACCTTTCCTACACAGGGGCAAAACACACAGAATGTATATTGGTTTTGTGTATCTTTGTGGTTATTTTGCCTGCCTTTCTAATTATTTTGTTTTTCCTTTGCATCTCTTTGCGGTCTTTTTAAGTCTCCCTGGTTGGTACGTGTTAAGGCCCAGACACATCAAACCGAGTTCAAAGAACTAGCATCAATGAAAGCTGTTGAAAACTGTTGCATCGCCTCATGTCGCCTGTGTCTCAGCCAAAATGTTGCATGGGAATGCACCGCAAAGACTACAGCTGACAGCTAACTCTCCACACCAGCAGATGGCAGTAGTCTGTATTCATAACTTATTCATCCTGATGCTAGTTAGCCACTTAGCACACTGACAACACAATCCAGTGTTGAAAGAACAAAGCATATTTCAATGTCAATGGCTAAAGAAAACTAATCTTACCGTATGTAACAAGTTTGTTTTGGTCTCACTCCAACTTGACTTTAGCTGTTTGTTTACTTTCCTCACTTCCGTTTCTCCTCTTGTGCACTGAGCTAAACTGCAAGAGTGATTTCATTCACCTTCAGGCTCTGTAGTCACCGACATGCTGAATCAGCTGAAAAAAAGCTGATGCAGGCCGACAAGGGGTAACGGTGCGGGACACACCGCACCGACTAGGGCGACAGACACTCACCGATGATCTAATCCATCCATGGCTGTTAAGGACACATCTGTATGAAATACTAGCTATTTTTATTGTCTATGTCTAAGCTCCAGGATGTGATCTACTTTCCTAATGCATCACTCATCGCAGTGGTTGTCAAGTCAAAAGGTCACAGTGTGAGCCGTAACATCCTGACCCAGCCATTAGCAAAGTTCTGTTTGTCTTTCTCAATATCCCCCAGTCTTTTGGCAATATGTTGTTCCCTTCTGAATAAGAATATACAACATTTCTTGTGATGTGCTGTAGAGCTATCGTTTAAGTCAGCACTCTTTAAGGAATATTTCACCCACAAAATCACCAGTTGTAAATCAGTTAGTCATGCTGTGTTACCTTGAATTTGTGAAGAAAACTTTGTCTTTCTCACATGCGTCCATGGAAAATGGTGAACATATTGATTTATGGATTGACTGGGGACCAGGTTAACAACTGGAAAACTCATGCAGCCTCATGTGCACAGTCATCTGCACAGTACCTCTGAAACACATGCATTGAAAAAACAAACAAACAAGAAACAGTGTGTGTTGAAGTGGCTTTGAAGAGAGCACAGATAAGTTTCACTCTCAGATCAGTTTTAAATGGTAAGGTTTTAACTCAGGGGCGTACCGATCATATGACTGGATAAATGAAACTTATTATTCTGAATGAGTTGCATGAGAGTTTGTTAATGGATGCTTTGATCAAGTTTGCTTTGTTAAAAGCAGCCCCAAATCAGTCAATAAATCACTATGTTTGCTGTTTTCTGTGGAGGCGAGGTGAGAGAAACAAAGTTTTCTACACAGATTCAGGGTATCACAGCATGACTAATTTATCTACAAATGGTAATTTTGTGGGTGAAGTATTCATTCAATCCTTCATTTTCAACCATGTTTTTCAACCACCAGAGAAGAACAAGGCAAAATATAGAAATAAATTCTGATTATTTTTCTGAATTTAACTGTCTGTTATTGTGAAAACTAGGCAGTAAACCTCACCAGGCCTCTAAATACTGAAGACAAGCTCTAATAAGGGAAAATCACTCCTCTTGGAATTCATTGAAATATGCAACCTGCAACATGTGGCTGTGATTTAAAGGGTCACAAGCCAAATAAGTCTGGAACCACTGCCATACAACCATGCAATGCCATACCTACCATTAAATCTATTGAAACCTGCTCAGTTCACGAAGCCAGTGGTGGACTCTGTCAAATAGATGATGCACTGACCCCATCTAAAGGTGGAAAGGAAACTTGCAGGTTTTGTGAACAGAGCCTGCCTCATACAGTAAAGGTACAAAAGAAAACAGTTTTTTTAGTAAAAGAATATTAAGTTTGAACATTGCATATTTCATTTTTTACTTTTGTTTAAATCATTTTGGACTGCATTTATTCTCTTGTTAAATTTGTGAGGTGGATTTGTTTCCAACACCACGAATAGATGACTCCGTGTCATATTCGCCAAATCATGTGTCCAGGCCAACAAATAGGCCACTGTACTGTTGATGTGATAAAACCTCGCTTTAATCAGGTTCCCCTTGCAAATGGGCATCCCACGAAGAATGGGCAGCAGAGAAAATAATCACTGTATTAAATGGTGCCATCACCAAACTAGGCACTCATTTACTCAACCTACAATGCCCCAATTCATTCACTGCACAGTTCAGTCCCAAGTTTCACCACATCCTTTCAGAGGATGACCATGCAGAAAAAAAGCCACTGAGCGGACATAGTGAGTGTTTAAGTGTTCAGCATGTGACTGTTATGTGTCTGTTGTTTGAACTTTGAGAAAAAACGTTTGAATGATTTCTATTAACATATCTATAAAAAAATAAAACCCACTTTCTTCATGTGAAAATGTCTTTTATAGAGACTTATGCCTAGAGTTAGACAGACATTGGTTGTGGCACAAGCAAGTCTTTGTTTTGCAGCAATGCAAAACAACTTGCTGGACAAAAATTGACAACAGATTTCCCTCTGCTTTTTTATCATGGAATACCCCCCCCCCCCCCCCCGCAATATCTCCCCCAGGGCTGAAAAATAATATATAAGTTACGTCATTGTACGTCTCTCTGGTCTCGATGAAAATCTGTCTTGAAGGCATTTGAAAGGTCAGTGATACTTGTGTCCATGTCAGAACAACAGTCCATTTAACCCCAGTATCTGTTTTTCTGTCTTTCTGTCCTCTAATTCCAAGACTACCAAATCATTACTGACAGGGTAGCTGATTGCTGACCGTTACCAGCTCTGTAACTTAACCAAACTGAAAGACGTTAGCTCTCTGTGTGTCTGCTTTTCTTTGTTTCACAGCCTGAGGGACTGAAGCAGCAGGCAGCTGGTGTATTCTAATGTAAAGACTCGACTATCCTTTTACAGTTTTTATGTCTCAGTTTCTCTTTGACAGAGTAAAACCCTCAGCCTTAGGGCAGCTCTGTGTGTGTGTGTGAGGACCATGCTGTGCTGTGTCCCTGCCAGGTGGACCTCGTCTTCCTCCTGGTGTCACATGGGAGGGGCCTGGCTACACGCAGACTAAAGGCAGCTCCTCTTATTTCCCTGGCAAATGTTGTCACCACAACCAGTCACATTTCTCTCCTCCTCCTCATCGTACTCCTCCACCTCTTTTTTCTTCCACTCCTCTCCTCCTTCCTACATCCCTCACTCCCTGCCTGCCTGCCTGTCAGAAGTCCCACATATCCCTAGAGGATAAGATGCCATGGAGGCCACAGGAGGAACAGCGCTCTACGTCTGCTCTGTTCTCTTCATCCTAACAGGTGAGCGCTCAGTTGCCGCGGAGGGATGATTTGCTTGAGTTGTCAGTGTTGCGTTGGTGCAGCTATAGCAGTTGCTGTGGTTGCTGTGTTTGCTTGGTTGGCAGGGTAAAGCTGAGGGTGAGTTGAGGAAGTTTTTTGTGGTGTGCAGTAACAAAATGTTCACTTGTGAAATCTTTTGTCTTTAAAAGATTCAGGTCAGGGAAGCAATAATGAAACTGGGTTACAAAATTAAAAACAAAAAAGGATCCCTTTTGGCACGAGACGTGAATTCAGGACTTTCATTGTATGTTTCTGTAAAAAGTCAAACTTCCAAAAACATACATTGGTCTATGAGTTCTTTACACAAAAGCACCTCAACCTTTTTCAGCCTTTTTCAGTGTAAGGTGGAGTCTGTAAAGCATAATTTTAGAGTCTGTCATGGTTTGTTTTGCATGTCCTTTCCATAGTCATCGCCGTGTGACTTTACAGGATTAGCTTCTCTACTGTTGTCGGCTCTAAGTAAAGACATCAGGTGGCTGTCGGTGGAAAGAAGAAGTGACCCAGGCCACAGCTCTGTGACTCAGTGGTACAGACAGATACCAGCGTTTGTCACATGACCAGATAAATCTAACAGAAAAAGCCCCTAAAAACATGAAGTCTCACCTGCTGTGATGTTTGTATCATCAACCCTCCTTGAGGAGCTCTATTTGTCTTATCTGAAAGAGGACAGAAGATGGTGGCGTGTGGACACGGACCGGGAGACTTTGTTTAGTGTCCAAACAACTTGGATGTGTGTGTGAGGGTGATAAGAGGCAGGTGCTCCTGGGTCTCCACACAATAGTTGTTTGAATGTGTGTGTGTGTGTGTGTCCACTACGTGAAGATATCCTCTCACCTCAAAAGCCATTGTCACTGTAATCTCCTTGGTATCACCACAACAATATCTGTGTTGTTTGGGGACAACAGTGAAGGAGCGGGCTCGGCACACTCCTCCTCATTCTGTCTTTTCACCGGATCTCAGCTGGTGTAAACACAGGCACACTCCTGCTACTGACAACACACACACACACACACACACACAAACACACACACAGAAACTAGCCTGCAGGCCTGTAAGAGTGGAACGTGTCGATGGGGCGTCTGCTCTGCATGCATTATTTAGGAGATGACACCAGACACACAGTGAATCTATTGTGATTAGCAACATGGACAGCAGTCACCAGGGACCTGGTTGACACCAGCTGGACGTCCCCGGGGAGGAAGTGTGGATGGGTCAGTGGGGAGAGGGGTGACAAAGAAAAAAAGAGATTACAGAGATAGAGATGTGAGGAAGAGAACAAAACTAACTTCTCAAGGTTTCCCCTCGTTTTCATTCAAGATTTTACTGCATGAGATGTAAATTATGTGCGATCATATAGCAAATTAACAGCCTTTCATGAATAGTTCTTCAAGTTTTTTTTAATGCTGAAATGGAGCAGGAGACGGTACACGGCCAGAAGTGAGACAAAGGGACACAAGTTAGAGAAAAGTGAGAGGTTTTTAGTGAGTTTGTTTCACAGTAACTGCCTACTCACATGCTGGCGTTTAACACAACCTGGCATCCAAACACAGTCGCTCACTTTTTAACTTCAAACTGTCAAAAAAAAAATCCCAGAAAATAAAGTTTACAGTTGTCAAAAATGCCTGTAAAACAAAACCACCAGGTCGTAGCTCTGATATGATATTAATGACCCTTGAACTCATGGAAGATACTTTCAATTGAAACAGTAGCTGCTTAAAAACAATCATACCTCCTCCCACTCTTGGTGTGTTTACTTCTCCAACTTGTTTTTTAGCTGGTTACCAGTGAATTAACTGCCCTGGCAACTACCGAGTGCTTCAACAGAAGACAAGGTGCCATAGATCAACACTTATCGAGTGACTTCAGGCAGCCCAAGTGTTTGTTTTGCGAGTCGGGATCAAAGAGACAGACCTCGTCCTTGTCTGACAACAATGACACTCTGTAGTGAGCTCGGTCAATATTAACTCACCACGGTTTCAGGACCTGGACACCTTAAAGACGAGGATATGGATTATGAGATTAGGCAGACAAAACAGGACTGGGTTCATCTTTGAATGAAAATATATCTGTTTTGCTTTCATATTGTCACTAACACCCTCCCTAATCAGTAGCACAATATGAATAACAATGTGAATTTTAATCGACTCACTTAATTCCTATGTTTACAACTTTACGAAAACTCATTTCGGCATACAATATGAATAAAACAAGACAAAAAAATACCGTAACATGAGCATCATAAATCCAATACCAGTGTTTTTAGGTGGGGGGACATGAAAAGAAGGAAAGAACGAATCAAAATAAGCAAAAGCAAAGCGAAACCAGTTTGTAAGTAAGTTTCTAGCCAAATTCTAACCACATATGTTTGTTCATTTGGACGACAAACTTTTGTAAAACGATATCACAATATGATCATATCATCACAGCAGAATTTGCTGTCTCCCTCTTTGGAGCATTTTAGCATCTGTTAGCTCATTGTTTTGGTTTTACCTACAAGAACGTACTATTTTGGTTCCCTCCCACCACCAGCACTCTCATGGATGCCAGTTCCAGTTGCAGCAGGCAGCTGTTTCCAGTGACTACAAATCTTACTGTCTGTACTCTGCCTGTTCAGCCTCTGTCAGCACCAAACAGCAGGCGAGCCGAGCCAAGCATTTAGCAACTAAAGAGACAAATATTTACTTCAGGAGTTGGTGGAGACCAAAACAGAGATAAAAGGGGAGTGAATATTGGAATTACACTGTGTCGTGTGTCCAGAGACACAATTTCAAATAAATGATGCTACTGCTAGGTGTCTGCTGGATGTGTTAATTGACATCTCTTGGCTAACACAATAGCCAGACCAACTTTATATGTCGCTTGGTACGCTGTAAAAAGTGTCCAAAAAGTCAGTTATTGCAGGATGAATTGGTGCCATATTGCTTTAATTAGAAACACTGAATGCATTTACTTTTTTGATATGGAAATTGTCACTTTTAAAGATATTAATTATGGGGTATTGGCTTCCTAAATCTTGGTCTCTTCATTTATCTCCATCCCATATTTATTTAGATTTACAGGGAGAAATTAACACTTGGGAAACAGAAACACACTCAGTGATTAACAGACGCTCTATGGAAGCTTTGTGTTTGTTCATACCTTAAACAACCCAGTTATTGTGCAGTAACTCTCTTTGCTTCCCTCCTTCTCCTCCTCTTCTTTTCCCTGCCAACTCCTCCAACTCAGAAGTCAGCTCTGAGTTCATCCACATCCCGACATTGGTCCATCATGGTATTGAAGGGAAGTCCGTGCTCCTGTCTGTTGAGTCTCGCTTCCCGCTGGATGAAGTTGAAATCCAGGGAACTTGGTCCCACACCAGGCCAAGCGGCACCAGAACCACGTTGGTGACGTTTACCAAAGAGACTGCAATCACTGACATGACGTACCGCAACCACCTCCTCTTTAGAGAACCCAATGTTTCTTTGCTAATCCGGAAATTAAACCAGGACGATGAGGGGGATTACCACCTGACCCTCAACATACAGTTTCATAACAAGACAGGGCTGGTTATCAAGGAGGAAAGAACTGTGCATGTAACAGTGGACGGTAAGTGTTTTCCCATCACATGTCATAACGACCAATTTGATGTCATCTATAGACTCATCCCTAACCTCTTCTTTCCTTTTACCTCAGTCCCTGTGTCCACTCCAGTCATTGAGAAGAGCCCATCATATGCAGTTGTTGAAGACAAGGCAAATGTAACCTGGGCTTGCTCTGTCGAGAAAGGAACAAGAGTTGTGTTCCAGTGGCTAAGGGACAACGTTGCACTAGGTCCAAGTGACCGATACCACTTCTCCCAAGACAACTCAACATTGTTAATCAGTCCTGTGAGAAAGGAGGACAAGGGAACGTACCACTGTGTGGCCAGCAACGCTGTCAGCCAGGGCCGACACAGCAGGGCCGTGGAGCTCAACGTCTATTGTAAGTAGATATACTCATCTGTATTATCTTTTCCCTTCTGCTCCTCTATCCCTGTTTCAAGGCAGGACGTTCTCACTCCTAACTCTACAGCACTACGCCACATGGAAGAAGTTTTTCTAGAATGTTTTCTGGCAGTAATCTATTCCTTTAAAACCAAACAATGATTTTTCTTCCCATCCTGAAGATATACTATGCAGGATTTCCCTAAAAACAAAGTATGGACTCTTTCAAAGTAATCCCTCTCAATTATCACTGTATGGGCATGTACCCCCACAGTGCTCCAAGAGATACAACACAGTAGAAATGCAAATATAGCAAGGAGAAACACCAAATGAGAGTGAATCTGGGGTTTGCTTTTACTTTCACCTTCGCTGGTGAGCGTATTTACAAACAGTAACCGACAATTCTGCGTAGTATACCCTTAAACAAGAAATCCCTTTCTGGCAGAAAGCCCTCTGGGCAAACTTCTCCCGACAACATGCTCTACATGGCTGTAAAGGAGGAAGTTGAGTGACGCATTATAAAGATCGTCAAAGTCCCCATTAGGGAGGTGGATGGATTGGTCAAACAAACACAGGACTTTCACCCAGGAGACCATTGCTCATGTCCTGCATGGTATCATAATGAACTCAACCTAAGTCACATACGTGAGTCCTTAAGTTACATCATGTATGTAACATTATGTATGTACATAACTTATGTACATAACTTACATTACAAATGTACTTTTTTATGACCCGAACTAGATTTTTTAAATAAAATCTGACAGGGTAGTTTTGGTTCCTAAATGAAACTCCTAAAATAAAGTGATATTCCCCAAAGTTTGCTTTTGAAAAGACACTGTATGCATGTACTGAGCAGAAACTGACACCTGCAGAGCTGATGCTATATGTAGAACATCATAGTTTGAGGCATAGAGGACTTCTAACCAAGCTGCTGTATCTGATGCGCTGGGAGTGAGAACATGTCGACCAAGACCACCTGTATCTGCAAATCTGGTTCCCATTTGGTTTCCAGAAATTCTGCAATGTGGTCCCTGTGAGAATCCAATCTTAAATGTTTTATAATATAAGGAGATGGATGTTGATGTCTCATAGCCAACAGCTTCTCAAGCTCAGAGAGTCTGGCATAACAGAATGCTGCTCACTCTGATCACTGTTTTTCATGTGAAAGTAGCTGCTATGAACGCCAGACTTGATAAATTACAGCAAAGAGAAGTCCATAATGCTCAGCTAATTTTACAGGGACTGGAATCAGATTTTGTTTTACCTCCCTGGTTGCCAAATCTCTAACATGGCAGGTGCGATCTTTATTTTACAAGCTGTTGTCAACTTGTACCTAAGCAGGATAAAACCTAAATGAACCAAACAGAGAGATACCACAAATACAACTATGCAGACATAGTAATAGTAATGAGTGAGTTTGGTGTCATTTCTTACACATGTAAGTCTTTTTTAATTTGGCACAAACTGGAACTAGATACAGTAACATGACAAGGTCAGAATAGCCTGTGGATTTCATGAAATACATAGAATACATCTATCTTTGTTTTTGCTCCTTCTTTGCACTGTATGAGATCATATGTAAATGTGTGTGAGTATCGGACTACTCTCTGACAACTATTAACATGTGACTGTTATGGACATTTGCATGGGAGCAGAGTTAAACAGAGCCCCTCTGTTCTACCAAAAAGTGTGTAGATACACTGATAAACTTTAATCTGAGGTTACACTCAGAGCCATGTGTTTTAATTCTTACAAAACTGATTTTTTAATGTATTGATGGGACCTAAAGGATGAAGTATATCTATCTATGGCGTGACAGAATTTTTTTCCATCCTTTCAGTCAGCGTGCTCAAACTGTGGGTGAGTCAATAACTTGGCACCAAGACTTGCAGCGCTAGTAAATTTAGCATCACCATCATTCCTGTTTGCATAGGCAGATCACGTTTGTGTTGCAGAAAGCAAAGATACTATCATTATATACCTCCCTCAGTTTTACCCTGTTCAGTGTCTTTTAATGCTGAAGTCTTTTTTTTAAATGTTAAAATATGACTGACAACTCACCAGGCAGTAATTATAATATATACTGGGGGAGACACACAACCCCCTCAATATTCAAATATGCTCAAAATGCCACACGTCACATTAATAACTGATTGGTATCACTCAGAGAACGAACAGTGTTCATGGATGGATTTCATTTTAGATAATGGTGATGAGAATTACAGTTCTTTGAAGGGAGACGGATATTATGGCTCTGCTCTAAAAGGCTTATCTTTTTCTTTTTAAGGGTGTAACCATGTTAGTCTGAGAAATAATCTAAGATAATGTTAAGGTAAAATTTGGATCAGATACGAACTTAGACATCCCACCAATATGGTTTCATTTTGCATGTGTGGACAAGGTTAAACAGAACTAAACTACTGAGTGCCACACCTAATGCACTGTAAACATTACACAAGGTGACATCATATCCCTGTGTTTTGTCAGTGAATTTACTACATGGAACTATCGCCTGTATGAAATGTGTTATGTCAATAAAGTTGCCTTGCCTTGAGTGCAGTTCATGCAACACTTAATATAGAAAACCTTTCATTGGCACAATTTAAAAAAACAAGATCAATGAACTTTTGCGCAGAACAGATTTTATCAAATCATCAAATTTATTTATAAAGCACATTTAAAAACAACCTAGGTTGACCAAAGTGCTGTACAATAAATGTAAAATCACAAAATAACAAAGTGCAGAGATCAAGATATGTAGCAATGTAATGTGTAGCCCCATGTACACAAGTCCAAAAGTAGAGGAACAAATTGGAGAGTGGAAATACAAAAGACTAAAAAAAGGGGATAATAGTTCAGGAGCGCTCAAAAGCTTTAGAGTAAAAGTGGGCCTTAAGTCTAGCCTTAAAAGTGTCCACATTTTAGTGCAAATCAGAATCAAAAACAATTATCTAAAATCATTTCAATGGAAAAATGTTAATGAATAGTAACAATTACAATTTACAACTCAGTTCACATCATTTCTATGCTTATAACCAGGGGCGTTGTAGTGGGTGAGACTAATCAGCTAGTCTTAAAAAGCGTGGAATGAAAAGATTGGTTTTGTTTGCAATTTTTAGTGCCAAGGTTAAATTAAAATTGGCAGAATAAATCGGTTGAAAGAGTGAACTTTGTATACACTGTACACAGAGTGCTACACCCCTGCTTACAACTGAAGTGTTTGGGTTGCCACTTAATCTTGTAATGTTATAGTGAAGTCTATCTTAACAGACTTAAAACAGAAATCTTACTTAAATACCTGGCTTAGACATGCTGGAGGGACACACCACTGTGACACCACAAGGAGAATCTTTTAAAATCTTAGAACATCATTTTTTGCCATTAAAATGTACTAAATTACATTAATATATATGTGTAACATGAAACATCTCTGAACGTTTTGTTCTTTTGTTCTTATGTCCGCTGGAACTGCTTTGTTCAATGGCAAGCACTCCTCTTTCATTTCCCCATCTGGACTCATCCTGTCAGCCTGTGTATTGAACCTATGACCCTGTGTTCAAAATATTTTGGCCACCGCTGCCCCACAGTGCATTAAGATGAGACAATTCATAGAAAAGTAGCCATTCTGTTTAATAAGTCCCATATCAGCAGCAAACTCTCATGTTTCTCTGCCCTACTTTTGGCCCCTGCAGATGGCCCCTACAACCTGGAGGTGAACTCAGGCCAGGGCCTGCGGACAGGAGAGGTGTTCACCATAAACCCCGGAGAACTGGTCTTCTTTGAATGTCAGGCTGACTCCAACCCACCCAACAGCTACGTCTGGATCTCTAAGAGCCGCAACTCCACCCAAGTCATCACCGAGGGCCCGCGGCTGGAGGTGCGCTCCTACAGACTGGCCCAGGCTGAAGAGTACCTGTGCCGCGCCTTCAACAACGTGACACAGAAGCAGGACGAGGCCCAGTTTACTCTGGTGGTGGCCAGCTTAGGAACAGGTGGGTAGAGGGTGGAACATGGCAAGAAAGAGCAAAGCGTGGGTAGATTTTGGGAATCCTCTGAGATAAACACTCTGCAAACAGTGCGTCATGCCAAAAGCAGAAGAGGTTTATGAGCGAGGAGAGCTGTATCTTGACAATGACAAACACCATGGCCAGCTTTGGGAACAGTTGTGTGGACAGAATACCGTAGCTGAAGCAGTGTGTGCACAACAGGTGAAAAGTGAAATCAGGTTATGGATATAACATGAAATATACATGGCTGTTACGAAACTGGAATTTATCTCTGTTGCTAGGCTCCAGCCCCTGCAGCCTGTATTAAAGTTCACTGGCTGAGAAAGTAAACAGTGGATAACAGCTGTTGTATTTGTTGACTAAGTTTTATAGCATGTGGAGTTTCTGTGTGCCCGAACGCGACGTTGATATGTTGTCCAGGTGACACTGAGAAAGGCTCACTGATGGCTACTGCTGATACTGGCTATGATTTAAAATGCTGTTTATTGAGTCAACAGAAGTCATGACAGCATCCATCTCTTATTGACATCAAATCTTATGGAGGTTAACAGAGAAGCCTCTGATAACGAACCCTTTAACAAGACTAGTCATGCAAGCTGCTGTATAAATCTGCAAACACCAGATCTTTAAGGTAAAAGCTAACATGAGCAGGCTAATATGCATAGTGACAATACTAACATGCTAATATCTATAAGCTAATATTTAACAGGTTCTACTGTATAATCATGGATCCCACTTTGTGACTGGCTAGTTCTTGACACAGAAGTCGAAGGGGTTAGAATTAGACCAAGGAGGTCATAGTGTAGGGCTAGTGCTAGCCAATCACAGCACAGTAGGGTATGACTAGTCAAGAAAAGCAGTGGCATTCATAATAACGCAATTCTACTTTAGTTTGACCTAATGGCATACTAGCATAAGCTAATTAGCAATGTACGACTAAGGGCTGATCGGATAAAATAATGGATGTAGCTGACATAATGTCACTCATCGCTTTTGTGTATTGCTGTTTTGAAGCCTCAAGTTCAGCACGTAGATCTATGATAATAGCTAGAAACTGTATGCCAAGATGGCGCCTTTTTGATCCAATGGAATTGCTTGCCTGGTGCATACACCTAAAAAAAGTTTCTGGGTTTAGTTCTGCAGTATGCAGCCCACTGAATATATGCAGTAGTGTTTCCTCCACTGGCCCCGTCTGCGCATTCCTGCTCGGCCCTGTCAACAATTTTACAGATGTGTCTTTTACACAGTGGCCTGTTTTTGCAGCAATACCGCGAGTGGACACTGGGAAAAATTATAAGCAAGGCTAAGCTGCTTTCCTTGGGGCCTGCATTGGCATTTTGGCCGTCGCCATCTTGAATTTTTGGAGCCAGAGGACACCATATTTGGATGAGAGGGTGGAGCTGTAGAAGAGTGAGGGCACAGACTGTAGTGACACCTGGCAGATGGCCTGTCACAACTGGCCCCACCTTAAATATGTGTAACTTTAAGCTTCAATAAAATGTAAACAGATGCGAATATAAAAATTCACCCCCCATACAGTTGTCATGAATGTTGAAAGCTTTAAAAACCCAAAGTGTTTTTTTGCACCAGGCCTTAAACATGTTTATTTCTGTAAAGTTGGGCATTTTAACATGGGGGTCTATGGGGTCTATTGACTACCTTTTGAAGCCAGCCTCGAGTGGTCATTTGGGGAACTTGAAACTTTATTTTTCAGCTCTGGAGATGACCGTTTGGCATTTGGTCATACAGCAATGTATTGGGCAAATCCAAATTCTGACCTGTTAATGGTGCTAGAAGAAGAGATATCACCAAAGTTATCTTCTAGGGCAGAGACCTCAAATATTAGCACCAAATTTTGCATAAATCCATGTAGCAGCGGTCAAGATTTTTCACAAAAAATGTAACTTCATGGAGGTGCTAGAGGTGAAGTCAGGGAGATGCCAAAGTCATTCAGATTTACCTGGGAACAATGAATGCATACCAAATTTCATGGAAATCCAACTGACCTTATAGTTGTTTGGACCAGTGTGGTTGACCACAGCTAGAGTGAATATTAATATCAGTGTCCCTTTGTGTATTTGTTTACAGGGAAAGAGAAGCACACCCAGGAGGGCAGCCCTGTCTCCCCTTTGGCAGCCATCACCGTCTGTTCTTTGTTCGTCATTGGCTGTATGCTGCTGTTCTTCCTCAGGAGAACCTGCCACCCTAAGAGAGGTAAGATGATGTCTTATTCTGCTGCTTTGACAAGACAGAGGTGTTTTTTTTTCTAACAATAGTTCTTAGAGTTCAGCCCTCACAGTTGGCCCTGCAACCTGTTTAACATGTTCCATCTTTGAAATCTACATGTCTATATGCTAAGATAACACTAACGGCTTGCTGCACCAAGATCTCACATATTGGGCTTTATAATGAATGTAAATATCTTGCAAATATTAGTCAAACTGAAGGTAACCGTGGCAAAGTAACTACTATATTTGAATAAGTCCAGTTCTGCATTTGTGAATAATTATTCCCCTGTCTCTTTCTGTCCATTATCAACAGTGCTCATGAGCATTTACAACAGGTAAGAGCCTTAAAATGAATACAGACATTGACAGTAATATTGTTAATATACATTACGCTTCAGCTAACAGCTTTATTTGCCTGTTTGCAGGCCGCTTTCAGAGCAGAAACGACCACATCGTTCAGGTAAGCTACTGCTTTTCAAAGGTTCTGTACACACAGCATTCACAGCATTAATATAGCAGCAGACCACTGTTTTCCATGTAAAGATATAGTGGAGGGATGGTGTCCCGAGCTGAGAATGAAGTCACATGAAATATCTTTGTGTTGTAACCCAAGCTTCTCTGTTTATTGCTGTGTTAGACACAGCAGGATGTGCATTTTAGAGCATGTGAGTCCTTGTGTTTAATGCCGTCTGACCCGTGGAGTTGTTGCGGAAGTGTAGTGCCCACCCTCTGCTTCCCCGCGGGTTAACACTGTTAGCCCTGTTAGCACTGTTACGGTTGTTAGCACCGTTTGCGCTTTATTCTTTATTCGGATCCCCATTAGCTTCCACAAAGTGGTCGCTAGTCTTCCTGGGGTTAATCTCTCAAGACAGATTCTGCAATTTACATTGTAGAACCTGTCGGCAGCCCTGTTTCAAAGACAACTAGAGAGGGGGGGAGGGCGGGGCTTTGAGTTTGAACGATGCTGCGCTTTAGCCAATCACAATGGAGGGGGCATGGCCGAGATGTGCAGGTGTCCCCAGGAAATGTGTACCTACAGAAACAGTAAGCTCTGCGTCCATAGCAACCGCTCCACCCAAAACGACGTCTCGTCCAACGTGAAAATTTTTTTTTTGTCCAGCGGATGTCTTAGTTACAACATGATTGAGCTAACTGGAGTAATTTCATGTCGTATCCAACAACGGGAGGCTTTTAACAGATGACGTCCTGATGTTAGCTTTGCTAACTGTCCCTGTCAGCTGCAGCCACTGCTGCTTTCTAGACATCGTGATTTCCCATAACTGAATAAATACCACACATAGCAACACAAAGCTGCTTTGCTAGCTCAATCATGTTGTTACTAAGATATCCGCTGGAAAAAATATTTTATTCACGGACCGTTTATTGAGTTATTACCTTATTTTTATACAGTCTATGGTTATTACAGAAACCGCTAATGGCTAACGTTAACAGCTAACGGTTAGCCCAGCTAATCTACGATGTTATTATTGTTATTATTTACAAAACGTGCACACAGAAATAGTAACGTTTGTTCAGTCATTGTGTTTATAGACTTAACAAACATCAGATTAGTCTACATGGTGATATAGTGACGTGAAAAATGTGATATAAACCAGCAGAGTTTAGCTATATAGCTAAACTCTGCTGGTTTTCTACCCGAAGTATTTGTAAACAACACAGCGATTGTAGTGAAGGGCGTGAGTGATCACCGAGTCCCCTCCACTTCCTTTAGTCGAAAAACTCCGGGCTGTGCCTCCAGAGGTAAAGGAAGAAAAAAAAAGTTTTTATTTTATTTTATTTTTTTTTACTGATGGATTTCCAGATTGTCCTGGGGTCAACTCACAAAACAACATTAAAAGTACATCAATTTGAAATCACACAGATTCTAATATTCTCTGATTGTCATATACAGCTCATTTAAGAGATGCTTTTTCCTGCTTATCAGGGACACCCACATTAAAGAGCATGTCTACATATCTCACATCATGATATTTTGAGGTGATCATAGGGTTGAACAGGGCCTTGGTTTTCCATTTAACTGAAAGTCATTCCCAAAAAACTGGTTTGAGATAGGAGGAGTTTAAAGCAGAAAAGCAAACAAGGACCACATGTCTCACTGATCCCAGCTGAAAAACAGTTTCATGGTGTCATCACATTCATCATGTTACTGTAATGTTTGATTCAAAATAGATACCAATGCACTGGTCTGACATTACTGTCTGTGTGTTTACAGGTCATGAAGATGCAACTGAAGACTTTGGCATCTACGAGTTTGTCTCCATACCTGGGAAAATGGAGTCTGCACAGGTATTTATCATGTTGTACATTGACATGGATTCAGTGACAGCTCAGTGAGATTTAAAGCTTTTGTCTATTGTTGCGTGCAGTGTTTCAAATGTTCCTATGCAACTGTCCTGCAGGCATCTTGCAGATCTCTGGCTCGCCTGGAGTCAGTTCAGGATATGCACGCCACTATCTACGATGTGATCAGACATGTTCCCGAAACCCCCAGTCACAGTTTGCTGGAGTAAGCTGGAGAGTTAAAAATGGAACTTATGGTCATTTCACTTGAAGACTCCTGTGTAGCTTTATTCTCTGCTGTCAAAGCTTGAAATAATGGTTTTGGTGGCCCGTTTTTTGCACAAGGGATGAAGAAGACTTGTGTGAGTACACAACCTGATCATGCACTGTTGCTGTCCAGAGTTTGGGACAGATGTTAAATGACTTTTGCTGACATTATTGTGAGATGAAAGTGTAAGTATGCCTTGAAATGTTTGATTTTTTTTTTTATGTGAAAGTATAATTGAAATTATTTTGTCTTTTTCATTCAAAAATTAAGATCACTTCAGATTATATTAAACCAAGCAACTTAGTTGATATTATGAGTTACCTACAAGGTACCCAATCTATTTAAAGCATATGTTTAATTTAAATACTAAGGTTTTAATTGCCATTTTAATAATATCCTTCTAATTTAACATTTCCGCCTATGAGAGTCTTGTGAGACAAGTGTTATAATGAATGCATTTTCTTGTATGAAATATATTTAGGTTTAACTGTAAATATTGTACATGGATTATACTGCAGATTCTTTATACGTATTCAATTTTTATGTTTTGCTCCAATCTATTTATTCCCATAGAAACACTTAACCCTGTTTCCACAAATGTAGCATCATTTTCTGCTCAACATGGATATAATGAAATGCTGAAACAAGGAAAAGGATTGAAGATTCATAAATTATTGTACAGTTTGCATTCACATGTTTGTTTTGTACTTTATTAAAGATATAACTGTTTATTATCCTGGGTCATTTTTCATAGATGTACTTCATTCTGCAATGCCTGCATTTATATTCACACTTTTTCATAGGATGGCATTTAAAGTCAGGGCTTGAAATGAACACTTTCTCAATCACAAATCCTAAAAAAGCTGATGCCAGCAAAGATGTCAGTTGTTCTGCTGCTTCACAGTCAGCCTTTGTCTGACGTCCTGGCTGTGATCTCCCTTCTCACAAGTGTTTGAGTTGTATTTGTTGCCACCAAATTGCTGCAGAATGCTCCTTTCAGCTTCGTTGCATTGGTATGCTGTGTACCTGGCGTGAAATGGAGACAGGCAGCAACAGACGGATGGTTCAGCATGTGGCAGAGTGCCCTCCACCTGCTCCTGCTGACACCTTGTCACGAGTAAAAACGTGTGTGCTTGCTTGTCTGTGTGTGTCTACGTTTAAGAGAGGCAAAGGGACGGGGAGTAAATATACAGACTAGACACAGAAGTCATTTGATAAGAAAATAGAGGTCAAATTTTATATGCAATTTCCAAAATCCTCCTGGACACTTATTTTTCTATTATTCCTCCCACCTTGAATAGACCACTTAAAGGCAGCAGTCTGCTTTCAGCTGTGATTCAGCTTATTACCAAACATTGTGTTGTCCTCATTATGTCACTGAGTGCTTCCATTCACATTCATCTCAAATGCTGCGGCACAAAAAACGAATAAATTCACAAACCATTACATCTGGCATTGAAACTTTTACAGCTCTTAGAATATAAACATTTGGCACCTAAAGAAAACTGATGATTTTGAAGGTTTTACACAAGATAAATGACACGAGGGTGGAATTATTATTTAACAACATATATGCCAACATGACAAATTGTTCCACCAGTGTGTTTGAGCTTGTTCTCTGGATAATAAATGGCCAAGATCAGAAACTCATTCTGAGTCATAAGGGCTGCTTATCGTGATGCTCCCCTGCATAACAACATGCAGTTTATTGAATCTAGCTCTAATTATAGCTGATGAACTGACCAACTGAGTGTTCAGTGTCTTTGCCGTGGCATCTCCGGGTAGGGGTTGCCATCTGTTCCGTCTCAGTGTATACTTTAAGGGAGGCTCCGTACTGTGGATGACTGCCTAACAAACAACAGTGGAGTAAATTCACCTAAGGAGAGCGACCTCACCTTCATTTGACTGGGAAATAGCCTGAGGCATCATTAACCAGGAACTAGAGCTCACAGTGCCTGCTGTCTGCTGCATGCTGCCTGCTTTTAACCAAGTGCTGCTCGAAATAACACCTGAGGGGACAATTACAGAACAGGCTGAATGGGTCTGCATGTACCGTTTTTGTAATTATTTGGAACAGTTTACAAGGCAGAGCCAGGTCTAATTACTTGGCAGAGATGGAGCTACATGGCACCGAGTCATGGATGTCATGACACGATGACATGATCACAAAATGTGGAGATATTTTTGGCAAAATAATGCAGCCACACATAAAAATGATATTAGAGAGAAGCGCATTCTCACTAATTTATATACTTTTGGGAAGTTTGGTCTATAACCATGTCTCATATTTTACATAATGATCATATATGTTTTAAAATTGTCCTTCGGGATTGTAATCAGCTGAATCAACTTGGTTATATTCCACTACTGGCTTTATGTACAGCTATGTAGTGGGAAAAATCCTGGTAACAGTACAACCTTTGAAACAAGGTGCTTTTCACACATGGGTGGATTATGAGATAATGGGCCCCTGGGCACAGACATGCAGAAGGACCCACCACCTTTCCTACAGAGGAGCAAGAGACAGACTTTGTGGTGGTTTTGCCTTTTTTTGGTAGTGGTTTTGCATCTCTTTGTAGTCATGTTGTCTTTATGAGGCAGTTTCATTCCTTTTTGGTCTTTTTCTGTCTCTTTATGGTTGTTTTGTGTCTCTTTGTGGTACTTTTGTGTTATTTTGTGTGTGTTTTTTCTCTCCCCTTTATGTATTTTTTGTTTTTGTGTCCCTTTGCAGTTCCTTTCCATCTGTTGGTGGTCTTTTTGTGCTATTTCCTAGTCAGTTTGTGTCTCCTTGCTGTCTTTTTGTGTGAAGGCCAGGGGGGCGATGACACTTAGGGCCCCTGTCGGCCAGCTCAGTAATAAGTCAGTTTTTTCCCCAGCAGACATTTTGACATGCACAGGTGTTGCTGATGCGATCTGCTCTATGTGACAGTGTGTCAGGGTCCCAGCATGCACCAATCCAGTACCCACAGCCATTATTTTATTGTACACACTTGTTCTTTTCCTTGTGCCATGTCCAAATGTCTCACCTGACACCTATAGGTGACTAATAAAACACAGAGGTAATATTTTTTCAGTGAGGCAAAATAAACATTGCTGTCTAATATTCTGTTTCTATCCTATGATGTTAAATTACTACCATCCAGTGGTGTAAGGCAGCAATACAAGCATCATTAAATTATTGGCTTACACTGCTTTTAAATACAGTTTAGGATTTTTTTTTATGCAGAACAACATATACTTTGAATTTAATGCAAATATTTTGAATAAGCGTAATAAAAACTACATTTCCCGGGATGCTTTGGAATTTTCCGGTTCCTGCCTGTACCAGTCACGTGACGCTCAACTATGGCTTCCCTCTCGTAGTGATGGAGGCGCATCGTTGACAACAAAACAAAACTGTGACTTTACTCATTTATTTTTACACTGACACGAGTCGGATTTACGATGCAGAAGATCAAGTCTCTTATGGCCCGGCAGGTGAGCGAAGCAGGTCCACAGACAGCGAGCTGCCGGCGGTTTGTCTGTGACAGCTGCAGGTAGCTAGCATGACAGCTAGCTAAGCTAAGTGGCTAATTTGACAGCTCGTCGTGTGGCTCATTAACGGCCACATTCAGGACGGATAACGGCCGCTTTTTGAACCACTGCGTCCCAGTTATTAACTATTCACCCCACGTAAAGAGAATACACCGGCATTGCTAGTAATACCGGTGGGAGTTTAACAGTAGACAAACACAACACTAAGTTACAACAGTGGAAACTGGGCGGTCAGGGAAGTTCTCAGCTTGCACTGCAGCACTAATGTTACATTCATTGGTTCACCACTACACAACAGAGCATATCGCTTTCACAAATCTGCCCATCAGTTCCACTTTTTACTGTAAGCAGCAGAGTGCTGATGAATAGCAAGCTGTGTGACAGCGGGAGCAGGTTACAGCTGTACTATCAGTTGACTTTTGGGGGATTTTAAAGTCTAACAGTGACTCTTATTTTGACAGGGCCTGAAAAGCCCCCAAGAAAGCATGGCAGACCTCAGTCCTGTGGAGAACCTGAGGATCCCGAGCAAGGTAAACTTCATGACAAGGCTGAAGCTGTAACTCTCAGTTGTGTTGTTAGGATTGACACATTTGGGCTCCTATAAAATCAACATTTCTGTAATAAAAGTAGGTAATAACGGATTGTTACCTGTCCTATTTAACTGTTTTCATTGTGCAGTAAGGTCTGACTAGTTGTATACTTATACTGTAACTACTTATTACTTATACTGTAAGAGTTTTGTCGACAACTGTGAGAGAAGAAAATGCTCCACTTGTATAAATATGCCTTTAAACTGTTGCTTTATGTACTGTGCTTGTGTAGTGTATGAAGTAGGGCTGCACAATTAATCAAAATATTACTGAAATTGCAATATGGCTAAGTGCAATATCCAAATTGCAGGGTCTGCAAATGTTTAAAAGGTAAAACCTGTCACAGCCATTATAACTATAGATACTGCTACTAACTACGCTAACAGATATGCCACGGCCTACAAATCATATTTCAGACTAGGGCTGCAACGATTAGTAGACTAATCAATGACTAATCGACTATTAAAATAATTGGTGACTATTTTAATAGTCGACTAATCGGTTTGAGTCATGTTTCATAGAAAAGTATTATAAAAGTACCCCAAAATACTCTTATTGCAGCTTCTTACGTTCAAATATTGGCAGCTTTACACACTCTCCCATGACGGTGAACTAAAACCCTTTGGCGTGTGTACGAAACAAGACATTAGATGACATAATTTTGGGGTTTGGGAGAGACAGACTGACATTTTTCAACATTTCAACACACTTTTCGATAAAATGATTAGTCGACTAATCGAAGAAATAATCGACAGATTAGTCGACAATGAAAATAATCGTTAATTGCAGCCCTATTTCAGACATAAGGGAACATGCTTGTTTGTTACAACACCAGCACAAAAAAAAATCAGTGAAAATTCAGTGCAAAAATGACCATTCCCAATCAAATCATGACTCATACTGCAGTTGGAATATCTGTCAAAATAATCGCATCATGATTTTTCTCTCATATCGTGCAGCCCTAGCGTGAAGTAATTATTTTGAGCAACCATTTTTTTCATCTTGTTTACAAAAGCCAATCAAACTCAGAAACAGCTATGTCGATACAAGTGACACGACAAGATTAGATTTGAACCAGTCTTACTGTATAATTTATGTGTCACTGTATTACACTTTGAACTGCTTCCTGTAAATGAGTTACATCACACCTACTGGGTTTTCTGGACTGTAATGTAAAGAGACCAATGGCTCCCATTTATATCACTTAAGGACATACTTCACATCAATCTCAACCTGAGGAGTGTGAAATATGGTCTGCTTTATTAGCATCATGGCATGGCGGCATTTGCAATCAGTCACGCTCAGTCACAGGAAGCATTCATCATTACCCACTTGTTCAATTTCAGTCTGCCAAGAGCAGACTGAGCGAAGCTGCAGAGTGGCTTTATATAATATATAGTCACTTACTCGCTTACACCTCAATGCACTGCTAGTTGCTGGCTTTGACTTTGCCTTGTAGTGATGACCTTCTGTTAAAGTGGCAGCATACTATTTGGAAGGTGACCAATTCAATTTGCAGTGCACGGTGATGTCAGCTTGAATCAACCAGGCGTTTCATTTCTCTCATTCTAAAGACTTGGCTTTTAACGGTTGTTTTAAATGTTGTTGTAGTTTGGTCTTCGTCGTGTGCTTTGCTGATGTACCGTTTGAGTAGCAGCTTGAAAGGCGAGGCAAAATATGAGAGTAAAAGGAAGTGCTTTTCTGCCACCTCATCTATGAGAGTTGTGAAACTTGAAGCTGAGAGAGTTTTGACAAATATCTCTCAATCTGTTGTTTGTTTCAAAAGTCTTGCTGTCATGAGAAAATAAAAAGGCAGAGCACAGGCTGTCCCCTTTGGTTGGCTTGTACACAACAATGATTTCTTATTATTTTTGTTACGAAGATGATATTTAATGATCTAATAATGTGGGTTCATTGCATTATTTTGGTGTATACAATACACACTTCTGTTGTTACAAATCTGTTACTGCAGGAAAACCATCCAGTGACACAGATCAAGCTCAGATAAGATAAGCACCTCGGTCTCACTCTCCGAAACAATGTCACGCAGTGTGCCCTCACAGTGGAGAGTGAGTGGATTATTCACCTTTAATCAAAGAGGACCGTGGGTTTCGGTGTATACAAAGCCTGTGTGGGTCCTATTTCATTTTCCTGAGAGCTGAAAGGCCCTGCAGCAAAGTAAATAAAGTCAGCGCATAATATCATCAAATAATAAACCCTGTGTTTTGGTTCCACACACAAAAGGCAGGTGTTTGCAGTACACACAGGTGACTTAATTCATCTTGAATGTAAAGAGGTAAGCTGAGGTTCATATTTATCCTCACATCCAAACTAAGCCCCTCCCAGCTTTCTGTCTGCTATGCTGCCTCATAGTGCATCAGCCAAACATAACAGGTATACTAAGTAGTTGTACAGGAGTATTCTTCTTTACTTCGCCTAAAACCAGGGTGTTTATCCAGTTTGGCGACATCGCCTGATACCAATCCCACAAGCCAGCGGGAAAAGAAACAAATCTTTCATGAAACACTCCCCTCTGCTTTCACCCTGGCTCTGATTACACCTGGAGAATAACTGACTGCTTGACTTAGTGCATCATTATTATTATTATTGTATATAATGTGATACTTAGTGCTTAGTGCCAGTTGTGTGCTTCCAGCTATTTTAGCAATGCCTCGCATCATTTATCATCCTCCAGGAGCTGACAGCAACATCTGGCTCGCTGCAGGGGGGGAGGAGTGATGCGGGGGATGATTGACAAATGATGCTGCCAAGTCATTATTTTGACATGACTTGCAGGGTTGATGGTGTTTATGTGATGCGCAGGGAAAACATAAACATATGCCAGTGAGCCTATAATTGGAGATTTATGTGTGGGAAGGCAAATGGGATGCATTTATGTAGCGCTTTTATCCAAAGCACCCGTCACATACACACTGACATGCCGATGTATCAAGTTCAAATGTCAAACAGTCCAAAACCTGTACATTTTCAGTTTACTGTCACGAGCAGATTTATGACATTTTTGCTTGAGAAATTATGTAAAAGATGACTTGATTATAGGCTAATCATTTAATCGATGAATCATTTCCACTCACCTGAGGCACGTTCAGTCTCAAAACGGTGTGCACCAGTTTGCTACGGTTCCCAGTTTGAACAACATGCGGCTTTGAGATACATTTTCTCTCATTTGATGGATGTGTCAGAGGTGTCATCCTTTTAGCAGCAGTACGCATCTACACCAGATCTTTCCTTTTTGTTGTTTTTATTTCATACTTGCTTTGGTAATGTAACATATGTTCCCCTCGCCAATAAAGCCCCTTTGAATTGACTTAAATGAAACCCTGCCATATTAAAAGGCAGTGCACCTCTGTAACACGACAGGATGCTTAACGCACCACCGTTTCCCTTCAGATAATGGTTTTGCAACAGTTTTTGTGAGGCTGGACACAGCCCTGGTTTGCTGTAGTCATTTACAGGAAGTGGCGAACTGGCAAACTGGCGACTGATCTTTTCATGAACTTCTGCTCAGTTCCACTGTTCCACAGTTGAAGTAGTTTAGTCTGTCAAAACTTTGACATGTCATTGTCTACTTTTAGTTGTATTTTTAATAGCATTTGATTCTGCTCCTGTTACAGATGTCAGGTTGGTTGTATGTGCAGACACACAGAGGTCAGAGTCTTGGCTCCAGCAGCAGTTTTAATATCAGGGGAAACCATTCTCTCAAAGAAAATCTGATCCCCCCCTTTAACCTGCTGCTGCGCACCTGATGCCCTCTACGAATTTACATGTAAATCTGGACAATGAGCCAAGGACCTAAATTTAATAAAAGTTTGACCTTAGTTGAGATTTCAGTTTGATATAATCTCAAAGATTATGATAAAACCGATGTCTTCTGCTGTGGAAAGGAAGTAATTTGTATCATGTTTGCACCAAAACCTTTAAATAGATCACAACCTCATTTATTTGAATTAGTCCAAATGGCTCCAAGCTCTTTTTGATCACTTTGATGTTTCTTTTTGTTTGTCTCTCTTGGTTCCTGAGATGGTATTAAGCTGCTTTGTGGGGTACCCTTTTTCCCTCTTTCCGATCCTTTTTGTTCCAAGCTGCTGTCCCTCTGCGAGTCCGTTTTAAGGATTTGCTTTGCAGGTGTTGTGTTGCGCTGTTTCACTTAAAAGCTCCTTAACTCCTGTGGAGCCTTTGATGGTCTCCATCTTTACAATCTGGCATTGTGTGGAAAAGCTTGAATCACCAAGGCTATCTAGATATAAAATATATGTTATACTAACTTAAACCAGGGGTTGTCAATCTCACACACTATTTTTATCACTATTTTTTTTAGCAGCCATCAACAATAATTGGGGAAGCATCTAATAAAAGGATCTCTGTAGAATTTTAGTGAAATTAAGGTCAGCATCATAGCATTTTCCCTACATAAATCATATTCAATTCAATTCAGTTTTATTAATAAAGCCCAATATCACAAATCACAGTTTGCCTCGGAGGGCTTTGCAGCATGCGACATCCCTCTGTCCTTTGGACCCTCGCAGTAGATAAGGAAAAACTCCCCCCCAAAAAAAACCTTTAATGAGGAAAACAAATGGTAGAAACCTCAGGAAGAGCAACTGAGGAGGGATCCCTCCTCCAGAACGGACAGACGTGCAGTAGATCTCGTACAGAGCAGATCGACATAATAAATTTACAGTTATCCATATGACATAATGACACATAAAGACAGACGGAGACAGAGAGAGATTAATTCAGCTTTGTATTACTCCATATTTTTCCCATGGTTATCCACACCCCACCTTCAGTGGCTCTTAACCCCCCCTAGATGGATCTGCCCCACAGTGTGAGAACCACTGATGTAAACTGAAGCGCAGGAAATCAACTGTTTCCGAGCTGATGCAGAAATGCAGCCACAAAAAAATCTCTTCTTTGTCTGCATTATTTTCAAATGGCTGTCCTCAGGTTTTGGAAGTATGTAATTTGAAGATGTCACGTCTTTAGCCTTGGAATGGTGAGGGACATTTCCCCCACTAATTTCTGACATTTTATCATCTATTTATACAACTTTAAACAACACTTAGTTTGCTGCAGCCCTAAATGTGTAATACAGGTTATAGTGAAACTCTGGAACAAGCTAATTTCTGTGTGATGCTGAAAACTCTTTTGTTTAACAGTAGATTTTCCTGGAGGCTTCAGTTTCCTTGAGGCGAACAGTAGTTCCTCTACACCCCTACTGTTATTGCTTGAGATACGTGCAGTTACCATTTCCCTCCAGCAGGGGTCAGCCTCAGTTTACTCATTACACAGTTCTCTTTTACTGCAATTCAGTGCTCACATGAAAAGCGTTCATTTACACAGGCTGAGTGCATCACCTGCTATATATGGTAGTACTTCCTGAAATTTTAGAATGAATATGATTGGCTGAGTGCCTCCCATGTGCAGTATGTATTTTCTGAAGATGTGAGGGGGGCATGTTTGATACCCTGTCATTAGTTCACACAGGCTGTCTCCAGGAGGAACACAGCTCACTCTGACACTTCACGTGTTCTGGTGTTAAGCCACCCAATCAGGTTTGTTTTTGAGATGAGCTTTGGTCTAATTAGGCTTCAAAGGGCCTGCCTGTGCAGTCATGTAACAAAACAACTGCATGACATCATAGAGAGACAGGCCTTTCCTCTGGCACAGAGATAGAGAGCGGAGAATGACTGTTAAGGAAAAATAATCACTTGCTTTCAAGTGACAAAAATGAAGAGTATTACTTGTTAACCCGGCAGCCGACAGCGGCGAGGCAGCCTGGATATTGAAGTTGGTCGTGATTGTGTCCTAATGTCCCAGAGGACAGCTGTGTCACACCCTTGTTTAGAAGCAGATGAGGATATACACCCAGTTGAGTTTGCATAAATATTCAATGCTGATTACAGTGAGGACGTTTTGATTTGTTCGCCTAATGAATGATTCCATAGTGGAAATAATTGGCCCTCCTCTCAGTATCCTCACCCTGCCGTCTTTCTCCCCTGATGTCTCGCTGGATTTTCCATGCACCTCTTTTTTGTTTATTCAGGCGTCTGTTTCATCACGGCCCCGTGTTGTTGAGCACCTTTTTGTTCCGCGCATGATTTTCCACGTTCAATCAGCATTAGGGACGAGTATCCACTTTGATTCTTTGATATCGCTTGTTAAACGTCCCACACTTTGGATGCAAATAGATTTCTAATTTTGCAGGGGGGGTTGTGCAGGGTGGTGTGTTGTGTTTGTCCCTCATCCTTCAAAGTAAAATTTGATCAAAGCCTCACAGCGGCTGATGTTGGGTTTCACATGTGAGGCACAGGGGTGCCTGGTTTGTTTTGCGCCCACGCAGTGGCAGGAAGGGAAGGAAATTATTTAACCTGAGGTGGCCTGTTAAGGAGTCATTCACTTAAAGATGTTCCACATGTCACCGCAGGTGGGACACTGGGAGAGGGGGACGAGAACGATAGTGACACGGGGGAGGTGAATTGCTCTAACCACACCGGAGTGGCTTCACATGGTTGTCTTTTGTTTCCCTCATTTCTCTCTCTTTTTCTTCTCGCTCCAACTTTGGCTGCCAATGAGTCATCCACCTCATCCCTCCGCCCTTCCCTGTTTTCTCTTTCCTTCTCATTTGAGCTGATTTCCCACCCACCCTTTTGATGGCAGAGCGTGATCTCCTACCTCTACCCCTCCTTCCCAATCTCACACACTCACCCACACATTTCCCCCCGGGGGCCTTTGCTCACTCCCTCACCTGATTCAACCACGGCAGCACACACACTTGCCTGAAGGTTGCACACACATACACATACACGCACACAGGCATGGACACATGCACGCATTTCAATTTTTAATTACCACCCTCCCAATTGCCTTGTGTAAAATTTTATATATGGTATATAAAAGGGATTCTGTTTGTGTAATTGAATTAAATGTTAGTCTACTGCGAACATAAAAATTACTCACAGCAGCGTTCTCATATAAATGTCACTCAGTGGGACACACTCGCCCACAGAAGCAGATTCAGTTACATGGGCAGCATGCTTCATTGCCTGCTGCACGCTGCTTGCTGATAGTAGATGGGAAAATAGTTGTGGTTAGGCAGGTGTGTAACAGGGTTTTCCTGATCAGCATCTGCTATCTCACGAAGACTATATGAGATGATATGTGCAGATCTTTGATAGAGAATTCTATATTTTCATTTGAGAGGGTATGAACGTGTGTGTGGGGGTGTATAGATCGCAATTATCCCATGATTCTACATCCATCTTAGTTCAGCCTACAGTCTATTTTTAGTGCTATTGTGCTTTAATGTGCTGATGCCTCACTGTATTGATCCCACACAAGGAAGTTGTCAGAATCAGCATAACCTTATATAAAAGATGGCCACTCAGGGCATAAAGTGAATCCACCTGTTCCTTTTATTTGGGATGCAATATTGGGATGCAATGTAATATTTAGCTGTATGTTCATCCATGCTAGCGGCTTGAGTCTAGGAACGGCATTGGTAGGCAGTTGGTTCTACAGAGACTGCAATATCTCAGCAACTGTTGGATGGATTTCCATGAAATTGGGTACAAATATTCATATTCCCCAGAGGATGAGTCCGTATTTTCCTTTAGGCCCTAGCACCACTATGAGGTTCACATTTGTGGCTGGGCAATATATTGATATTGTGGTATTAAATATCAACCTGGAACTTGGATATCCTAATATTATGTTGTCTTATCCTGCTTTTAAAGGCTGCATTACATTCAAGTGATTTGACTGTTTTGTTCAAAAATCTCATTGTGTAAATATTTTGTAAAAGCACCAATAGTCAACCCTACAATATAGTCACAGTATTAATATTTAAGTATTTGGTCAGGATATTTGTGAGGATGTCAGCATGCTTTTAACATGGCCGTGGACTCTTTAATGAGCAGCAAATTGCGATTTGGACACCTCTGAGTTATCATTTTTTGGTGTCATTAATAACTGGGTTTCCATCCAAATGTAGCACAAATTTTCAGACAAGGACGGGCAAAAGGAAATGCAAATGTATTCGCTATTCTATCCACTACTGTTAAATGAATACTGGGAGTTTTCTCATGGAGATAAGCAGTGGATGGTGCTAATCCTCCAGTCAAATGCCATTATACTACTGCAGAAGAAGAGGGAGCAACTAAGGAAAACAAGGGATGTGTAACAGCTAAATGGCAACAAAAATGCATTGAAGCAGAATGTTTTGATAAATAAAATGTGATGACATCCTTTTATGTTTGTTTTAATTAATTTTGACTTTTGGATGTTAAAATGCTCAGGGTTTATTGGAAAATATTGAACCACATGAGTATAATTCAACAAATCGTATGATATATAATGTTAGTGTAGCCCAATGCTTAACTGCAACTGTGCAGAAATACCGGGCTTTAAACAAAATGAATAGACATGAAAGAAAAACGATGCACAGTTTTCAAATGTTAACTTTGAATTTGAATATCAGTGTTATGAATTAAGCTTTAAACTATTCGGTACAGCCCTACCAAACGTAACAAAAATTATTTGCAAGTTTTGTCGTTGCCACTCAGGTGTTTTTATGCGCAAATTGAAAATACGCATAAAAACATTGAAATGGATATGCACCAACCAAACAGTGTTGTTCTCCTTCACTTGCTAATAAAGTCATCCTACCACTTTTGTTATTAACCCTTGATTATATCTGGGCTCATTGGCAGTGCAGGTTTAAAACCCTTCATCTAAAACCCTCACTGCAGTAACGCCTCAACGTATGCATGGCATGCTAATCAATAAAGCTCTGATGTTTCTCAGAGATGCTCTGAAGGGGAATCCCCATCGTGTGTTTTTCCAGTCATTCCTTTCTTCTCGTCTCTCGTCTCAAGGCTCCCTGCCGTCCCCCATGACAGCTGTCCGACGAAACAAGCTGCAATCTTCTCCCAAACTCTGCGATTAACGTTTTTCTTCTGCACTTTGATGCCCACTACACACACCCTCTCTCTCCCTCTCCTCGCCTCTTGTTCTCTGTCTCATTTTTATTCTGCTCTCTCTTCACTTTGTCCTTCACCCTTGCCCGTGTCCTTTAACTTCCTGGTACTTCTTGTTCCTCTAATTCTATCTCCATTCCCTTTATTGTTCTTTCCCTTTGGCACCTGTCCTCTTTTTTCCCATTATTACCCCATTTCTCTCTTTCTCTGTTTTGATGTGGTTTTTCTTGGTATTTATATTCGAGGCTTTGTTTGTTGTTTTCATTACTTAGGAAATGATGTAATCCTCTGTTTTGGAGCCTTTTCTGTTTGTGTCCCAGTGTGCCTGGAACTTTATTAAGTGCCTACTTCAAGGACACATTTTAATTCCCTCTCTTTGTCACTGTCTCCTTCTCTTCCAGGAGGAGTTGCGGGAGCTGAGGGAGCAGCCCATAGACCCCCAGGCGGAGCAGGAGATCATCGACAGCATCGAGGAGGTCTACTTCTCTAACGACTCCTTCGACATGGTTCAGCACGAACTGGAGGTCAGAGACTCTCTGTATGAATGTGCGAATTATCGACTGGATGGGCGCCACTCGCTTGTAAAATGATGTCAAGAGACTCACTCCCAAGTTCCCACGCCCTCCTCCGTAAAATAATAATTCCATCAAACCCACCACATTTCAGTAGTTCTGATAACAGCAATATTGCATTTCTGATGTGAATAAATATAGTTCCCTGCCCCTTGAACCTTGTCTGACTGGCAGAGTTAAAGCTCTTTCTCACCTGAGCTGCTGTTTTGTACACTTCTGCTGAGCCGCATGCGTACCGTTGACGTTGGGATTGATGGATTGCATCCGCTCAACAGAGGAAGGGTGTGAAATCTCATTAGATTTATCTTGGTATTGCTACGCCATCTGAAATGAGACTTTCAGTCAAGGGGAAAGTAATTACCTATCATCCTTTGGGCCATGGATTTGCAATATCTTCTTTCCTTAGCAGAGTTTGTTTGCTGTTTACTAAACAATGCCCTCTACCTTCTTGACTAATCTTACTTATGATCTGGCAAAGTCTATTTATTGAGCAAATTCTTTTTGTTTGCTTTGAACGTAGAAAGAGCCACCGCTGTCCGCAGTGAAACCATCTCAATCTTTGCCCAGCGAGATATTTTAAAGATGCTCAGGAGTCTAGATGAGCTCACTCAAGATAGATAAAAACTCTGCTGTGGCCTTTATTTGAATATTTCTGTCTGACACACACCTAGGCTGGACTCTTACCACGCTGAGAAGTAGACACATTTGGAAGCAGCATGCAGCTGTATAGAAGTACGCAGTGCTTACAGACTGTGTTTGCGGATGTGTTTGCAAAAGTCTCGAGTGTTTTTTCACCTGTGTAGGAGGATGAGTTGTTACAAACAATAAGGTTGCGTGTTTGTGCTTGTGTGTGTGATTATAGAAACTACCACCTGAGCTGAACCTGCAGGAGCTGGAAGAGTACAGAGATAAGCTGAAGAGACAACAAGCTGCAGTAAGTAACTCTCTCTGTCTCTCTCATACACACACACACACACACACACAATGAAGAAGACAAAGTAGATTAATATTTGAATCATCAACATTCTCGACCTTAGAAAACATGGTCTGCATAGGCTCTGGTTACACTTTGTCATCCGATCACGCCAGGACATATTAACTGTCAAGTCTGCACGCTCAGAGATTCAATCTTGCTCGCACTGGGATACAACCAGCCAAACCACATGCTGAAGTGGCCTGGTTCGCCTTGAGTTCAGATCTCAGTGATATGTGGACAGTATGTGGGCCCAATCCAGATAATTTACCAAATGTAGGTCTCGCATCATCTTAACGCCACATTGGAGTTCCTCTCCTAAGCAAAAGCAAAGAGAAAGCCAGGTCTGGAGCACAGCTGAGGCCTGTTGTCTTGTAGCACTGCTGTCCGACACCACTGTGCACCACTGGGCCCTGCAACCAGTACAAAAAACCCCAAAATATAAAGAAAAGAAGGGTCTTTCTTGCACTAGAGTTTCTGTTATCCAGTAATTGTTGAAGTCCAACATATTCAAACCTCTCCTGTCATAATGTCTGGTCAAACTAATTCCCTCTGACGCTTTGTCCTAACAGCAAGTGAGTGTCGCTCTTTACCACACACCAGATCGTTAAATATGCACTTCTGCTATGTCATGTTAACAAACCACATAGCTTGCAGCTGGGTGCTCGAGATCATGGTGTACTGGAGACGGAACCACTTAAAAGATGTCTGAGTACTTGCTGTCCTCCCACGTTTACTCTTTTTAAACAGAAAAAACCTGTTTTATATTCTATGTTTGCGGACAAGGACCAGGTAATGTATCCTCATGGAAATATATTCGATCATTATCCAGTCAGGCAGGTCGCATTGAAGTGTCAAGTGTGGACTCATGTGTGGACACAGCTGCATTTTAGTCTGGCACATCTGATCACAGAATGAAAAGACAAATGTAACTAAGGCCACAGATCATTTTCCTTGGCTTTCAGCTGTATTGCACAGCCTTTATTTCTATACAGTGTGCTCATTTGGCACGGAGATGAGTCTCTGGACATGGCACTTTTAGGGCTTTTTGTTCGTGTTGGCGTGAAAGATCATTCGTTCATGTAGTTGTGGGCCAGAACTCTACGTGCTGATTTAAGTCTGAGCCAAGGTCCAATCTAAGGTTTGCATTCCTCTCCTATTGTATCCTCGTATCCTCGTCCGCCAAAAAACAATCAACATAACATTAGATTTAAATAAATAAGCACATTAAAATGAATAGCAATAATAATAATAATAATAACAACAACAACAACTGACTCTATAAACTTGTGGTTCAGTTTGATCCGGACCGAGACCACCTCTTTTCGTCAGACCAAGGATCGACTGTCTGGTCTGGACCATGACCCGGGGAAAGTTTCACCTGTAATTTTGGTTTGGATCAAATTTTAAAGTCTGAAACTCTTGTCCAAACGAGTTGGGTTTGGTCCACGTAACCATAGTGCACAACACCATGAAGTACCGTTGAAGGCTGCTGAAAGAGCTAATACGTGGAACTCGAGTTTAGACCATTTTTCATTTGAGACATTTTGTTATTGCTGATTTCTGTTTGGATTGGACGACTCATCTCCTTTTGTGCTGCTGCGTCACTATAGATGAGAACAATGCTTGAGAGTTATTATTAGGAACTGTTCGCAGTGTTTCTTAAGATGCAGCACCAGATGTGCACAAGTGGCATGTCAGATCCTTATAGTTACTCTTGCCATTTTATTCGGAGCAGTGTGGTCCCACAGCGAGATGAAAACAGCATTTGACAACAATCTTACCTCAAGGTCCATTTGGTAGCTTTTCAAGAAAAAAACAATAACGAAAACTGCTTAAAACCTAACCCGCTGGCTTACACTGCAGACATGGAAAAACTAATATAACTGAAAAATAATTCCCCAAAAGCCTGTTTTCATTTAGATAAAAGCCCTAGAATTTCTGTATTTGCTGCAAGATCTCATAGCAGTTTATCTCAGGCTCCTACAAAGTCCTTATCTGTCCCACCCCAGATCACAGCGACATTTTTAGTCTATCTGAGGCTAGACACATTAACGCCCCTAAACACCATGATTTTATTTGTTGATGGGTGGCCCTTTAAGCCAAATAGCCATAGTTTGAACTCTGATTGCAGAGTGGTCTGACGTCAGGGATTGTGACCATTTACCTAGCGGCTGTCACTCTGAGGTCAGTCAGGTTCCTTGCAGTTTCAGACCGGAGAGCTGGCCTGTCAACAAATTCTATTTTTAGAACCACGTGGTAGAGAAAGCAGCTCTTTTTCCCCTCTGCACCCTCAATCCTCACAGTCCAGTGCAGATTTTGCCCACTTCCCCTCCTTCCTGACAAGCTTCTGTACTTTCGCACACCTGTTCATCTCTCATAGCTCCCTTGGCTCTACTTTTATTTTTTTTGTACTTTGCCACGTCTTCTCCCTCCACACCTCCACTTATCCTTCTTTTTTCATACATGCCACTCTTCCCCCACGTCCCCACTTTTGACGTTCTTGGCAGTTGTCCACAGAGCTGTCTGTCTAGTTGAGGTGAGGCTCCAGACTTTGTGGCCTGTGGCGTGGTGAGACCCACAAGTTAGTAAAGCCCAAGAGTACACAAACGTGCTCTGACACATACCCTCTCCCTGTCTCTCTTTCTCTGGCTGCGAGCCGGCAGGCACCTCACTGGAATAGCCATGGTAATTGGTCCGGTGTGCTGTCAGGCAGAAAATCCACAGCCATGTTTCACAGCAAGCTGGTCAATACAGACCTGCAATCCTGAGCCTAAATGAGCAAACCTTCTACATGTTTGTCTACCTCACTGCCCTGAGGCTTTTGTAAAAAAAAAAAAACAACTTCAGTACCGATCTCCTTTCATTTGTTTGTAAATGTTTTTTTTTTCAAGCTTAATTTTCTTTTTTTGGTATTATTACAGTCATCATCTTGCAGTTGTACATGTTAAATTCCACAGATCTTTTACAATGAGCGTTTAGAAAGAGACAACAGAATATCACATAGACGTAGAGTAAGTATACACATGCAACAGCGTTACATATATACATGCATAAAGAAAAAACAACAACCCAAAACCAAAACAAAAGAAAAATTTACAAAAAAAATATTGTATTTGTGTTCGTCCACTTTCTTTCAAGCCTCACTCGATCCCATTGATCAGTCAGACATTTTCAGAATAACTGTGAGGAGATGGATCTGTTGTTTCGTTGAATAAACGGCTATCTTTTATTTAATTAATTAATAATTAATAATCTCAAATACTTATCGCTCTACAATTCAGGATTGTTGGGTACTGTTAATAAAAACGCTCACCAGCAAAAATGAAGGTAAAAGCCACTCATGTTTGGCGGTTTGCCTCACGTCATTTGTGGGGTCTTTTTTCGCTTGCATGCATGCGGCTTACGGTTTGGCACCTGGTTGCTGCCTTTTTGTTAAGCCCTGACTTCACCTGGGTGCTGTGGGTTTACACGCCCATAAATATCCCAGACACAGAAAAGAAGAAAATACAGGCAGAGGGCAGAGTTATTACAGAAAAATACTTCACCACACACGTCAGTGATGATTGAGAAGGATTACTTCTGTATACATTTTCATAAGTGCTATATCTTAGGCAACGGACTTGCTTGCATTTCTTGAAGATGTCTCGCCTTTCATTCAAGAAGCTTCTTCAGTTCTAAATGACTGGTGTGGAGTCGCGAGCTTTAAACTCTGTGTGGGTGTGAACCCTTACAGTCGTTGAGGTCACATGTGAGTCGTCGACCCATCTGGCCATCATGGGTGTTGTTAGGTTTAGATGGGACCAAGATGGTCCCTTGTGACTTTAACCACTGTGAAACTAAGGACGCATTCACATTGGCACTATTTGGTGCGCTTTAAACGAACCCTGGTCTGCTACCATGGATAGTTTGGTTCGTTTGGAGTGGTGTGAACGCTCATTCAAACTCTGGTGTGGACCAAACGAGCAAACCCTGGCCAGTCGATGAGCCGAGTTTTCTTCTTCCTCATGCTTTTTTGTCTTCCTGGTCAGTGGTCGTTTCGGGCAATACCGCCCCTGAACGAGCAGCTGTTGTAACTGCGTGATGTTGTCCAGGCAGTTTGGGCCGCTTTAAAAAGTGCAGTGTGAAAGTGAACCGAACCAAATGAAGGTGTGAAATTTTTCAGCATTCCCCGCCCAGTCGAACCGAGTCTCCCGGCCTATCCTGGTGTGTATGCGCCCTAAGAGCTCACATGTTACCTCAACGACTCTGTAAGGGTTCACACCCACACAGAGTTTAAAGCCTGCGACTCCGCACCAGTCATTTAGAACTGAAGAAGCTTCTTCAATGAGAGGTGACATGTCTTCAAGAAACACAAGCAAGTCTATTTGCTTACAATATAGCACTTATGATTACCATGACCTGGATGACTGAGAATCTTCACCGACACGAATCTATTGTTTTTTAGGAAAATCCTGCATAGTATATCTTAAACAAATACTGTATCGATCACTCCCTTTCTCCCTGAACACCGTAGATGGATATTTGGTATCAGTAAATATGGAGCCTCCTGCCTTGTACTTACCTGGTCAAAAATACAACACTTTTTCTTGGTAGAGTAAGTTCTTGAAAATATTCTTTGTTATATACTAGCAAAACAACACTGTTGCCATAACTGGGAGCCGGTGTGATTGATTTTATGCTGTGTTGTGGTTCAATATGGAGAGTTTTAAGGCTTGAATTCTAGTAAAATCAATGTTATTTAATCGCAAATGAGATACAGGAGAAGATTTGAAATACACCAGTAGAACACAGTATTAAAGGGGCTGCTGAATTTTTATTTTTCCCTTTTTTAAAATCAGACTTAATTTAACAGTGTACTGCAAAAAAACCCTCACATATTTTTCAAAGACCTTTATTGTATTGGAAAGTCACATGTGGAGGATTGTGTTCGTGTTCACCAAACTAGAGCTGCTTCCACTGATGGAAAGACCTCTCTGTAGGCGGGTAATTTATATTTGTGCATTCATACTGGACACATACTGACTCCACTACACACAGATCCAAGCCCCCAGAGGAACATAGTCGTCAGTGTGTGAAGATGCGATAATAGTGCTTTCAGATTCTCACCATGGGGCTGTTGTGTGACTCGCTTTACTCCTGACGGATGATGATGCTGTAAAGCAACATGATGTAGGTTTGTGTGTACTGCGGGGGGTGGAGAGATACGGTACTGGTACCATATGTTCTGTATGAACTTGTTTCTCTGTTTGCCGCTCCTTCTTCACACCTGCTGAGGAGGTGTGTATGAGCTGATGTGTTGATGCATAAATATCCCTTCTCTTCCTTTTTCTGCCCCTTTACTGTGTCATTCACTGAAGGTTAGAACAGACTTTCTGTAGTGTTGGAGAAGAGAACAGCTGCCCTGTTTCTCTGCCACTGTATCCAAGCTTAATTGGCATCTTTGACACGTGTGGCAGGGGCTCGTCTCAGGGCCAATGGCTTTTTCACGCAGTTAGACTTCAGCACACACAAAAATGTCACGATCCAGAGGCGCACTTTGGCTGTGTCTTGTTGCCATGCTAACACACACATGCTTGTATTTTACTTCTTAGGGCTGTTTTTGACTGTATTTGTCATCTGAACCCTTATCTGTCCCAAAACCTGAACTACTGGCGGTCTCAACACTAACTTAAAAGTAATTGCCAGACTGGCAACCAGGCATTTTTTATGCAGTTATACATCAGCTTAAAGGTCCAGCGTGTAGGATTTAGTGGCATCTAGTGCTGAGGTTGCAGAACTGAAACTTCCCCCATGTGCCAAGCCTGTATGAGACTTATTGTGGCTGACGCGAAAACGCAAAAGCTTTATTACAGGAACTAAACAAAAATCTTTGTATTTTCTGTTTTATCTCATACTTTACAGAACTTAAATCTTAAGTGTTATCAGTTAACGTGTCTATCCTTAATTCCTGGTGTATGACATTCCAGGAATAGCATACATGCGAGTAAATGCACAAACACTTGTGCAGCATTTTCTGGTTCTAGTTCTGACTGTGAAAGCAATACTTAAACATCACTAATGCAACGAAAATTGAAAAATTATTCATTTTGGGATGCATTTTGTGCCATTTGTTGTCCTTATTTTTTACATGTTAAAATGGGGTTGCCACTGATGGCAACCAAAGGCCAAGAATTAGTTGCCAATTTTTCAAAAATGATTGGCACTGGCATTCATTAAAACCCAGATACACCAAACCAACATCAAAGAATTGGTGGCAGCAAAGGCTGACTGTTGCGTTTTTTCACGTGGCTTGTGTCTTAGCCAAAAAGTTGCACTTGAACACACTGCAAGAATTACAGCTAGCGGCCAACTAGCATGTATGTTCTGCGCCTGCGTGAGAGGAAATAACTCTCCATAGCAGCAGATGGCGGTAGTCTGAATTTGACATTCAAAAAGGAAAACCTGAAGGCCGCTTCGCTAGTTAGCTAGTTAGCACACTAACAGCACAAACCGATGTTGAAAGAACAAATGATATTTACTGTACGCCAGTGAACAATAACACAAACAATTTACAGAGTTTCTGCTAAAGAGCTCAATGGCTAAAAAATAATCTTACCTCATGAATCAAGTTTGTTTCAGTCTCACATATTTTGACTTTAATGGTTTGTTTTCTTTCCTTACTTCCGTTTCTCTTCTCGTGTGCTGAGCTGAACTGCCATTCAGAGTGATTTCACTCACCAGCAGGCTCCGATGGCGATTTAAAACGCCAAAACCAGCTGAAAAACAGGCAACAAGGGCTGACTAGTACCAAAGGTGTGGGACACACCGCAAAAACTAGGATAACAGACACTCAGCGACAGCCCGATATTGACCAACGGCCGAATATCAGCTTGGTTTTTGTCGGCCCTTACTGTTGAGCCCTTTACTGTACTGTTATCAGTAGCATTTCTAGAACATCAACCACATCCTAATAATAGTTCACAAGTGCTTACTGCCTTTGAAGGTACAACTCAACAGCAGTTTCACAACATTTTGCCTTCCTATCAACCTCAAAGTGACTCTCTTCACAGAAATGTTGGCTGCAGAGATGTCAGAGGAGGTGATGTTGATAACTCGTGTGAACATATTCAATTTTTAATGAAACTTGAAAGCTAGAGATGACTATCACTCCTGCAGCAATAAAGAATTCTCTCTCACCGCTCAGCTTCTTTTAAAAGTTAGTAACGCATATGCAACCTTTGCCTAAACCCTGAATGGCTGCCAAATTCCTCCTAGTGTTTCAGTCAGGCTGAAACGATGCCCTACTGTGCAGAGGAAGTTTCAGGTGGGGTGTATGTGTGAATGAAAATAGAGAGATGACATCGTTGCATGAAAAAAAGATACACACACACACACACACACACACACACACACACACACAGCTTCAAAGTGAATAGGGGTTATATTGCTCTGTGTTACCAGTGGAAACCTTCACTGTTGAGTTTATGCTGTCTCAGTGCGCAGCTCTCTTCATCAGGAGGACTGACCTTCACTGCTACACTGCTTTAGACTTTTCACTGCTACCAACCCTAATTAGCACCAGCTAATTTAGCTCTAATTGCCTCATACATCTCAGTAAACACTTGCAAGAAGTAGCAAATGTGTTCTTATTCAGACACATTTATTAAAGCCTAACAAATATCTACAGCCTTCCTGCTAATGAGCAAACTGTCCAAACATGTATAATCTGTGTTATCAATGCTTGTGTTCATTAGCTTTTTCACTCTAATAGACGATGTGTTTGAGCTGAGGATTGTAGTCTGCATAAGGCATCTGTCTTCTCCCATGACTTCCCTCATTTTTTACTCCCTCATGGCATGTCAGTGTCCCTAATGAGAAAAATTACATTCATTGTCTTACTGTGGGTCTATGTTGATGATCATTCATTGCCAGTCACTTGTTTTGGGCAACATTTACCCCCATCTGTTAAATATTGCATGCACTCCATCACTGCTTTGCAACCCAGTCTGTGAACAATCAGCCTCCATTTGTATATGTGAGGAAGAGCTGAGAGCTAATGTCTTTGGCCTTGTGGCTCAGGTGGGAGGTTTTGGTTACTCATGGGTTTTCATTATGTATTAAGAAGACTCTTTCACTCCTGTTAAAAAGGTTTGTTCTAGTCAGTGGGTTGCCAATAGGTGGCATTATGGCCTAATTTTGAGGGCAGCTCTGTTAATGGTTGAATGTCTGTCTTGAGCTTCTTTAACACAAATATGCATTGTTTTTTTGTTCGCCATTTCCTCGTCTGATTTCTTACACTTCTTCTGAAAAGTACTGAATATATTCTTCTCTGTGACCATCTTATTTATGCATTTGAATGGTAAAAGACGCAGACACTGGAACCCTGTGGCATGAACAGTTTCAGTTGAGCTGCGTTTGCCATAAAGTAACCAGACACCAGAAGGGACAATAATTCATAAGAGGTTACAGAAAATGATTGAGTGAATTTTGCTAATTTGGCCAGACACCCTGTAGAAGTTGAAGCTAACTGAGATATATAATGCCTGGTTTTGATCTTGGTTTGGTTTAATGATGATCTTAGCTGGTGATTCAATCAAGCACTTGTAGATATCGAAGTATTTCACTTCTGGCCACACAGTGGGATCATTTCTCCAAGAAAAGCAAGGTAAATAGAAGAGACACTGAGACTGACAATACTGAGCTTGTCAACATTTTTCTCTTTGGTGGACTAAGGGTGCTAAAATATCCCTTTGTCATGCTGAAATCTAAGGTTTTCAGCTAGCTAAAGGCATTTTGTCAGTGTTTCAGTCCTTGGTTCCATGTTGCGACACAGATTGGTTTCCCGTCTGGTGGACATGGTTTTTACAGTATGACGTGCTGCGCTCTGTCTCTATCTGTTAAGGTCTCTAGTCGGCGACCATCTTGTAAAGTCATCCCCTCCCCTAACCTGGTCTACTGCATACTAGCAGATATGAACACCTTCTCACTATTGTAATAAACTCACTGAGTGGGGAAAAAGATGATTGGTTACATCCACTGGACAAGTGTTTTTCCTTCTGTAATCATAACAAGCAGCACATTGATTTCCAGCTCATGTATTTGTATTAATTTTTGAAACATTTGAGCTTCATTCACCCTTCACTTTGATATTAAAATCAATTGTTTTTTTTGTAATTGACACGGCCCATGAGTTACAGAAATTGGCACTTACTGAACATACATGAGAATGTAGCCTACTTTTTAAAAAACAAGATATCCCTCCCTGTAACTGTGGGGACATTGTTTTGAAGCAGCACCTCACCAGTTTAAGAAAAATAACCCTGATGATGTCACAGTGATGCCATCAGGGATAATTCAGCTTGGATTTTGAGACTACAAATTCATTTTAGAAACCTGCCTTACAAAGTGGAGGGAGTACCAATTAGTTTCGAAACCTTCAGTGAAACAATACATGCAGTCGATCCTTTTTGTAACGAGGTCTTGTAACGAGGATTTGTTGGGTTTTGCCTGCAGCCAATCACTACTGCAGCAGCCACAACCCATACAGTGTGTGGTGTGGTGAAGTAGAGCGCGATGTATTTACCAAAGTAGGCTGTTCAGCGCACTGAGATTCAACCAAAATATTTGAAAGTAGGGTTATACTACATGCCTGTGATGCCTGATGGCATTTTACACAACTGAATAATTTCAATCACATGATAGGTATCAAATGAAGTAGAAAAAAAAAAAGGTATCAACTGAAGTATTTTTATCTATCACTTTCAGGGTACTGGTATCTTAATTTTTCCAAACAATACACAGTTCTACCAGGCAGGAAAAGTCTAATGACACAACATATCAATAGTTGTATGGGACTACAGACAGCTTACAGTGCTTTAATGTGCTGAAAGTATTTTATGAGAGTCGGCAGTAAGAGTTAACCAGAGCTCCCACTCCAATCTATAAGACCTTGTTTGTAGGGTCCTTCAGTGTTAGCTTTAGATAATCACAGTTTCACTTCAGATGTGAGTCAGATTGGTTGAAGGCACAAGAAAAGACCAGGGAACATTAGAAAACAATGGGAAAAGAGAGAACAGAGACGTCTCTGAGAGAAGCACGAGTAATGCTATTGAGAGAGACACTGAATGAAATGAAACAGAGAAAGGAAGACGCTCTTTTAAAAGGCTTTGGATATACTGCGCTTTAGATACAGACATCGGTGATTGTAATTCTGGCTCCATCCTTGACAGCAAGATTGTGCTGCCCGAACTGTTTCTGTGGGGTGACATTTGGGTAGAACATCAAAATGTCCTTTCACTTTTTAAAAAAAAAAAAAAAAATGTTCCAACTCTGATCTTTTTTTCCCTTCTCTCTCTCTCTTTTTCTCTACCTCTCTGTAGGTTTCTAAAAAGGTCGCTGATCTCATTCTGGAGAAACAGCCCTCTTATGTCAAGGTAAGTTTCCAGTGTCACCTCATGACCACATGAAACAACCATGGCCCGGCCGCTCATCTTAAAAAACAGTCAGTTATATTTGGCCTTTTTTTTTATTTTTTTATTTTTTTTGGGATTGGCATCTTTTCTATTGATCTCTTCTACTTGTTATGACTGGACGTCAGGTTATTTTGATGGTATCAGGGTGTCAGTGGATGTGTTCCTGTTTCAGCTGTCAGCTGCCAACGAGATAACGTAGAATTTCTGTAACCATGGTAATAGGAAATCTTACTCCATCCATGGATAAGAAAAAGGGGGCAATAATCTAGGTTTTTGATTCAGAACATAGTCAGGATGTGAATTTAAACTAAGTCCATGAAATCCCTTCTTTGGATCGCCTGGTGAAGTTGCAGTGAACTGAAATGAACCAGTGTGTGTGTGTGTGTGTGTGAGAGAGAGAGAGAGCGAGAGAGAGAGAGGATTTCTTTGAATCAAGTAAGAAGATATTAAGTCTATTTTTGTTCCGAGCCAGTAGAGACGAGAAATTGTAGGAGACCATGTTGGCTATAACGATGAGTCGGAATGATTTTTGTAACTGGTTTTATTCATCTGATTCATTTGAGGGTAGTGAACAGATGCAATCTCATCCTGTTTAGAAATGAACCTCGCAGCGACAGCAACATTCTTGACCCTTTTAAAAACATGAGCTAAGAGTAGTTTGAACCCACTGCCACATAGAAAGGGAGAGAAATTACCTTTTTTGGAGGTTTAACGATCTTAGTTATCAACTCTATACAGACGCTGGTGCAGCAGCAGAGGCCAGCATTGTGTACATGTCTGTGTACATTGAATGTGATTTGTGGCTTTGCAAGTGGACTTCAAAATAAAAGTGTTTTACTGGGAGATCAAATATTTGTGTTAGCCTAAATGTGTATATTTGTGCACGAGTGTGTGTGTCTTGGATTAATTGGAGGAGTTGGTCTTTTGATTTATTTAATCAAGCAATCAAACTTCACCAGTCCCATCAGATATATCACTTTTGAAGTTTGATAGAATTTGTGTTTAGTCAGTGAAGCTTTGATCCCAGCAAGGCACAGCAGATGACTGACAGCTCTAACAAATCTGGCGTGTCGTGAAGTTGCAGTGAAATTACGATCATTGTTAAGCTTTCTGAAGGTCAGTCTATGAATAGCAAATTGATCATTATTTCTGTGACCCTCCATGAGACTCTGCAGAGGCAAGATGACTGCAGGGCTTGTTAGCAGAAGTTGCCAGGGATTTCGGGGGCATTTCCATTGACCCGTCTCAGCCCTCTTTCACTTGGTCTACGAATACCCTCTGGAGTTCAGAGAGCACTTGAGTTTCTACATTCACTGCATTAATGTCACAAAAAGGAAGACAGGGTTTCACCACATTATTTCCTAGCAGTGATACTTTACTAAACCCAACATCTTCTGTTCTTTGTGCCTCCTTTTATATGAGGTTTCATCACTTTTCCACCGACTATTTTCGCCACCATTTTTTCTCTCCCAAGGCCTCTTATCTCCTCAGTGTGATATTTTATCAAACATGTACACAGAAATGCACACTTCTGCAGAAACACAGCCACAGGGCACAAAGCCACTTCTCCCCAGTGCTTGTTCACTGTGTATAACACATCGGTGGACACATAAATCGTGCAAACACACACACTCATGCCTCAGCGCCTGAAATGATGGCCCGCAAAGTGTCTGATGTGAGTCATAGCTATGTAGTGACTAATCTTTCTTCTGCTGGGGCCTGTGTCTGATCACTGTTGCTGCTCCCAAGCGATGCACTCGGAAGGGGTTGAAAGTGTGATTGGGCTTTCCTCTGTGGGAGGTTACATGGAGGCCAGAGCCATTTTCATTGATTCATTTATAACTGTTGATTACTAATTAAAGCTGTATATTCTTCAGGTGCTGTACTGTACCTGTGCTGTACATTTGAATTTGGTGCTCTGAAGTTGACAGATGTAACATTATTTCTCATTAGTTCAAGGCGAGATTCTTTTAACCTGCTGGATCAATAAAACAAGTAGTGTGCTGATTTAAAATAACTGCTAACTAAGTAAAATAACTCTTAAATCTCCAAGTAAAAAGAAACAGGTTAGAATCATAGAGTGTTTATCAAGATGGACGATGCATCTCCACTTCCTCCCACTGTACAAAAATGAAGCCAAAAGTCCTGGATGCAGGCACTGCCATCGTGCTCTGGTGACCTCATTTGGAGCCAGAGTCTATGCACTATATTGGGGGAGTGGTGCTGCAGTATCAGCCAATCACAGCTGTCAATCATGTTGTCACACCCCTTTTTATAGCATCAAATAACAAAGTAAAGCCAACCTTATCAGAAAACCTTTGGAAAAGTTTATGTGATATGTACGCTGGGGGTGGGGTTCATGACCTAAACTGCAGCCAGCCAGCAGGGGGCGATAAAAATGTAATGGCTTCTCTTTAAGGGAGCTGTCAAGCCGCCCATCTTTATATACAGTCTATGGTTAGAATAGAGTGGCCAACTGCATGACCCTTCGGCTTCTCAGGAAAGAAAGATTGCCTTCAGTGAGTCCATGTTGTGATGAATTTGCACCAGGTAGCCCTGACGAGGTCACTCAACACCATAGGAAAGGGACTTGGACAGAAATTCAATTATCGGCCATGCACTGGAAACATTAATTCATTACTGTTACTGCTGTTACCTTTCTTTGTGTTTCCTAGTTGCCTCCTTTGAAAGAGATTAGTAATTTGGTGGTCGTACCTGACAATTACATTGGGGTCAGAGGGTTATAAAAATGTGTGAAGGTGTGAGGGTATGGTCACATACCTTTGAAGTAACAGTGTGGGAATGTGGAGACAAAAATGTATTATGTGCACAAAAAATGTTAAAGGAATAACTACAGTTACTCATACTTTGGTACATTGTTTTGATGAATTTGAATTTCTTGCATTTTTTAACAGCAAAAACTCTCAGACAACTCTGCATTATAATCCAATCTTATTTATCCAGTCATATGCTCAGTACTTCCCGAACACATGCATTTTCACTAAAACCTTACATTAAAGACACTTCCGCATAATTAGTCTCACTCATGGATGAGTGTGCGCCTGGGCAAACGCGTGTGTTTGAACTCTGCTCAGTGGAATGCATGAGCAGAGTTCAGACGCACGCACTTGACAGAATTTTGTTGTTGTTAAACACGGACCTCCGTGACTTCAGTTAATCAAGAATGTCCGCCGATTTTGGAGCCTTCACTTACCGTGGAGGCATTCAAGAACAACAAAGTTTATTCACAAGCTAAAGGTAACAGGATGAGCAATTGATATTCAAATGGTCATTTTGTGTTTGTGAAGTATTCCTTTAACTCCAGCTGTGAGTCATTGCTCTTGTATACCCTAGAAGTAATTTAACTTTGTTTTTCGTTCACTTTAATGCAAATAAATGATAAGGGCATGGCCCAAACAGCAGCATCATTAGAATGTAAAGGCAGAATGGGCAACAGGGAGCCAGTGCATAGTCAATGTCCCAAAGGGTCGCGGGCAGGACCTCTTATGAATATATGAATAAAGAACCCTGGAATAAAACCTCCCTTGTGACTGAAGATCTCCTCCTCTTTGACCTTCACTTCCCACACCAGCGCCTGTGTTTGTGGACATCGTAGGAGTTCTGTTGTATATTTTCATTATGGTGGAGTCGGCTCACCTTTCTTGTATGTGTACAGTACATATAGATCCACTGTACACACATTGCTTTTTAAGGTCATCCCAGTTGTGCATACCAGCTCTTTAACCTCTTTTATTGACTTAAAACTAATTGAACAGTTGCCAGAGTCCACCACTGTGCACAGTTACAGGTACACAGTTCCACAAGCTGATTTAGCCCTCCGTCTGTCAGGTTAACTGTAGCTAATAGACAGGATAGACGGCTCAGAGCTGTGGTATAACAACAAATTGGAGCCTCAGGCTACATACTGAGCACTCAGCATGTTCAGCGCGTTTGTCTGAGTGTGTGATTCTGTTTGAAGCTGAATGTGTGTATTCAGGCTGTTAGGTCTCTTCCTGTGTGGATATGTGAGCATAACTGAATGCGTGAGTGTTTCTATATTACATCATGGTCTGAGTGTTTGCACAACTGCTGTGTACTGTATTACCTGTGTATTGATCGTGGGTGGCATAACAAGGGGCAAAGAGTGAGAGCCAGACCGTGTGTGTGTTCGTTTGATTGATAGATATTGAAGAAGTCAGGAGTTTGGGATTTTGCTGTGAGAATGATGCCTGTGCAGCTTGGTCACCTTTACTGTGAACTGTTTAGTGAATTTCATACTATTGCTGTGTTTAGACATAGTACAGTTTTACAGTTGTAGCAGAGTGGGTGATAAAGATGTGGCGACACTGCTCCCAGTGTGTGAATCAGCTGGATTCAGCCACTGAATTATTTCTTAGCTAGACCTGGTGAGTCAGCCCAGTCCCAGCCAGCCCCTCGTTGCTGCGAGCGCAAGGGCATTTTCTGAGGACACGTTTTAATGTGTGTTCGAGTGTACAAAGGCCACTGTGGTACCTTCATGTATTAATTAACTCCTCTAACCAGTGCGTATGAGCTTATTTAAGAAAGGCAACTGTGTTCTACGCATGTGAAGTATTTATGGACAGTTGTTGCTCTCAGTTGTCTGGGTAGTATTTAATTTGCAAAAGCATCAATGTGAGGGTTAGATTATGTCCAAACCAATGTATATAAAGATGGATGACGCATCTCCACTTCCGCCCACTGTTCAAAAATGAAGCCAAAAATATCCTAGATATGGCAACTGCCATCTTGCACTGTTGACATCATTTGGAGCCAGAATCTGTGCAGTAGTGATCTCTGCTGTGTCAAGTTCCCGTCCATACACCTGTCCGACCAGTTGTGAGCAGTGCCACCGATTGGCTCACACAGTTGTCAATCATGGCGTCAAACCCCCTTTTTATAGCATCAAATAACCCAACTTATTAGAAAATGAACACTTGGTCATACATCAGCGTGAGAACTACCTAAAATGACAGAAAATATTATTTATTTATATTTATTATTATTTAAATAAAAATTTGTTTGGCGTGTTCTTTGATCCTTTAGTTTGGCTCATGTCCCTTCTGCTAATGAGGAGGGGGCGGGGTTTATGACCTATACTGCTGGCCTCACATTAGGGAAGCTAACATGTTGTCCATGTCTATATACAGTCTATAGTCCACACTTGCCTTTGCTGTCTTGACAAGATTGAAGGTCTCCCCGTCTGAAAAGATCTAATGAGAAAAATATTGATACCACTCTCATAAATGTGTATATTGTGCTTAAAATGAAGCTACTGCCAGCAGCTGGTTAGCTTAGCTTAGTTTAGCATGAATATTGGAAACAGGGATACAGCTATCCTGGCTCTGTTCACTTGTTGCAAGTACATGAACTGTGAAAGCAAAGTGTTAAAATGACGTGGTGGTTTAATGGGGTTTGGTTTTTGTCAGGATTTTAAAAAATGAGATATAAGGTGTTAGAAGTGAAGTCTGAGATGCTGGCAGGTGGATTTTGTTACCTTCGGACAGAGCCAGGCTAGCTGTTTCCCTTTTTCCAGTCTGTATGCTAAGCTAAGCTAACAAGCTGCTAACTGTAGCTTCATATTTAGCGTACAAACAGGAGAGTGTTTGTACGCCTCAGGGTTTGTGATAGCATAATGATAAACTATAATCAAAAAGTAAATTAAGCTATAAACAGTTGATAGATACTTCTGCCAATAAAGTTCTAGCTTTGTTAAACATTTTCATGAAACCAACTCTGTTCCCAGTGTTATAGATCATGAGTTTTAAGCCTAAGAGTAGCACAGTACGTGTCCCCTCAGAGAAAAACCCCAGTTACTGATTCAACCCTTGTAAAACTGTTCTGAGGACTTGTCAAGGTCTTTGTCAACGCCCAAGATCATAAGGCCAGATTGCTTTGACTGGAATCATTGATCTTCTGTTGTTGTTTATGTAATTACTGTTTTACAATTAATTTCCCCAGACTGTATTCTGTTGGTAAAAGGTTGCATTTCTGACAGTGTTATGTGGATGTTTGTGAGCACTGGACTTCTTTTGCATAGGGATGATGCTGCACTACAAAACAAGATCAAAGAATAACCATCTCCCACCTCAGGCATGGCATCTGGTAGATCAGGAAAATAAGAACCAAGAGGGGGAGAGAAAAAGTCGAAAATATAACAGCGACGCGAGTTGTCCCTGGGTCCTGCTCTTGGCTGAGGGAGTGTTTGTGCTCCACAGAGGTCACTGAAGTGGCATAATAACTCAACTCTCAGAGCAGAGTGCTCATTGATCCTTTTTCTAAATGTCAAAGCTCCGAAGAAAGGAAGCTTTTCTGTTTCTTCTGTGTGTTATTTGCACCGATGATGCATGCCTTACTATAATGACATCATCTATAATATCTGTCTTCATAAAACGCTCACTGCAGGATGCATCTCGCTGTTGCATTGTTGTTCATGTCTGTAAAGTACTTAGTGGGGGAAGTGATTTGCTGGGTAAATGGCATTATTATTACAGGCATATTTCACTGACGACACCATCAGTGAACCAACCCAACAATATCTTTGTGTCCCACAGATTTTACAAGCCCACAGCATTATCATACGGCTCTCTAAGCACTAGATAGAAACTTCAGCAGTAAATAATTCCTCTGGATCTGAAACACTAACTTTGAAATGTTCTAGTGTTTAGAGATAACTGTATTTTAATAATAATAAGAATCAGTAATTTTTACCACTGACTTTGTCATTCACAGGAACTGGAGCGAGTGACGGCGTTACAGACCAACCTGCAGCTGGCAGCAGTCATTTGCACTAATGCAAGGAGGTATTGGTGTTCCATCACATACCGTCTATTCACTAAATGCTGAAATAGCCCATTCAAACTACATCTGCATACTAAGTGCCTTCCTCATAGCCGTGATAACGTTCCTTCCCTTCATATAGTCTCAGTCTGTTAATATGGTCACACATGACAAATGATTCTGTCTTGTTTGCCCTTGAAATAAAAAAGGAATCTAAAACATGCCACTTTACATGATAATCTGCACAGTATGTTATTTCTGTCTTCAATAGGCTATTTATTATGCTATTGTGGGTGAAAAGAAATGTTTTAGTGTTCCTACAAGTTGGGTGGTAACAGTAAATAGGCAAGTTTCAGTAAAACAGGCTTCTGTTGTAACGTATTACAGCTATTGTCATGTTTATTGCCAGCTAAGTAACAGCAGCATTAACCTGTGATGATGGTGTATTCACTCTGTACTGTGATGTCTTGTGAAGGCAACTAAGTGTGGCAAAGGAGGGATTCACAGAAGCCAGCTTGGGGCTATTGGCCAATCAGAGGCGTCGACAACTGCTGACAGGCCTGCTGAAGTCACTGAGGACCATCAAGACGCTGGTGAAGTTTACACACATAGTTAACAACAACATGTTTCGTCCTACCGCCCTGAGAAATACCAGTCTGGTTCACAGTTGACCCTGACCTCTGTCAGTCCCAAGTAACTGTGCTTTTTATTGGGTGCTGCATGGATTCTTGTTCTGATTTGGTTTACAAAACTAAGTCAGTACTTTTCAGCATGACCTCCATGCCCTACACAGATTGTTCCAGCATCTAGTGTGCTGCCTCTTTAATATAATAAAAGCTGCATAACACTCAGACAGCTGCCTACAAGCTGTCCTTTGAATTTCCTGTGTAATTGTCTTGGCCATGGTCTTGGTATTATAATCAACACACCTTTCTGTACTCACATTTCTGTACTATTTTTTTACAGTTATGGCTGATGTAATACATATTTCTTACCTGCAACATTATGTATTTAAACTGTAGTCATGAGGGAAGTTTTTGATTTTCTTGTCAGTGTTATTTTGGCTCACATTCGGAATCTGACCTTTCTACTGTAAGACTTTACCCCGAGCTGTTTCTGTCTGAAATATCCAGAATCAGAATGAGAAGAGACAGAAGATGAGCTCTATGTGTGATGAGAAAAGAGTGGAGGAGCAGAATTGCTTTTTAGTCTGCTATGTCACCCCAGGAGCTACATTTTATTTATTACAGAGAAAATAAAGTAGCGAAAAAAGGTACCTTTGGGTGCCAGTACCAAATTCCAGGTGCCAGTTTTGGTTACGATGTAAACGGTATCGTGTTGTCATGATACTTGAATTTCTAACTTTTATACGACACCTTGAAACATATCAGTATTCGATACCTTTTATGATACCACAGACAAAAATTGACATTACAGGCATAAAATTTCAATTATTTAGTAGGACTATAGGCTATAAAATGACAACGACAACGACGACTCTGTTTTTTGGTTCGTAGCAAAGAACAGCAGAATGACTGCAGTAAATATCAACATTAAGAGACAGTGAGAAAGTGCAGCTGGTATGTTCAGAGAGAAAAAATTACATCACTAAAATCACTGTTTGCTGAAAATGTTTTAAAAATACTGTTTAAAAATATGCACAATGCAAGTGTTTAAAATGAAAGAGCTAGGCAGAAATGTGCAAAGATATGATCTAGAGGATGTGCAAAAGTTTTACAGCATAAACAATAAAAAAAATGCGCAGTGTACAATGAAAACACATAAAGACAGATGTGAAGACGTCATTGTAATGTGTGGCGTCAAAACAAGACAAAACAATGTGCAACACCAAGGCAGCCATCTGTTATAAACCATTACAAACACACTGTGTGACTTTTGGGAAATGAATTACTGTAGTCAACACAATACTCATTGCATCTGCACATGATTTAAATATGTAAGTTAAAGGAACATACTCTGTTTCAATGATTTGCTTATTTGCTTTGATCACAAGTGTGTTAGTGATTTTATGCTGTATTCATGTCTTCATCTTGTCATTCTTACCCTCACAGCAAAGAACAGATGTAAGACTCAGCGAGATGCTTGAGGTATTTTCAACCCTTCTACACACACACACACACACACACACACACATGCAAAGATATGTTTGTAATCGACTTGAAAGGTCAAACATCAGTGGGGATTCTGCATTGAAAGCCAAACCCACACAAACATGAGACAGTCCCACAAATGCCGATCTGTTGTGAAGGTCAGCTGTAGCACATGGAATGGATTTGACTACCACTGAATGTAATCCAATCCGTTATCCACACAGTATCTGTTGTATCAATCATTTTTAAGGAGATCAAACAAATCTGGTGCACAGAAGAAATCACACGTGTCGCCGTCATAATCCAGAATTTTCTGTTTATATGTTTGGTATTTATAATTTGTTTGCAGACTATACAATACTGTTTATTGTACGTGAAACGTACATTAAATGACTTTACCTCTCTGTGTTTTTAGGAGGAAGACTATCCAGGTGCAATCCAGCTCTGTCTGGAATGTCAGAAGGCTGCCAGCACCTTCAAACACTACAGCTGCATCAGGTACAGTATGAGCACATTGACAGAATGATATTTGATTGTATCCATATACAAGCAGCATGGACTTCATTTTCTATGGGTGGATGAACATTTTATGATCACTTATTTCCTGTTGTGAAACTTTTAAAGTAGTTGTTGGATTGAAAGGTAGTCATGCCATACAGATGCTTAGACAGAACCGTGTGAACGCTCAGGAGTACACAAGGATGTTTTTAACCATTTGTTGCCACTCCTTCTCTCTCTCCTATGTAAGATAAGAGTGGGTTTTCAAATTATAGGGTATATCGAAGATTCTGTGTGTATGCGAATCAATGCAAGCTTTGCAATCATCTCTGTCCCTTTGATATTGTGTGTAATTGTGGTCAATTTGTGTCAGGAGGTGGGTGCCACAGTGCCCCTTTTTCTTCATCGATCATTTATTGATCAAGGATGCACGTTATTGCTGGCTTCATCCTTCTAGAGTATTTGGTGCAGAGGTGTGTGTGGGAAGGTCTTTAGCTGCTCCCAACACTTGCCAGTGCAACACAAATACACGGTGTTCCAGCTGTAATTTTTGCTTTTATGCCACGTGCAGCAGATTGTGCGTCAAGTCTATTTGTGGAGCGAGCACTGGCGTCACAAAATGGTGAGCCCCATGTCAGCAGAGCTCCGTGTAAAGGCACAGTTTCTCTGGAAGATTCAGACCTTTGAAACGACACTGCGCACCTGCAGCTTTACATTTAAAAGCTTCACCTGGCTGGCGACAGAATGACCGTTGAGAAATGGTGATCAATATGGTATCATGCTGTGCACTTGTTGTCGATATCACTTTTGTTTGCACAGTGTCATCAGTTTACCATTCATAGCGGTGTGTGTCCGTGTTAATACTCCCTGAATGTGTTGGGATTCTGATGTGCAGAGCAGTTTTTTCACCAATGATACCACCCATTGTCAATGAGGGAATCTGATTGTGATCATCATAAAGAGAAGCACTTACTTTTTTTATTACCATCATTGTATTCACACGCGGTCCGAATGGGTCATCAGATGTGTCTATGGCAGACGGACAGAAATCCAATTGCCCTCTCATCTTTGCTTTCCTCTTCAATATGCTAATACCGCCTCCTGAACGTAGTTGTTTTTAACATGGGTGCATTGATGACACATCTGTCACACTTTACGTTAGCATGCACATTCTACTTTGGCTCTCTGCCCAAAATTCCAGGAGCCCTTACTGCAGCGTTGCCGTCCCCTAAGCAGCTAGTTACCGGTCTGCTGCACTTTGATTTAACCTTGTAGCCATGCTTTTCCATGCGCTGCTGAATGCCCTACATGAAGGCTTTGTTCCATGTCTGCCCTTCCGTTGTCTTCTGTCCCTAACCCTTTAAAAGTCAATATTGTTTCCCCAAGAAGGCACTTACACAGCCTCATGCTCTGTCTCGGTCCATTTTCATCAGGCTTCCCACATGGGCAGCTTTAGACCTGCACATGTCAGCACAGTGTTCATAAACTGTGAACTCTGCTGTGGCCTCAGAAAAACAAAGATGTCAGGTTTTCTTTAGCATTTCTATTGTCTTGTGAATCTCACAGAAATAAGAGAAGCTTTGGAAGAGAAGCTTTTGTACAATATGATAGTAATAAATTATGATACAGAATATACAGTACAGGCCAAAAGTTTGGACACACCTTCTCATTCAATGCGTTTTCTTTATTTTCATGACTATTTACATTGTAGATTCTCACTGAAGGCATCAAAACTATGAATGAACACATGTGGAGTTATGTACTTAACAAAAAAAGGTGAAATAACTGAAAACATGTTTTATATTCTAGTTTCTTCAAAATAGCCACCCTTTGCTCTGATTACTGCTTTGCACACTCTTGGCATTCTCTCCATGAGCTTCAAGAGGTAGTCACCTGAAATGGTTTTCCAACAGTCTTGAAGGAGTTCCCAGAGGTGTTTAGCACTTGTTGGCCCCTTTGCCTTCACTCTGCGGTCCAGCTCACCCCAAACCATCTGGATTGGGTTCAGGTCCGGTGACTGTGGAGGCCAGGTCATCTGCCGCAGCACTCCATCACTCTCCTTCTTGGTCAAATAGCCCTTACACAGCCTGGAGGTGTGTTTGGGGTCATTGTCCTGTTGAAAAATAAATGATCGTCCAACTAAACGCAAACCGGATGGGATGGCATGTCGCTGCAGGATGCTGTGGTAGCCATGCTGGTTCAGTGTGCCTTCAATTTTGAATAAATCCCCAACAGTGTCACCAGCAAAACACCCCCACACCATCACACCTCCTCCTCCATGCTTCACAGTGGGAACCAGGCATGTGGAATCCATCCGTTCACCTTTTCTGCGTCTCACAAAGACACGGCGGTTGGAACCAAAGATCTCAAATTTGGACTCATCAGACCAAAGCACAGATTTCCACTGGTCTAATGTCCATTCCTTGTGTTTCTTGGCCCAAACAAATCTCTTCTGCTTGTTGCCTCTCCTTAGCAGTGGTTTCCTAGCAGCTATTTGACCATGAAGGCCTGATTGGCGCAGTCTCCTCTTAACAGTTGTTCTAGAGATGGGTCTGCTGCTAGAACTCTGTGTGGCATTCATCTGGTCTCTGATCTGAGCTGCTGTTAACTTGCCATTTCTGAGGCTGGTGACTCGGATGAACTTATCCTCAGAAGCAGAGGTGACTCTTGGTCTTCCTTTCCTGGGTCGGTCCTCATGTGTGCAGTTTCGTTGTAGCGCTTGATGGTTTTTGCGACTCCACTTGGGGACACATTTAAAGTTTTTGCAATTTTCCGGACTGACTGACCTTCATTTCTTAAAGTAATGATGGCCACTCGTTTTTCTTTAGTTAGCTGATTGGTTCTTGCCATAATATGAATTTTAACAGTTGTCCAATAGGGCTGTCGGCTGTGTATTAACCTGACTTCTGCACAACACAACTGATGGTCCCAACCCCATTGATAAAGCAAGAAATTCCACTAATTAACCCTGATAAGGCACACCTGTGAAGTGGAAACCATTTCAGGTGACTACCTCTTGAAGCTCATGGAGAGAATGCCAAGAGTGTGCAAAGCAGTAATCAGAGCAAAGGGTGGCTATTTTGAAGAAACTAGAATATAAAACATGTTTTCAGTTATTTCACCTTTTTTTGTTAAGTACATAACTCCACATGTGTTCATTCATAGTTTTGATGCCTTCAGTGAGAATCTACAATGTAAATAGTCATGAAAATAAAGAAAACGCATTGAATGAGAAGGTGTGTCCAAACTTTTGGCCTGTACTGTATGTGTGCAATTTTTTTCTCTCCATACATGGTTTAAGACCATTTTGGGAGATTTTCTGCAAAATATAAAATTCATAATATGAATGCATGTTAGCCTGTCATCTAGCAGCTCTCAACCTTCACCTCCACAAAATACAGTACATGACTAGTGTTGTCAATGAAAATGTCAATCCCATTTCTACCCCTTAAATTTAAATCCTCCCTAAAAACCTTTGTCTTCCACCTGGCGTATCATTCAGCCTGAGCATGATGATCTTTTTCTTTTTTCTTAAATTGCTATTTTAATGTTTGCACTGTTTGCTCTGTTTTCTTAGCGTTGTTTTCCACATCTATTTTATTTTTATTATTGACGTTGTTTTAACTCTGTACACACCTATGTACAGCACTTTGGTAGACTGCCGTCGTTTTAAATGTGCTCTAGAAATAAATCCTGACTTGACATAAATCTTCCACTTGTATTGAGTGCCCTCATTTGTGAGATAACCCTTGATGAGGGAAGTGAGAAATATTAGGGTAGAGATCTTTCCCAAAGAAATGAGACATCACTTAATGCAAATCGGCGTGGGCGATGTGCAGGCATACGTCACGCGTAGTAGCGACGCAAGATAGTGTTAGTCATTCAGGTTTGAACATGCCAGCTCCAGCGCTTGTGTTGTGGCGTGTGCTATGTTTATTCTTCTCCATCTGATAAATCAATGGGGAAGAAATGCTGAAAACAGGAGGAGCTTACAACGTCTTCTAGTTCTGATCGATTTTGTTCGGGTAAGTCGATTTGTGTAAGTATTTTGATGCTGTGTTCAACCGAGTTGCTGATGAGTTTACGCTAGTCCAACCATCTGTTGTTTGTATAGCCTACATTCCCATCGTACTGTAACAAATTGTTTTCCAAAAATTGCCGAAGTTGCTGACTTCGCAAGGTGTTCTGGGAAATTTCATCTTCCACTTAGTTGAAAGTGTGGGTCGGGGCTCCCTTGGAATCTAGGGTGGGTTTTAAGTGTTGGAAACCACTTCCAGTACCTCAGTTCTGTTTTGGGATACCACTAGCCTAAACGTGAACGCACAACCAAGTGCAAGTGGGTATTTTTAGGGGAAGTGTTGGCATTGGGACAGGCCCATAATCTCAGTTTTGTTCCACAAAATCAGGATTTCAGAGATTTAAAGAGAGCGTGTCTCTGTTTCAGAGGTTGTCTACACATGGCTCTCAAAATGGAGGTGGCTGAGCTGGCTAGCAGTGTACGGTGCTAATAATGTCACCAGTGCTGACAGAGCTTGCGGTGTTAACCAGGTGAAATCAGAGGGTGGGTGCTCACTTCTGTGGTGATGCTGTCCCAGTATCAGCGGTAATTGCTGTATGAGTGTAGTGCAGAGCAGTGGCGATTAGCTAACCAGTGGGATACACACACTTGCACTACAAACACACATGGCCAAATTGACAGAGAAGCTCAGATTGCAACACACACACACAAAGGTAATGTGACTGTACTCTCCACTCGGGATGCCATTTCTCCACTAAATCTTTACATATCAAAAAGTTTTGCTGCTATATTAATGCTCTAAATATCATATAGAGCTCCTTAATTACATAATTGCAAAGCTCTTCACTTTGTTAGTGTTGTATTGCTACAACAACAAAAAAAATCACATGGTGTCAAATTTTAGTTTGGCTCAGAATATGCTTGTTATTTCACGCCTGTTGTCAGACAAATTGTGTGTGGGTTATTCTAGGTGACTTTCCTCCAGATCTCCACTTCAGCTAATTGCTGTCTAAGTATTGAGGGAGGCGGCTTGTTCAGGTGTATAATCTATTTGAAGGACAGCTGCACTTTCAAGAGGAGCAAAGTGTAGGAAGAAGGGCAGATGGCTGCTACATTAATTTCTGTCTTAGACACACAAACAATTTTGCGCAGACTGCACAACATGACACTGTCAGGACTTCAGCTGTTCACCAGTTCATTCAGAACTACAACCTTCCTCCTCCCCTTTGTGGTTAGAGTTTATTTTCTTTTGGAGGCTGCGTGGTAGTGCACCAGCGCAGATTTTTAAAAAGGTCTTAGTGTTTATGAGCTGTAGTAGTGTGTCACTTGAATTTGTGTTTACTTACAGCGCTTTAGAGATCATAAAAGCCTCCCAGCACTCAAAACAACAGCAGAATCTTGAGACTTATTCAAAGTCGGGTCAGTCACATTGGTCCGAACGACAGTTTGTTTTGTTTTGTTTCTTTCCCATTCTGACAGGTTTGGTTTCACACAGAAAAATTCAGCTGAACCTCAGTGCATTAGTCTGTTTTTTTTATTTGACATTAACATCACTTTTTTTTTCATTGGCGCTTGTGTGCTTGGAAGAAAGAAGATGCTTAACATTTTTATTTTGTTAATTTGCAGGCACAGTCATTTTCATGATGAGCACCAATTACGTTGGGTGACAGTAATGTCTCCAGCAAAACTGTTTTAGTCATTATCTGCTTCCCACGTGTTTGGGTTTAATTGGATGTTCATGTAAGCTCCTGGACTAAGTAGTCAGGAAACAGAGAGACTAATCACAGATTATTATTTTCTCGGGGTAGCATATTAAAACCTAAAGTATTGTAAGAGATTGTTGCATATCTGCTGTAAGAAATAAGCGTAAATATTCCTGTTCTGTTGAGCTAAATATTTTCTGTTTTAAGCAGACAACAGACACCTGTTGTCATGTGAAACCCACTCCGCCTTTCTGGACTCTGACCAAGTTAAACATGGACTCCAGTCTAAAAAAAACAAGCAAGACAAATAAACAAATACAACATGGATATGGGAGTCTTATAGTTATGATATTGTGCCTCATGAGCCGGCATCATGTCGCCCACTTTTCATGCAGTGGCCCATGTAACTGTGGAGAAAGGGCCATAACTCTATATATCTCATTACATCAAATCTTGCACCTGAAGAAAACTATCAGTGCACATTGTTCTGGTCTTCTTGAGTCTGTTACCTCTAACCTCCTCTGCCTAATTATGGCTGTGATCCCTCCTCACTATGTTTCACTCTTTGAAGCCCTTCCCCTGCCACTTTGTTGCCTCTCTGCCTGCCTGGTAAAACTAGCGAACATGACGACAGCAAAAACGTCATTCTTGCAAAATCCAAGCATCCTGCAGGACTCTTTAAGCACAAATGCACACACTTTGCCGAATTAGCAAGTCACTGTGGAGCGGCTTGCTTCAAGGCTTCATTGCTTCATATTCCGCAATGACATCTACATTTAATGCAGCACGTCTAATAACAGGAAGGCCTTTTGAACTTTATTGCACACCTATGAGACTAGATCATAAAAACATAGAGGTGTTTCAGCACATTTTGTTGTACTTGCTGCAATGGACATCTATTGCCACTGATTTCTACATACCTCTATTTCAATCCTTGTGTTCCCTGCAGATAACAGATTGTTAGGTTCCTCTCCTCATCTGTTATTTATGCATTCTGTCTGATGGTGGAGGGGTGCCAGTATGAGGGGAGGAGCTGCATCTACACACACATGAACACTCGCTGGACAGTGTAATTAAGCAATATAATGATGGAATGGACACAATATCAGGAGAGCTGGATGATAAGGTCACCTGAGTTGTTGGCTTTGAGATGACCTCTTGTGTGGTTCTTCAAAAGCCCAGAAGGTTCTCAAAGAAGATGGAGGTGGTTTGTTTGCCTTGCTTTGCACCATGTTTCTGGCATTGAGTGCTCTGGTTGGTTTTTTAGTTTAGTTTTGAGATTATTAAGGGTAACAGGAGTTTCAGTGATGTGAAAAGTTTGATAACTGTTCGTGTTCTGCAAGGTGTTAAAATGGCAGTTCATCTCAAAATAAAAAATACCTTTTTTCTAGATTGTTTTGGTGTGAGTTGCTGAGTGTTGGAGGTGTCTCAAGATAATGCGCAGACCTTGTTGTTAGCAGTTTCATGTAGTGTTGCATGGTATACCGCTACTAAAATAGTACCGCGGTACTAGAGCATTCCAAATGGTACTATACTGCATTTAGAAAATACCGGTACTTTGAAATTGATTCAATTCATTAATTTAGTTAATTTATTTTACTCATTTATGCACACAAACGCCTTTTTTGTTCCTATTGGAGCACAGATTGCACAAGTGGTGTGTATGACAACACCTGTATCAACATTCGCAGCTGGCGCAAGAGAAAGTCTGCCTCGCAAAGGGAGACAACACGAGACAACACCAACTTAGTGAAACATTTGAGCAACCAAACCGTGACGTCCGTACGGAGGTACTTACCGAACCATGATTTTTTTGGTACCGTTACACCCCTACTATTTATTGTTCTAAAGGTTTGTATCCAAAAGGACTTTTCCTTAGGAAAAGTACCGAAGAGTATCGAAAAGTATCGAAATTCATATTAGTATTGGTACCGAAACAAAGATTTTGGTATCGTGACAACACTAGTTTCATGTAGGCGCTATTTTCTTTCCCCCGAACTACACCTGCAAACAGTATCAACGTGCAGAAGGAAGAGTGCATCTACTCATTGACGAGGGGCTTCTGCCAGTGTGAGATATAAATGTTAACGGTGCCCTCCTTGGCTGAGCTGTAATGTTAGCCAGCTTAGTGGTGCTAGGTGAACTAGCAATAGATGCACGTTTCCTTCCTTGCGGTGGTACAGTTGGCGTGTGTAGTTGGGGAGAAAGAAAATACTTCCTACAAGAAACTGCTCACAACGAGATCTGTTAATTACCTTGACTAACCACGTCATGATCTCTGGAAAGAGACATAGCTGTTGAACTTTTCAAATGTATTTTTTGGGGGGGTTCTTTTAGCCCTAGAAGCCAAGTGCCACCTAGTTCTATTATATTTCAGAGTAGGCTGAGGCAGACATCTCTACGGCTGATATCTCCAACACTCAGCAACTCGTGTTCTGCTAGGTGTTCGACATTTTGGGAAATTTCTTTCTAAGAGTGAGATTAGAAGACATCTGACCGCTGGATGTGGAGCTAGAGCCAGCTAATTTTTAGCTTAGCTTAGCAAACAGACTGTAATAGCTAGCCTGGCTCTATACAAAGGTAAGAAAGTCTGCCTGTCAGCACCTCTAAAACTCACTAATTAATATGTCATAATTTGTTTAATCCACATAGAAACACAAATGTAAACAACAACAATTTGTGGTTTCACAGGGAGGTTGTGTTCTGTAAATATTTCTTAGCTAGGCCAGTGAGGAAGTCACTGACTTGGCCTGGCTTTTCTTTGGCTCACACAGGGAGACATAATGTATTAATTGATGAGCTTAGAGGTGCTGGAAGGGTTAATTTTGAACTTTAGGCAGAGCCAGGCTAGCAGTTTACCCCCGTTTCAAGTGTGCTAAGCTAAGTTAATGCCCGCTGGCTTCAGCTTTGTATTGACAGACCTGAGGGTGGTATCAATCTTCTCATCTAACTCTCGGCAAGAAAGCTCATAAGCCTTTCCAACTTTTCAGTATGTACTTCTGGAGAAAGGTTGTTGATTGCTGAGTCTCATTCCCAGCTTGTCAAATGCTGATGCAGTCTCATTTCCACGACGTTCAGTACCTCTGGGTTGGTGGTTTGGTCCAACTACTAACCCAAGGTCATTGATGTTTGATGACCCAGGAGTAAGATGCACAAAGCAACTGTCTTTTTCTAGCATTGCATACTGAATTTTTAACCAGTAGATATCGGTCATGTTAGACGCTGTTGCTGTCTAGTTCTTACTGGTTGTAAGTGTGCCAGTGTTGGAATGTCTGCAGTGCTGTGATCATGACTGGTTCTTGTCCTGGGAAATTGCAGTGTTACACCTCACTCTCAGGCCTGTTGTCCCCTGAGCACTTGCAGGATACTTTTTCTCTCATCTGCTTCTTCAATGCTGTTCAGTTTGTTGTTTAGCTTCTGTTACTCGACCACACTGCAGCGTGGGAGTACAAAAGAAAGTTCAGTGATGAACGGGGCATTTATCCTGTTGGCCTCTGCTCCTCTGGTGTATCTACTTAGTGTGGCTGCCAGAGCTGAAAGCCTTTGTTTAGCACTCTCCGGGGCCTTGCATATAGACAATTCAAATGCATTTCTTCAGCAGCCAAGACCTGACATTGATCCGTTCACCCTTGTGTAGTTAAGCCAGCTTACTTACTTTCGTGTTTTCTTTATCTTGACTTCCAGTTGGGGTTTCCTTGTGGTGTTAGGATACTGGCTATGACTTGCTTTGCTGAGTTTGTAGCTGAGAGTGTCTAGTGCTGTTATTGCTGTGGTGCGTACGAACCCATGGGATTCAGTTACAGTCACTTTCGCACTTCGTTGGCATCTGCTTTGTCACAATCTTTGATGGGAAGTTCTCAGTCATGCTTGTCAGTTTAGTTCACACGCTGATAGTGTAGCTTCTTGTAAGCTATCACTCTGATGTCAGCATTTTGGTTGCTTAGCTCATCTGTCCATCTCTCTACATCGTGCTTACTGGCCATTATTTGAGCCTCTGTCAGTCTCCATCAGTTTCTCTGTACTTTTCTGGAACATTTGTTAACTGTCTGTGTCCAGTTGGTGTAGATTCCTGTCCGTCACTCATCCATAATATTTATCTCGCTCACACAGGCAGATAAAAAAGGCTTACAGTGCATCAAGTGTTGAAATGGCCCGCTCATTTTGTTACCTGTTTTGTGCACGGCCCGTGGGACTGCAGCCTTCTATCGGTTTCTCTGCTTCCTCCTCCTCACTCCCCTCCCTCGATACCCAACTGAGTCTAAGGTGCTTAATTAGCAATTTGTTAAGGACACTCTCTCCCTTGGGCGTCTGCGGTATCACAAGGCACAACATAAGTGTGGGCTGACCTGAAAAAGACCCCAAGCAAAGCAGGGACAGAGGCAGAAAAACAGCGGAACAGAGGATGTTATGAATGAGCGCAGTGCAGGGGCAGTCACACGGGAATTGAACTTGGTGTCTTGGGATGGGCAAAAATAGTCGTGATTTCTGCTGCTACTTAGCAGCTTTCGAGTTTAAAGTATTTCCCAGGATGAGGCAAATGCTGAGCATGCTCCACGGATGCGTAGGCGTCTTGTATCCATGATAGTCTGGTACATGCATAGACACACACACCTTCAGAATTGTTACTGTGGATTCCAATGTAGAAATTGATAAAGTACAAACACTTGAACCACAGAACAAACACAGATTCTCAAAATACTAACTGGAAATACATCCATCACTTGTACTTTTGCTCCCGATTGTCCCTGTTTGTATGAAAGACGAGAACTGTGAGACACATGGCTGCAGCTTCATGATGAAGTGGCTCTTTTTAAGATGACTGTCAATTTTTTTTTTATTGCTACCTTTATCTTTATATAAACAGTGCCTTATTGTTGTTCCTATCACCTAACTAAGATTTAAGGAATGCACTCGGACTCCACTAACTTTGAACGGGTACTTGTCATCAGTTTTGTCATGTTTATAATTACTCATGATGTTTTATTGACAAAACTATTAATATCCCAAAAAGGTATACCATACAGGAATCGTCGTCTACTGCTTGTATTGAACAGTATCGACAGCACAAGTGAACGCCAACCCTAGCTTTGTTCGCGAGGGCTTTTGCCTCATTGTATTTGAGCTTTTTCTGCACTGTGTCTGTGATTTTGGTAGCTTATTTTGGATGTGTGCTGCCTACGGCCTGGCACGACCTCACCACTGCGTTGTGCCCAACATCCTGACTATAAGAAAATAAGAATATACAGTCAGGAGACAGGGTCTCTGTGGATAAATGCACTGCCACACACTGAGGAATTAACAATCTCCTTTCGTCTTTGCAGCGAACTGAATTCCAAACTACAAGACACTCTGGAGCAAATAGAGGTACGTGCTTTCCTGCTTTATCTCTAATTCCATTATTTGAGAGCGATATCAGCAAAGAGACTTTTAGCAGTGAATAAGATTGTTCTCTAACCTTGTAATTTTCCACAAGCCCTCATCTGAAAGAAGCAATTTCTCCTCCATTTTGACATTTTGATAGTTTGCCTTTCTCTTTCTGGGTCTGCTAAATATTGACACATTCAGAAAGTCATTATTGTCAGTGTGCAAGCACGGTAAATTATATCTGTTTCATCTCTAGCTGTGCCGTCATACTTGTGTGTGATAAATGGTATGCAAAGCAATTTTCTCTGCGCCGCTGCTGCCGCTGCGCTTGAGTAGATTAATTACTTACAATTTTGTCTGTACACAAGAAACAAGCGCGCATGTACGCACACATACGTAGCCACGTGGAAGGTGTGCTTGTTTGTTTACCTGCTAGCGTGAATTTGTGAATAAGCAAAGCAAAATCCTCTAAAATCATAACGGTAAACACATGCACAAAGGACAGACACAAACAGATCCAACACCTTCACCTTAAGGATGCTAACAGCTTAAAGCATTCATATTAATATACATATACTCCACAGCATATACTGTGTATATGCTTTACACAATAGAGTTGTCACTGGCTGGCAGTCAACCTAGTGTGTAATATCTATTGATTTCTATCTGTTTTCATCTTGCAACACGTCTTCGATCTCACACACACACACACACACACACACAATAGTATCCTAACCATCCTCTATTGTCCAGTCTCTCTATAGAGATGCATCTAGCCAGTCAACCGAGAGAAGCAATTTTTCTATAAAAACCCACTCTCCGCTCTCTAAGCATGATTAGGCCCAGTAGAAATGCAGAGAATGTGTTATCAGTGAGGTTTTGTTGCTGCTGCACAGTGTGTATTACTGTGAGATGTATTTGGCAGCGGGCACCATATCAAGTTGGCAGCATTTTCACTGAAGAAAACATTAGTCATGATAACCAAAAAACTACACTATCAGCTGTGTTTACTACCGAATCATTTTTCAGCTTCTTCTCCTACTGCATATACTAAATTTAAAGCGTATAGAAAGTATTGTAGAAAACTACAATAGCAGGAACTAGTGATTGACATGTTCAATATCTATATGTCATGGATTTAATCATCAAATTACCCATCATTTCTACATTTCAGGGACCAAGTGAGAGGCTAATTTACAGTAGCACCACCTAGTTTGGTTTGTCTCTCCTCAAAGCACACAGCATTATGAACTCAGAATAATTACTGACTAGTTACCACCTCTCAAGTGATTATAGAGCATATGTCAGCGGTAGTTATTGTGCTATGTTCAAGTGCAGCTTTGAACGTAAGGCGTGAGAAAATGGGTGGCGACACTCGGTGTTTGATCACTTACAGCCTTTGCCCTTTAATCTCTGAGGTCGGCTTATTGTGTCAGGGTTGTTCCACGTCCCTGTACATCCTAACTTCTGCTAACCTTGATTTACTTTCTTACCTCTCTTTTTATCTCTTTGTCAAAGACTTAAACACACACACTCACACGTATACCCCCACATCCACATCCAATTGCCCTTGGCCTTGTGTGGTAGCTATACATCTGCACATCTATGTCTAAATCCCCGGTCTTAACGTTGATAATCCCTCTCTTTTTTTCTCCCTCCCGTTTTTCCCTTTGTCATCTATCTATTTCTGGCTCCAGGAGCAGCTCGATGTCGCCCTGTCGAAGACTTGTAAGCACTTTGATGTTTCGCACTACACCAAGGTCCAGCTGGCATACACACTCCTGGGCAAGACACAGGTCAGTGGTCTAACATGTCTACGGGGGTCATGGGGAATGGCTTAATATGACTGGATGTGATGGTCTGATTTTTGTCCTCGCTTACTGCATATGTCCTTTTGTTTGACTTTTTGTCTCTCTCATTGGGATTTTTTTGGGAGGAGAGGTTAAGTGTCATCATTTTTTTTTAAAGTTCCTCTCCGTAACAATGTCAGCACCAATTACCTAAATTTTTCACCTTTTGCCACCATTTAGATAAGAGCAGTATAAAAAAAATCTTCAACAGACAGGCTGGTAAATCCCCTATAGAAACCATGAGAATATAATTAGGTTTATTTAAGTCTTTTTCATTATTATTTCTTCTTGCCTCAGTGGAGTGTTTTTACTCCAGTGAGTGAATCCAGGGTTTTCTTATTGACGTAGAGAATATTTTAGGCCACAGGGCATGCATGTCATCCTTTGTGATCACGTTATGCTCTGCTTACTGTCAGTTAACTGACAGCCGCAGAAATCACCCACAAAAAGGATCCCACTTCTCCAAAATAATCCTTGGATAATAATAAATTAAGCTCTTGAAACCACCAAATGGCTGAGATGATACAGTCACAGAAACATGTTTGTGTGTGACATTTGAAGCTGTTAACATTCATGTCTAGTTTCTGTTAGAAATGCTGGGGGAAAAAATAACAGACTATAACCTTAAATGACACAAGTTTTATCTTTAATCAATAGCATCTTTCTGTCAAACTCTCCTCCTTACTTCTCATATCATATTCCAGCCCTCATGTTTTTGGTCAAAAAGCATTGATCTCTAACGCTACGGCCTCTCTCTTTAATAACCCATGCACTCCATCATTATCCAGCATTTCCCCTGGGCCCACTACAGTGGCCTGGAGAATCAATGGGAAGCGGCTAACACAATTAAACACTCATTCTACCACCTACTGCCACACCAGATTTCCATCTCAAATCCAACACAAGTTTCTCTAAATATTTACCAGTTACTTTTCAAAATCCACATGAAATTAGATCCACTGCACAGCACATTTAAAAGAGAATATGTCCCTCTTAAAGCTGGTTTGCCTGTGACTTCCAACACCAGGAGCACATTTAATTAAGTTTTAATTAAAGGTCTGGTGTATAAGATTTAAGGGAATCTATGGCAGAAATTGTATATATATGTTTACATTAGTTTATAATCACTTCAAAATAAGAATTGCTGTGTTTTCTTCACCTTAAAATGAAGTGTTAGGAGTACTTCCTCTTCCACACACTGAGACATGTTGTTCTTTAGTAGCCTCACATTTTTGTGTTTTGTAGTTCTCCTGCACGCTTGGCACACAGAAGTTTCAGTTCTGCAACCTCACCAATACATGCCACTAAATCCTACACACTGGACCTTTAGAACAACATTATGACTCACAAGGCCAAATTGTCCCTGGTGTTACCAAAGCAAAGTAACAGTTGAAAAGTTATTTTTTAACAAAGTTTAGTCAGTACTAACTCTCGAGGTCAAGAGAACACTTTGAAATAAACTGGACTGTTTGTAAATTCAGAGCGCTGTTGGAATACATTGTTCTGTTATTCAGAGCACCATACTCTGGGAGCAGCATAGCGTACACTGGGTACTCTGTGTGAGGAGACGGAGCAGAGCGCCATCCATTTTGACTTAAACGTTAAATTATTACATTAATAGAAGCTCTATTATTTTGATCAACACTGTTGTGTATAGTGTGTAGAGCATCGGATTGGACTCGTACGCACCCAGCATCGCTTCCAGCAAACTTCACAGTAAACAATGAGGGCAAAACGGTATCACCATTCTGAATTAACCATAGACTGTAAAATAAAGATAGACGACGTGACAGCTCCCCAAAAGTAAAGCCAAAACATCCCGGTCTATCCCTGGTCTTAAACCCTGTCCCCTTCATGTTAACAGATGGAACAAGAGTCATGCAAAACTCTCAAAGTACATGTCAAATAAATTTTTCCTAAAGATGGTTGGTGTCATTTTAGGAAGTTGTTATCACACTGATGTTTGTTCAACTGTTTGTTTTTCTGATAAGTTTGGTTTTATTTAGATATTTGATGCTATAAAAAGGGGGTTTGATGTTATGATTGACAGCTGTGTGCGCCCATCAGTGTGCTCACGATTTGTGGTGCTGCTCGCATTGGCTGGACTGGTGTAGATCCCTAAGTGCGCAGACTTTGGCTCCAAATAACATGACCAGCACATGATGGCAGCGGCCATACCTGGAATATTTATTTTTTTACAGTAGGAGGAAGTGGCAACGCATTGTTCTGCTTTGTATACAGTCTATGGTTAGCATGCTAGCGTGTCAGTCAGAGCCTGTTTGTTACTGGTAGGCTACCGACAGCATTATCTCCACTTATCTCAAGCACTTTCGATAACACTTGTCTGTCCTGCTGTTATTATAGACATGTGAACTAACCACTGACATTTGTCTTGTACATAGACTCACAAGTGTGCTGCTGCAGAATAAATTTAGGGGAAACATGGGAAGGGATATTTGACGTTACTTTGGCATTAAGTCAAGGTTTATTTTGGTCTGACAGAGGTTCTGGTTGGCAAATTTGCATTTCCTAGGATAGTGAAGACATGACCAGCCCAACTCTGCCTTGCTCTGCCTCTGATTGGCTTACCCTGACATTCTTACCCCCACCAATCCCACTGCTCTTGCCTAAATCTAACCAATCCAACCAACAAAGGCAATGAGTACTAGCCAATCAGAGGAGAGTAGGGTGGGTCATGCCTTTGCTGTCCTAGGAATTGCAAATTCGCTCCCCCTGTAAAGGTGAAACAGTTTCATCTCCGACATATCACTTGGCCCAGATCTCTTTAATTCTCTGCTTTGACTTACATCTCCTCTTCCCTTTCTTATTACCTTCATCTTATTCCTCCTGCTTGGATGTTTAAACTAATTTTCTGTTTAGTACCCTACTTCTGTCTGTGTGACAGTGCTCTCTGACATGGGTATCAGTCATGGGTTGTAAGCGAAAAATTTAAAACTTTGCATTTTGATAATCTTTGTCATCCTTGAAATAATTACATTTCTACTCCAACTTGCTGAAACGAGTACCCATCCAGCTGTGCATGATAATTTTGAATGATGAGGAGGCTGCCATGTCTGAAAATTTCATCTTTCAGCCAACTTTATGCGGACTTTGTAATTCCACTAATGCTATTCCATTCCTTATCCTTATCATTTTGAGCCCCTGCTACAGGTGATGGTAATCAAAGCCTGAGAGTTCAGCTCTTAGGGCTTATGGTGGATGTTTGAGTTGGGTCAGTCTAAAATTGAGTTACACTGGTTAAATTAATGTTCTGCAAACATGGCATTTTACTGTACAGCTTTAATATGTTAAATCGCCAGTGTAAAACCTTAAATTATTGGCATTGACATTATAAGATTAGAATTATGTCACCTTCTTCACATTACACTTGGAGGTACTTACGTGTGAGGGCTACTTGACGAGCCTCGACACAGCGAACACATAGTCATTGTTATTCGAAACCAGAGCCAGTGTTGATGTTAATAAATATGCTGTATGCCTCTTCACAGTACCAGACATCCTTGAGGTGGAGACTGAGCCATCAAGGCTTGTTGAGAATGAATGGTGTTTTTCTTATTACTGTGATAATGAGCATTTTCACACTCAAAAGCTAACTAAGAAGTTGTTCTTGACTGCCTCTCGCCATTGTCCCTAAGGGCTTGTTGTTGTTTTCATCTTTCCTTCTCCCTTCTTCCTTCGGCTTGCACTGAATCGGTTTGTCACAGCCTCTCTGCATCTGTTTTCTCACAGTCCGTATGATCTTTGCTGGAATCTTAGCTTTTACTGCAGGCTCATTTTTGCCGCAGTGAGCACACATGCACAAATTAACACTTAAAATCTGACGCTTTGCAATAGGATACATGAATTAACTGTGTCATTCAAGAAGTAACAGGCGTCACAAGGCTCTGTAGCATCCCACTTCGGATCATATGTATGTTCTTTACACTGGTCCCTCAGACTTTTGCTCTCATTACCTGGCTCATAGCCTAATGAGCCTGACACTTACTTTGCTTTTCCAACATTTGTCTGAGCGAAACATCTGCTTGTTTGGTTTAAGTAGCTACTAAAGACTGAGTGGGTTTGCTTTTGCGGTTGATGGATAATTATGTCTTTAGGTGATGATAATCATGACGTGAGTCACCTTTCTCTGTTTTTCTTGTCTACAGTTCATGATTTGTACAGTGAGACAATTTCATGGTGCTTTGGTGGATAGATGTAGTGAAACTTGTTGTTTAAATGACTTTGGTGGCAGCAGGCAGTCAGAATGGATGGGGGCAACATTTTTGTGGTCGTGAGCTCGCAGTAAGAAAATCTAATTGCGCCGTAACACCCATTACCTATCGGCCCTTTGCTCAACTCTGTGCCCACGTCTCCTGAGACTCTGGTGTCGTCAATTCACCAGGGTCCTGTAACGAGGCTGTGGGTGGGAGCTGCAAAACAGAAAATGATGGCAAATGTGTTTTCAGAAAATAAATGATTTGAGACTTGAATTGCAACGGCACAAACTCAGCTCAGATTGTACTGCAGATGTTTTCCTGTGAAGTAATGGTTAAGATTAGTTTTGGGATTTACCTGCAAAATGAAATCCCTGATTATTAATGTTAAATGAAGTAATTAAGAAATCCTACTTTGCCATTAATGATTTGTGTTTTTAAGCTGCTCTAATCAATATTTATATAATAGCTGGATCACACACTACTTACTCAGGGTATCTTTTTGGTATCTGGCTTCACTATCTTCTAACATTTGCCATCTGGATAACTGGTATCATAAAGCTGGTTGTCAACTAGTTCAGTCAACTCTGGGTTTTTCTATCCAGCCAAGAGTGTGTTCATGTAAGAGGTGGGGCTGTTAAGTACGAGGGACCTCATCAAAACCATGAATGAAGTAGCTTATTTCATATGATATGAAATGAAACAGTGCCTGCGGGAATCTTCTGTTTACAGGTCATTTTAATAACAATGTAATGTAAATGGTAGCTTTTAATCTAACAACAGAATAGGAAAATAATCAGTTTGAAAATGAAGACTTTGTGAAAATGTCACAAATAACATTTAAAAGTAATGCCAGACTGTTAACCAAAGCAAAGTAGCCGAGATAATGAGATTCATCTGGCTGAAAATTTTGCCTTTATAATAATAGGAGCCAATTAACAGTGTGTTGATTATTTTCCAAAAAAATGTAATCTTTCTTTTTTATTTCCAGTTCTCATCACGCAGGTGTCCAGGTCTTACTTTTATCCTCCAATGATCTGATTGGTCAGAGTCGGGATGTTGACAGGTTGTGATTTGATACTCCAGAGCAGTTATTTATTAAGAGCATTCTTACTAGGATCTGTTCCAGTCTCAGGAGGCAGCCTTTTTCCAGTAAGAAACACTGTTCGCTACCTGTCCAAGACCAAACATCAGACATACAAAATTAACAACTAGCTGGTGAGCATAGAGGAGCTTTAAGCAACTGATATTTGCCCCAGGGGTTTGTGGACACTGTTAACGAAGCTGAAGGATGAGTGAATGTTGGACTTTCATTCATCGGGTAGCCAGAAACAGAACCCCAAATGTGTTACACCGTGTCTAATTGATGTGAGAACAAGCCACTGGTTGCTAACGTATTAGCCATAACAACTTTGTAAGCTGATAATGTGTCAATGTTGTGATTACATCCTGCTGTGCTTCCCCCAAGTAGCCAAAAAGTCAGTTAGTACAGCTTTAAGGCAGAAAGGCTGGTTGGTGTGAAGTCAGTACATCATCATTTCTGTATGATGTTTCGCTAAATTTAACAGTGTTAAAGTAATCTGGGAAATTTTCCTTTAAGTCTTAGTGCCCTGATAATCACTCATTTTGATGAATGAAACACCTCAGGGTATTCCATATGAGATGAGTGATGACACAAGTGAGCAGAGCTGGAGGCAGTCAGCTGTGCATGTGTCACTAAAGTGCCTCCGCCATTGTGTTTTTCATTTTGTTCCTTGCTGTTATTGCTTCATTAATGACACTTTCCACAGCAAACTGAGCTGTTTTCAGAGATGTCAATCATGGAAACTGGAGGCAAAATTGCCCATTTTCTCTTGGACTTGAACATTGCAGTTCCCAGGAGACAGCTTTGCCCATTTCCCCTCATGCCATATTGTGTAGCTGACATAATACATCTGCAAATAATTCAAAATATCAAGTACACAGCATGGGTCTCCAAAAAGTTTGATTTGTAATTTCCTTGCCTTTTCAGCCATCCACCCTGGCAGATGACAGTGACATCTTATAACATAATAGTTTTCATAATAATGTGTTTGGCTCTCTCTGCAGACTGCTATGGACCAGCTACACATGCACTTCACACAGGCCATCCACAACACGGTGTTCCAAGTGGTGCTGGGATATGTGGAGCTGTGTGCCGGCAACGCTGATACCAAGTTCCAGAAGATGCAGTACAAGGACCTCTGCACGGTAAGGAGATCAGTGTGTGTGTGTGTGGTCATTATAACAATACTTAATTTAACAGAACTTAAGTTAACCTAATTAAAACAGGGCTTTATTTAACTATATTATAACAGTATTTTATTTAACTTTTTGTAACAGTAGTTTATTTAATTCTGTTTTAAAAGTGCTGTATTTAACTTTATTATAAACATAATTTATTGTAATAGTATTCTATTAACTTCATTGTAAGACTAGTTTATTTAACTCTATTATAACAGTAGTTTTTTTTTGCTTTATTGAAACAAGTTAATTTAAACGTATTGTAATAGTAGTCATTTAACTTTATTGTAAACATACTTTATTCAACTTTACTTTATTATAACAGTAGTTTATTTACCTTTATTGTAATAGTAGTTTAATCAACCTTATTGTAATAGTAGTCATATAATTTTATTATAAAAGTGCTGTATTTAACTTTATTATAATAGTAGTTGATTTTACTTTATTGTAACAGTAGCTTATTTAACTTTGTTATAAAAGTGCTGTAGTTAATTTATTATAACAGTATTCCATTTAACTTTATTTTAATTATACTTTATTTAACTATATTATAATAGTATTTTATTTAACTTCATTGTGAGAGTAGTTTATTTAACTCTATTATAACAGTAGGTTAGTCAACTTTATTGCAACAGTAGTTTGTTTAATCTTATTGTAATAGTAGTCATTTCACTTTACTGTAACAGTAGTTTATTATAAAAGTGCTGTATTTAACTTTATTGTGAACATACTTTATTAACTTTATTGCAAGAGCAATTTATTTAATGTTATTATAATAGTAGTCATTTAACTTTATTATAAAAGTGCTGTATTTAAGTTTATTGTAACAGTAGTTTATGTAATTTTATTATAAATGTGCTGTATTTAATTTATTACAACAGTATTCCATTTAACTTTATTTTGTAATGGTACTTTATTTAACTTTAAACATACTTTATTTAATGTAATGATAGACATAGACTTTTTATGTTACTTAATTGCAACAGTAGTTTATTTAAGTTGTTATAACAACACTTTATTAAACTTTATTTTTCACAGTAGCTTCTTTAATTACCTGTACTGTAACTGTAGTTTATTTAGTATTTTATTTTATTTTTGTATTTTAGTAATCTACAGTACATTAAAGATTAAAAATATCAAGACATACATATATTGTGTATTGCAATATTATCTATAGGCCTTATCGCCCAGCCCTACTTCATATTTGATCAGCAATGCCAAGTATCGTGCTGCTCTCTCTTTGTGTCTGTGGTGGCTGCGGGTACACAAAAATCTGAAAATCGTCAACTGGTGGATTTTTGCTGGTAAATGAGCAGGGAGGTCTGGGCGCTGGCAAGCTGGAGGGAAATTAACCACTGTTCATTTACACGTACTACCCATGTTGTTATGATGTAAAGCTGGTTGAAAATCTGCAATTTTTTAATTTGATACAGAATAAAGAACACTGCCTGCAAAGTGCTGTGATGGTAGGAAACATGACATACTGCTGGGCCCACTCTTACACACTTTGTTACTCACATTACCCCTCTAGCGTTTTTATTGCCGTGTAGACAAGCGAAAAATACCTTATTTCATGACAAGGGATTCTACAGATTCTCCATAATGGAGTGAAATGAAGGGAGTAGAGGAGAGAGTGATTCAGATGTAATAAATTTTGCTCACAATACAGAACGAATGCACTGCAGCAGCAGCATTTTTGATTGGGCTCTCCATACATCCATATAGTCCCTCTCTTTTTCTTACTCTCCAGATCAAAATAAATCAACTTTGCATGGCCAGCAAGCCATGACTTGGTCAATTCATCATTAACTTGCTGGGAGTGAGTTTACTTACTCACAGGGGCAGTGTTACAGTCTGATCGACAGTGTGGAGGGGTATATAGAGGCAACAATTTGTTGCTCTACAGTCTCAACTGTCATAGGTTTTTCCTGCCTGACTCTGTAGCTCCATGTGTGGTCTTGCTGTTTGACTGCACAGCTTCTCCAGAGCCTTCGCCAGCTGTACTCTTATCTACAATGCCCTGCCCTTCAGCTCTTACCTTCATGCCACCTCTCCTCCTCGTCCTCACTCCCTGTCTCCTCTTCCCCCTGCCTCCAGCTTCTTTTTCTGTCTGTTTATGCATGTTTTTCCACCCCAGTTGGTAAGTGGCATGGAAGGAGCAATATTCAGTTTGGAAGGGCTGGAGGTTCTGGGTCGAGGCTTCTTTTTATTTTGGACTCGTTTTAGATCCAGAGGGGTCTATGATACCCTGCATTCAAGTTGGCTGACGGGATGTTTTCAATCTGGGAGCTGAAAAAAGATTTAGATATCAGTTTCTCTGTCACTTCAAGCTGGATTTAAGCACATTTTTGTATTGCTAGAAAAGGGGTTTGGTGGGATTTCAAAACATATGAAATTGCTTTCCTGACGTTGATGGCCAAAATAGGCTTGTAGCAAGGGGTGGTAGCAAATGATACATGGGATACCTAAATAGAAAACTGTGGATGTTATGAAGTCATGCTGATAAAATGTTGATTATTTCTCAGGTGTGGCCTGAGGAAGAGCTCTCTCTCATTGTTGTGGGGTGATAGTTTTCTTGCAAGGAAGCCTGGCTTGTTATAAACGATGTGCTCTACTCTGTTCTTTACCAGGGCGCAGAGTGGCTATTAATATATCAGACACTGTAGATATACTGTACTACTGTACTAGGATGCTTGACAATAATACCATTTTATCAACGGTTCAGTTTGCTCTTATATGCTTCATGCTATAAGTGCGTGACCCATCAGAAGAAGTACGATACAATCCACCTTATATTTCAATGGCATTATAAATAAGGTGGAAAATTACTTATCAGAAGAGTGTAGCTGCCTCTTGGGATTGGACAGTGTCTCCAAGAATCATCGGGGAGTAATCCAGGTCAGCTATAATTTGAGATATAGTTATTGTGGGGGGAAAAAATTAATTTAACTTTATGCTCCATATACAGTACAGGCCAAAAGTTTGGACACACCTTCTCACATTCAATGCGTTTTCTTTATTTTCATGACTATTTACATTGTAGATTCTCACTGAAGGCATCAAAACTATGAATGAACACATGTGGAGTTATGTACTTAACAAAAAAAGGTGAAATAACTGAAAACATGTTTTATATTCTAGTTTCTTCAAAATAGCCACCCTTTGCTCTGATTACTGCTTTGCACACTCTTGGCATTCTCTCCATGAGCTTCAAGAGGTAGTCACCTGAAATGGTTTTCCAACAGTCTTGAAGGAGTTTCCAGAGGTGTTTAGCACTTGTTGGCCCCTTTGCCTTCACTCTGCGGTCCAGCTCACCCCAAACCATCTCGATTGGGTTCAGGTCTAGTGACTGTGGAGGCCAGGTCATCTGCCGCAGCACTCCATCACTCTCCTTCTTGGTCAAATAGCCCTTACACAGCCTGGAGGTGTGTTTGGGGTCATTGTCCTGTTGAAAAATAAATGATCGTCCAACTAAACGCAAACCGGATGGGATGGCATGTCGCTGCAGGATGCTGTGGTAGCTATGCTGGTTCAGTGTGCCTTCAATTTTGAATAAATCCCCAACAGTGTCACCAGCAAAACACCCCCACACCATCACACCTCCTCCTCCGTGCTTCACAGTGGGAACCAGGCATGTGGAATCCATCTGTTCACCTTTTCTGCGTCTCACAAAGACACGGCGGTTGGAACCAAAGATCTCAAATTTGGACTCATCAGACCAAAGCACAGATTTCCACTGGTCTAATGTCCATTCCTTGTGTTTCTTGGCCCAAACAAATCTCTTCTGCTTGTTGCCTCTCCTTAGCAGTGGTTTCCTAGCAGCTATTTGACCATGAAGGCCTGATTGGCGCAGTCTCCTCTTAACAGTTGTTCTAGAGATGGGTCTGCTGCTAGAACTCTGTGTGGCATTCATCTGGTCTCTGATCTGAGCTGCTGTTAACTTGCGATTTCTGAGGCTGGTGACTCGGATGAACTTATCCTCAGAAGCAGAGGTGACTCTTGGTCTTCCTTTCCTGGGTCGGTCCTCATGTGTGCCAGTTTCGTTGTAGCGCTTGATGGTTTTTGCGACTCCACTTGGGGACACATTTAAAGTTTTTGCAATTTTCCAGACTGACTGACCTTCATTTCTTAAAGTAATGATGGCCACTCGTTTTTCTTTAGTTAGCTGATTGGTTCTTGCCATAATATGAATTTTAACAGTTGTCCAATAGGGCTGTCAGCTGTGTATTAACCTGACTTCTGCACAACACAACTGATGGTCCCAACCCCATTGATAAAGCAAGAAATTCCACTAATTAACCCTGATAAGGCACACCTGTGAAGTGGAAACCATTTCAGGTGACTACCTCTTGAAGCTCATGGAGAGAATGCCAAGAGTGTGCAAAGCAGTAATCAGAGCAAAGGGTGGCTATTTTGAAGAAACTAGAATATAAAACATGTTTTCAGTTATTTCACCTTTTTTTGTTAAGTACATAACTCCACATGTGTTCATTCATAGTTTTGATGCCTTCAGTGAGAATCTACAATGTAAATAGTCATGAAAATAAAGAAAACGCATTGAATGAGAAGGTGTGTCCAAACTTTTGGCCTGTACTGTATGTATATGTTTTAACCGTCCATATCTTTCTGCTCGTGTCTCTTTTTTGTTTTTTTCCCGTGGACATAATTGGACATAGGCTTAATGGAAATCTGTGTCATGGATCCCCTGAAATTCTGCGTGCATGCAACTGTATAACAGTTACAAACACATCCTAATGTTTACTTGTGTTTGATAGATACCCTGTCAGCACGCTGCGTTGCCTGGATGATCCCACTTATACCGCAAACACACACACACGTATATACTGTACAAACACGCTTACCAACTTAAGATTGATGGGATGTGTCATTACACACTCGCCTGTGTGATCATGATTGATAGGGCAGCCAGCTACGCAAAGGCGCCCACTCAAATGAAGAGGTACGTAAATGCCCACACACAGTTCATTTGTGTCGCAGACAGCGTTCGCAGCCTGTCTGCAGCGGCTCTTATGGGGAGATCAAGTGTTTTGCTTACTTTTACTCCTCATGGTCGATTATTTTATTGAAGGCATTTATATACCTGCCTTTAAAATGTCAAAAGGAGAGCTAACCAAAGTACTTATGTGAAATAAGTGTCTATGTAGCTTATGAGGTCCACACACTGGATTGAGGTGGTTTTGAAGAGATGTTGAATATGAAGGGGTTGAAAGCTTGTCCTTTTTGAGATTTCTGAGTACTTGAATCGCCTCCCTTTGAGGTTCTTTGGGACTTTGCAGCATAAAAGCAATTTCTCACCAGTGCAATGTGAAACCATAGTGTGGGAATATAGAAAATCTGCATGTGAATTTGGTAACCTGGTGCCCCAGATGGTTTGTTACAGTGAACCAACTGAGGAACAGTTATCAGAAACTGTTGGGAAAAGGGCAGGCACTGGCAGATTGGACAAACCATCTGGGCCTGTCTTAGGAAGAAGTGTCGTTCTTTGCTCTTCTTTCAATGAAGAAATACTCTCCAGTTCTGATACAACTGATGCTATTGCAGCATCTACATACACTGAAGTCTTTAGGAGTCACTGTTGTCGTTTTGAATGAACAGTCACCTCTCAGTGTCGACACACACACCTAAACCTGGCAAACACATTACTTGAAGCCTTACAAGGTGGATTTTCTTGGGATTTCATGATCCTGCGAGTCTCGTGATCTTTTGATATCACAAGAAACCAGCTGCCATGCAGAGTAAGTGTGAAGGCACTAGTTTCCAAAGTCTCTCTTGCTAGTATAAAAATATACCAGCTCTCTCTTAAATTAACAGAGAACGTGGTTGGGGAAATTGGCTAAGCAATGCTTTCTGCTCCTTCAACAAATACCACTGGCTTGCTCTTGAGCAAGGGATTGGACCCACAGGGGCTGCTCAGTAGAGAATGTGTTAATGTTGTGGTTGTGTATCAATGGGAAACGCGGTGTTTGTGGAGAAGAGCAAACTTATTCACCTGCTGTTCCCCTGATAAATAAAGGTTAAGAAAATGTTAGAGCCACATTAGACCTCTTGAACTTGCCTCTTAGTTATGCACTTAAAATTCAAGGGAAATGGGAACACTCAGAAAGGTCGGTTCTGATTGTGAAAGGGTCTTATTAATTTTACATCAACATCTCATCATTATTGGCCAGACTCAGTCCTTATCAATCCCCTTGTCTGTCTGACTTTTCTCCTGATGGAAATAGGACAGTTCACTCCCAGAATCATAGGAGGTTCTTATCGGAGAGGAGGTGACTGTAAAGGCTCAACCATGATAATGATATTCATCCAGCCAACTGGTAGTTTTCTAGACTTTATTGGGAAATACGCTATTGTTTCTGATAATCTAACAAAGTCATACTGTGGGTTGTAGTGAACATGTCAGCCTCTAGAAGCCGCTAGTAGGGCTTTAGCCTTTCAGTATTGTTTTTGTTCCTGTGTTATACAAAGCTATTAACTCTACTGATAATAGAAATATCACCCCAATGATATTGAACAACTGCTCAGTAACCCATAGTGATCTCTCCCACTCTCTATTTATCATTGTCCCAATTTGATATAGCCTGACCTTTAGCGCAGTTGTATATTTGAAAGATAAACAGTTTTGCCAGGCTGTGGAGTGGATGCAGACACTGTTGCTTTTTCATATTAAGCAGTGCCATGATCCGGGGCTGGGTTTTTGTGTTTAGTTAATGATGGGCTGCTGATAGCTTCATTACAGAATGAAACTAATCTACTGCCAAACATTGTGCATCTTATCATCCGAGCTCTTATGGATGGAAATTGGTCTCATACTGTTTGTTGTTATTACTCGGTCACAGTAGCAAAAGGCATCTAAAGACTGCAGCTGTTTATCATGAAGAGTGTTTTTTATTTATTTTTCCCCCTAGAGGAAGGATTTGTTTGATTTTTGATTCTCAGGCGGGGATATCGCTTGGATCATCCCTTTGTGATTGTGTAGAATCTGTGGTTTAAATAGCAACAAATACGTCTCTCTCTGAATCACAGGAGACTCAGTCAATGCCTTTGACAAAGTTGACATGTGCAGTGAACCTTGTTGTTGCACATGACAAGATTTTGTTGAAGCACGTTAAAGTTAAACATGAAACGAAGAGCAAATGATCAAGAACATGTCCCTGTGTGAAATATCAGTCTCATACCCCAGTCTGATTAAAGCACTTGACAGCTCTATGTAAAGGGATGGTGATGAAAAAGAGAATTACCTTAAACTATTATTTTTTCTTAAAAAGTTTAAAGACTTTGGCTTTAATGGCGTTTAACCAGCTGAGTTGCAGGTGACACCATCAGCCAGTCTGAGCTCAACTCAGGCCAGTTTACACCGCTGCAACTTTTCTCTGCAAAGCTCTAAAATGGTTTCATCTTGTCACAAATCATTGGTCTGAACTGGGGTTTAGGGTGTGCCACAGGGTTTTATATTGGGTCCTTTGCTCTTATTTTAGTACAAAGGTTTGCCTGATATCAGATACTATTGTCAACTTGTTACACTCCGTTTACATCTTCATTCTGACATTACCTCCACTCTAATCAATTTCCATGGGGGAGGGGGATTTGATTTTCCCTAAACAATTACAAAAGACCAATGTATCTGCCTATATCTAACGTCAATAATGCGTTGCCATGCCAGAATACAGGTTTTCCTGGGGTTTGAAATGGAGCAAAATAAAAACAAACGGTGATGTCAGCCGATACTGAGAAGACATTTCGTCTTGATTTGAAACGGGCTCGATAGCAGTATCTGTCTCGTCTACAGCAGTCGCCAATGTTGTTATTACTCCAACTTGGTTCTGGCGTGCAGCTCGACACCAGCTTGAAGCTGTGCAAGTGCCCATGGCACTGATTGGCTATTCATTAGTCCCCCTGTTGTGCTGATTGGATTGATTGCTTTTTCAACCAAGCACCCCTGTAACATATCATAATGCCAGACAAATCAGTCAACTCTGTGCATTGGGTGGATTCAACAGTGTGGACCGAGACAATACGTAGGCACTTCGTAGCACTGTACCTAACCACCTAGATGTGTTGTTAAAAGTATTTTCCTATATGTTGGCTGAAAGTTAAATTGGACTCTCTTCACAGACTTATGCACCAGGTTGTGTTTAAGAGTGTGTTTATGTGAGAAAAACAAGAGCTTCCTCTTCAGCAGAGTGTACTCTACTTTGTTTCTTTTCTCGTACCGCAGGTCTACAGATTGCTGACCATGTTTTTGATCTGATACAGGTTAATCTGGAGGGGGCCGCGGTCATTTTTTTCCTAAAGAAAGTGAATCAGCTAATTCAAGCGCAACTGCTCTTGCTTCAATATCTCTTTTGTGAATGTGTGGCATTTCTTTCGTGCGCTCTCCTCCGCACGCCCACACGTACAATTGAAAAATAGCACTCAGCGATTTGTCTTTTCAAAACCTCCCTGACACAGCTTGGCATATGTGCATAATGATGGGTAACTGTCTTCAGAAAACCAAATGGCTGAAAATAGATCCCACGCCCACCTCCTCCTCCGAGCTCTCATCATTGTACTTGTTGAGAAGACTATGTCCAGCGAGGTGGATGACAAAAGTTTTTGATTTTATTTTTTCCTGATGCAGGTGTGACATGCAAACACTCTTGCGTCAGCTGAAGTCTTCAACATACACACACACACACACACACACACACGCACAAACTGGACAATACAGTGCATCTGTGTAGGTGTACTTCCTCTCATCTAATCAAGATCCTCACACACACACACACACACACACACACACACACACATCTCTTACCCCCTACATTGTCTCCCCTCACCTCAGTTGCCTGGCAACATGCTGCTGTGATATGGTTGACTGGTGGAGAACATGGAATGTCAAATGTAAGCCTTGTTTAGTCCAAACTGGTTCATTAGCTTTCCTAAATGTCCGGTGGTGCTGGAGCCTGTTTGTAATGGGAGCTTTGTTTATCTCTATTTGTTTATATCAGGTTGGTCTCCAAAGCACTGGTAGCCAATTATTTCCTTTGACTGTACATGAAATTAGAATTCTAGTATAGAACCCTAAGTAGAAAACATACTGTAGTTATATATTTATTTTTGTAGTGTCTGTAAGTGCTGGTGTTTCATGTCATGTTTGATAGCAGATATACAGAAATATTATATAATAGGCCAATAAAGAGGCATATTGTCAGTTGTGCTTGTATACACTGTACCTAACATGAACTAGAACTAGACAGCAGTAGCTTTTTATGACAGTATGATGATTCATTTTACTATTTAAGATATTAAATATATTATATCCATGTAGAAAGGATCCTTACAGTACCATTATAGACAGTAAATTGTTCAGCCCCATGCTGAACCAGCAGAGAGCGAAATAAAGACAGTTTGCAAAATGTGTTGATTAATTTATTAATCACAAATTCCACTTATTGCGTGACTGGTTAAGTGTGCTGTTCACCGCTCTGAACAGCTTGTTGTTGTCACAGATATGTAGAGGTTTGTTATTGTGTTGTTTAAATGCTAATTTGGAGATGATATGCCACTGTTACAAAACATCTGCAGTAGGAAAGCAGTTATTAATGTCCATTGTAGCAAAGGTATTAAAACCTGTCAAGTTTAAGTGCAGTAAAAAACAAATTCAAATGAGGATTTATTACACTGGTAAGAGCATAATTGACTGTCGTTATTGGAGGCTGTGCAGGATATGTTGTTTTAATGTGCTACTGAGAGTGGATGGCTAAATGTCTGATGTGTATTTAACAGTAAAATGTGTATAAAAGCATCGCCTTACCCCCAATATTCTGTGCTTTAAATCTGGAGTGCGGGATTTTTACATATAAATGAACGTCCATTATATTTAAGCCCTTGCCAGTGAGTTCACACAATGCTGCTTAAGCCTGTCACTGCCAGCTAAAGCCTCCTGGATTTTGCAGTATACTGGAGTTGTGGGTTGCGTTGGAATAGTCTTCTTTGCTCATAGAGGTTCCTCGCTGAGTGAAAGTACTTGGAAGTATTAAAGTGGCAGCCATGATAAGTGTTGTTCAAATTCTCTAAATACAAAGGAAATGTGCTTCAGTGCTTCCTGTCTTATCTCTTTGAGCATAGGATACACTCGACCATCCCATATGAATGGAAAGAAGTTAATGACTTCCACAATTTCTTGCAGCGTAACCCACCATTCGGCAGTTTTACGAAAACAAGTGATATGCCTGTCTTGCATTAATTGATTTTTTCATACAACTACATTAACTGGGATTTGTGTTGATAAATATGAGTGGGCAGGAGGGTGAGTGTGAGCGACCATTCTCAATGTGACACTGGTTTTGTGTCACTTTTGTGACCTGGAGCCCATATTCCTCCTCTTGTTCCAGTTCCAACTTTGGTAATACTTTTCACTAGGTTGTCTATGTTTATTAACCTGGAAATCCAGACCCAAATCTAGAAAGATTTAGGGTCTGGCCATGAGTAATGAAAATGGCCCAACTCGAGGGGCGGCACCAAGCATGCATTTGTAAATATCACTGCACGCAAATGGATAACACTACGACCAATCAGAACAATACACGGGGTGACGTATACGCTTAGCTACCAGCGGAGCTAACTGGTAGATTAGACTTTTGCCATATCCGGTCGGCAAAACAGCAAAAATGTCCTTCTTGCAAAGGAAAGACTCGAGCGCCGTCTTCTGTTCCTCTTTTAGAAAAAAAGCCAAGTCTAACTCGTTCATTGTAGCGGCCAAAGCCGTTTCAAACAACTGGTGTTCATCCGTAGCCATCTTGCAATGTTTACTGACTGATTCCGGACTTCGCTAGCACAGCGCTGTCGTCATCTGTTTAGTTCGCCTCTGGCCCGCCTATATCAGATACACCGATGTGATTGTGCATAGGTAATGAGCATCATTACTGATTGCCAGAGTGACTCGCTGAGCAAATTCAAATTGTGCTCTCGCGAGAACTCTGGATTTCTGGGGTATATGTTTATACAGCCGGCATGAAACAACATGGTAGAAAAGCGCGGAGCGAAGATGCACTTTTAGTAGTCTATTTTCTAAACATTGTAGTTTCACCATGGCAGACCCAGCTGCATAATCACGAAGTCCAGTGTAAGTGCAGTTGGACTGTTTTAGCATTGAAGTTGTCTTTTCCTAAGTCCTTACAAATTCTTCTTCACATCCTGACTTCATGATGTTTTCCAGCAAGGTCAAGGAAGAGTGTTTAGGAAAAGACATAGAACGTCATTTTTTGACTATTGGACCGTAGCGGTGGTGTCTGAAGCAGCAGCTAGAGTCACTCTTTCCCTGTGCCCTTATTAGCACAGGGCCTGTCCCAATACCCACACTTCCCCTAAAAATACACACTTGCACTTGGTTGTACGCATTCACGTTTAGGCTAGTGGTGTCCCAAAACAGAATTGAGGTACTGGAAGTGGTTTCCAACACTTAAAACCCACCCTAGATTCCAAGGGAGCCCCGACCCACACTTTCAGTGAAGTGGAAGATGAAATTTCCCAGAACACCTTGCGAAGTCAGCAACTTCGGCAAGTTTTGGAAAACAATTTGTTACTGTACGATGGGAATGTAGGCTATACAAACAACAGATGGTTGGACTAGCGTAAACTCATCAGCAACTCGGTAGAACACAGCATCAAAATATCTAAACAAATCGACTTAACCGAACAAAATTGATCAGAACTAGAAGACGTCGTAGGCGCCTCCTGTTTTCAGCATTTCTTCTCCATTGATTTATCAGACGGAGAATAATAAACATAGCACATGCCACAACAAAAGCGCTGGAGCTGGCATTTTCAAACCTGAATGACTACTGGTATCTTGAGTCGCTACTACGCGTGACGTATGCCTGCACGTCGGCCACGCCGATTTGCATGAAGTGGTGTCTCATTTCTTAGGGAAAGATCTCTACCCTAATATTTCTCACTTCCCTCATCAAGGGTTATCTCGTAAACGAGGGCACTCAATACAAGTGGAAGATTTATTTACTATTTCACTTATCTAACTTTTAATTTGAAGAGCTAAAAATGTTTCATTACCTGCTAAGCTTTAGTGCTAACTTCAGCTTAGTGATGTCACATTTCTGAGAAGTGGCTAGTAAATCCAAAGCATGTCAACATCATCTCCAGCAACAGTACTTGACAACAGTGGAGGCTTTTGTGCAATTTTGCTGCCTGGGGCAACAGCTCTGTCATTACTATCTTTGAGATGGTGGTCATTATATGATTTCTTGCTGATGGCTTACAGTGGTGAAAGCGCCTCAGATATCTCGCTGAGAAGTGTTCTGGTGAGAGATTGTTCTGGCAAGTGGTGGTTTGTCACTCAGGGACTTGGACATGCTGGAGGAAAAGCCAAAAGAAGGCATGGGACTTTACTTATGTTAGTTTGTGCACAGTTGGGGGCTTTATTGCAATGCACTGTTTTCCAGTGTGTGACTAAACAATGCTTCTGTGAAAGAAAGCAGGGGTCTACAACCACTTATTCATCATCGTAGTATGAAACAAAGTAAAGTGCGGCTGCTCTTGACAGCACGGTTTCATCTGGCAGTGATTTATTTGTTTCTGGACGTCTTGACTGGACTCCACCGGCCTGTTTCTTGGTACAGCCTTGAGCTGTGTCAGTGGCTACTATTGTGCCAGCTGTACTTTTCTTCGGTGGGCCAAATTTTAATTTAACACACATATTTTTCCAGGCTGTCGGGCCTCCTCAGAGCTCGCAATCAGACGTGGTCATCTGTTGAATGTTTGCAGGAAAAACAGCAATGTCTATTTTTCTTTAAGTACTTTCTACTTCACACTTGAGCTGTCTTGCTGTCTGGAGTCAACACCACTGATATTTTACAGAGCTCAATGCAGTTTCGGTTATTCGGTTACTTCCACATTTTCGGATGGCGGCCAACACGGATACAGAGTACAGAAGTGGATCAAGAGAGTGAGCAGCCCCTCATTCTCTCTCTGTCTCTCAAACTCAGACCAGACTTAAATCAAACTATAAAACAGGGCAATGTAAACCAAGATTCTGTTACTTTATTGCATATTTTATCTGAACTAGGCACAAGTGTTGTTACCCTGAGAGTACACTGAGATGGAATAGGTCTGTGAGATCCATTTAAGAATCATCTGTGCTTGTTATTTTGAACCCAAGTTGTCATATTATAGTATAGCTTCCTAATGTGCACATGAGAGATATTCAGCGCTCCCTTAATAAAGCCATTATTTTAATCAGTCCTTACATTAATTAGCTCTTACATAAGATGAAAGTGTTTCTTGTGACACAGAAAATAGATGTTTTCCAACACCGTGTCCTTGAATGATGAGTATAAGCAGGCTTTAATTAGATTAAAAAAGAGGACAGCTGATCAGCTTATGTTTTTTTTATCTGAGTCTCTTGCTGAATCTTGTTATAAGTAGTCCAGCACTGTGTGTTTCATAAGTCTGAAATTATTCCTTTTTACTTTTAGGTAAGTAGCATACAGAGGCATATGACACACAAATACGACGCTAAATTCATATAGTGCAGAAAAGAGCGTCAGTGACCTTGTCTTCATCTCTTCCCTGTTCTTTGCAGCACATCACCCTGGACAGCTACATCCCCTGCCTGACTGATCTATGCAAAGCATTGTGGGAAGTGATGCTGAGCTACCACCGCACCATGCAGTGGCACGAGGAGCATGACAAACAGGAGACCACCCCCGCCCCAGGTAAAAGAGCGTACTGAACCTGTTTAACCCTGTGACCTTTTGTAATGTTTCAGAATCTATTTACATTCAGAGACACTGCTCTGTTTGTTCAGGCCTACCAAAATGCAGCAAAAGATGCACAACTCCCCGAAGAATCACACAGACTTATACATATAAGATACAGTAACGACCTCTGGCATGGACCAGATCCCATAGAGAAAGCATGTGTACACCTTCTGTTCTGCACAATATGATATTTGTGGCCTCCAAATGCTTTTTCTCTTTAGTTTTTAATTTACTCATAATAAAACAAATCAGCTCCCGATACCTTAAGATAAAAAAGTAACTCACAGATTCAGTTTACAAAGACTCGGGGGAAAATGGGGTCAGCTTCCTCCACACGCTCAGGAGTGCCATTCTTTCCTGGCTTTTTTATTCCAATACGCAGTAAGTAGGTTTATCAGCTTTATAGCTCACAGAAAAGCACAATTGAATCGAGCAGAGAATATTGAATGTGGACAGGTGCTTCAGTGAAGTGGCACAGGTAACTGAAGTGGTGCATATTTTGCAGCATTTACTTAGCTCCCTTTCAGTGTAGAGGTCATGGAATGAGTCAGTGGTGGAATGATAACTTTTGATTAGACCGTCCTTTGTAAAGCATCTCCTCTCTGCAACAATAGAGAGAGATGTGCATTTGAGGGTGACAGGGGAGTGTATTTTTAGTCTTATTTAGGCCCGCATAGTGTGAGGAAAATCTATGATGAATAACAAATATTGAAGTGTGCATATTAGCTACACACTTTCTTTGTCTTTCTGCTTTAATAGGTACCCTGCTAACATCAACCCCAAACACTGAGTAGCCAATCCAATACAGAAATCAAATAAAATATTTATACTGGCCAAAATGTATGCACACTGGGTATGACTGTTGTATTTAATTATTTAAAAATGCTGTAAAACAACTTGAAAATTATCACAGAGGTACTTGGGGACTTGTTGCACAAGAATATGGTTGAGGTTGCCTCAATAGAATTTTCTAAATCTGCCGGTGTAAAATTAACGGGATATTGTTATGATTTTAGCATCTAATTATCAATAAACATGGAAATTGGTCCGCACACTGTCACTCCCTTTAAGGCAATAGTAATGTCACTTCAGGGAGCCACAGTGTGTGGGCCTTTCTCCCTGTTTATTGTTATCGTTTAGTAGTTCAACACCTGCCTTAACGGTTTTTGGATGTGCATGATGACTTTGCTTTTTAGCATCTGACAGATATATGTGTTACATATGAAAAGAATGAAAAAAATGAAATGAATTTTAAACAAACTCTGTGGCCATTCGAGCAGAGATTGCTGAGTTTACAAGGTGCACTTGAATGCACCATGAAGTTCCTGTTCCTGTGTGAGTGTCAGACACGAGCAGCAGGACCGTAAATGACACCAAAACGTGGTAGAGACACTCAGCGTGAGTTTTTGTGACATGACTATTTTGATACTGACGTTTACCCGCCAGTGTGACGAATAGCCCGCTGAGATTTACTCACCAATTGGAAAGTCTACCACATTTGGCACTTGGCAGGCGTTAATTTCAGACCCTGATGGTGCGTGTAAATAATTTATTTTTTTTCCTAATTCATTGCATTTCTGGCAATGATTGCAGTGAAGGTAAAACACAGTTTATCATTCAGCACTGCTCCTGTCCCATTCCCATAAAAACACCCCTGTCCTGTCCAAATCCCAGAAGAATGACGCCTGTGTCATTGCATTCCTGAAAGAAAATAGGGTCTATATATATATATAAGAACTGCGTATCTGTGTTGTGCAGTAATACAGTGTTTTAATTAATTAATGAATTGCTTTGACAAGCTGTCCTAATTACATAAATATAAATTATATGTACACATTGTTGTATTTATATTGTGTAATTAATATGACCCAGACATATGGTTTCAAGGTTAATATATGCACAGGTGATGAAGCATGCATGATACATTTTTTTCTTATGGAAATGTGTCATGCGTGACTTTGAGTGTGCTCTGTTTCCAAGCTGATACAAACAGGACTTTCACGTCCAGCTGTTTTATAATGGTACTGTTTCCAGATAAAATTAGGACTTTTTGTGACATTCTTGACCTTCTGGTATCATTCCGATCCCAACATTCTACCTGTTTTATCATTTAAGGAAAGAAAAAGCAGGTTACCCGTTGTTCTATAAAGCACACTGACTCCCCACTGGAAACTCTGTAAAGCTGCACTCAAGTTACAGCCCATTATGAACCGCGAGACGACTGAACACCACATCTGTCCAAACCCAAAGCTTATATCTGGATCAACAAGGAAAGTCTTGCTTGTGTTGCAGCTTCTATCCATCCTGCCTTCAGTCAGCCAGATGTGAAACCATCAGCCTCGAGAAGCTGAGTTGTCAAGGCGAGACATACTTTGCGGTTTAGCAGTAAGCTCCACAAGAAGTTGAGTATCTTACCAGCGTAAGAAAAGAAACCACGCCGGATTTGGTTTATAACCCTTTTCACCTCATCGCTGTTTATATCATTTGTGTTGCCAAAGACTTTGTCAGATATTAGCTGCAAATACAAAACTGTCAAACTGGCTGGTACCTTCCTGCTTAGTATCAAAAGATAGCTTATTTCCATTTCCCATATTATACAGAATTCATTAGGTGGATAGATGAGGACACAAAGACGTCCTGAATGGTTGGTGACATGCTAAGTAGGATCCTTCATTAGATGCTATCCTCCTCGCAGGGGAAAGGACATACACCACATTCCCTTTCATGAGACCCATCTGTCATCTCACTATTTGATTGGCTGTTACCTCCGTCCTCTGTATAAAGGTGTCCCCGACCCTGGCTTTGTCCTGGCTTTCACCTTTCTCTTTTTATCCTAATGTGTGCCGGGTCCATCAGAGTAATGATTTAGTGTACAGGCTTTTTGTCATTTGTTGAAGAGAATGACCTCCGCAGGCGGTGACCTCCATCTCACACAAGAGGCCATCAGAGTCGTACCAGTCAGACCCACTGAAGATCACTCCTCTTCTGTCACACACACACACCTCTCATCTCACTGAGAAAGCAAGAGGAGCATCCCACTGAATTTAAACTTGTGGCCACTTGATATATCGAGCTGGTCAGTGTAATGTTTCAGTAATTAATCTTGCCACTTGATAAAAGGAAAGGTTGTTTCAGGAAGTAATTTGAGCCAGGGTCATATCCCTACCTGACAAAATGGATTTGCTGCTGTAGCACACACCCTGTCATGTCCGATCAGCACTGACGGCCATCAGGCACAGGGCTGGCTCCATGTGTGTGAAAGTAAATAACCAAGGCCAGACTGTGCTGCTGTTACATGTTCGCACAGAGCACGGGCATGCACCATGAAGGCTAGATTGGAACGTATGGCGGCTGTCTGCTCTGCTATGATAAAGAAAAGTAACAGTTTTCAGCAGTCAGGGTGAGAGGTGGCTTTCACACCTCATTAATTTTTCAGTAGCAAGCAAGTAATGTGGCATTTAAACTAGGTGGCACGCTGTGTGAAATAATGTACAGTTTACCGAACCCTCCCAGCACATACTGCAATTTAATTTTTTGATTGACCCATTTCATCTTACTTTTTTCTTCATGTCAACCTCTAATTTTTAACTCAATATTTACAACCTGCTCATAGATCATGTGTTTACAGTAATTGGATTTATTCGCAGGCCCTTTAAAGGCATCTCCTGTGAAGGACTCTCAGGTTGCAACCAGCCTGTCAGCACTTTAAGGTGTGCATGTGTATTAAAAACAAAAGATCAGATCAGTCTGTGTTTGCACAATCCAACATGTCCACCACCGCTAGGAAACTGAAAAAAATTCTACTCAGATGCAAAAAATGAATACAAAAAAAAAAAAAAAAAAAGACAAGCTGCTTTGCCCTTCCGCTTTTCCATATTGTAACATGATAAACAACATGTTAGGGCATGTTAATCAGAGGCTGCTTTAGGGAATCATTAATTTCATTTCATTCATCATTCATTTCTTTTGCAGAATAAGGGCAAAAACCAGAATATTTTGTGCATATAAATGTACTCACTCCCAGTAAATGTGGCCTTCAGTACTCTGAATTGAACATTAGGCCAACACAAAAACATTTGGATGTCTTATATAGATTATATTGTATTAAATGAGTGACACAAATTTGAAGGTATTTTAAAAACCAAAAAGATTCTGGGCTTATGAGAAAACATACAGGGCTGGAGCCCCAGAAGCCACTCCTTGCTCCGCCTCTGGTCGTGACTTTTTTTCTTGCTGAATTTTAATAGATTTATGCAAAGCCATGCACACGCTGCTCCTCTATGAGTCATAGTTTGGAACCAGTGGGGAGCTAATGCCCCTGGAGGTGTTTGTCCAGTGAATCACCAGAAACTCCGTTACCCACAATGCCACCAAAGGTCAAACACCGGTTACCACCTGCAGTGTGGCAAAGACCGTCTCTCCTGATCATTTATTATTTCCTCCCTCTCTGTAGCAACTCTCGTTAATGACCATTATTAACGAGAGTTGCTACAGAGAGTAGATAACGTGGGGCGGCTGTCTGCAACTTCACCAGGTCAGCAGTGGGAGTTGGCAGTGACACGAACTGTACTGACGGCAACTGCTGTGAGGAATTAATGGGGATGTACTGTAGTTGTTTAAAAAAAATGAATGGAAAAGAGTACTGAGTTATATGTGCCGAAAACATTATGGATTCAGAAATCTCATTTAAAGCATCAACTAAACCTTCAATGTGTTTTTAAGAGATTGTCTAAAATCGTGATGTGACTTGTGGACTTTTGAAACTGGTTAATTACCCACGTCTCTCTCACCTTTATCACGGCGCACAGCATCAGTTTTACTTTGTCTTCGCTGAAATGTTCTCTGCTCTCTCTTCCTCACACCCCTCCATTCCCACTGCCGTCCTTGTGCTCATTAAATGAAGCCCAGTTATGTCAAGCTGCCGTGGCACGAAGTCTCCCAAGCCCTTTGTTCTTTCCTCTTTTAGTGAATGATGCAGTTGTTTAAACCAGCTCTGTCCTTATTAATGACTCAAATTGCAACAAGTGTTATTTGGGTCTCAAGGACAGCGTTTGAAACCCTCCTTTTGAACTTCCCAGACATGTTTGATTAAACCCTGCCACAGTGTCATTATTAGAAATCATGACTAGTAATGGTGGTAACATGATCGTATTGGCTGGAGAGGTAATATGAAAGGATGGGAATGGATTGAATTTAAAATGCATCATGAGCACACTCAGTGAAGGTCAGATTGAGAGATGAACAATAGCACCATATAAATATATATCTCATATAAATCCAAAGGCCAAGCAAAAGCATGATATGTCACATCCGTTTCTGAGTGGGATGATTGCGTACAGTCAGTGGAAGGAGAAGGTAAATGCTCATAATATAGCTAGATGGAGAGGTATTCTTGCTGGCCAGAATGTAAATTAGAATACTGTTGTGAAAAAGCCATCCTCTTATCCACCAAATGATCTTGCTAGTCTGGTACTGGTCTGGTGTGGTAAACTTGCTGGGTCAGACCCACTTAACCCTACTTCAGACCCAATCCGCCCACTCAACTGAGTTCTGGTTGACTGAAACTAATGACTAAGAGTTGACAGTCACATCTAATACAAGCAAGCTCAAAAACCCCATTATCCATTAAGACACACTTGACCATCTCAAGTTAATATTGAAGCCCTTTCTTCCCCTAAATTAGTGGTTAACCCGCTAAAAATTGGCAAAAGACTTTACCATTGTATACATGACTTTGCGGTAGATGAGTATTCCTTTTTGTTATTTATTCCAGTGTGTCACATTTGATATCATGGAGACTCTGGAAAACAAGGTTAGTAAACAGCACAAAGCAGCATGGAGGCCTTTGAAAATGTTGCTGTCGTTACTTTTGTCGTTAGTATCTCTTTCAAACTCAGTGCTGACCAACTTTGTGCGATGTTCTTGGACAGAGATGGAGGGTATTTGTGACGGAGCGTCATTGCATTGCGCTGCAGAAGGAGCTACTTTGGCATGTCCATTCATGTGTGATGTTTCAATCACTGCCGATCAGAGCTAGAGCCAATAATACCTGTGACTGCTGCAGAGTCATTTGTCCAAGGAATAAATGCTGTTTTTGACCTTTTCCATTAAATACAAAAGCCAAATATTAGTGGGTGTTTGTGCTGTTTTGTGCAGTGGGGAAGGGTCTTGCGTCAAATGTGAAAATTCAGTGAGATAATTTGATGTGTTGCCGTAGAAGGAAAAAAAATCACTTGTTTTAATAAGACATATTGTTTGAACTTAATGCTTGGCTAAGCCTCTTGTTAGTATTGATTACTGCAGTGGGCAATCTGAGGCACCCATCAGCGGTGTTCTAAGGGAAACCCATTGTTCTAAGCTACTGCAACAAATACATTTCAACATGAAATCCTCTTGAGGATTCTTCTTCTCTTTGGTGTATGGCGCCCACTGTCAGAATCTATAATAGGGCTGGGCAAATCCTCTCTGCTTCTAATTGTATGCCTCAGAGTACGATTAACGCAGGTCCTCTGGGTAAAGTGGTTATCTACGTATGGACTGATGAAGAAGAACAATAGAGTAGGAAAACCTTTTGAGGTGAACTATGCTGCAGAGGACAGTTATTCTTTTGCTTTGTTTCTAAGGGAGGTGATCAGCGACTAGGGAGGTTTACTGATGATTGAGGGATCATTTCTATGAATACACCAACAATTTACTGGAGCATTGCACTTGTATAGCATTGTCAGACTCATAATGGATAGTTAAAAGAAAACTGCCATAATTCATGCAGCATAAATGAGGGATATTGTCTTTTTTCATTCCACATTTCCTGGATTACCCATAATGCCACCGAACCACCAACAGTTCAGTCACAGAGATTCAGGGGTGTTATGCTAGTAGTGATAAATGTAGCCTTGAGCTACTACTAGCCTCAAGCAGATGAGTAGCAAGCCACAGAGGTCTGGTGAATTCATATCTTTCTGACACAGCAACCCAAGATTTTTTTTCCCATTTCTAAACTTGTAGTCTTCAATCTCAGTCAGCGCTAAATTAAGTGTGTGCAGTAGTACTCCCCCAAGACCTGCAAACAGACCCTGATGTGTAAAATAGGAGGAGTTCTTTAAGAATGGGATCGAAAACAAATATATAAATCGGTAATGCACAAATCGGTGACCCTTGGACATTGGCTCCGTCGGTTCAGTCAATTCCATCCGTCATCTGTATGCCATACATTAGATATAATTGCTGTTTTTCATGTCAAGAACAACAGATGTCACTTCAGAATTATCTGGTTATACATGCCATCCTGTAATCCTAGGATTACCCTTCCGTATATTTGCATCACACCTGAACAGTCCACTGCTTTTTAAAGCTCATTTTTATACACCTTATGTTGGTGACTAAAACTCCTCTTTCTTTTTGTCTCTATCACCATAAAGTAATACCATCACAGACTCAGAGGTTTCCGAGGAGCTTTGATTAATCCATGTTCACTGATCCCAGCTTGTGTCTTCTGGTTTAGGTTTTTCATGTCTTTTAACCTCTTGAAGTCCCTTGTGATAAATTACTTTTCCTTCTTTAAGGTGCTCACTCTTTAACTCCTCACTCACGACATCTTGGTTGTGATGGTTCAACTCCTCCTGTCCTTTCTCTTGCTCTCTGTGATTTTATTTATGTAATTAGATACACAGTGTGTGGGTGTAATAAAATTTACATGTGTACTTTCCTTTAATGGATGTACTTTTTGTTCTAGTGTGCCATTATGGAAACACCCTCACTGCCACTGTCTCTCAGGTCAAAAAGAGATATGTTTGATATGTGATTTTGCTGCTAAGTGCATTTTATTCTGACAGATGTGATATGCGTATAGTTTGTCACAAAAACAGCCCAAATGGTAAGAGCTATTTATCGCCTCGCTCAGAAGACGAACGCCTCACCCAGCAGAGTAAAGTTCCTCTGTTTTGACTACAGCTTGAAGATTTTTGAGTCAAGCTGAGTTAAATTATGTGTTTGTATGTTTAAGGCTTCAGGTCTTTCAAGCAGCTCACTGCTTCAGAATAGAAAAACACTCCTCATGATTCATGCCTGTCTCCCTTGTTCTCTCTGACTAATGTGTCTAACCATCATCTGGTTTAATGGTTAATGAAGGCCAGTGTGTGTGTGCGTGCACATGTGTGATTTCAAACACATCGACATCCACACGTACTCTTTCAGTGACACATTTATGTTTTCTTCACCGCTCTTACACTGAAGATTGAAGTCTTGGAAATCCTTGCCTCTTGAATGTCTTTCACATCAATAATCTGTTCTGGTGGCCTGTAAATATGCACCCTTGTCCAATACTTGAAAGGAATGATTTTAACCCAAAGTGAAAAGGAACACTAATAACAGATGCTGCAGCAGAATCTTTTTTTTTTCTTCAGCCTTGGGTTTTGTCAAAAAAGGCCCTGACCAGTGTTATTTGTTACTCTCTTGCTTAGTAACAGTTGTGATTATGTATTTGGACTACGCTTGCTGTGGTGGGCTACAATTATAAACTGTGTTCTCCGTACAGCAGCAGAAGCAGCAGTAGAGTCGCAGCACAGAGTAGCAGGAGTCAGATTTTACAAGACAATGACAGAGGATTTGGTGTGAGGATGAAAAGCGAAACCTCTGTTTGGTAATGTTGCGGATTTAAACCCAGTGTTTAAAGGGAAATGGATAATGTTAATGAGGGAAAAGGGGTTAGTTACACTGCGAAGACGTTGGAGGTATGCAGCTTGTCGCTTGCAACTGCTCCTTGCTCCAGTGCTCCATTGCAAATGCCAGAAACGGCCGTTTTCTTGTTGTCTAAATGCAGTTTTCTCAAACTTGTTTTTTTTTTCGATGGACAGTGATTTTAAATTGGATCGGCAAATTAGCTCTGTAGTGAAGTCCATCTTTTTTCAAATTAGACAGCTGGCTAAGGTGAAACCTTTCCTTGCACAACAGCACTTTGAAACAGTAATCCATGCCTTTATTACATCTCGGCTGGATTACTGTTAAGGATAGACCAATACATCGGCTGGCCGATATATCGGGCCAATATTTGAGTTTTTTACTTGTATCGGCATCGGCCGATACGCGCGTGGGTTCGCGGATTTATTTTTCCCTGGCACTTTTTTTCATTTGAAAGTATGTGGTTAAGTTGAACAAAGCTGTTGAATCCTACTGTGTACAGTAGTTGTTGTTTTATTTATGCTTCAGCTTAAGTATTTGTTTATTTTATAAAGACATTACTGGAAGATTTAAGAGCACTGAACTCTTTTTTTTATTTGAATGTATAATGATAATAATAATATTCTACCTGTTCTACCTCAACTTTCCATCTTGTTTTAGTATTTTTTACTGTTCAATAAATGTTTCTTATTTTAAACTTGAGACCTGTAATATTTGTTATCATTGTGTCATTTTTTTTATGTAAATTGAGGAAGCAAAAGCAGTATCGGCCCCAAATATCGGCTCAAGAAAATCGGCAGTCCATAATCGGTCATCGGCTAAGGGTGATGGAAAAAAATCAGTATCGGCATCGGCCCTAAAAAATCCATATCGGTCTATCCCTAATTACTGTAATGCACTTTATTTTGGAGTCAGCCAGTCCTCCCTTGCACATCTCCAGTTGGTGCAAAACGCAGCTGTGCGCCTGTTAACTGGAGTACGTAAGAGGGAGCATATAACTCCCATCCTGGCCTCCCTCCACTGGCTGCCTGTGCACTTTAGAGTCCATTTTAAGATTCTTTTATTAGTTTTTAAATCTTTAAATGGTCTGGCCCCACCTTACCTCCCTGAGCTTCTCCACTCCTACACTCCTGCTCGGTGCCTCAGGTCAGCCAATCTGCTGCTCCTGGAGGTACCGAGGTCCAAACGGAAGCTCAGACGGGACAGAGCTTTTTTCGTTGCCGCTCCTAAATTGTGGAACGACCTACCCCTCCACATTAGACAAGCCTCCTCACTGTCCATTTTCAAAACTCGTCTAAAAACCCATTTTTATTCCTTGGCTTTCAACTCCGCATGAGACTCTGCTTCTGTTTTAGTGTTTTACAGTTTGTTTTATTTATGGTTTTATTGTTTTTAAATTGTTTTAAAAACAATAAACAATTATTTTAGTATTCATTTCCTGTTAATTGATTTATGTCCCTGTGTTGCTTTGTCTATTTATGTACAGCACTTTGTTTCAGCTGTGGCTGTTTTAAAGCGCTATATAAATAAAGTTGAGTTGAGTTGAGTTTTAATGAATAGCCCCTTTTACACTGCCAGATTTTCCGCGAATGTTGGGCCGTTTGGCCAGCAAGCTGCGAGCATTTAGACACACAGAGCCGGATTGGCGAGTTGATCCGATGTGCCATATTGTCATATTGGCGGAACCCTTTTAGTTTAAACAGACCAAGGCGGCCTTCCACAACGGGAGGGGCTGTTGAAGACGCCACATGTGCGAGCCACTGGCGGTGGATAAACAGGAAACAGCTGATAGCAGGAATCAGCGAGCAGCTAGTAGCAAGAGGGAAACGCAACCCTGACAGACACTGTAAAGATGAGCAACTGGGGAGACAAGGAATTGCGTGCCCTCCTTGTCCTTGCAAACGAAGAGGCCATTAACCGTCAGATGACAGGGACGGTGAAGAACGGGCCGATTTACGACAGAATCACCGAAGGACTGACCAGCCGCGGCTTCCCTCCCACGTCACTGTTAATGTGACACGCTGAGCTACACGTTTAGTTACTTGCTCACGCCCCCCATTGCCCCGAAAAAGGCGCATTCTGTATAAACAAAATTAGGTAGGCAGCATTTTGCCGCACTCCCCGGTGCAAATTTGCACAATTCCTATCTAAAAAGGACTAATGATAGCAGTAGCGCTAATCTCACTGAAAAACATATTGCACCAGTGTCTTTCACCTGTTAATTGTTTATAATGTGAAGTTGCAGCAGAGGGAGATGTTCATTTGCATCGGTGAAAAAATAATATGGCGCTCTATAGATAGGCAAATATGTTTTCTTGTAAAATGTCCAGTGTGACTGGTAACTCCGGTGTTCTAACGTGATTATTACTCAAGTGAAAATTTCCTCACCGTGGAATCCCTAATTTGTACTTATAATATGGGGAATTAATACCCCACTGAATGTTGTCCAGTAGCGATTGAGTTTGTTATTAGGCTGCTGCACTTTATAGGAATGGCTTACTTCCTACAGAGAGAGCCAGGATCAAGGCTTTCACATCCACAAGCATCTTCCCAAGCATCTTTGTGACACTTAATCACTTAGGGTAGAGTATCCCTGGCTGTAGCTTACCCTGGCAGCTGGCCTTACACTAGAGTGAATTGTAGTTGTAGTTTCCAGGTGTATACCCAGTAACAAAAGACAAGACAAAACCACACACACACACACACTGACCAGTGGGATAATCCATGACCGAGATGAGTCTCCATTTTTCTGTCTTCCCAATACATTAAAGGAATTGAATGTGGGATTGACAGCCACCTGCTTGTTGGCTCCAGGCTCACAGCTGCCGGCTTTCCCAGAAACCCACTTCAAACAGAGCGAGCAGCTTGAGACTGATTGAAGCAATTTTCAGCCAGAGCAAAGTATCGCAGCTACTGTGACATCATAGCCTCTTCAGTGTCTGCTCCAAGAGAAGAAAAAAAAACACACACAAACGAGAGGATAGTGAGCTGATAGAGGACGAACCACGTTCACTGGAGATGTTGGTTTAATTCCCTGACCACCAGACAGTGAAGAGGTACTGTCAGTCTTTCCTCTCTTGAGGAACTCTGTGACCTTCGCTCCTGTCACATGCTGACTGACAGCCACTATTGTACAGAAAGTCTTCAGCTAAAACTCAGGCTGTTTTTCAGAGGAACAGCAATCCCTTCCTCAAGCTCAATCAGGGTTCGATAGATTTCCTGAAAGTTGCTGTTGCTCATAGTATATCTGGTCAGCTTTTTCATGCTCCATCCGCCAGAGTTCGCTCGCTCACTGTATGTTAGGAAGAGGTGTTATAATGCACCTGGGAAATCATATTTCATCATTATCAAAGGGGTGTTTTTCATTTACTTCTTCATCAACCGTAACAATAGTCTTTTCTGACTTCTGTATGGATTCTGATCCAGTCTGCTCGCCGTGCATTGTGCAGATATCCAATGAAATAAGTAAATGAATTCCTTTGAGTCGTGCTGAAATGACACAGTCAAACAATACAAAAATAAAATGGATAAGGGGAAATGGAATTTCATCAGCCTTGTTATTAGTTTTAAATGTGCTTTGTTTGAATACCCTTAGATGACGCAGCAGAGTCCGATGAGTCCGTGGTGGACCGCAGCTATGTGAAGAAGAAGCTGGAGCATGGGTTGACACGCATCTGGCAGGTTGGAAAGAATACTGTAACCCGTCTCTCCTTGCATAGTCGTAGCATGTCTCTTCCTCCCTCTGCCTCGTGTTTTTCTCCACAGTCATCCCACAAGCTGCCATGTCTCTTCCTCTCACAGCTCCTTGCTTTTCTTTTCATTTATTCTCCCAGATTTCTGTTCAACTCAGAGTTGCTGAATCACGACTTCTCCTCCCTGATGAATCACCGTGTCCCTCTCATTTCTCTCCTCAGGACGTCCAGTTGAAAGTGAAGGCCTACATCCTGGGGACAGACATGTCCAACTTCAAATACGACGATTTCATAGTGGTACTCGATGTCATCAGCAGGTACGCCGCAGGGCCAGGACAGTCAGCTCATCCTTGTTTTCCACTAATTGGTTTTCATTATCTCGCTGTCCCTGCCCCTTCCTCTGTCTTGTCCTTTTTCTCTCTTTTTTTCAGGTTGACTTACTCTTACATTTTTTCCCCTCAGACACTTAGCTCTCACTAACTGACTGAAAGGAAGAGACATGTTTGTCAGTAGAATCCAGGATGTTACTGTATACGATTTCAAGCCCACCTGGAATTATCTGTATTCATTTGTAACATAATATTGAACTTTTCTGTAAAATCTAAATTCGCAGCCAAAAAGCTTTAAGTAAGTTTACATTCAGTGTTTGTTGATCTTATCTGTCTACCTATGTACGTTCTGTAGATGAGATCCTCTTTTTATGTCGCAGAACAGCTGTTTGCTCAGTCAGCTACCGAAAAATGTCACAAAAGGTTCCTTTAGATCACTGACTTTAGCTGCAGACTTGTGAGGTCCTTCATCTTCAATACCGCTGCCACTGTAACGACACATTGTCTCGCCTTTTGAATGGCAAGTTGCAGTTACTAGAGCAAGTCTGTTTACATGGCGTCTCTATGCCCCTGCTGGCTCAGCTGTCAGTCAAACACGCACAGCAGTCCTCCTCCAGAGAATTTGAAGCTAAAGATCATTTAGAAAATAGCTTTTACAGTTTTGAGTGCAAAAAGGCATGGATTTAAGGGTAATTTATGCTGAAGCACATGGGCACAGAGAGGAATTTGTGTTATTTTTTTTTCCAATAAAACCTTAAAATGACTACTTATCACTTTACTTATATAGATAAAAATCTGGAAGTCTGTCAATAAAATCATTGCCTTAACCACAGTAGCCCTAACCTGCAGTAGTTACATCATGGTGCAGATGTGCACTCTAGATGAAGTCATTATCATTTGAGGTTTTAATAGGCAGCCATCAAATGCCTCATTTCCACTGCATGATTCGACTGGACTCTGTTCACTTTTGGTACCAGCTCCTTTTCTCTATTCCGTTTTCCACCACAGATAGTAAGTAGCCTAGTACCCCTAGTATCTGGGTTGAGTAAACAAAAAAAATTGTGGTTGCTATTGACAGTAGCTGGCTATTTAAAAATGGTGGATTTGTGCAGGCAAGATTTTTTGGGGGGCATTTTTTACCTCTAATGAATAGGATAGTCTGCGCCAAAGGGGGAGAGAGAGAGGGGGATGACAGGTAGCAAAGGGCCACATGCTGGGATCAAACCCAGGCCGCTGCAGCAAGGACAGAGCCTTAATACATGGGCTACCTGCTCTACCCACTAACCCACCGACACCCAGTCTGTAGTGTATTAACTCCCCCTCCTAATATTGGTTTAGCTCACTTGAAACCTCAACCAAGTGTTAGAAATGGAAAACCAAAACAGACCAAGTCAAGTTGAGCAGAGCGGCTGTACCATGCAGTGGATCCATTTGTTCTCTTTACACCGGGTCTCCTCACTCATCAGATGCGCACCTGCAACAAATCCCTTTCCCCCTATCTCTTACCTTTCCTCTTTGCCTTCTCTCTTCTTCATCTTTGGTCTCTCTGTTATCATGTACTCCCTCATCCTTCAACCCTCTCTTCCAGGTTGATGCAGGTGGGCGAGGAGTTCTGCGGCAGTAAGTCAGAGGTCCTGCAGGAGTCTATCAAACGCCAGAGTGTCAACTATTTTAAAAACTATCACAGGTGAGATGTCTCCATTTCTGCTGGATCATTACCTGGATTGTGTGACAATTAGATGTACCTTCTGTTCATTCACTGAGCTGAAAGGAGTGATTGTGTGTGAACAATTAGACATAGAGTGCATAGATCTGATGCGCAGTCTTCAAGAAAGTCATTAAGACAAAAGCAGATGATACTGATTTCAGGACAGTGCGTGTCTTGACAAAAAAATGTACACACAATCACAACAATTGGCTGCGTCAGTCGCACCCTATTCCCGGCGTAACTTTCTTCGGAGCAGACGTGTAATTACACAGCAACACTGGAAACTGAGCTGGAAGCACATTTACCTCTTGATTATGTAACCCCCTGCCAACCACATGCATATGTATGATTTCACACAGACAGCGCCCCATCATCTGATATGATTTGCATTGATCAGCACTGTGATTACCTGTCATGAACCACTGATAAGATTCTTTAATGTCACAATGCTAATAAGCTTCATCCCTGTGACACATAATGGCAAAGGAGGGGGACACAGAGGCATGATGGGATACATCTGTAGGTTAGAGCTGATCTTAGTTTAAAATAGTAATTGGAATTGAAAAACAGTTAGGTAGAGGTGACAGACCCGAGAAGAGGAAGAGGAGGGGGACACCAGACAGCATTATGAAGGCACATTACCAACCGCAGCAGTGTGCACACATGCTCTCACATACTCACACATCCGCACCGCTGCCCAGGAGGCTTCCACCATGCATCATCTTTACATTAGGTTTGATTCATTTTCCAGCTGGGTGTCATTCCCAAAAGAGATTACCCATCAGTGAACTCTGACTGGCTGATGCCTGCGTTTGTCAGCTGCCTGCAGTCACACACTCAGTCATCGGGGTGGGTGTATTCTTGGCCCCTGCGGGCGCAAAGGACAGTGTGACATTGTCAGGGTTCAGACATGATTAATATCTACGAGCTGTGCCATTGGTTGTTTCTGCTTTCCTGCCTCATTTTCTCTGATTGATTGACATGTTTTCTTTAATTCTCAATGCGTTACATTTTAGGAAGTGTAAGGGAAAGATGCCAGTGTGTGCAAAATGAACCTGCTTCAAATGCAGCTGATATCCCCTCTTTATTTCTCTGCCTCAAGGCTTCCATTTCTTTCACTTCTCATTCTTTCAACACCTTTAAGACAAGTCGCACGAGCCACTGCAGTGTTTGAAGTCAACACTGCTCTGACATTTCACACAGAAAGACCTGATATTGACCTTGCGGGTGACTGTCAGGGTGGCTGTGTTGAGCTGTGATGACAGTTAACATGAAAACATGTTACACACACACACACACAAACAGAGAGTCTCGCACACCTCTTCCTTTTCACTATGTATCAGTGACCTTTGCTGGCTGTTTGGTGTCTGTACATTCAGCCTGGACTCTCGGAACACATGTTAAAAGACCCGAACACACTGCTGGCACGAGGTCAGCAGTGGACACGTGTGCTTTTTCTTGTGTCTTCTTCTTTTTACTTTTTTCTCCCTGCATGTTCCCTTATCTTTCTTCTCATCCCCTCAGGGCACGACTGGAAGAGCTGAGGATGTTTCTGGAAAATGAGACGTGGGAACTTTGCCCTGTTAAGTCCAACTTTAACATCGCCCAGCTCCATGTGAGTAGGAACCACATCGCAGAGGAGAGAAAGCGAAGCACTGACAGTAGCACTCATTTATTCTTCACTGTCACTCATTGCACCCCCGCCACTGTGAGATTTGCATAAGGATATGAAAGACGAGGGATCCTGCTCAGTGACTTTTGTGTGTACGTGTATGTGGGTGTGTGTGTGTGTGTGTGTGCAAGTGTGTCAGCCTGTGTATCAGCACGGGGGAGTACAGTTCACTGCACATCATATAAGACAGATGAAGATAAAATGGTTCCTTTTGATGTGTATTTTAGAGGATTTTATTTCCCACACTCATAACAGTTATGAAACTTAACATATCAGTGCCAAATAGATCATGTACAGCCACAACCAAAATATTTATTTCGTGGATTTATTCCATAACCAGCTCAAAGGAAAGATCGCTGTGCTTGTAACGAGTTCAGCTCACTTCACCTAGAAGCAGAAATGATAAATGGAAAGAAAGAGATGTCGGAAAGATAAATGGAGTTAATTCAATTCCTTTTTTTTTTTTTTTTTTTTTTTTCATTTTCATGCATCTTGTTTTCCCCATCATGTCAGTTTTGCTTGGGCACATTTTATAACAAACAGACTTCACAATAAAACCACCACCATCAGAACTGCATATGTTTACATTATTGTAAACAGGCAGTGTGCTTTGAGCCTCTTGCAGCAACATTCTCTTAAATTTATTTTATATTTTCTCCTGATTTTCTGTTGACAGAACAAATTATCATTGCACTTAGATTCTTATCTTTTTAATGTTTGTCACATTTGGTTGATTATGTTCTGAATTGTTACTGTTTTTATCACTGAAGTTCTTTCACACCCGACAGATCATTTTTGACTCCACAACTATGATCCTTTTAAAATGATTTCAGGAGCACTAGGAGCATTTCCCGATTAATAAATAATACAGGAAGGCTTGTCCTCTAATACCATCTACAGCCTAAGGAGAGCCCATTGTTGAAGGTCAATGACTTGAAGGGAACAAAATAATGCATGAAGAAGCAGGTTGCCGAGCAAGCAGGCAGTTTGCTTGCGTTGTTGCCTTTGGGCCAAGATATTTCCATGAGAACATGCACCTGGCACCTGACATGACCTGTTATGTCAATGGTTTATTTTCTGTTTTCTACCACTGTTTTCAGCCTTATCACGATTGCTGATTTGCAAACGCAGCCATTAATGATCAGCAACATTTTATACTGTAGGCTTTTTGTAAGATAATAACACAGAGCAAATTCTGAAAAGCTCCAGTTTCTAGACCTCCGTTTCTTTTCCTTTGTGCCCCATTTGCTAACTTACAAACTTACATCCATCTCTTTTCTGTCTCTGTCTCATCTCCTCCAATCCAGGAGTTTAAGTTCATGGGTCAGTGTCGTTCTCCGTCCGTTTCCCCAAGCAGACAGGCAGCCTCTTCGACCAGCCCGGCTCAGGAGGAGCTGTCTCTGTTCCAACAGTACCTTCAGGAAGGAAACCCCTTTGAGATGCACGCTGAGCACAAAGAGGAGGAGACAGAGGATGTGCTGGCATCTAATGGGGTAAGTGGCGACTGTCAATGAAACACAGTGGTAGCCATGTTATACTGTCTTTCCACATGTGGACCGTGTGACATCATGTCTTATGATTCAATCTCATTACCTCCAGTGAGATACACCCACTTACATGAGTATGTATAATTAACAAGGTTACCTATTGAGGTGCATCACCAAGCTGATTAATTGGGACATAATCACTGTGGGTCATTAAGTTGTTTACAGCAGCTCTCAAGCTGTCATCACCAGAGCCATAACAAACTTTTATCAGCGGTGCAGGGCCAGCAGTGTAGAACGTGCCGTGATTATTGTAACACTCTGGCACATTGTCTGACTTGTGATATAAAAAGCAAATGAAATCCATGGGTAGATCGAGCAGCTGGGCAAATAATAGATTGAGAGTGGAGCTCTATGTATTTGTCATGTAGTTGTTTTCCTGTAAATGTGTGGGTCCTCATCCAACTGGATTCAACAACTTCCTATGCAAAACTCCAGCCCTCCAATACTGGACATCTTTTTATTTCTTAGAAAACATTTTATTCTTTTTCTTTCTTTCTTTTGTTAAATATAAATAGGCAGGACAATATTTAAAGCAAAGTTAAACTACTAGGCCACTTAAGTGCCAAACGCAGTTGACAGAGACGAGAATTCTTTGCTTTCTTTGAGAGTCTGTGTCACTGTGCATCCATCAGTGTGCTTTGTGCAAACTGCATCTTCAAACCAAGAAGAAGAGTCGAGCTTTGGACGTAGCAGGACCCTCTTGTCTTGTCCAGCAGCTCAAAGCAAGCACTTCCGCTTTGCCTAGTGAATCTTAATCTGGAAACATAGTAGGCAATGCATGTATCAGTATGTTAAACAACAGCCCAACAGACGCAACGAAATCAATAAACACTTATGCCAGGGCCCTCGTGTTTGTTGAGGGGAGTTTCTTGTCTGTTATCACACACACCAGCAGTGCCTCTTTGGTACCTGCAGATTTCCAGTGAAGCGTAGAAATTGCTTCAGTAGACACTGATGGGCAGCCTCAGCACAAACACTGCCTGTCTTCATGGTCCTGTGTTGCTGCTAGCTGGACAGATTAGCTACCTGCTCCTCCTATGACTAGTATAAAGTCCAAAATAAATTAGTTGTACCTTCAAGGCTTATGCAGCATTCGCTTGGACTGAGTCAGACGGTGGACATCGGACCAGATATCATTTTAGAGGATGAACGCATGGCGGTAAACTTGGGTGAAGCCGGCAGAGAATACCAGCAACTGTCCACCATCTGCCTGAATCAATGTGAATGCAGCATTATTTGTTGAATGAAACCTTACTTCAAGAAATTACACAGGTGCCCCGCCAACCTGACACGCCACGCACTTTTTTATATATTGATGTATTATCCTTCCAGGCTCAACATCAAAAGCAATATTGCACTGTCTAACATGTCAGGCTTACAGGAGCCCTAGCTCGGCTCACTTTTAAGCTTGTAATCCTTTCTATATGGCTGTTGTGTTGCCTGAGCTTGCCGTTAAGGACAAAGAAAATATTGTCTTATTTCAGGGAAGCTTTAGCCAGACTCTCCTCTGGGAGGTGAATTAATTTTCTGCTTTTTCTCCTCAAGCCAGTCTTTTCATAGTTTTGTACCCATTAGGACAAAACGACTGGGAGGTTGTACTTTCTCTTTAATAATTAATTTTAGATCATTTAATCACAGCCTTTTCACACAATTTGGTTTTACAGCGGTTTCTTCTTCAGTAGCCAGTTTTTATCTGATGACATAATTTCCCCATGGCATCATTTTTTCTTCACACTTCACACTTCCACAGCTGGTGATGTGTCAGCAAAGTTTCACAGCATGTTATAACAGCGTTGTTTTCTACCCTTGTGCTCACTTCAGTTTGACTGCATTTCTTTTTTGACTGTTTTCCATTGACTTCCATCTGATCTTCCCCAATTCAAGTACGAGTCAGATGAGCTGGAGAAGAGTGTGTATCAAGATTACGACAGTGACAGTGATGTCCCCGAGGAGCTAAAGCAGGACTACGTTGATGAGCAGACGGGCGATGTCCCCCTCAAGAGGTCAGTTCCCAGTCAAACTGTTTTACACAACAGCGTGTGTAGCGTTTTCCACGTTTATCTATTTGTGACGGCCCGCAATGACATTCGTAATGCTGTTGCAATAAATACAGCGTTATTAAGGGCATCACACTCTCAGAGTAAAGACTGACTTTGGGCTTAGACCGAGCAGCAGAATGCCAAGTGCAGTTACAGTGAAATTTAACAGTTCATTAATTCATATATAGAAACAGTATGCTCCGTTTCTTAGAACAACAGTGCTCTCATTTTAGTGTTATCCATCGTTAATCCATGTTCCCTCGGAAACTGCGCTACCCACAGTCCAGCGTTGCATCTAACCTGTGTAATGGCAGCAACAGAAAGGTTGCTGTCGCTCACCTCTGCAGCACCTGCTCCTCTAATCTAATCCACCAGTCTGATCTGACCAGCTCCGACTGATCTGACCACAAACTGACCGACTAAACAATTCTCCACCATGCGGCTCAAACTCAACAAACTCCTGCTGAAGGGGGAAAAAATAAGGTTCCACTTGCAATGTGTTCACGGGACCACAAAAACCTCCAGGGGACACAGATCACAAAAGGACACACACAAAAATAAGAAAGCTGACACCTCCTCATCATGAGCTAATTCTGTGGGAAACACTGAAACGGTACGCGGTATATCCTGGTGTCCATCCCTTCTTCCCTGTGCTATTTTAAAGTAAATGAACATGAGCACGGAAAAATAAGTAACTCATGTTAATCACAGACACAAAACAAAATTACATGTCTTTCATCAAGGAAGTTCTACACACACATTCTATGCATTTAGCAATGATAATTTTGCTCCCCTCTGCCTAACCCTGCTAAGTAGGCAGAAAGCTCGTATAAAGCTTTTTTGTCTACACATGAAAAATTCTCTTTCTTCCCACCTCCTCCATCTTGATTGGTGACTATTGAAAGATCAGTCACCACTTAACAAAAGCAGAGGCAATCATGCTCCTCTGCACCTTGTGTAAAATGATTCATTTTCATTTGAAAGAGAAAATCTGAATGCAATTTAGGAAAGTTTTGTATTTTTCTCATGTCATTATCACCCAGTGTTGAAGTCATACTGTATGATTAATGCAAGCAATTACCACTGTAGCATGTTATAACTGGAATTATTTATGACTTTATTGCTTTTGTTTGAGCATGACAGAGTTTTTTTTTTTTTACCCTCCTCGTTCAGTTTATAATGTTTTCGTCATGTGTATGTGGTGGACTGAATGATTAAGAACCCAGGATTATGTGCGTTTGTGCATATCTGAGAGCTGACATCAAGTTTCACACCGGATTTGCACGGGAAACAAGACATACAATACTATTAATTATTCAGTAGCTCCTTATTACAGAAGCATTGTTCTAATAATCATTTCCTGTCATGTAATATACAATGACTTATTCATGGTATCGTGATGTTCATGCTCAGCGTTGAGTCTCGTTATTTCACAGATGTGACATCGCCTGGTACTTTTTGCTTTAAATCTCACGCCTTCAATTTCCTACTCCCTATGTGTATTAACCTGACATTAGCCTATAGTCGCTAAAATTCTAATTTCCCATTCTTATAAGCAGGAATCACTAATTGTTAATTACTGAACGGGTCGCATGGTCACATCCAGAAATTAGACGGCCCATGTAATGATTGCTGGTTAATATGGCTCAATAGTCAGTGTCAGGGGTCTGGTACTCCAAGATCACCAGTTCAGAGACTTTACCACCGGGGTCCTCCTCTGTCCCCTGCATTGTGTAATGGGTTCTGATTTATCAATTACAAGACTCTGACCCCCGTTAAGGTTTTTGAACCTGGCCGATCGTTGCTAAGGATTAGTGATGTTAAGATATATTACTGAGTCTCACCTCTTCTCATGACTCTGCCCTACTTTCTGTCTCACCCCCTCACGTCCTTCATGCTTCAGCGTGTCCCGGGAGACCATAAGAAGCAAGAAAAAGTCCGACTACAACCTTAACAAGACCAATGCACCGATCCTCACCAACACCACCCTCAACGTCATCCGGCTTGTCGGTGAGTCCCTCACACGCATACACACAGCACACACTCTAACTCTCCGTGAGAGCTTCCCAGCTGCAGTGGTCATCCTCTCCAGCCTGCTGAGGTTTCTATTTAGTCACTATTAAAGCCAGCAGCTCTTTGCAGTCGGTACGCTCAGGTCTCTGCCGCCACCTGTGTGACGTAGCTGCGCTAACAATCGTTACTCTTCAGCCTGAGCTCTGACCTTCCGTTTCCAAAGAGGTGTTCATACATCTTTGTGACGTGGATTTAAAGACATCTTGGCCTCTCCTTGGCAAATCGTGCCCTTCTCAGATGTGACCCTCTTGAAGTGATTTTCATCATGTGTGGAAAGGAATTAGACTTGGCAGTTATCTCTTCTGTGTGGTTCATATGGCGTGAATAAATCTTCTGCTATATGAATTAATTTGATAACTCAGCTTGATACAGACCTGACATTATTCTTAAAAGGATACTTTGCAGATTGTTAACTAGCTTTGTCTCATAACAGTGTGGCTAGTATATGGAAAAGAAGTGCGATAAACTTTCTTTCAGTTTTATCAGCATCCATATCTCAGTGCTCATATCTCTGCTCAAATGTGTCATCCAGTAGACTTTAGCTATTGACTTAAAGCTTAAAGCTAGGACTGTTGCCTTAACTACAGCTTATACTTGAGCATTTTTGTATGCCACCACTGACACAAAGAGTGTGGAAGCGAATTGAGGGAGCGACACTCCCCCCTCTCTCTTTCTCTTACTTTCAAACTCAGACTAAACTCAGATCAAACTGTAAAACTAGACAGTAGTGATCAAATATAAACCAAGATTCTGTGACTGTCTTCAGAAACATATTTTAGTGCACTGTTTAGCTGTAATATGAGAATTTTTGAACAAGAAGTGTGTGCTATACTGTTTAAAACTTTGCCTAAAAGGTTTTTAGAAACATATTTTAGCTTAATGTTTGACTATAAGTGGAGATTATTTGTTACCAGCCAGCTGCCATGTTGTTTACTGTGTTAAAATGGCCAAGCTCGCATTACGTCAACCACCAGTAGGAGTGTTAATTGGTCCATTCTGGTAGTTGTAGGTTTTCCACTTCTTGAGCAATAGTAAATTACACAGCCCTTTTCCTTTGTTTTCTCTGTTTATGTAGCACCAATTTCAAAAGTATTTTGTCTTCTTTCTGCATAGAAAAGATTATCTTTCCAGCAGTGAACATTAAAAAAAAAAAAAAAAAAAAAAAATCTGGTCCCGCCATGTGTTTTCATTTAGAGTGCCCATCTTCTTTTTACACTTCAGCGTTTGCTGCACATGCAGTACAAAATACAATAATTGATTTCCTTTGTCTTTTCTACACAAAATTGGTGATATTGATTTAGAGCAAGTGGCAAACTGAGCTGAACCAAAATTTGATCCCATGCAATCACTTCTAATTCAGTCTGTGCAGCTCTTTGACGGAGTTAGATTGCTCCCCGAGTTCTCGGTGCACAACTCAAGAGAAGGGGCGTGAAAAATGAGAGTGTGAGAGAAATAGCGCTGCCTCAGTGGCACAGCCAGCTAGATTGAGTTTATTTCTTCTTTCTTTTCCCTCCATTCATCAGTTCTGAGTCAATGGTAACCTTGTTACACCCCTGTACCTCTGTACTTGTTGCTTTTATTACCTCCCTGCTAAATTGAATCCTTGCCCTTGAGTGTATGCAAATGCAGCGTGTCCCTGCTCAAGTTCTTCCCCAAAGGATGTGGTTCCACTTTGATTAACTTCTCGTAATTTAACTCTTTTAATCCCCTGTAAGATGTATTTAAGAACAAAGGCATTTCATTTGTTGTCAGCTGATACAGGGTAAAAAAAAACTTTAAATAAAACCCAGTATGTGTGTCCAGAGCTGTACACCTAGAAATGCAACCAGCAGTACATAAAGCTTGTCCAACACACTTCTTGTAACTACTTATTTTCTGTCTCTATCTCTGCACAGGGAAGTATATGCAGATGATGAACATTCTGAAGCCCATCGCCTTTGATGTCATCCACTGTGTGTCACAGCTCTTTGACTACTACCTGTATGCTGTATACACATTCTTTGGACGCAATGACATGGTACAGTATTTTTTTAATCACTATGCTACTGTTTGATTAAACACTGTATATTTATGTTGAAGAGCAATGTAACTGTCTCCACTGTCAACATACATATGTGATATGATGTCATTTCCGTAACCGCTTAGCCTGTTGGGGTCGCTGGGGGCTGGAGCCTATCCCAGCTGACATTGGGCGAGAGGCGTGTACACCCTGGACAGGTCACCAGACTATCACAGGGCTGACACATAGAGACAGACAACCATTCACACTCACATTCACACCTACGGACAATTTAGAGTCACCAATTAACCTGCATGTCTTTGGACTGTGGGAGGAAGCTGGAGTACCTGGAGAAAACCCATGCTGACACGGGGAGAACATGCAAACTCTGCACAGCAACATGCAAACTCCACCCAGCTCTCCCGCCCTGGGTTTGAACACTCTTGCTGTGAGGCGACAATGCTAACCACTGCATCACCGTGCCATGCTCGAGACCAACAAATGATAAAACCGGGGGTTTTTAATACATCTGACATTTCCAGCAATGTTTGTTGTGACGAAACAGGCCAAAACATGATTTTTCCGTAACCCTGAACAGGTGGTTTTTGTTCTTAGACCTACCACACGTTAACCACAGCATTGTCACAACATAAAATTGGGTAACACTTTACTTATGTACATTATGTACATGTCATAAACATTTATGACTGCTGTCATCAAGTGTCATTCGGTGTTTGTAATGACAAGTTGACATTGTTTGGGTTGTCTTGATTATGACAACTTGACATTAATCAAAGTGACATTACCAGAAGTTGTCTTTGTCATGACAAGTTGACATTAAATTTGTTTGGGATGTCCTTATTATGAGAGGTGCATTTCTTGTTAATGTCAAGTTGTCATGACACAGACAACTTCTGGTAATGTCGCTTAAATTAATGTCAAGTTGTCATAATCAAGACAATCCAAACAATGTCAACTTGTCATTACAAAAACCGAATGACTCTTAATGACAGCAGTCATAAACGTTTATGACATGTACATAATGTTCATGACAAGTTCATGACAGTGTCATGTCACCCTTATGTAGATACCTTCAAGTAAAGTGTTACCTAAAATTGAAAATTAAAATGCAAAGAAACATAAAGTTTCAACATATCCACTACATATGAAACATATAAACTTAACACATGAAACATGGTTCGCGGAAACATACAGTGCCAGCATTTATTCTGGCAGTTGGGTTTTGACAAATTATTGTGGCACAAATGTGATGAAATTGTAACTTCACTGAAAGTTGACACACGCTGATGCTGAGAAATGAGACAGTGGTGTATTCTGACGAGTCTACAAGTGTCAAGACGGTGCTCTAGTGGCCCAGAGGTTCAAGGTTTCAACAATCATCAGCAATATCACTGTTCATTGTCCAGTATGACGTGCCCATCTCTCTCCCCTCATTTGCTGTAGTCTTTCTACTGTCAACTTTTTTTGATAAAGGCATAAAATGCTCTTGGGGACAGTTTTTTTATGTGTACCATCCATTACAGTGCTACTAATAATTAAGAAATGTAAGCTCCCACAAGTAATCAGGAGTTTTGTAATTTTTTTTTTTCCATTGAAATGCCTGCAGTTACATATAACTTCTGCTGTATCAGGGGTATGGAACTTTAAGAGAGTTGCCTGCATTCATTTCTAAAGATAGATTTTAGATACTTTCGCATTTATTAGATGATATACATTGAAATGAGGGGAGAAAAAAATGCTGCCTCGTCTTTTTTCATTGCTGTCTCTCTCAGCATAAATTTAAGTTGAATGTTAGGTTGCGGTGTGGGAGCCCAGTTTCCCCTGCTCCATCTTAAGACTATCATGTCGTTTATACTGTGCTACACAAAGAAAGAAAACAGCGTTTGTGTCAGTATCACCCTCGGGGAAGTGGTAATGATAGAAACAGAATGACTTTCCCATTGAGGTGGGGGGATAAAGTGGATGAACGCTCCGTGGGGGCCGCTCTGCTGCACATTATTGATGTCTATGTGTGTGTGTTTGTCACGGGGAGATGAGGGAAGGGGACACGCTGATTTGACAACTTGTCAAGAGGTCGCTTTTCTCATGCGTCTTAATCTGACCACTATGAGTTAATGGACAGAGTGTGAGTGTGTTTAATGCCTTTACTCATATCGCTCTTTCTCCTTATCACTGTCTACTCTCTTCTCCTCTTTACACATATACTATATGTCATATGCTCCTTCCCACCCTTCTGCTCCTTTCACATAGCATCACGTCTTTTATCCCTTCTGCTTTTTCCCTCTCACTGTTCCCAGGCCATTTATTATCTCTCTGTCTGCATCTCTCTCAAACTCTCACTTTCTTTTTCCTGTGTGGGTCTACTCCTCATTAAATGTAATATCGTGAACTGGCCTGTTTCATTAATAGTCTTACTCAAAGAGGCACCTACAGCAAAATGCTAATGCCCCTATGAATCTTTAAAAAGCTTGTGGAAATTGCTATGCACATATGCTGGTATTCTGACCTAGGCTATGCTCTCTTTACACCACTGGAATCAAGATGGAACTGCTTAACTTCTCCAGTTGAAGAGTAATGGGTGACATTAATATTTAAAAGGGTAAATACCCCATTATCTGTGTGTATTGGTCCTGTCAAGTCAAGCTGCGCTATTGACTCTTGTCACACACATGCTAAAGATGCACAAGAGAGGCAGAGTTACAATTAGGTATTTTAAAAAGTGATAATCTTTCCAAAAAAAATATAAAAAGTTTGCCCCATTGGAATAACTTGGATGTTTCTCCTGGGTGTCTACTCCATGAAGAGACAGAAAAAAGACACAGTAAGAGAAAGAGAATATGACATAATGTGAATTGAAAGATGGAGGAAAGATAAAGAAAGAAGACGATGTACTGTGCAGATCTGTTTTGCAATATGATGGCAGAAAGAAAAAAGAGAGGCTGGATATTGAAACAGCGAAGTGGGAGAGATGTGTTGAGTCAGAGCTGCAGAAAGAGAGAGATCAGAACAGGAAAGTATCTGACACGTGAATAGATTGCATCTCTGAAAAATGAGCAATAATGCAAGAAATGGTTCTTTATCATTCGGGACTCCTGACTCCCACAGACAGTTCCTCACAATGCCTGATATTCATCTTGCATGCACATGTGCGAGCCGAAATGTTTACACCATCAGAGTCTCCTGTGACGCAGAGCCAAATAAAATGCCAACCAACTCTCTCAATTGCTTCCTGTCTTCCTTCAGATAATTGTGACCCTGGCTGATAATATAATTTAAGATACTGGTATTTCACTGGCGGCCAGGTTAGCTTATAGTTGGAGTTGCAATTTCCCCTTCAAATGCAAGGCCATTTAACTCCTTTGGGATGAGGGCTGTGTCATTAAAATAGTGCTCTTAGTGTTACACTTCCCCTAAAATTGGACTTTAAAAAAGGGAGATTGAAAAAAGGAGGTCAAAATTGAAGCAGCAGAGGTCGAGATGTCCTGACTTCTTGACTTTAAGTCTCATAAAGCAAGTCCACCACAGCTTTCATTAGGTCCTCCTTGCTTTCTAAGTGCCACCGTCTTTAAAACCTCAGAAGTTTTTATTATAAGCCTTTATAAGCCTAATCATGATGATTTCGGAACAACGGGACCTCGGAACAGTGGGTTTGATATGGTCGGAACAATGGGCTGTTGGACCAAGGGGCAGACCCCCTCTGATGGGGAACCGAACTGAAAGTGAAACTTGTTACTGCTCTCTTCAAAGCCAGACTCCATTGACAAAAACAGTAATTTTACCTCGCTGAACATGGGAGCTGCTGGTCTACTGCTGCCTTGATTGGCAGTTTTGTGTGTGTCTGTGTTATTGTGTGATTTTGCTGAATCTGAACGAACCCTTTAGAACACCAAAGTAACACACACTAGCTAACTGATCGAGGCAGTGGTACATCAGCAGCTCCTTTGTTCAGTGACATTAAATTACTGTTTTTGTCAATGGAGTCTGGCTTTGAAGAGAGCAAAGTTTGACCTTCAGTTCAGTTCCCCATTGGAAAGGGCTGTCTTTTTAGAGGTACTGAGCATACCGGAGAAATGAGACCAGTGCTGTGTCTGAAATCACATACTTCCGTTAGTACACTTCCATGTAGTATACTACGTGCATTATGTACTTATTGGGGTAGTGCATGAATTTCAACAGGGTAATGTTGTTTCAAACCAAACCGACCGCAAATTAGCTAGTTGGCAAACTAGCATTAGCATTTGCGTTATCGTTTGCTTGTACCAAATCATTACAGATGGCTAAATTAACCCAATTAACATACTGCTGGTTTATACCCGGCAACAGTATAGTGGTGCTGAGTGCAGAAAACACATGTATTTGTACAATGCAGCGACTGTAATGGTCGCACAGTCCTCAGCCATTTCCAGTTTGAAAAGTGGTCCCTCCCCTTCCTCTACGTAGCCAAGATGGTGATCATTGAGGGCGAGAAGTGTCCATAGTTCCACACTTAACTTCTTGACCGTTTTGAGTGCACCATCCGGATACTCATAGTGCACTGCATTTTTCCATACTTCCCAGTGTGAAGGCACTCATGCACTCAAAATATTAAGAGTACAGAAGTACGCGATTTGAGACACAGCAAGAATTTTCTTTGAGTTTGGATTCTTCGTTCATTGTAGGCATGAAAGAAAAACAGTGTTTTCTTCACAAACTCAGCATAACACTGGGTGAGTAATTCATATACAAATGATGATTTCGAAGATGAAGTATTCCTTTAAGCCCACTGATGACATCATCAAGGTTATCTCTGATGACATTTTTTTTTTTTCTTCTTTCAAACCTTGGAAAGCTTCCTCCGGGGATAGAAGACATTATAGAACTGTTTTCACAGGCTGTGTAGCACTAGTGGTGATACAGAAACTGAACCTCTGAAGGACGTTTTCAAACATCACCACGCTTTGTATCACATCTGAGAGATGTAAAAAGGACGATGTTGAACTGGAAGCATGTTTCAGTTCAAGGACAAGTGCAAGATAATGTGGGAACACAAAGTAGACAGCCACTATGTATCCTGGTAACAAGGTTCAACAGCGACTGGATATTACTTTCATTACTAATTGTTTTTTGCTTTGTGTTTTATATTTTTGTAATTTGAGATTTTGCTTTTTCCTCTCTGCTGTCCATTCATTGCCCAAAGCCCGTCCCAAGCCCGTCTTTGCCAGCTCATGGCAGTAGGGATGCAGGCACTGCCAGGGTGTTGGGCCCTGCTTGCTTGGTAAGAGTAGATCTCTGGAAGCATTATGACTCATACACAAGGTTTTTCCCTGCCTTGTGAGTGCAAAACACTAGTCAACACTTGTGGTGTGGTTGATTTGAAGCCCTTAAGGTGTGCGTGATTTGCTTACTCAAGTGACATCGAAAACATCTGAAATGGATTTCAGAGGCTTTTAGATGTTGTGTTTGCTGTGCTATCTCCCTCGCCACGCTCCTCTTTTACCTCTCGTCTGTCATCCACTGTAGCTGGTGTGATTGTCTGAGTTTGATGTCTGTTCCTCCCCGTTACTCCTCCCTCCTTCGGATAGGACTCGACTAGAAGCAGAAAGTAAAAATTCTCTCGTCTCTGACTACGTGAGATGAAAGCAGATGTTGCAGTGTGTATGTGTGTGCGTGCTTTCACACTCTGCTGAAGTGTGTGTTCTTATAAAGGAGCGTGTTTTTTGCACGGTGCCGACACTAACTGTGTGTGTATATGTGTGTGTGTATTCTACAGTATGAGTCATCGGGTCTGGGCCTTATCAGCAGCAGACTGAGAACCACACTGAACCGGATCCAGGAGAGCCTCATTGACATGGTGAGACTGTAACTCTCCCTTCCTCTGCTCCCTGTCTCACTTTCTCTTGTACTGATTCTCTCTCTCTCTTACCATCCCTCGTTACCTCATCGCCTGTCTCATTTTGTGACACAAACATGCTCTCCTCTCCCTTTTCCTTATGTGCCTCTCTCCTCTTTATGCCTCCACCTGCATTTTTTTGCCCATCCACTCTATCCACCCTGAGCACACGTCTGATCCCACAGCCCGTATCGCCACAAAATGCATTATGGGTCATCATTATCTGGCCAGTGGTCACTCACACGTACGCACACCCCTCTGTGTAAGTGGACACACCAGGGTGAATGCGTGTGTTATTCCATTAGGGTTTTCAATCACTGCTCCCCTCTGTAAAACTACATAGTAACAATTAGTCTGGTGCGGTCCACTCACTACACTTCTGTCTGATAGTGTGTCCTTCTGCAGTCTGTCTCCTCTGATACACGATGAAGCGGGTGCCATCTCTCACTTCTGCCTTTTATTAGTCTCCATATCAGACAGGCGTGTTGGCCTGTGTTCACAGAAGCCACACTTGGACTTAAGTTTGGCCCTAATATGCAATACCATTGAAGTTTTGCACCCCTGCAGGGGAAAATAGCATTGTGTTGATGTGTTGGCGTGGTCTCTCTTTGTTTTTAGTGAGAAAAAACAACCAGATGCGTCCCCTGAGTCTAATTATGATAGAAGTGTGAGTGAATGGCTCACTGAACTCATGTTTTCGTCATCCTGCCATGATTTCAAATCTGGATACTCGTTTTTATGTATTTACAAATGTAATTGGTTATTTACACATGTTGGTTATGTACATTACTATTCAGAGGTGCCAAGTTCAGAGGCTCTGGAAACCAGACATTAACTCAGCTTTTAATTTAGCTCAGAGTTGCTGTGTCAGAAAATAAAGAGGCCATAATTGCTTATGCATATTGTAATTGGATTTTTTTTTTATCATATGTCACAATATGTGACTCACAATCTGTTCTGAAAATGAAGAAGAAATATTCTTTTCCCATAGTACATCCTGTTTTTCATTTTCTAAAACCCTGTGGGGCTTTCTTAGGGTGTCTGCATGTCCTTAAAATGTCATAAATTCTGTAAATATTAGGCCCTAAAGCCATTAAATAGTCTTACATATGAATTTCTGAGGTCTTAATTGCCACAAACCTTTTAAGCAGATGCTATTTGCACCCAGGTGTGTATTCCTGGGCATCCTAGCTGGCAGCATCAAAATATGACGTTAAAGGTATAATATGTAGTTTTTCCACATAAAAATGTCTAAAAACGAGTAAACCAATATTATATATTTTGTTAAGAAATGTAATGTTTCCAAAAAATTTTCAAACCCAGATAAATATGAAATATTAATAAAAGTTACGGAGCGTGTCATTAGGTCGCATGTCAATGGCGACGTAACTCCAGTTACCATAGCCATTAAATGAAGGAGAAAAAGAAGAAGCAGACCGGATGAGACGTCAGAGAATGAACGTTACTGTTGCTAGGCTAAGCTATCTCGTCATGGATCATGATTATGCATTGACGGTTGCTGCACCTCCTGACAATGAAGCTGTCCCGGTAAACAAGCCGGTAAAACGGAAACATACGGGTCAACCAAGCGATCCCAGAAGAATTTGGGATAAGAAAAGAGCTAAATCCAGGATAAATATTGGTGTGGCCTTTCCGAGATGGAGAGAGTTTCGTGAAAATCTAGGACTACAATTTGACGCCGACCTCGCGTGTGTTCTACTAGACAGGTAAGCAAACATCTGGCAGATGTTATCGAAATATTAATCATTTCCATCAGTGTACTGCAAGCACTGCTGCCCGCCGGGGCACCAGCGCTCCGGCCAGCGGCCGGCAAGAAACGTTACTATTGATAGTTAGAACAGAGTTTGACGATCCGGTGTAGGTACCAGATCGGCTTGGGCTGCTACACCAGCCGACGGACCCTATTTGCATAACGTGAATATAACTTCAGTAATATACCTCGTCCATGAGCATTTCTCTGCTGCTGAAGCTCGCTCTGCCAAAAAAACTGCCACAGTCGGTTTCGGTTTCACGGAGTGAGGAACGTCAGATCTGTATCTGTTATATAACTACAACTCCCATGATCCCACGCTACTTCGTGACATCATCAAACTCCGTCTTTTGTTATTATTTTGGTTTGAGACCCCTAGCGGCAGAAAATTACATATTGCACGTTTCATGCAAACCGGTCTATTCAGCTATTCTGCTAAAGTTTATGTGCACAATGTGCATTCAATTCCTGTGCCTAACCCATTCACCCACCATGTCTTGCTTCCTTCAGAGATTGTGTCGCTCTATTTACCACGTCACCTGACTTACCGGCAGTACATTTGTGACTTTTTCCTCGTCAATTTACCACTGAAATGTCAGAGAATATCTGAATTGGCACTAGCGGAGGGAGCTCGGAGTAGAGCCGCTGCTCCTTCGCATTGAAAGGTGTCAGTTGAGGTGGTTCGGGCATCTGCCTAGGATGCCTCCTGGGCGCCTCCCGCTGGAGGTGTTTCAGGCACGTCCCACTGGTAGGAGGCCCCGGGGCAGACCCAGAACACACTGGAGGGATTACATATCTCGTCTGGCTTGGGAACACCTTGGGGTCCCCCAGGATGAGCTGGAAAGCGTTGCTGAGGAGAAGGATGTCTGGGGTGCTTTGCTTGACCTGCTGCCCCCCCAACCTGGCTCCGGATAAGCGGGTGAAAATGGATGGATGGATGGATGGATGGATGGATGGCCCTAACCATGACCTCTTTACCCTAATCCTATCCTCTTCCAACCTTGATGTGTCAAAGTGCTCAGGACATTAGGACCTTGACACATACAAAAAACAAAGATGATTGGTCAAGAAATCCGTCTCAAATTTTGGTAAAAATGTGTTTTTAAAAGGTCTTAAAAAGTATTTAATTTAAGTGTCACATACCTGTAGACACTCGCTCAAATTCTGCAGGGCAATACTTTAAATGTGCCATTTAGTGTTCTTTTTGATTCTGAAACATTATTGAAACACAGAGAAAACAGCTGGCAGCAACTCCGTCACTGATTTGGAATGTTATTAGTCGTCAGGTGTCTGTCAACACCAATAGCAATCTAATAAGAAGCTGCCATGGCAACCATCATCACCGATCTCATCTTTAATGTATATCCCATCAGAATGTGAAGTGAGGTGAACAGAGTGAATTGTTTTCCAACCAGCATCACTTTTGCATGCAGATATAATCAGCAGTTTTCCACAGTAGAAAGCACACAGCATCCAAAGCGCCTTTTTTTTTTATTGAAACAAAGTATTTATTTGACAGTGCAAAATAATGGCATTTCGCTGTGATTGCAATGCTGGCTACTTTGCTGTGATGTTTATAGCTTAGAAATTCAGGGTTAGACTGAGGACGGGGGGAGGGGGGACTAAAGCAAAGTAAAGCAGGACGACAGAGGGAAGAACAGAAATAAAAGTTAGAAAAGAATGATGAGGTAACAGAACTTTAAATTGCAGCGAGCAGTATACATACCACAGCAACATGTTTTCTTCCCTCGGGGGGCATTACAGCGACTATTTAAACCCCAGTTATTTTCTGGCTAAATCGTGAGCCATTTCCAAATGTCAGACAAGTGCGGTGCTCAGCTGTGGAGAGCATGTTTATGCCCTGAGCTGATCAAATGAGCACAGACGGACAAATGGACAGACTGGGTGCAGAAAGAGAACAGAGACATTTGGGCTTTTAAGTGAGCTCTCTCAAGAGACAAAACGAGGTTAAACCTTTAACGCCTGCATGCACACGCGCATTTCAGATGAGCATAATCATATCACTTTGTGGCCATCACAGGCTGTGTGATATTAGTTCTATTTAAAACCACTTCAGAGGCAGGACACTGACTCGGGCTTTGCAATTACATCCATCCACTCTCTAATGTTTTGGCAAATGCTTTTAGTCTGTCCTTTCTCATATGCAAAACTATTTTAGCTCATCTCGATAAATCATTCAATGTTGGAAAAATGCCCTATTTTCCAAACTTACACAGCACTCCCTATTTTTTCCTCTTTTTTCATCTCTGTCTTGCTCCTTCTCTGCTCATCTGTCTTTCACATCATGATCCGCTCAAATAAATCTCACAGACACACACTTCGAAAAGCGTTCTCATTTCCACAGCTGATGTATACTGTCATTTATAACAATTTACATCCAGTTTCCATATGGATTATAAATCCCCTCTTTTTTTAATATAGGTGATTTCACTCCAAAGTGAGAATGTATTCATGTAGAGTACACAGATGCACTCCCCCCTGCATACAAATACACACACTCACACACTCCAGAGACTGCAGCAGGGTAGACCTCATTTGTAAACAGATTATAAAGTTAATTGCACACTGCATTTCAATCGAGCATCCGAAACCCTTGTGATTTTGTTCCCCTGGTTTGCCGTCGCAACTGTTTGATTCCAAAACCAATGTGCTGATAATGACTCCGAGTCCCATATGGACGACAGCGAGATTCCATCTCATCTCGTCTCAGGTACGAAGTGGCTTCAGCTTAAATTGGGAGCTCCATGGGGAAAAGTAAAAGATCATCCCCTCGTTTATGCTCTCTTTCGCTCTGCCTCCGCTGTTCTTGATTACCTCTGCAAAACCCCGACGCTTCTCTGGGTTTGACGGTTTTCATTTTGAGTTTGCTCCCTTTTGACTTTGAATATTTCATTGAGAGTGTTCAAAAGGTTGTGAGGTTATGGAGGAACTTCTAAGATGTGCAGAGACGTAATTGCCTTTTTCACACATTCGTGTTCCACCAAACACCTGTTACGTAATGTTCAATCATTCGCACTGTCATCCGCACCAGTCTCCAGTTGGAATGTGTCATCTTTACTTGAACTTGAAGCTCCGAACTGAATTGTTTTACTTGAAAGGAATCAGCTGTCGCATAAAATAATGGTTAATCTTTGCTGGAAGAAAAAATTCAACTCCTTTGGTAATATGCTGGGGGCAGGTTAGATGACAGTGACGTATCAGAATGGTGCCATGAACCCCATCTGCGGCCATATTGCCGCTGCCAGGAAGTTCAGCTGTGGCAGCTGTTAAGAGCCGTTGCTGAAGGCAACATTGTGAAGAGAGCTGACGCAGGCTAGCATTTGCAATGAAGGCCACCTCAGGTTCATTGTACTTTCACTGCTCTCAATACTCAAACCACCAGTATTTACAGTTTTAATCAGTTGCTCCATTTTCTCACTTTTTCCCTCTCTCTCATTTCTTGATTTTCCTCCTTTCACTTTCAGCTGTTTGTCCTGTCGCCTCCTCGTCAGCAGATGTGTGCCAGTGATTACATGCCTCTCAACTCTCAGCACAAACAACTGCTTGCATTGTTCCTCCTAGTTTATTGGTTCTTTTGATTGAATCCACAATGGCCTGTTAGCATGTGTATTTATTTCATGTTCACCATCAGTCCGGGCGTGAAGATAAGATCAAAAGTTGGAAATTGTGTTTTTTTTGTCTGTTTAATTTGAGTATACTATTGCTGAAGTCAACCCACAATGTTTGATGAGTTGATTTGATGTGTGTTCGCGGTGTGCACACATCCGCTTCTGGGTACTCTGCATAGCGGAGAGTGGGACTCTTCAGGCTTTTTCATGCCTGGCACTGAAACAGGAATTAGACAACGGGTAATTTCTGTGTTGGCAGCAGTCATCTGGCACTGAGGGCTCTTGCAGTGATGCACACAAAACACACACACAGACAGACAAGACACCACATATATTCAGAGATAATGGGAACTTTGACGGACAGATTAACGCCTCAACAGGTCTGTTGTCCGACTGTAGGTCACTACATCGAGCCCTCGTGCTCCGTCACACTTATTACGCTCTTTTCCTGTTAGCAGCAGAGTGATAATCCCTTAGCATGTGTTGTGGTTGTGGTTCGCTACACTGGCTTGGCACGGCAAATGCATACAGGCACGCTGCCTCTCATGAGAGGCACTGGCTAATGTCACACACACACGCACACACTGCACACTGAACCCAGCCATTAGTTCCGCGTCTCAAGAGGGCACATCACTGTCCAGACTGTCCTCTTTGCCGTGGCCTGTTGTCTCTCTGTGTGAATGGTGCAAGACTCCAGAGGGGATTGCCATTTGACAGGGATTATAGATCATAATTAAGCTCCATGGTGAAACTATTTATACTGTCGTTGTCAGGATATCACAAGTATTGACATTTCGTTGTGGTTTCAGTGGAACGCACAAACACACTTTATTGATAGGCCCAGCTGTAGGTCATGCTCCTCAGCTGTGATGAGGAGACAGTCAATCCCCCTGGATACAGTAGCTCAGCTTCCTGTCTCACCTCTCCCAGTGTGACAGACATGGTGATAAGCAGAAATATGCACTTAAATACAAATCCTTCCATTAGTATTCTGCATTCTTGATACACTTCGTTTTGGTACATTCATGTTCTGAAAGGGAAAGTTCACTCCAAAATCCAAAGAATACATTTTTTGTCTTACCTCTTACAGGCCATAGAGATGCCTGCCTTCTCTTGTATATAATAGAAAAAAGTTAAGGATTTAAATCATCTCAGTAAGATTCTTCAAGTCAAGCACTCTTTTTTTGGCAGTTTGGGTTCAGTCAGTGTGTAGTGTACTTTTGAGAACATTTTGGTCCCTTGAAGTAGCCGCAGAGACAGGGCTGCCTTCCACTTGGTGAAGATGTTGACAGGTACAGGCAGCTGTGGACCCAGGCCCATTCTGGTCTGGGCCCACAGTCTCTGGGTATGAGTGAGATGGAGGCAGCTGCCCAGAGGAAGAAAGGCCGGGTTTGCCCAGTCAGGCTCTAAAAATTTTCTCCTGCTTTCTGTATAAAAGTGGGGGTTTTACAGCTCACAGCAGCTTAATACGATGTAGTCTCTGGCTTTTGTTTTTTTGTTTGTCGGCAAAAAATGTTTCACATTTCCATCCGACGTAGCACACATTCGCTCAGAGGGCTAACTTGGCTGGAGCCTATCCCAGCTGACATTAGGCGAGATGCAGGGTACATTCTGGACAGGTCGCCAGTATATCGCAGGGTCAACACATAGAGACAGACACTCAAATTCACACCTATGGACAATTTAGAGAGACCAATTAACCTATCCCCAACCTGCATATCTTTGGACTGTGGGAGGAAACCGGAGTACCCGGAGAAAATCCACACTGATATGGGGAGATCATATAAACTCTGCACAGAAGGGCTCCCTCCTGGGATTGAACCAGGAACCCTCTTGCTGAGGGGCGACAGTGCTAACCACTACGCCACTGTGCTACCCCCTAACATGGCTTTTTAACTACATTATGTGAAATGATTTATGTGAAATCACTGTCACCCTGAATGTCCGGCAGAACACCGTTGAAAAAGCAGTTTAATCTGCTGCTGCTAAATTGCTAAATATTATAATTTGTTTTGACCAGCCAAATTTGATTCGACTGACAAAATTGTGAGTTGGATACGGCCCTAGTAACGGAACTAGATGGAACTTGGTTTGTGATGCTCTAAAGGCCAAACGAATAAAATTGGAAAACTCAACAGTGATGTCACTGTCCTAAAATCATGACCCAGTTACTCAAGATAATTTGGAGTTTCATAGAGGAACTATTTTTCTTTGTACCTAACCAGACCTGCCAACTGTACCACCACACAGAAGGAAGAGTGCATCTACTCATGAACGAGAGGCTTGTGCTCATGACAGCATAAGATGTAAACATTAATGGTGTCTTTCACAGCTGAGCTGTAACGTTAGCTAGCTTAGTGTTGCTAGGTGAGCTAGCAGTAGATGCTGCATCCTTCTGCATGGAGATACAGGCATCTGTACAGACATCTCTACACTCACCAGCTCACACCAGTACAATCTTAATTGATAAATAACACCACAGGCGAGAGGAAAATTATGTAATTTCTGATTTTAGGGTGAAGTGTCCCTTCAAGTCGAGTATTTTAAGTGAGTTAATTTCTTATTGTATCATGGCTGTTGTCATCTCAGCGCAGGTGAGCAGACCAGCAGTTACGGGGGAAAGGAGTTGCCAGAGACAGGCTTAGAGATGCCGGGTGGTATCACGCAAAATGAATGAAAGCCCTAATTCCATTTGACATTCATCTAATGAGAACCAAAATTCTAGTATTAGAGTGACAAAGAGGTGCAATAGGATTCACTTGACAGTAATTGCCTGGCAGGCAGTCCACTCGAGTTGCCCATAAATCTCTGTGGAATGGATCGGAGAGTAGTAAGCAGTCAATCATGAGATCACTTTTCAACTCCTCCACCTTCATAACAAGGGTGATTAGAGAATTATCAAGTTCGAAGAGTTTAACAAACCTTTCAGATCAAGGGTGTTTGTTTTTATTAACATTTGGAAATTGTATTGCTTTTTAAGGTTTTACATGCAAACGCTAGTTTTCGAAAGGCCACAATTCTTAGGGTCAGAGCTCCCTTGAAAGGTGCAGGAGTCAGATTTGCTTCAGGCTCCACCTAAGGCTTTCACTGTATTGATCAGCAAATTTATTTCAGCTCCAGATGTATACTGATGCTTGAATGTGAGGTTTAAGACACTGATTTGAATAGCCTGATATGTGTTCCTACAGTATAGGACAGGATTGCTTAAACGCTGTGAAACTTATTGAGAAAATATATTTTCAGGGCCTTAAAGTATTTCATTGTATCGGCATATCTTTTCTCAGGCCAGCTGTGTACCTTAAGGACCATTTCTAATCCGCCCCTCTCAGGTGTATATAACTTACTTCACACAGTTCAAATGATGGATCCAGCAGACTTGATACTGAGAGGGGAGCTCCCGTCTCTCCTCAGGTGTTGACTGCTGCTGACTGATAGGGCCTCCCAAACGCACCTCAAAAGTACCTCAGGCTGTTGCTCAAAATTGAGCTGCTCACAACAAATCACCCGGTGGACGTGCAGGGAAAACCCAATAAGAAAATAGATGCTCCAGCAGAGGTGGGCCTGACTCAGCGCTTTGGAAAAACAGAGAGTCTGTCAGAGCCAAGATAAACCCATGGCCCCACACTGCAGACTCTGGCTACTTTAGTGTAATGACAAAGCGCTATAGTTTGGTTCCCCGTTGCACTTGCAGTATCTTTGTATGGGAAATGCTAAAACTGAACTTTTAGGTGGTTTTTTGTTCAACAAAGTTTGTTAAGTTGGAAAGTATAGCCTGTATTCATTTCAAAATATGCTACAGAGGTTTGTTTGTTTTCTTCTCCTGTAGACCTGAAATCCTGCACTCTTCATTCTGATTGATTCAGAGCTTTAGTGCCACTTTCTCCCTAAGGCATTGTGGGAAAGAGATTTCATGTCCCATATGAATACCATGAAGCGTAGGACAATCTTATTACACTTGAGTCCTACAACACACAATTAAAGTACATACATATTCACACACACGTACTTCTGTTTTAACTTTCTGTCCTCATTAGGAATCATCTTCTGCTGGCTAAATATCTCAGCCTCTCGTCTTTGATCTGTTGGATGATAAAACAGCAGAAATAGATAGACATCAAGCGAGTGCTGTATCCCTGTTTTTATTCAAAGCTTTGCTCTTATCTGTTTTCAAATCCCTCCCTGGACGTTCATTTTTTTATGTTTTCTTTTCATTGGGAATTCCAGGGCTTAATTTCTAATCATTACACAGGGGTGGGTAAGCTCCCTGGCTTTGATGCTTGATGTCTTCATTCTTAACAGTGCTGTTGGTCCATGTGAGGAAACTATCTTGGCGTCAATACCTCACAGACAAACAAAACTTTTTTTCCCTTTTGCCTGTCCACACTTTACAGAGGCCCTTAAGGACGCTGAAGTTGATGTTTGCACTGCTAGGCAAGCTGTTCTTTCTCAACTACTGGTTGTTAGCAAAGCTGACAGACTCAAGTAAAGAAATTCCTCCCGAAGGCATTGGGTTGGTGCTGCTCGCCAAAATTCCTAATCAAATTATGGTTTTGGCTTTGAATAAATGCAGTTGTAGTGAATGTCTCTAGAAGAGCTGATATTCCAGTTTGCTTTGGTCCTTTGGCATATGTGTAGGCATATGTATCCTGCCAACACCTGAAGTATAGGTAAATCAATAGAAGCAGGGGTCTGTCACACCAGAGAGGACCCCGGGTGCAGGCTGTGCAAAGATGCTCCTGAGACACTTCAGCACATAATAGCAGGGTGTAAGATGCAGGCAGGAACAGCGTACATGGAACGCCATAACCAAGTGGCTGGCATAGTACAGGAACATCTGCACTGAGTATGTCCTGGAAGTCCCAAGGTCACAATGGAGGACACCGAAAGTAGTTGAGAATGACTGAGCTAAGTTGCTGTGGGACTTCCAGGCCCAGACTGACAAACTGGTGATGGCTACCCAACCGGATAACATGTTGATCGACAAACAGCAGAAGAAGGCAGTGGTGATAGATGTAGCAATCCCGAGTGAGAGCAACATCAGGGAGAAGGAACACGTGAAGGCGACAGTGGTGCCAGTGGTAATCGGAGTACTCGGGGCTGTGATCCCCAAACTGGGAGAGTGGCTCCAGCAGATTTCAGGTACAACATCTGAGGTCTTTGTCCAGAAGAGTGCAGTCCTAGGAACAGCTAAGATACTACAGAACCCTCAAACTCCCAGGCCTCTGGTAGAGGACCCAAGCTCTACCTCTACCAGAGCTTGGGTCTGGGTTGAGAGGGGGATTTTTTTTATTCATTCATTGCTTAAAGGTGCTTCCACATCCTGCCTCACTCTTCTGTTCAGCACCATTGACAGTAATTGTTGATCATTGATGAAGTGTTACCTGTGGCTGACGGTTAGGGGCAAAGACACTACAGCATGACTAAGAGACTGCAGGGAACAAAGACTGCAAGAGTTTAAACTTCACTGATGCTTCAGTGGATGCAGACGGAAGGAAGATGTTTTTGGTCAGAAATTAAACAGAGACCACACAGAAGACAGAGGCCATAAATAAACCTATTTCATTATCAGGCGGAGGGATTTAGTTTACAATGGTGGCCTCCTGCCAGAACATTGTAGGCCCAAGTTTACAAGTGTACTGATTGTATCAAAAGTCAGGATACTTGATATTTTTGCCAATATGAGATATTCCAGTATTTTCCAACCCATTTTGGCCAATTGCAGACGCAAACATGTATACAGTTCTCCTATGCTGATGGCCCACCAGCAGATGCAAACATGAAATACATTGCTTTTCAAAATGTACAAATTCAGAGGCTAAGATAAGAGAACTACCTCAATTTTTAAAGCCTCTGGAAACCCAAATCTACAATAGCCTTCTAACTATGTAATTTAGGGTCTTATGTATATAATATTAAACATGTAAAACAATTAGAAATCTGTTTCCATCCAAATTCGAAATATCTGTCTTTTAAGTTTTTGTACATTCTTGAAATTGGGTTTGATTTGGCCATGGTTATCTCTGAGATTTATTATGCAATAAATTCCAAACCAATCATAAATCATCAGTCAGTTGTCTCATCCCGCCCCCCAGTAGCAGCGCAACAAAACCTTTCTGCTCCAGCTAAATCTGCCTCTTTGAGTCTGAGCCAACTCCTCTTTCTAGTCGTAAACTGGCTGAACCGCTCGGCTGCGACCCAGCGAAGGCTCTGCCTCCGGCGGGCTCCCAGCAGCATTGGAATCAGGTTGACTGGCTCCAGAGCCCGGACAATCCGAGCCTTTGCAGCTCATGGAGCTGCAGGAAGAGGCGGCTTGTGAGTGGCTGGGCTTGCCCCCCGGGCCCGGTGCCCGTGTCGGCTCGTGGGGAGGGGACGTAATGTGCACCCTTCCTCACCCCTGACCCCAAGCAGTTAGCTTTGCTACGCATAAACATATCCCCAATCGCAGAGGCGATGCTGCGGGAAACAACACAATTTTAGCCGGAGGGGAACATTATTCGAGGCGGGCCAATACTTCTACACAACGCCAGAGAGACGGCCGGCCGGCACCGGTCTCTTCCGCTTTGACGGTCGGTGTGTGTGTCAGAGTAAAGACATATTTAATCTATTAAGACTGGATGTGTTTGAATGAAAAAGGCTATTATCCGAAAAACGGAGCAGATTTGTGTTTTCAGTGAAAATGTATCTCAATGAAGAAAGGCAAAGCGCTAGCCTCCCGTTGTCATTCATCTCAGCTAACGGCCGGGCTCAACCGGGCACGTCTGCAGCGCGAGTCCCGTAGCAGCTCGCCCCCCTGTTAATCAATTACAGCGGCTCCACCGGCAACGAGAGCGGCGCAACAACTCTATTTTACGCAGCTCTTCTATTGTTTATCCGTGACACTGTGTCTGTGGCGGACATTTGAAAGCGAGTGGACGACAAACAGTACAGTAAACTTGTAGATAACTCAAATATATGTAATAACTTAGGTGGAAAATGCTTTAACATTTCATGCAGCCTACATGCAGCCTCTGGGCTCAGCAAATGGTAAACAACCCCGCAGGCTTCTCTACATGTCGCTTCCGTACGCAGTCAGTGGAGCCCAAATGCATACGCCGCGACGCTACGCTATACGTTTGCAGCCGGTGGAACCTGGCCGTAACGTTGCATGTAAAAGTTATGCTAACTATTCTACGAAGTAACATTAATATGAATCACATAACATTTTGAAACTTACCATTCAGTGACCACCTGAAAGGAATCATTTTTAGCTTCTGCTTCGTCCTTTGAATCATCAGAGGGCTCAAACATGTACGGCTGGATTAAATTTGTGGCAGCCATTGCTGAGCCAGGGAGCTGTCAATCAGAGCGTTGTCTGCCACGCCCACTCTGTCCTGGCAAGTGGTCTAAACAGCAAAATGAGCTGTTTTTAAACCAGGTTTTCTAATAGTTATTAATGGTTATTTTCACTCAGACTTTTGTGGATGATTAATGAGACACTCAACTTTGATATAATATATGCATTTTTACTATTTCAAGCTGTGTTTCCAAAGGCTTTAAAGCTTTTATCTGCCAATGACGAGCTGATATTATCTTGCATCCCTAATCAAAAGTATTATTAGGGCAGCACGATATGCAGAACAAAACATATAATGATTTTTTCGGCAGATATTGTGATTGCGATAGTGTAAATGGTCATTTTTGCATTTTATTTTCACAAAAAATAATTATGATGTGATTTCTTCAGGGGTCTGGGCAGACAAAGCGTGTTTCCTTACATCTGGAATATCATTTCTAGGCCTGAACATCTCTGTAGCACCACAATGCTTCATTATAATGGTATATGACATATTTGACCTTCATCAAACTTTGCAGCTCCTGTGATTTTGGTACTGCAATTGGCCATATTGCAACTTTCATGTTTTTTATGAATTGTGCAGCCCTAAGTATGCTCAAACATTATTTGAGCAGAAGCCCTTGAAAGTAATAACACTAGAACAAATTGGAGCTGTTAAAGTGATTCTTCAGTTAATTTGCCTCTCTTCTGGTAATAATAGTTGCCTTAGTATTTTTTTTTTTTCAACATTTGAAACATGGTGCAAATCCTAATTGTAGCATTTCTGTCTTAATAATATAACTTCTGCTGTCATTTACACCATTAACAAGTGGGTGAGTCAAACTAGATATCTTTGATGAGAGCCAAAATCTCCTCACAGCATAATGTTGTCAGCGCTCCAGCATTCAGATTCAGTGTATGATCATTAGTGAGTTCATATGTCACGTGCAGTATCAAAAGAGACTTTGCTCAGAGCAGATGTCTTCTCCTTAAGCTTGGTACACTGAAGTGCAACTTCAGTGATTAAAGTGGCCTTTAGTTATATCTGTGACAGATTTCTATTAACATCTCATGAGTCAAAGGTTTGAATTACTTTAGTATGCTCAGGGCATTGCTTTTGTTAAGTGTTATGCGGGGGCACAGGCTCTGTTTAAAAAAAATAACAAAAGACAGGAATTATCTGTCTGTCACAGGGAAATATTAGCTGCTTTTTTACTCATCGTTTAGCAGAAAGGTCTTCAAATGGTTCATTAACTCAAGGACCACTTCTGTCTGAGCACCAGCGTCAGACAGATAATTAAAACCCGGTGCGCTCACAAAGAAAATAATTTTTCTCTCCTCCCAGTCCTACTTTTTGGCCCCCATTTTGATTCTTCAATTCAGATTATACAGAGCATTCAGACGCCCATGCAGATATTTTCTTTTCTCTGATACAATGGGCAGAAGTGCAGCTTTTATTCAAATGTCATCTGTGAACTCTGATTATTTTTCAGATGAAGTACTCAAGGTATGATGAAGTGGAGGCTGTTGGCTGTAGATAAGGTCTGAAAAAAATGGTTTACTGTGAACTTGCTTGTAATTTTACAAAGTCTTGAGCTAGTCCTATGCATGTGAGGTTTGTTAGCTGCTGTTTGACCATGCTAGTAAAGGTCTAAGGACTAGCAGAGGGCTAATGGCTAGCACAGCAGGCAAAATGTTACAGTAATGTAGAAAGTAAATCTTAAGAATGCAGCATAAAGTAATGCATTATATCAATACACGTAGCACATTATAACCAGTGTTGTTCCCGTAGATGCCTTAATATTACTTCATGCCTTGGGGCTACGGGTGTTTATAGGCCCTTTCCTTCTTTCACAAGGTGCCATGGCAACATTATTTCAGAATAGAGCATAGATCGGGCCCAAAAAATCCAGCCCGAGCCCGTGCATGTTCTGTCCCAGCTCGGCCCGGCCTCTCCCTTTAACTGTAATTACGAGCCAGAGCCCGTTTACACCCGACATTTTTTTCAAGGATACGAACGTGGACATTGAAGGCTGACTCTCGTCTTTCTTTCCATGGCAAGCCGTTGTCATGTGCCTCTTAAGTGTCGAGGTCCCCGTCTTTTTGCTGTCATATACCAGCATTGTGCTGCATGTGGTACACTCGACGAAGCCGACACACACGTTGTCATCGTCGATGACTCACGTGCGTGGCCAGTGGCGCCGTCAAGGAGAGCGACCAAGAGTAAATGCCCTGTGTATTCATAAACAGAATATGAAACTCATCAAAATAAGACAACACTCAACAGTAAGACAAAACAACATTAGGTTATCAGTCAAGCAGACCAGTGTGCACTACGGCAACACAAAATGATCAGACTTTTCAATTTGAAAACCTGCAAACATCCTGTCTCCTACCAATGCTTCTCCAATGGTCGTTGCCGCCATCCCATCCCATCCCTTCCCATCCCTTCCCTCTACCTCCACACATAGTCCTCTGGCTGCCTGCTCAATTTTTCCTGCGTCTTCCTCAGCACACAACCCTCACCGAATGATACACCCAACTGATATATGATTTTAGGAATTCTGAACTCTGCGACTTCCTTATTTATATATAGGTTGTTACAAGTTGCTGATGGCTGTTTTTGTATGACTACATTTTATCTGGCGTCACTGAGGCAGCATTGCAGAGCACGGTATGGTTAGTGTTCTCCTATTCTCTGTCAACTCTTCTGTTATTTCTGTCATTAGTTTTACGTCAAACAAACATTTAAATTGGGGCAGATTTGCTTCAGCTGTAGACACAAGAGAAATCTTAATTATGGTGTCATCAGCGAAGACCCCCTGCAACCTCCGCCCTGATTAAACTGTGTTGATTACTGCCAACCTGTCAGACAAAAATACTTAACATTCACTCATTAATCGTCAGTCTGCTCTTGTGCAGTAGGTTGATTTAGCATTTAAAGAAAGCATATTGAAGAAGTCTCTCTTAGCTGTTAGAGGAGAATGTGGAGAGAACTGCAGCCACATTTTTTAAGAATATGCTCTTAGGGACATTTTTCAAGCACCTCCTGTCTTGTTCTCGTGTATCAGTAACTTGATTCAGGATCTTTTATCAGTGGACTTCTGTTCCTTCCTACCAGCGTTGAACAAATTGTACCCCGCAGTGCCTCCACCGTGGAGGATGCCAACCTTGTTTATTACCTGCAGAGCATGAAAATCACTTTTTGCTGATGTCGTGGGTGTTGGTCTTTAGAGTAGCCAGCAGAGTTTTCCCAAATCAAGGCATGTTATTCATGAAATGGAGAAGAATGCAAGGAGAGTTTAACTGCTTTTCTTCACCTTTTTAGTCACACTGTCATTACAGAATATGATATTTATTTTCTATCATTTTTTTTATAGCTCACATTAGTTGTTTTTGTAACTGGATAGATTGACATTGTGTGACTGATACCACAGAGTTAATAAAGCCTCATCAGCTGCAGCCATATATCTTATGATTTCACTGATCATATTTCAAAATAAAGGCGTGTTCATGATTTCAATTTGGATTTTTTGTAGAGCAGCGATTCTTTAGGTTACATTGAGATTACAGGTTGTGCTGTTATCATGTTATTCAGAGTATTTATAATCCAACACACAGTCAATACTGTATGTGGGTGATGTTTTCTTCAGAGGTCCCTCTGTGTCTCAGAAGTTGGTGATCATTTACGTCAGCACACTGAGGTGAATGTTCACAGTGAGAAACAAAAACAAGCATACTTTCCTTCCTATGACCTGCCAGATTGATGTCAGTTGTATAGAAAGGAGGCTTCTTCTGGCTATTTGTAAAAAATCTCCTCTGTAAAAGTTTTGTGATTTACGAGGATCTGCTGAATGTGTGCTCGCCCTTTGGCCCTGACGCTGAGACTGCTCTGTGAAATGCAACAAATGCAATTTGAGGGTATTTGACAGTGAAACTGTTTAAGCATGCTTGGATGCACATGACATATTTTGTTCACAGAGGAAATAATTCATATGCTTGTCATAATAAAGTCAATGCAGTGTCACGCAACCGCTAATACCACATTCATGTTAATTTTGCTTTTGTCAAAGCTTTAATTTGCTGTCTTTTCTTTTTCTCTGTGTGAACAGGAAACTGTTAACAATGAATCGACTTATTTAATGTCACATGCTAATGACTGGAATTTTAACTTATCAGTCTTAAACTAATGGGTATTTAGCTTGATTGCATGTGTATGAAAGTGTAAACGAGTGCCATTTTAGGCAATTACTCGCCCATTTTCTAGAAATGCAACAAATTATTATTTGTGTTATGAATTATTCCACTTTTCCTTTCTGGTTTTTGCTTTTTTGGGGAATTAAACTTCAAAAATATATGAAAAACTGCCTCTGACTGTCTCTCAGAGTATCCAAAACCCAAAGATATTAAGTTTATTGTGATATAAAGCAGATGAAAGCTGCAAATCCTATCGCTTGAGAAGGTGAAACCAGAGAAGATCAGTATGTCTGCCTGAAAAATGACCGATTATCAAAATACATGCCTGGTGTTTTTCTGTCCATCAACTAATAGTTTTATCTCCAGTATTTCCTGTGAATTATTATTATGTGATTTACTAGAATACACATATAGCAACAAATAGATACCGAACATAAATACAGACATTTTTAAAAGTTGTATGCCATCAACATGCCAAAAATTGTTCAGTAGCAAATATTGAAAATCACCACGGACCAATAATCATCAGTCTGTATTGGCTACAGTATGTAACACACACTCCACACGCCTCATTGGAAAAGCACTTTCAATATTTATCTCAGTGGGACAGCAGAGAAACGACTGTTCAGGTTGAATCTCCCCCTTAAATATCTTCAGCAGCTGCAGGGTGTAAATCACATAAAGTATGACCTCTTACTATAAGTCATACTATATGGAAAGGTCTGCCTCATCTCCCATTTTTCAGGCCCTTGTGTGACTTTGAAAAATCTATCACTGATGCTTAATTTGTCCAATATGGCATTCTTCTGCACTTTCTTGGAAATGCAGCAGGCGCATGGAGTTGGTTTACTTTTATCTCGCTGAGGTCATTTGTCATTTTGATGGAGGTTCTTCATAAAAAGTAAAACCATAATTTTTTGTGCAGTTGTATTTTTTAGGGAAATCAGATAAAAAACAAGTTACACTACAGTTGATTACAAAAGATCTGTCATGATGACGCATATCTATATGTGTGAAGCTATTTTAAGAAGTTTGGATCATTGAATTAAAATTTAATTTTTTTTTACCTGCTTTCTGATAAATGTGAGGATTCCTGCAGCCGCATTTTTGCACGTCTGCCAACAGCCACAGAGATTACTGTGCTTGAATCATGATTGCCACTGGATTAAGAAGACAAGTAAACAAAGACGTTAAATCTCTCTTTTTATGAATTAATTTGTGGGAAGAAATGAGCTTCCCTATTTCAGCATCTCTTACATTTGTTTGATTTAAACAGGCAGATGCATTGAATTGTATGCAAGTATTTGTATCTATTATATTAACATGCTACACGACTCCGTATATTTGCATGTTTATCCCCAAAAATATTTTAAATATTCAGGGACACTGAAGGGCAACAAAAATGGGAAATGATTTTAATGCTATTCCATCAAATCATGTTTGCCATGTTGAGCATGAAATGATAAAAGATCAAGCATCTAATAAACTAATAAACATGAAGTAGGCGGTTGCTATATCACATGTCAACCCAAATAAGTAAAAAGATAAAACCCTGTTCACTTTACCACAAGCTGCCAAAGCTTGGAGCATGTCTAAAATGTGTTCCTTGGCTCAAAATTGAAAATGTAGACCCCTAAAATCCCAAAATGTCATAGTTGTTGTTTGTTTTTTTTTTCTTCTTCTTTAAAAAAAAATCACCTTTTGTATCCAGTCGAGCCTTTTACCTGAAGAATCCCTGCAGAGTTTTATGCAGTTGGAAGTGAAACAGACATTTCCCCCAACAGTGTTTCAGAGGCTTTATTTTCCTTTTCTGCATAAAGTGTTTATGCTGCAGGGGCACAGTCGATGAAAAGTCAAGCCTCATGCAGAGGGATTAAAAATAGACTGAAATAGACTATGCTGTAATGTCAGACTAATGCAACCAGAGTTTAATTGATTTGATTAATTCAAAGGAGAATATGCAACAACCAGTGAGACTTTCATAATCAACCCGGTCATAGAAGTAGATGTAATACAGCAGAATTAAAGGGAACAGGCTGTAAAGTTAGAAAGGGAAGAGACTGGCAAGAAATGCAAATTTGTGCTCAGCAGCGGTGCTGGTGAACAAAGGGGTGCAAGGGTGAGAAAAAAATGTTATGTCATAACACCTATTTCCTTAAACCTGAACATCGGCGTTACATAACTTGTAACCTGTAAAACAGAAAAACACCTAAAGCAACCATGTGCATAGAAATCATATTCTCACTCATCATTTTTGCTCCCTTCTGTGGAGGAGTACATTATGTTTCTTCCCCAGCAGGAGCCGGTTTATAAAAACAACAAACAAAATAGTCAGAGACATGAATTTTGAATCTGAAAGGTTGTGGAAATAGAAAAGAGATACATGTGCAGCAGGGGTGGGAAGCACGAGGCACTTCACGATTCGATTTGGATTCAGAGATGCAAATGTTTGATGCATCTTTAGTTTCTCTGTGCAGCTTTTAAAATACTGCATGTTTGTAATGATCCATTACTGAAATAAAGAGATGAATTTATTTCCATTATCTTTCATGAATTTTTTCCCTTTAATGTCATAGAAGCCAAAATGCCTCCAAATGCTAGCTTTTAAGCCAGGGGGTGCTGACTGGATTGTGTCCAACTGCAGCCCTTTTTATACAGCCTGTTCAGTGAGAGTCTGTGAGACAACAAATAGGCTAGTAACAGGGACGCTTGTGGATATAAACCTTCCATAACAATGGCAGACAAATGCGGACCACCTCCAGCTGGTCCAACGGGGAAGTCAGTTGGCAAAAGAAAGAATAAAGCAGAAAAGAAAGAATAAAGCAGAAAAAGAGAGAACTCGATGCTGCAAGAGCCAAAACTCAGGTCAACATCGGCTCTGCTTTCGAGCGATGGCAAAGACTGATAGCTGGTAGCTTCATCCTGAGCTAAAAAGGGACGAGATGGTCACAGAGTTTCTGCTGGACAGGTATTTTTAGTTTGCCTCTAATGTAACGTAGGCTATCGTTAGCCTCTGAAATATTAACTTTATCTTCCTTGTGCATTTCCACTTACTCGTAATGTTAACGCTACTATCTAACGTTAACACTGTAACCTTATTCTAAAAGTCATCAGTCATCACTGACTCCGTTTGAGTTTTAAAACTCCAGGGTTGCGTTTGACTGTCTTGGTTGTAACATTACACTCGCTCTCCTCTTCCATGTATCTAACGTTACCTTGCCAACGCCTACGTCTATCGTAGACATAATGAGGACGTAATGGAGGAGGAGGGTGGGACTTTGGAGGGAGGTGGGAGTTGTGGATGTTCAAATTGTGCTGTGTGAAATGCAAGAAAGGTAAGAGTAGCTTTAAAAAGGGCTTGCGGTTGCTCACATTCAGCCATCCTCACCAAAACTCAAGAAATCACCGAGCTTAGAACATGAACACATCGCTCATTTTAACAAAGTTAAATTCCTTACAGACTAGTCTCAGTTACAGGCGATCATAATGTCAAGGATTTTGGACTTTTCTGCATCAGTACGTATCTTTAGGATGCATGTAAGAATCATTTTTCCCCACCTCTAATATCAGCACAAGTGAAAGTGCCGTAGTATAGCATCATTCTTCTGACGTGTTCAGTGTTGCATTGATCAACAACTGTAGAACTACACAAAGAGGAACATCAATTATTTTTTATTTATCTGCACTTGTTTGCAATATATTGCATATACATGTGTTTGTGTTGTAGTCATCCATGCAAATGGCCGACACCCGCTGCGCCTCAACAGCTTTTATCATGATCCAAATCTTAAATCCCTTGTCGCAGTTGCGTGTACTAATGGCCTTTCTGGATTAACTCCATAACCGCTGCACTGTTTGTCATGGTAATGCGCTGTGAAGTGCTCTGGACCGTCCTTCTTTAACCCCATGATCAGTGACCTGGTTGACATTGTTTTAGCTTCACGCTGCACTTTTGTTTATAACAATAACTTTGTTTGATGTCGATGTTGTGGAATGCAGGAAAACATGAGTCATTTCTATTTTTTGCTACAGAACAATCTTAAGTGCTTCAGGCTTCAGAGTATTAGTCATTATCAAAGAGAGAGACCAGTACATTCACCAGTATAAACCCCTTAACATGTGTAAGTCATACTCTACAACATAAACAACCTAAGTTAATCCCAAGAAGTGCTAAATTTAACATCCATACACTTGAAATAAACAAGTTAAAACAAAGGGCATTTTTTATTGTGGAGCCCAAGTTGTTCTCCCTTTGCCCCGAGTTCAGAATAACTACACTTTCAGCAAGTTCAGCAGTACACAGGCCAAGGTGTGGGTGCTTTGGTGCAGATGAGAGGTCGTGCTGTGAATGCTCTGCAGCCTCTTAATGCCAGAGGAGAAAAAGTCCGCAGTGGAATTAAAGATCGCTGAACACTTTTTGTCCTGTCCTTTCACGTCCGGTTGCATACACGTCAGAAGAGGAAAAGTTTACCATCAGTGATTCAAACAAAGGAACAGGTCACATTTAAAATGTGTAATCAGATGTGAATTCTGGATTTAAAACAGAAAAATATGTCCTTTACAATAATGTAATTGTTATGTAAGGCTTATAATATTCCGTGCTTTGGATTACTTAACAGTCCTATTGGGCACAGGCACAGGGGCCCAGGGTGTAAAGGCCAAAACACACCGGCAGCGTCATATGACAGCGGCATCATTGACGCGAGTCAAGTGCCGCCCCCAACACACACAAACAGCGTCGCGCTGCGGGGCGTCAACCGGATTTCTATTGCACACTCCAGTCCGCTAGGCTGGGAAGTACAAAATAGTGCTTTTTCAAGGGCGGCGACGCTGGAAAAATAGGACAATAGCGTAAAGTACCGCGGCGCAGCGCGTCGGCGCGCGTTGAGACGCCGCTGGTGTGGGTTTGTAAATAGAAAATAATGGGGCGTCTGTTTTGACGTGCGTTGTACGCCACCGGTGTGTTTTGGCCTTAAGGGGGCCTCACCTGCAAAATGTCACTCAACTTAAAGCGCAGTGAAGAGGAAGGAAATTAAAATGGCCGCAAAGAGATGCAAAAGGAATGCAGAGAGACACAAAACAACCAAAAAGATGCATTACGACTACAAAGAAATGTGAAACAACAACATAAAAAGAGGCTAAACAACAATAAGGGGGTGTGGGGGCCTTTTGCACACCTGTGCCGAGGGGCCTATTATCTGAGACACCGCCCCTGGTGCTGAGGAGGGTTTCATTCCATCTAATGTCTTATTTTATGCCTGATTCTGACTTTTAAATACAGAGTTACTCCTGGGGGAGATATACTGCACCCTCCACAGGGAAGCCATTAGATTCCCTACGCTGTGAAAGAAGTATAATTCAAGTGTTAATCTTCTGAATGTGATAACATTTTATCTCTGACTGATAATGGTTTTTGCATCACTGAAGGTTTGATTGAATGCCGAGCGATAACTCAGAGGTCGGGGAGAGGTTGCAGTTTTCACATACAGTGGGAGGTCTCGGTCGAGCAGAATCATAAATCCTTATAGCTGCATACTGTGCATTTTTGTTCTGTATGCTCGGCTGTTTTATATGTCTTAAGTGAATGGATTACTGTTAGAGGAACGTAAGACGTCATCATCTTAAAACTGTGGACATGACTGCCTGTTTCACAACAGTTATTTTTGTACTTTCTTTTTCTTTTTATGTTTTGTACATTTCACTTGATTTACACACTTCTCCCTAATTCTAAAATGGTTTCAGTGATGAGTTGCCTGGTTGCCTCTAATAATGGTTCCCGTACACAATATTAGAACCACATTGATAAGAAGTACAGTATGTAAGTGCTTGATATGGTACAGCATTAATAGCTCCCATTCATTCATTACCATTGTGATTGCTATTGATCCACCAGAAGCTGTTTCAGGGGGCTTTGCAGCTGCAGGTTGCAGGCCTTTATAGAAAATAATATAAACTAACCTCCCGTATGGAATCTCAATGGCTTTGTATGCAGGTTATTGTGATTGATGTGAAGGGACTTAGGTTGAAATCTTTCTTTTTCTATTCTAGTTTTAAAATGAAGGGATAAAAGGGTCGCTGGATGGAGAGGTGTACTGGAATATATCAAAAGGAAGATAAATGCTTTGCTGTTGAGGAGTGTTCGGTCAGCAGAATTTTAGAGTGTGTGTGCTTTGGATGTAACTGAGTTCCACAAGGTTGATTGAATTTCAGATTTTGCTTACCGACCTGCATATATCTACATTTTGTCTTCATTTTTGCAAGTGAAACATCTGTTACGTCAGATTAACCATTAAAGTAAAGGTGGGATGATGCTCTCCCACAGCAGCACCTCCACAGAAACCATAACAGATTAACACTGATTAAAACAAACAATTTAAATTATTTTTCTGTATTTTATCCACTGTTAACTCTGTTTATCACACGTCTCTGTGCTGCTTCTATTTGCATAAACAACTAGGCTTTGAAGCAAGTATAACAGTGTCCATGCCCCCCTACACAATTAGCTGTAGAGGGTGAAGCATTTCATGCCTCAGTAACTTCTTCTCAAGTGTCTCTTTGGTCTCTGGAAACTGAAATGGCAAAAAGATAATGAATACACATTTTGGACTCTGCACACTAACTTGCTTGCACACCTGTGTGTCTTCCAGGAGGCAGTGGGGGAGAATGCAGGAGTCCACGGCACAGGAGAGGACAGGAAGGAAAAGGTGCCCAGCCCACATCTTAGCCAACTGGTGGTCCTCACTAACAGCGGGACTCTTTATGGGCTAGCGCAGAGGGTTGTGGCCACTGAGTCTCTGTAAGTACTCTCGACACAACACTCCAGTTAATGTTATTCCACCTTCAAGGAATACTTCACCCACAAAATGATGATTTGTGTTTCAAATACTCACCCTATGTTATGCTGAACATGTGACGAAAACATTGTTTTTCTAGTGTGCTTCCACAGTCAACTAGAGGCCTGTCCCATTTCTACCCTTTAAATCTTCCACTTGGTATTGAGTGCCCTTGTTTGCAAGATAACGCTTGATGAGGGAAGCGAGGAATATTAGGGTAGAGATCTTTCCCTAAGAAATGGGACACCACTTAATGCAAATTGGCGTGGCTGACGTGCAGGCATACGTCACGCGTAGTAGCGACGCAATGAAAATGCCGGCTCCAGCGCTTGTGTTGTGGCGTGTGCTATGTTTATTCTTCTCCGTCTGATGACTCAACGGAGAAGAAATGCTGAAAACAGGAGGCGCCAACGACATCTTATAGTTCTGATGGATTTTGTTCGGGTAAGTCGATTTGTTTAAATATTTTGATGCTGTGTTCAACCGAGTTGCTGATGAGTTTACACTAGTTTGTACAGCCTACATTCCGATCGTACAGTAACAAATTGTTTTCCAAAACTTGCCAAAGCTGCTGACTTCGCAAGGTGTTCTGGGAAATTTCATCTTCGGCTTCGTTGAAAGTGTGGGTCAGGGCTCCCTTGGAACCTAGGGTGGGTTTTAAGCATTGGAAACCACTTCCACTACCTCAATTCTGTTTTGGGACACTGTTAGCCTAAACGTGAACGTGCACAACCAAGTGCAAGTGGGTATTGGGACAGGCCCTAAGAATCCAAAAAGAAACAGATTTGTTATGATGAATAAGAGTAAAATGGGGACGTTTTTTACAGCAATACTATATCAAAACATCTTTTTACAAACTGTCACGCAACTCCTGCAATATAATCCAGTTTTATCCATTCATGTGTGAGACTGTTTATTGTGGAAGTGTTATTAATGGTAAGGTTTCAATAAAAGTGCACGTGTTTGGAAAGCACTGAGTATACAACTGGATAAATGAGACTTTGGTTATACTTAAGTTGTGTGAGCTTGCAAACAAATGTGTAGGTATAGTTTGGATGTTGTTAAATGCCATCCCCCTTTACTATAATTCATCAAGAATTTTCTCTGTTTTTGGATTCTTCGTTTACCATGGGGGCATGCAGAAAAACAAACAGTTGTCTTTACGGATTCAAGATTACATGCACTCAGTAACTGATATAAAGATAATCTTTTTGTGGGTGAAGTATTCCTTTAAGATGGTCTTTTTTCCTCTGCTATGGAGGAAAGGATTATGTCTGCTAGGCTTGTTTTGCGTCATCACTTGTGTGTCCTGGCGGCGTGATGTAACTCGGCAGTTATGTTCATCAAAGCATTTTCTCTTATCAAGTTAAAGAGGCTGATTCTCACTCGCTGTCTCGCTTCAAGGTGGACATAATTTCATTAGGCAATATCACACAGCCTGGCCACACAAACACACTCCCTACAGTGTGTGTGTCAGTAAAGTTTGTGATATTGACAAGAAGAAGAAAAAGATAGCTGAAGCAGAAAGAAAGACTGAGAGATTTATTTTATTACTCTTATTAGAACTCTTGGTTTTCTTCCTGTAATTTACGATTTGTGTTAAATCTTACAATCAGCGGCTCACTAATTTATTTTTATCCTCTCTCTCTCTCTCCGTGTCTGTAGTTATTCTCCCTCTTTATCTTTGTCTATTATATCCACACACATTACACAAAAGCGCCTCATACATAATTAGGTTAAACTATTGTGAGCGCGACAACTCTTGGACCCTGACAAGTCTGCAGTGTACAAGTGCTTTATAATGAAAGTCTGTAAACCGAGGGCCAGATGACACCGCTGCCCAACTGCTGAATAGGCTTACACTTTCTCACACAAAGTTTTTTATGTATCAGAGGCAGCCAACAAGCTCGGAAGAATAATGAAAGTAAAAGAACCAAAGTGCAGAGGTGAAGTAATTCTTGGGTAAAGTTTGAAAGGGAAAGATCCCCTGGGGAGAAAGGGGTCAGACTTTTTTCTGGGCACAGCTGCACAAAAAGTCTGAAAAGGTGTTATTAAAAAGTCCGACTAACACTAGTGTGTATTGTGAGCACTTCTGACATCTTAAGCGTATGTCTTTTTACACCACGGATAAACCAATGAGGCGTGAGACACCTCTGAGCATAAATTAAATGTAAGAGTTCTGCAAGGTGCTCTTCTCGCTGTCGTTCAGGTATCGTGATCAGATGAGTGTGAAGCGCAGGGTTGTTTTTTCTTTACCCAGACTGCACCATGTTGCAGAGGTAAACACAAGCTGTTCCAGCTAACCTTAATGTGATTTTCTCTGCACCATAAAAAAGATTAAATGTCCACCGTGCTCATTAGCAGCTCGCTGGCTGTGTTTAATATAGTGCTTTCAGATTTAGCAGTAACAAGACAGACTTATTAATATTTATTACTTTTAATAAAAACACTCTGTTGGGGTTACCAGTATTCACTGTCGTGCAGCATCCTTACACCTTGACTTTGCTTTTAAATCGTTCATCCATCCCACCATTTTCATCCACTTATCCCGGGCTGGGTCGCGGGGGCAGCAGGCTGAGCAAAGCACCCCAGACGCTCCTCTCCCCAACAACAATTTCCAGCTCTTCCTGGAGGACCCCAAAGGCATTCACAGGCCAGATGAGATATGTAATCCCTCCAGCGTGTTCTGGGTCTGCCCCAGGGTCTCCTACCAGTGGGACGTGCCGCGGACACCTCCATCTGGAGGCGCCCAGGAGGCATCCTGATCAGATGCCCGAACCACCTCAACTGACCCCTTTCGACACCAAGGAGCAGCGGCTCTACTCCGAGCTCCCTCCAGATGTCCGAGCTCCTTACCATATCTCTAAGGCTGAGCCCAGCCACCCCACGGAGGAAACTCATTACCGCCGCTTGTATCTGTGATTTCATTCTTTCGGTCTCTACCCAGAGCTCATGACCATAGGTGAGGGTTGGGACGTAGATGGACCAGTAAATCGAAAGCTCCCTCTTCACCACAACAGACCAGCACAGCGCTTGCATCACTGCAGAAGTAGCACCAAACCGCCAATCCATCTCAGGCTCCATTCCACCCTCACTCAAGAACAAGACCCCAGGATACTTGAACTCCCTCGCTTGAGGCAGTAACTCTCCCCCAACCCGGAGAGGGCAATCCACCGGCTCAATCCTCCTGCATCCAAAATGTGATGTTTTCAGGTGCAAGAAGACAGTGCTCAGAATCATTTAGAGGGGTTTTGTGTTGATGGCTTGGAGAACATTATTGGTCATTAAATGTGGAGAGAGAAATGTTGAAATAATTAGCTGCTGATAACTCTCTGAAATAATTAAGGTGCAGTGTGTAATACCTGGCCACATGCCCTAAAGAAATAGGGGGCAGCATTTTGCGGGTCTATTACTGGGTCCGTACAATCTCAATTTACAGTCATGAGTGACATTAAAAAAGCCAACCACTAACGAAGAGCAGGGCAAGAATCTGCAAATGTGACCAAACTACTGAAATGTAAAAGAGGCTGTCAAAATAACTGGTATCTTATAATCTTCACGTGGTGTCAGCCTACTCAGGGTTCTATACTAGTGCTCTATGCAGTTGTCCAATCACGTAAAAAAATGAAAAGTGATGTCTAATGTAACGTTGTCTGAAAATAAATTGCGTATTGTATCGCTGAAGTGGAACATTCCCAGTTGAGCTGCATGCAGGTGTCTGTCTCACCACCAAGGCGTTGATGGTTCAGACTGGACGCTATATTGATTCACTATCACGTCTGAAGTTTAAGTGGTATTACAAGACAATCCAAGCCAGGGCTAAGTGGTCAGCATGCTCATTTCCGTAAGGAACAGGAAGACAGATGCTCAGAGTGACAAGGTATTCGGTACCACTGAAAGGAGCGTATGACTCTGAGGATGACATCAAAGTTCAGTTGGCTGCTCAAAAGAGAATTGGGCTCAGAGGGCAGCGCAATATCTGGACGCCCATGTCTTGTTGAGTTGTTTTCTTCTTTGAAATTGCACCATCCAATCATTTGTGTTGTTGTTAACCTGGAACTCTAAAGAAATCACTGTGCATGTCACGCTGTGCTGCAGCAGTCATACTCGTTAAACTCCAGATTCAACCGTGAACTTAAACCTGTTCCCTCCGTTTTGTATTTATTGTATGTTAAAACTTCATAGCCATCAGCCAGTGCGAGTCAGGTCTTCATTCAGTCACAGTGGAATGAGGGGAATTAGTTCTGTCTGCATTGATTTTGTTCTGCCCTGTGTTTCTTTTTCTAGTACTTTGCTATTTTTCAAAGATAATTGAAATCCATTTGTTGTAGAAAGTGTGGTGTGATTTGTTGGACGTACAGTACGTGATACTTTGTCTTGTGAGGTGAGACTGAAAATCAGAGGTGGTTTCCACAAAATGTAGAGTTGAGGTGCTAGAAGATAATTCATGTCATGACAGCACTAGAGTCTGTCCAACGTAACCTGCCCTGAACACATCCACATATCAATAATTAGTGATAAATATAGCACCCCCTACTGACAACAGGAAATAAAGTTTTAGACTTTGATGTATATCTCCTCCAAAGTTGAGTAGATCCACCTCAGACTTGGTAAATTAAGCCATAAGACCTTGATGATACTTTAGAGTTTTCATCGAAGGGCGTGGCCGTGGCCTGGTGGCGAATTTTGATGTTTCGCCATGATGATAAACTTGCTGTAACTTCACTCCACGTGGGCATATCTTTACAAAATTACACACATATGATGACAGTCCCACTCTGAAAACATCTACAGAGGAATTTTTAATCACCACCATAGCGCCACCCACTGGCAACAGAAAGTTACTTTGTTCATTCGTTGATGTCCCTCTTCTATCAGGTTAATCACACCCACCTGAAATTTGCTGATAAAAGTCCTAAGACCTTCATGATATTAGTGCCGGCGTCCTGCCAGCACCTCTGAGTTGTGTGAAGGTGCGAGGGCCCATTCATCGCTGCTTACAGCTTTAATTATTTATTACTTTAGGGGCGCCTAATGTGCTCATTTTCAGGTTCATACTTGTGTTTTGCTGGACCACCTGTATTCATTCTCTGTCTTAGACATTTTAGCGGCTGTCTCTTTATGCCCCCTTCCTGAAAAAGCCCAGTCTGCTGTGATTGGTCAGCGTTCTGCATCTTAATGTCTTTGCACCATCATTTCAGCTGGGGAGTGACTGTAATGGAGTATAGCGACACTTTCTATCATGAAAAATCACCAATAAAAGCTCTAAACCAAAATCTTACCTGGGCTAGTACCAGCAAAAATATGTTACAAAATGAATCATGAAGAAACTTCAGCACCCAAGATTATCTTGTTTCCCTGACATTAGCATTTAGCTACATGTAGCAGTGTATGTAACACAAACACTTGCAGTGGCGTGCCTGGAGCAGATGACCATATAAGGAAATCTGTTTGTTTCAAATGTATAAAAACTTGTTGTGTTACTTTTACAGCTTTGCCACGTTTAATACGAACATCCATCATTGTAGCATTATAGATATGACAGAGAGTAAGGTAAAGCATTATAAGTCCCTTTTAAACTGTTATGGTGGAGACATTTCAATTGCTGCAACAGTGGAGACTGCTGTAGCTGTTTAAATAGTACAACAAGTAATTAAATTGAAAAGTGACTTTTAGGAGAAGTGCAGCATCTGCAGTTTACAGGAAATGTACATTTGTACAGAAAGAGTAGGTTGTGAAAACGAGCATCCTTATTTATCCACGTTATCATTTTAACAGAGGTAACATCTGAAGTTTAGTCTCGAATTGTGAGTCGCTCCAATTTAGCATCAGCTTTTTTTTGTCGATCGGCCTGAAAGTCTTGACGAATACAGAAAGGCAGCACATAGTGCTTGTGTCTTTATCTTTATGTGCCACACCAGAATATTTTCATTATGCCACCACTGCTCCAAATTAAAAGGCTGTCTCTGTTTTGTTTTGTTTTTTTCCTCAGAGTGTTTCTGGCTGAACAGTTTGAATCCCTCCAGTCCCACCTGGACACCATGATGCCTGCAGCCAAGAAGCCCTTTCTGCAGCAGTTTTATTCACAGGTACACTTGCACCTGTTCTCTAAAGGCTGTGTCATTACAGTAATTGTTAATCATGATGTCACTGTCAGCTGCAGGTGAGGTTGTACCAAACATCTGAGTATGGGGATGCAAAACATTTATTTCATTATTTATTTTAATTTCTGATTGTCTGTTAAAATCACAGTTAGTAATTGCTTTATACGTTGTAGTGTTAGCATTGTCTGGTGACTTTACAAGCTTGTCATTTGCCTGCATCTGTGGCTTGGATGGCATAAAAAACTGTTTTCATCTATATAAATCTAATATAATGAACATTTACTCAATCTTATGATGTTAACAGACTGGTCTTTAGACTCATCATGCAGTAAATAAAACATACTGAAACATACGCACAATATCTGTCATTTGATGCGCTCTTAAAAATAAAACACCACTTGCTTTCACTCTGTTTTTATTTTTTATTTTTTTGTAGCCATCACACTTTGGTTTTCTTTAAAAGCCTGTTTCTCCATAGACACAAATTACCATGCAACTGCAACCCAACATTCAGTCAACAAAGGAGAAAATTGTCTGTCACCCAGAACCAGCAGCAGCTCTTCCCTCAGTCGTTTCTCCTTTTTTTTTTGTGCCCACTTGACATTTAAAATGTTCAGGTACACAGACAAGTCTATTTTCCCCAAACATCAAATGAATGTCATGTCATGTCATGATTTCACTCTTGGAAATGTTGTGCAATCTCTGACATTCAAAGCGAAACTGAAGAGACCTTGACTTCATCTCTACTGCACACATAACATACAAAAACATGTTGAATATAACTCACATACATGTATTTCCCTTCCTTCTGTCAGACGGTGTCGACAGCCAGTGAACTTCGGAAACCCATCTACTGGATTGTTGCGGCCAAGGCCATCGACTATGAACAGATGTTGCTCCTGATGGCTGGAGTGAAATGGGACATTAGGGAGATAATGTCGCAGCATAATGTATACGTGGACGTCCTGTTGAAGGTAATGATGCATATGAAATGTATAGGTGACTGAAAATGATGGGAATGAAATCATTAAATCAGCATTTAGTAATTTATTTATTTTTAACACTATGGGAAGGCAAAACACAGTAAACAGCACTGAAATGTGGTCATGTTTTAAAATGTTTATGGCTAATGTGTTGGCAAATATGGATCAATTTACACATCCAGCACATGGGGAGCAACATTAGCACTGATTTGGAGTTATGCCTCTGGCCAGCCAGCCAATGTAAGTCCAATATTCACTCCTCTTCTAGCTCTGTTTCTGGTCTTCCTTAGCCTCTGAGCAAAATATCTGGACCTTTAGCAACTATAGCTCTACTTGATAGGGCTGTAGTCAACCAAAAAATAAATCTTAGTTAAGATTTTTTGTACTCTTCAACCAATGAATTGGACAACGGGGGGGAAAAAAATCACACAGTCGACTAAATCGGCCGTAGTACACTGAGTGCACTTTATGAGTTAGCACTGTGTGTCCACCAATGTTTTTTCCTGAGGCCAACATATTTGAATTCGTCACAGTGGGATCACCACGTATTTACACTATGCCCCAAATACCGCCAAGTGTTGATATGCGTTCAACCTTGGGTAAAACACTTCACTGTCACTTTTTACCCAGCTGTCCAATCACACTGGAGGAGGGGCGGGACAAATACAACAAAGACCAACTGTCATGTTCCACACGTACAAGTGCTGAACAACAACTATTGGCCACATAGACCGGTGGGCCTGTCCTCTTTCTCTGTGTGCTTCAGCCTTTCCTTCATCCAGAGCAAGTACTCTACCTTGTGCTGACATTTTTACATCCACGGATATTTTGTATCGTTGCAGCCAGATGCAACAAAAGCGCCACAGCTGAAAAAACACTGCGCCTCCCAAGTGCTTCTCTCTTCAGAAGAGAGCCTGGCTGTTTCAGCTGGGAATAAACACTTTGGCGAACACACAGCCTTATGAAAGTAAAACCAGTGGTTGTCTCACCAGTGAGACTTTTGTTGGACACGTGCATATCAACAAACTAACTGACTCTGCCATTTTGTGCTCAGCAAATAACGTACAGCCAATTTATCAAGAAGGGTTCCCACCATCATGGAATTCCTGGGTTGGATTCAACAGAATGTTATATGCCACAAAGAGACGAGAGGCCTTGATTTTTTGAAGATATCTGTACGTGCGAGTTCCCGTCAGAAATGTCAGACGAGCAAGTAAAGTCGCTAACCCTGTTTATAAATGTATGTCAGTATGCTGGATAGACCAATTCATCATAAACTACTTAAACAAATTCATGGAAAGTTATGGAAATGTTTTAAAAATTAATTGGTAGACATGTCTAGGAACGTTGATCAGAACTGTTTCAAAGCGAGGTTGATGAGAGCCGAGCAACAGTGAAGTTGCTTCCTGAAAAACCAAAACAATGAGCAGGAGAAACTCTATAACGCTCTGTAAAGCTGAGGGGACCTTGTTACAAGACATGACCCCTTTGATATCACATGTGCTAATGTATCTGTTGTTAATATAAAGATTTTGATTAGTTCAGCTTAAAAGTTTCGAAGTTAAATCCAATTAGTCACAGTGCATTTTTAATCCCAGTTTGTGCTGCATTAAGCTGCTGTTCAAAGACAGGGAGGGAGACTTCATGGAAACATTTCAGCGAGATTATATGCAAACATCTCCCCATTAAGACTGTTGCATCATTTATGCCACCAAGACTCTTTGTCAGCTGAATGTAAATGATGATACCAAGATTACTGGTATCTTGGTGAAGTCTATTTTTTCGGTTCTTGTTTATTTTACATGTGGAAAAACTTCAGAATTGTCCCAGTGCTGTTTCTTTTCCCCAAACAAATACTAACTGTCCACTGCAGCCCTCTCAGTGTCACACACAAGGCAGCTGTAACAGATTTGCTTTTATCCAGCGGGGATTTTCCTCACATAATGTTTTTGTTGTACTTGAGAAATACAATCTCGGTTTATCCTTTAAACATCTGTGTCATTTACACAAAGTAAAACTTTAAGTCAAGAAGCTCTGTGTTGTCCCTCGTAAATTTAAGTTAATTCAGGGACCTTTAATGTTAATTATTTGGATGGGGTGAATAATTTAGTACAAGCTGGGTGAGCTGTGGAATGCAGATCTTTGAAGTAGGGCTGCAACGATTAGTCAACTAATTGATGACTAATGAACTATTATAATAATCTGTGACTATTTTAGTAGTCGACTAATCGGTTTGAGTCATTTTTCATAGAAAAGTACTATAAAAGTACCCCAAAATACTCTTACTGCAGCTTCTTACGGTCAAATATTGGCAGCTTTACACACTCTCCCATGACGGTGAACTAAAACCCTTTGGCGTGAGTATGAAACAAGACATTAGATGACATAATTTTGGGGTTTGGAAGAGACAGAACAACATTTTTCAACATTTTTCAACATTTTTTGATAAAATGATTAGTTGACTAATCGAAGAAATAATCGACAGATTAGTCAACAATGAAAATAATCGTTAGTTGCAGCCCTACTTTCAGGTTTTAGCTTTGTTAAAGACATCTGAGCTCACCAGTCCCAGATAGTTGTTTTTTTTTTTTGTTTTTTTTTTGGAATTGGGAGTTTTCCTCTAAATGTCTAAATGTGTCTCTTTATGCATGCTGGCCACTATCCCATTATAGTTTTCTCACGTCTGACGTGCAGCGACAGAGAGGTCTGAAGGGCTTGCTGCGGTGTAAAATCCCAAACAGACCAGCACCAACCCAAGACAAATCCCCATATATGCATCAGCATGTCTTACAAAGCTGTGGATTAAAACACAGTTTAAATCACAGATGTTGTTGAGATAGATAAATAAATATACAAACGCTGAGTCACTGTTATTTGCTTATGAAAAAAACAAACTCACCTTTTGAATTCCTGAGTGGCTCACAGATCTTTGTTTGGCTCTGGCAGCTCTGCAGTTAAGTCTGACTAATTAATCTTATGAGCTGAAATGCCTGAAGGGAAAATCTTCATCTCACCAGCCTGCTTTAAATGTCCAACCGTGTCAAAATAGTACAGCTGATGGACTGACATGGTGCGTATTACTACCAGCATGTGCTTTCCCCAGTCAGGTGTTAATAACCCTCTCTACCAACTTGTCAGACACTCATAACGCATGTGGACTCTGTTTTGTGCACTGATAGAAAAGAGTGTGCTACATTCTGTTGTTCTACACGCAGGGGAATATTTTATTCATGAATTCAGGTTGATCACTAGCATTCAACAATAGCACTGATTTGCATATAAAGTGGCAAGAAAATGCAGCAGGCTCAGAATGACTTCATTGACAGACTGCCTAAGTCACAAACTATTGTGGGAGTGTTTGTGAATGAATAACATTTCATTCTTGGCTGCGAAATTAATGGCAAGTGTGCACGCCTTAAAATTCAGCTTCATTTTTTAATGTGACGCAGTTTGAATTAAAGTCAGCACACACATATTTGCAAACACACACCGAAGAAAACCACATACTTCTCCTGAGACACATCCATCCTGTTTATTTACAGACCTTATGTACTGCAATTTGTTCCCTGCAAACAGCAACATAATATCATAATTGTATAATATCATCCATAATTGAACATTTCAGAGTGCAGTGAGGACACGGCAAGTGTTTGGCGTAGTCGAAACCCCTCTTCCTGTGCAGTGTTTATGGCTTCAAACAGCATCAAAACATGGCATGTGTAGCTGTGGGCCACTTGTGACCCAAACTGTCCAGTACAGCTTTGTGTCCTGCAGCCTGCATCCTCCTCTGGGATGTTTTCCACCTTTTTCTTTTTGTTAAAACATAAAAGAGAGAATGTTTGGAGGCCAGTTGTAGCAACATCCTCATGACTTGTGTCATTGTTTTGTCCTTGGGCATGAAAATGATATTTTGTAGGGGGGAAGAAATGGTGAGATAGTACCTGCTGAGGGGATGTAAGTACAAGACTCAAACGACATTTCAAGTGTGTGTTAAATATATAAATTAAAAGAGCCCAAAGGCCCACTGCGGGCTGACTGTAAGTAAAAGCTAGCATGCACATCAAAAAGTTAATGAATGACTCCAGCTGGGATGTTCCCAAACCTGAGCTAATGATTTGTGGCTCGGTGGATTTCTACTTCCTTCCTGTGTCTGCTCTGTACTTCAGGATGTTGTGTTCATCAGTCCAGGCTGTAAAACCATAGCTTAGTTAAAGTACAGTGGTGGTACAATAACCCAGACAATGTGCAATGTGTATTAAATGAATAAAAATTGGCTTTACTTATAAAGTTAGATTGACTAGTCCATACCCATTGGTAGCTTTGTCACCTTCTACCTCATCACCTTTTCAGAGACGGTTGTAGCAATTAGAGGCAGAGGGAGTTGAGACAATCCTCAATGCCTATGTGCAGTTTCACATAGATTGACCACGTCAGTGAGTAGAAAAACGTGGGACAGACAGAATGACACACTGACAGTTTCCGTGATTATGTACAGCATACCATACCATGACTTAGTCATACCAAAAATTAGAAAACTGAAACAACAACATTGGGCAACAGGGGGAGCCACAGCGATCGGTCGCATTTTAGCCATTTTTAAGCATTTTTCTGTTGTTATAGCGCCACCCAGTTGCCAATTAGAGTTAAATTCCTCCAGTCACCTTGAGGCGTCCTGTTCTACATATCTACCAAGTTTAGTAAAAATCAATATGGCGGTTAGGCCTAGATAAGAAATGAGCTCTCTAGCGCCCCCATTTTGTTTGATGGGGTCAATAATGGAGGGGTCCCCTCAGATTATGTGTGGTCATATGCCTACAAAGTTGCGTGGTGATGGGTGAAACCCTTGAGATGTTATACACCTTTATGTGATGAGCCACGCCCTCCACAATATTCATTGCCTTATAGAAGCTCAGTTTTAGTAAGTTTTCCAACTTTTGCCAAGAGGGAACTTTAGATATTGGTCCCTAGATTATGTTCACTGAGTTTCATGCAGATCGGTCAAACTTCCTAGGAAGAGATTGACTTTAAGTGTTTTTCAAAAAATTCAAAATGACTGAAAATCTATATAATCAGAAGTTATGGGTTCTTGAGGCAAATTTGTTCCTCATGAAGAGAGGCATCTCTGTGCAAAGTTTCATGTCTATACGACATACGGGGCATGAGATATGCCCATTCAAAGTTTGCAATTTCAGTCGGTTGCTATAGCGCCCCCCCTTTGGCCAATTGATGTAATATTGCTTCATTCGCATCCTCCCATGACCCTCTACCACTGTGCCAAATTTCACATGGATTGACCAAGTCAGTGAGGAGAAAAACGTGGAACAGACACACACACAGAGTTTTCGTCATTATATAGTAAGATACAAACCACTGATGCAGTTTATTCCTTGCAGGCTGTAAGTAACTGGATTGTGCAATTCACAGCATGAGGTAGTTTTATAACACTGTTCAGCTTTTCCAGGTCAGGCTTGGGGGAGCTAGTGTTGATGTGTTTGATGTCACCCAGGAACACAGAGTAGCTGAGAGCGAGTCAGAAGAAACACATTCATGTTGTTGTTTATGAAGATTTTTAATGTGCTTAATGTCTTTCAGTTGGGAAACCGCCATTGTATTGGTCCCATGGTGGCTTGTTCCCCTTATAGATGTCTTAGATAGTACAGATGTTTCACCCTAAAGACATCCATCTCTTGAACATAATTTATTTCTTCTACTTTTTTATTATGATACGTGTTCACCTGTGCCTTCTCCTCTTCCTCCCCAGGAGTTTGAGCAATTCAACAAGAGGCTGGGGGATGTTTCCAGACATGTGCGCATCCCACTGCCTGTGTCCAACGTCCTGTGGGAGCACTGCATCCGCCTGGCCAACAGGACTCTTGTGGAAGGGTAAGGAAGTCATAAAACATCTCCTCAGCGTCAAGAGCATGTGTGCAGTCTGGTGAAGTTGCGCCCAAAGCCAAAACACAGTTTCATCAAACGGTGAGGGTGTCAATTTGGACAACAAAGGATTGAATTTGCTCCATGTGTGCATCAATACTGATATTCAATATCTGGTGAAAAGACAATCGACTCATCACCCTTTCAGAGACGGTTGTAGCAATTAGAGGCAGAGGGAGTTGAGACAAGTCAGGTTGCAGTTCCTGTAACGTTACCTGAGCATGATGGACTTCTCTGTGCACTGTGTGGATTTCTATTTATTCTCGCTAAGAGCACTTGAAGAATAAAAGAACAAGTGCAGACTGCAGTTCGTCCCTGGGCTGATTTTGTAACACCAGGCTTTCCCACACACGTAACATCACTCTCTTTATCTACAAAAACCTGCATATCCAAGTTTGAATATGGCTTTTGTCATCTACCCAACAAATGTAAGGAGCAAACGTTCCAAAAGTTAAATGTACTTAAAACATCCTACATACTAAAAATTCACTTTCACTAAATTCCTACCCAAGTGACTTTTACCTGTGCAGATATTGGATTAATGCAGTTCTTACCTGATTAAATGCATGTATTCATAAATATAAAGCTGTTAAGCCGCTGTATTGATAGCTGTTATCGATAGTTTGTCAGTTTGTGAACGCCTCTGTCAGCAGGAAGGTGTGTATCAAATATTTATTTAGGAAATCTCAGCAGCTATTCAGGTTGAAAAGAGACTACACTGCAGGGAGAAAAGAAGTGTGCACAAAACACAAAGCTTTCTCAATCCACATTTTAGCACCATGAATTATTCAGAGCAGTAATGTAACCGGGCTAAGTACAGAGCAGACCCATGGAATAGTGTTTTTTGGGGTTTTTTACAACCATTGGGAGTTTTAAGACTGGTGTCTTGTTTTGACAGCCTTTTTGCTTGAAAAGGTATCTTACTTTCAGGTAAGAGTCATGAATAGTGTCCCCAGACCAAACCGCATTCATGAGTTATTGCATCCCAGAGATTTAAAGCCCCCCACTCTCATTTATTGGGTCTTGACAGGAAACCCTACAGAGATAATGATCGAGGAGATGTGGAATTTTTCTCTCCTCTTTCTTTAATTCTCTGTATGAACATCTGCACATCATAAATTAAATAAAAAAAGTATTTCCAAAGCATGTTGTCAAGCACCATGAAGAGACGAGCAAATTACCTACAGTACATAAGAAACCGGGAGACGCTGTTGCCAAGTTCCTTTGGAGTAAACCCCCGAATGAAAACCATTAATTTCCCACCGCCTTCTTCTCTCTTTGTGCTGGCACCCCTCTGTGCCAGTCACATCTCTCCATCGGGGAATTGCATGACACAGGCCAGTCACAGGAACCGTAAAACGCTCTTGACACATCCCTTTTAATGCATTTCACCACTTTCTCCCTTGCAAGCGAGACATATGGGTTGTGACAGGTGACAGAACATCAGAGCGTGTTTTTTCCTTAACACCTGCATCCCAGCCGTGTGTGTGTGTGTGTGTGTGTGTGTGTGTGTGTGTGTGTGTGTGCGTGTGTGTGTGTGTGTGTGTGTGTGTGTCGGGTGGATGTGCGAAGTAGGTTTTTAGATTGAAGGTGTGATAAACCCCCTCTGACTGGATTCACAGCAACACTGAGTCACACCGACTGCATGGTGACAAAGCAACTCGCTAACAGCTGACTATTATCATGAGGTTACACACATTTTATTGGGAACAAGAAATTGGCTGCTGTCAAAGCCAAAGTCATTCTGAGCTGCTAATTTGCGCAGGTTACAGTGAACGTGTCGGCAGGGTTGTAACAGCGAGCGCAGAAAATGATTCAGGTTAAAAACAAATGCTTGTTAAGTGGTTTGATGCTTACAAAGTCTTTAAAGAAGAAGAGAGAACATTGGACATTAAGCATCAGTAGAAGGCTCGCCCTCACTAACTGAAAGAAGGGAACATGTTTACCTCCCGACACATTCGCTGAGCACTTTTCTTCCCATTGCGTAAGAGAACTTTTGAACCCTTTCCAGTGAACAAATAGCCCGTAACGACTGGGATGCTCTGCAAATTTAAGCTGCTTTTGCAGACTTCTGCCGTCTGCCTGGGTCTACCGGTACACTCCTTTCACACACACATAAACACACACACACATATCCCTCCCCATCCCTCTGGCACACCAAGGTGGAGTGGTCAGCTTTGTTTGTTTGTACTCCCGCTCGCTCAGCCTGTTATTCAATTTCTCTGTCCAGCGCTCGTCTCCCTTTAGACACACAAAAATGGCTCCGTTAGCATTCTGATCCAAAGCTCAAAGACTCAGCGGCAAACTCTGGCAGGCCTGACAGGCAAAAGAGAGAGTGGATGACAGCGAGAGGTGATGAGAGAGAGAGAGAGAGAGAGAGGGGGGGGCAGAAAATGGAAGCAGAAGAGAGAAAACTGAAGTGTGAGACGGGGAGAGAGCAAACCTGTCTGTGTGGTGTGTTAATGTACTGTAGATGTCACAGACACTGACCTGCCAGTGGACAACGGTGCCCGCTGCCAACACAAACAGAAACACACACACACACACACACACACACACACACACAAAAATACATGAGTAGTCTGGCCCACACACTGGTTTTCTGACGCAGCACAGACAGCTGTGTGGACCAGCCTGACTTCATATTGAATAGAGGACACATACAGACACATGCACACACATCATGACGCGTGTATGAGTTGATCCTGTCATAAACATACAACACTCGTGTCCAAATATTCACAATGCAAGACTAGAGTAAGAGAAGAAAACCAAACCAAAATTACAGATCGATTCCAACTAATGCAAGAACAGAAAATATATAGAAGTTGTCAAGTTCTTCATCTGTGCGAGATTACAGACTTCTAATAATAAAAAGTTTTAAAACTAGCTTTTAAAAACTCAAATGGATTCTGAGAGTTCCCCATCATCTTGTAACTTAACTTACTACACATCCCTTCGTTTATTTTGCTGCTGGAGCTTTGACATTATTTCCATTTTGATTTAAATGCTGATAGAAATTGAGATATGAGGAGGCGAAATACATCTTCCAGACAATTTTTTAATGCATAACAAATTCACAGTACCGAGCTAAAGTACAAAGTTAAAGCCTTCCTTAAAGGGACAGTTTGCACCAAAATCAAAAGTAAACACATTTTCCTCCCTGTGGTGCTAGATATTAGGTTGTTTTGGTGTGAGTTGCTGAGTGTTGGAGACGTCCTCTCTCGGCTTGTGGTGCTCAAAGCACCAAACGAATATATTTAAAGAACTCAACAGCGATGTCTCTCCAGAAATCATGACCTAGTTACTCAAAATAATCCACAGACCTCATTGTGTGCACTTTTCGGACAGATTTGGCATAAGTTAGTGCATTCAAATGGGAAAAATTCCCCCTCAGCCAGACACGTGACTAACGTGCGACGACTTTCAGGAATCAAAATAATGATGTCACAGACTGTTCTTGCTCTCCAGTCATTGTTTACCTCCACCCGAATACTTGATGCCATGCTAATCTCCTCTTTCCCCCTCTGTTGCAGTTATGCTAATGTAAAGAAATGCAGCAATGAGGGCCGGGCCCTGATGCAGCTGGATTTCCAACAGTTCCTCATGAAGCTGGAGAAGCTGACTGACCTGCGGCCCATCCCGGATAAAGAGTTCGTGGAGACCTACATCAAGGCCTATTACCTGACAGAGAATGACATGGAGCAGTTTATCAAGAACCACAGGGTGAGATGGGGAAGATGGAGTTTAAAGAGACAATAACACAGCAATAAAATGAAGGAGTCAGGATAGAAATTACAAAATGAAAAGTGACACAAGGTTCTCCAGATGTGGGGGAGGAAGGGACAAAGTGGTTGTGCCAAATAAGAGAAACCAATATATCAAAACTAAGCCTCGACTTATTTTTACCTCTAAAACAAAACACAAACCAAAAACCTAACTTTCTGATCTAAAAAAAAAGAGACCTTCCCCAAACAAATACAGTACAGGCCAAAAGTTTGGACACACCTTCTCATTCAATGCGTTTTCTTTATTTTCATGACTGTTTACATTGTAGATTCTCACTGAAGGCATCAAAACTATGAATGAACACATGTGGAGTTATGTACTTAACAAAAAAAGGTGAAATAACTGAAAACATGTTTTATATTCTAGTTTCTTCAAAATAGCCACCCTTTGCTCTGATTACTGCTTTGCACACTCTTGGCATTCTCTCCATGAGCTTCAAGAGGTAGTCACCTGAAATGGTTTCCACTTCACAGGTGTGCCTTATCAGGGTTAATTAGTGGAATTTCTTGCTTTATCAATGGGGTTGGGACCATCAGTTGTGTTGTGCAGAAGTCAGGTTAATACACAGCTGACAGCCCTATTGGACAACTGTTAAAATTCATATTATGGCAAGAACCAATCAGCTAACTAAAGAAAAACGAGTGGCCATCATTACTTTAAGAAATGAAGGTCAGTCAGTCCGGAAAATTGCAAAAACTTTAAATGTGTCCCCAAGTGGAGTCGCAAAAACCATCAAGCGCTACAACGAAACTGCACACATGAGGACCGACCCAGGAAAGGAAGACCAAGAGTCACCTCTGCTTCTGAGGATAAGTTCATCCGAGTCACCAGCCTCAGAAATCGCAAGTTAACAGCAGCTCAGATCAGAGACCAGATGAATGCCACACAGAGTTCTAGCAGCAGACCCATCTCTAGAACAACTGTTAAGAGGAGACTGCGCCAATCAGGCCTTCATGGTCAAATAGCTGCTAGGAAACCACTGCTAAGGAGAGGCAACAAGCAGAAGAGATTTGTTTGGGCCAAGAAACACAAGGAATGGACATTAGACCAGTGGAAATCTGTGCTTTGGTCTGATGAGTCCAAATTTGAGATCTTTGGTTCCAACCGCCGTGTCTTTGTGAGACGCAGAAAAGGTGAACGGATGGATTCCACATGCCTGGTTCCCACTGTGAAGCATGGAGGAGGAGGTGTGATGGTGTGGGGGTGTTTTGCTGGTGACACTGTTGGGGATTTATTCAAAATTGAAGGCACACTGAACCAGCATGGCTACCACAGCATCCTGCAGCGACATGCCATCCCATCCGGTTTGCGTTTAGTTGGACGATCATTTATTTTTCAACAGGACAATGACCCCAAACACACCTCCAGGCTGTGTAAGGGCTATTTGACCAAGAAGGAGAGTGATGGAGTGCTGCGGCAGATGACCTGGCCTCCACAGTCACCGGACCTGAACCCAATCCAGATGGTTTGGGGTGAGCTGGACCACAGAGTGAAGGCAAAGGGGCCAACAAGTGCTAAACACCTCTGGAAACTCCTTCAAGACTGTTGGAAAACCATTTCAGGTGACTACCTCTTGAAGCTCATGGAGAGAATGCCAAGAGTGTGCAAAGCAGTAATCAGAGCAAAGGGTGGCTATTTTGAAGAAACTAGAATATAAAACATGTTTTCAGTTATTTCACCTTTTTTTGTTAAGTACATAACTCCACATGTGTTCATTCATAGTTTTGATGCCTTCAGTGAGAATCTACAATGTAAATAGTCATGAAAATAAAGAAAACGCATTGAATGAGAAGGTGTGTCCAAACTTTTGGCCTGTACTGTACATGGGTGGCACCAACAACCAATACACCAAGTGTTTCTACACACAAAATAACTGCGTGTCCCAAACCTCCCGCCACATACTTTTACACAACAGAGCAGCAGCAGCCCAGTCACTCTCAGGGTTCATCCCAAAGCCTGATCTCACTTTCACATTTCCCTCACTTGCGTCTCTTCCTCGCGTCTTAGCTTCGCGAGGAGAGAAGAAACGTGGAAATATGTCTCTAGAGAAATGAGATGTCTTTTCCTCTGAAGTGTCACACAAAGCGACGTCCGTATGTGATGACGGCGGCAGCTGATCACAGCTGGATCAACTATCAGGAGGCTCTGTAGGCTTTATTAAAACAAAGTTAACTCATCAACCTGACTCTCTGACTTTGATTGTATACATATTAAAAGTTGAGGAGGGAAATAGCAGATGAAGAACACAAATGAAGAACGTCATTTGTGCTCCTGTTTTTGGTCAGATTTTTAACTAGATGGCAAATTAGAGAACAAATAAAATATAAAACTTGGCAGTGATACACTCCAGCGTATCAGTCCGATCCAATCAATAAGTGATATCCAATCAAGGGGTGTGTTGGTCTGTAAAAGACTTTGCGAAGGCTGCGCTCGTGTGTCCTCGCTTCCCACTCCTCTGAAAGCCTCCTCTCTCCTCGACTCTTCCGAGCGCATTTAACGAACGTCCTTCAAGATGGATGGATCCAGGTCAAGTGATCGAGGATAGAGGAGTCGAGGAGTCGAGGAGGGTTATTGGGATGAACCCATAGAGAAAAACAGGGAGGAAGAAAAGGAAGGAAGCAAGGAAGTTGTGCTGACTCACTCTTTGTGTTTCTGTGCAGGAATACTCCATGAAGCAGCTCGCCAACTTGGTGAACGTTTGTTTGGGTTCGCATATAAACAAGAAGGCTCGTCAGAAACTCCTGGCGGCCATCGATGACATTGACAGACCCAAGAGATAGGTCGACGAACGGGGCAGACTCTGAACGTATCAAGCAGCCACAGAGACGGACACTCCAAACAGAGGAACTTCGGCAGTGGAGCTCCACGTAGAATGTCTTCATTTACAGTTTAAAGCGTTCATGTTGTGGTGTGTTCGACGAGCTGTACAGCACATGCAGTCGTAGAGCTACTGTGTGCAGCGAAAAAGCTCCAATGTTATCCAAATGCTAATTATCTGTTAGTGTACAGCTCTGATGTGGTCAAAAACATATAGTATCTCATGATATTCTGATTAACATAACTACTAACACTTTCACTCTCAAGCATGCTGCAGTTACTCTCTGCATTACAGTAGATGTCCCATAACGCATGCCCTCGCATTTCCATTTAACAAACATGCCGCTTATGAAATTTTCCTGCAAATTGTCCGCAGTCAGTCATCTCGATCTCGTCAATGACCGTGAGGAGCAGATCTTGACTTCCACGTAAGCTACAAGTACAGGATCTAACAGTGTAACGTGAAGTGTAGCTTGGCCATGTGGTCGTGTTTCGCGATCCATCTGTTTTCACCAAATGTGCTCATTTTCCGATATGACTGCGACCTTGAGATTACACGTGATTTATTAGTTGCTTTTGTTTGCAATGTTGTAAAGTTTTGTGGTTAAAACGTCCTAATTATAGATCCAAGAAGCGTCCTTAGTGGTTCTAAACCTCCATTATCTGAATGCTCCCCCCTGAGATACAGTGGATCTGGGTTGTTGTTCATTTTAATCATTCATTGTGAATTGTTCCAGCAGCCCATATGTTTGCTGTATGATTTCACTTCAGGGTCTTTGTTGTGCCTGACTAGTTTCTTTGTTTTGTTTATTTGTTCACGAATTACATAAATCTAATATATGATGATTCTGAAAATAATATAAATTGCCGTAGTTAGCGTTACTATAGAGTATGTCTGCACTAGCCGCGCTCCTGTCTGTCTTTTATCATGTCTGAGGAGGAGTTTTTGAGCCAGTCTTTGATTTCAGTCTGACTTTCTTGCTTTGTAGGTTTTTTCAGGCACTGATTGTGTTATTTCTGTCAACTACAAACGCTTTCCTCCAAAGCTTTAGATTCATATACTGTCAGAAAGACAGGGAGGGGACAGGAAGTTACAGTTTTTGATATGGCTTCAAATTTTGTGCGCAACTATTCCAAGAAGAATTCTGTAAATGTGAATGTTTTGAACAATGTCTGTATTTATTTCTCGCTTTGTGTCTCGTTTGGGTTTTTATATGATAACTGCTGGAAGTGTGCTCGTCATTTATCACCTCTCAGTATCTTGTAACTTATCAAATGAAAACAAATATTTTAAAAATTGTCAAATTTTGTTGGGGGTCAAGTGCACTATAGTGAAAAAAAATCAGTAATCGGTGTTGGAAGTGTAGGTTGAACCAAAATGATTCTAACATAATAAACACACTAACAATGGCCTCTGTTATTCTTTCCCACTTCATCCTCACAGTGCAACTGCATAATCTATAAATCACATCCAACCTTTAAAATCTCTGTGTTCAGCAGTTTGAATGGAGTTGTTGTCAATGGTCATCAGAATATGAGTGTTGTCTTCCAGCAGCGCTGCTGTCCATCCTAATGATGCTTTACTCAGCCAGGAGCACAACGCTGTCAGATTAATTGATGCGGCTTCCTATGCGGGTACAAGCCCTCCGTCTTCCTGTTTAGGGGGAGCCTGCTGATCAGGTTGGACTGAACGAGCTGTGAAGGACTCATAACTTTGATGATTCACTGTTTTTATGCCTCCATGCTGGCAATAGCTTTGGCAAGAGGCATTTTGTTTTCCAGTTGTCCGTCTGTCCATTTCTTTATGGTGAATGTGATACGTCAAGAAGCTCTGGAGAGGATTTCCTCAGAGTCAGCACAAACGTCCACTTGGACTCCAGAATGAACTGATCTTGGGCACCCATCTTGAAACTATGGTGATTGTATAGATCTCCTGTGCTGCCAGCTTTAAGATGTGTGTGAAGCATCCATGTTTTAGAGTTCAACTCTATTCAGGAATGTTTTCGCAAATTCCCATGGGATGGTACATCGTATGAAATTTTCACCAATGATTGGAAGCTGTGTGCAAATGGTGCTCAAGAAATATAAAGCCAATAGGCCAGATGGGGGCGCTATAATTTAGGTCAAAGAATTTGACACATATGTTCAGGTGAACGAGTTCTATGAGAGACTCAAAAAAAACGTAATTTCAGCCTGACTAGATTGTCAGCCATATTGAATTTTTGAAAATCACATTTTTGACATCTCCTCCCAAGGTGTGGGTCCGGTTTGTACCAAAGTTGCTGTTGATAATTATGGGATGGAGCTCTGCAAAAGTTAATAGCTTTTGGATATGTCATTGTATTTTGATGATACTGACCAATGAATTTTAGAGAGGGCGTGGCTCAGCACATTAATGGATTTGCATTGGAACTATCACCACAAAACTTGCAGGAAATGTCAACACAAGTACCTGAATCATACCCTGAAAGTTTGATTCAAATCGACCAATAGGGGGCGCTACACATGCAAAAAGTTGAGATCTCATAATCAGCCAGAGATATTTGTACGAAACTTGGTTTGCATCATCTAGGGTCATGTCTCAGTCAATGCACAAATCTGAAAATGATTGCTTAAAGGGGGCGTGGCTTATTACATTAAAACTAAATTTCAAGACATTTCACATTCTATACTTCAAAAAATCAGAATAAATCGCCAGTGTGTCCTGCAGAGCTGAAATTGTTCAGCTCGTCCACTGAGTTGTGACAAAAGTTTGCCGTGCTGCAACCTATAGTCGATTCAGAAGTCCGTCACTCTATATTTTTAAGAATATGCAAAATTAATTAACATCTATATCTCCAAAAGTCGTCATGTAAATGCAACCACCCTTTGACATAGATAGTCTTTGGATGTTAATTGTCACATGTTTCAAATGGTGTTGAGATCGTGTTTAAAGGTTAGCTCACAGTGATATTCATTATCTTGTAACATTTTCAATTTCATCTCATTTTTAACCAAATGTCACCAAAATATTTGATAATATGTCTGAAATCAGCGGAATGATGTGCGTTTTTTTTTTCAGAACTCTATCACCAACGCTTTAACTGTTATTGATACCTCATTACGTTTTGACCAATGAATGTTAAAGGGGGCGTGGTTTAGCACATAACTTCACAACCTTTGGGCCAATCATCACAAACCTTGCAAGCAATCTCTGAAGCGGTACCAGGAACCTATCCTGAAAGTTTCATTCAAATTGACCACTAGGGGGCACCACAGATGCAAAAAAATGGGCTTGGGATAATGCAAATCAGATTCTAAATCAGAAATTGATTGTCCAATTGTTACAAAACTTGCAGGATGTGTTAAATAATAATGATGAACCATGTGTTTTGAATTCTTTTGAAATCAGTCAATCTGGCTATAAATCAATGAGGGTTTGCTCAAACATCAACAAACTCAGTGTACTTTTTTAATGAAGCCATTATAGCATGTCCCCAAAATGTTTCTCCAGTTGACTAATCGGAAGCGACAGTTTCCAAAGAAGAGCGTGGCCTGGTAGAGATTTGGACGTAAATGAACGAGCATGTGTCTGATTGTCATAAAACCTGTTGTTCATCTTTAACACAGGTGTCCTAAACTTTCAAGGGTCTTGATCTTACCCAGTTTTCAACTTCCATGCTGGCTTGAACCCCAGAATAGCTGCTTGTGTCCATATTCCTATATTTAATATGGTGAACTTAAGATTCTGTGTTTTTGCAGTTTGTGTGGCAGTATTCGATAATTTCCCCCTTATGTGTCACCTTTTCTTGCAGCGCTGTCCTTATATACACTTAATTCACGACCTACCCGACACTGCTGCTCCTACTGTCCTTTCGCAACACATTTGGGTGCCCAGCTGGATCGTTCCCCTCCTGTGATGCTGTGGCCCAGATACCCTTTCAGATAAAAGACCAGGCACTCTTTGCGTCTGCATTTTTGCCACTCTGCCAAATTACATGAGCCAAGCTCATAGAAATCACTATCACTGACCTACATGGCCTCTATTCCCCCACTGCCTGCTGATGTGCAATCACACAGACTCCATTCATGTCTAATTAAAGAAACTAAGAACAATTGCTGGCAAAGCCTGTTAGTAATGTTTAATTTGCACAATGATTGACAAGACAAGCTGTGACAGTGGAGCAGGAGAGAGTGAAAGTAAATGTGGCAACCAGAGGAGATGTTGATGAGAAATGCTGGTTGTACATGAAAGAGAAAGTTGTTACACGATCAGAGAGATAACATGCTGACAATATTTAGATAATGACTTTTCCAGAAAAGTTCTGTAGCACAGTAAAAGCTGCTTTTTATCAACAGTGGTCATCTGTGGAAATATATTTTCTCAGGAATGGGATAGTCTCTGATCACTTGTCTTTGAATCTTGAGCTTTGAAATATTGATTAAAAATCTCCTGATCTCTCCTTAATTCACTCATAACCAAAGTTGATAGTGCATTACAAAGTTGTTTTTTATTTTTATCATTATTATTATTAAAGGAAAAAAAAGTTTGTTCTGCTTGTTTCAGTGGTACGCAGGGAGTCTGCAGAGTCATCAAAGTCAATATAAAGACAGATTAAAGCTGGAACTACTCCTGACATATTATGTGCAACAAAACTAATAGAGGAGGTCAAGCGTGGTCCACATAGACACACATGGTCGCAGAAAAAATAGTGATGCCAAGGGCCACTGTTGGCCATTTGGGTGCCATGAGCACAATTGCTTTGTTGTTGGGAGTGTGATCTTCAAACTGTAGATGTTTTGACTAACAATGTTATAAGAAACCAGAACTATACAACAAGAACAAGCAAACACACACACAGACATATTAATTTTTATTAATTCATTATATGACAGCTTCTCAGCTCGTGCTGCAGCTGCGATGTCTTCACTGAACCATCGGCAGTGCAGCTCAAACCGTGTTGTGTCTGAGCCTTAACTGGGAGAGTGAATGCAATACCTATAATAATGATTGATGATGATCATATTGGGCTGTTTTAGTGCCCCCTCCTGCACTGGTGCCCTAAGCGTGTGCTGCGTGTGCCCTCAGTGCCGCCGGGCTGCTGGCTGCAGACACCACCATGGACATCCTCACACCATCTTCAGCAGCTGTGAGGTGTGATGACCTCAACCAAGGGACGGTTTCTTTTAAAACGTTTTGAAGCATCTCATGTACTCAGAGTAGCTGGATAATATGCGTGTGGATGTTTTCCAATATCAAGTCTCTGTTTAGTGGCGGCGCGGTGGTGTAGTGGTTAGCACTTGCCTCACAGCAAGAGGGCTCTGTGCTCCCACCCAGGAGGAGCACAGAAGGGGTTTTCTCCAGCTTCCTCCCACAGTCCAAAGACATGCAGGTTAATTGGTGACTCTAAATTGTCCGTAGGTGTGAATGTGAGTGTGAATCGTTGTCTGTCTCTGTGTGTCAGCCCTGTGATAGTCTGGTGACCTGTCCAGGGTGTATCCCGCCTCTCATCCCAATGTCAGCTGGGATAGGCTCCAGCGACCCCCAAGATGATGGGCGGTTATGGAAATGAATGAATGAAGTCTCTGTTTAATGATGTAACGAGACGATGTGATTTACAGTAGCCAGATTTAGTGCAAAATCTCTCAAGATTTATGAGCTAGTGGATATAACATAAAACTGTCAGTAAGACACACATTTTTTGCTAAATGCTAACGTGCTCATGGTGGATCCCCAGCCGTGACTCCTGTGTTCATGTCACAGGGTGTGACTGTACCCAAATGCAGCGCTCAGAGAGGCAGGCAGACAGTTGGTAATGACCTTTATTGTTTACACAGATATGCAACAGTTCTGGGGTCTTGGGTTTGGCTTGCTTGTAGTTCCAGCAGTGAGTGAATGAGACAAGAGCAGGCAGTCTGAGAGCTGTGGACTACCATAAGTGCAGGTGGGTCTCTGGTGAGGCTGGTAGTGGGGTGAAGATTGACTTAGCTAGCCGAATCAGGAGAGCTGAGGTTAGGAGGTCGGGAATCGGAGTCGGAGACAGAAGGCTGAGGTGATTACCAGGGCAGAGACGACAGAGGCAGGTCATGAACAGGCAGGGTCGGTACTGGGAAAACAAGCCAAGAGTGAGTGCTGGAGTGTCTTGCATGAAGTCAAAGAACAATCTGGCTGATGAGCTGCAGCTGTGGAGGCAGGTGAGAGGAGTTGTCTTGATGGGAGGGGCGTGGCTAGCAGGGTGCAGGTGAATGGAAATGGAACTTTTTCACAGCAGACATTTTGAGAGGCCGTTTACATGTACACGGTGATTTTGATAAATGGAGACATCTTCCTTCGTTTGTGCCCTTCGTTTACACGCAAACGGAGATTTCTTTTTCTCTCTTTGCATGTAAACTGAGATAAACGGAAATAAACGGAGTTATAGGCAGCCGACGTCACAGTATGTGCCAGAACTTGCACCTGTGTCAAAAGTGCGACCTACTATGTTGCTATGGTGACAATGGATACATGGAAGGCTTGAGCTTCTCGTTACACTGCCACCTACAGGTTTGGCATGCTCTTGTGTATATATACCCGGGTAAGTGTAAACGAAGATCTTTTTGAAAACGGAGACGGTGAAATGTCCGTTTATGAAAATAGCCTGCAACGTGTAAACGGCCTCTGAATTTGTCACAGCAGAAAAAACCACAGGTGAAACTGGTAACATTAACAACGGCTCAGTCCCATTAAGAATGCCAACAAGCTGTTCCAGTGAGCCAGAGTGCAGGTGAGGGAGAGAAGCAGACTGTGACAGTTCGTGGAGGAACTGGTACGTCCAGTGATGTGTGTGAGAACTTTCTGCTGTTTGTGACAATAATCCCTGATGTGTCTGCAGAGCCACATTCAGCCAAGCTTGGGGAGCACAGCGGGACAGAGAGGCTGAGCGGACTGGATATAATATGCCTTAAGAGAGAATGATTAGCATGAGGAGGACGGTGTGGTGCTCAAGACTTGAATGCTATTCAGACAGGTAAAAGCCTTCAACAAACTGACCCTTAACTCCGGCGTTCTGCAAGGTAAAATTACTGTTTTTGTCAAAGTAGTCTGGCTACTTTTTGCTACTCCCCGTTCCACAGTAGTACATTGCATTAGGTTCGTAGTGGTACTGTCTTCTTCTCCACACTGGGGGTGTGCCAACTGTAGGTAATACACTGACTATATAATCCCACTTCTAAAAATCAAATTATCCTTTACCATGTAAATAGATAAGAGTTAAAATCGGATGAAGGGCTGAATAGCTTTGTCTTCCCCGTCATGTCAGTTGTCACTTATCTGACAGAGAGAAGAGGAAAAGACAGAGGGCTAACCTCAGGAGATACAGGCCTCGGGTAGAAAACAGATTGTCAGGCTAACTGGAACCCACATACACACATGAAGACCTTTTTAATCTCAGTGTCTCCCTCTGCAAGAGCAGAAAATCGAAAACTGTAACCAGGGAATTGTGCACGGTTAAGGCAAACCCGTTCACTCTGTCATAATGACAGCAGGGTGTATTCACAGAGCTTTTCATTAAAGCGGTTTTATTGATTCAGCCCTATCACAAATAAACGTATTGAGCCGTGGAGGGAGTTCAGGAATGTTCATGGCATGTGGTACAAAATGAGTATGCTATTTTGTTGCACTGTGCAGATTGGTGATGCAAATAAAAATGTCTCTACTTACCATAAACCAAAATAAAATGACATTGAATGGGATGCAAATATGGGGTTTTTAGTGTTAGGAGATAGAGAGCATGAAAGAGATATTCATTCATACGCCTCAGTACTTCAATAAACATAGCTATTTCCATTACTTAATGAACACAATGCCGGTATTTTCTCCTCATATTGACTGGTATTACAGATTGAAGCAGCTAATTGGATGTCAGACTCCGCTGCGTGAACTTTCACGTCGGCTCTCTGAGAATCTTGTTCCACCAGTCGGTGCTAATTTGTTGCATGACTGGCTTTGCTTGAGCGGAAACAAATGTTGTGACTGGTTGTAAACATGAGGAGGGCAGGAGAAACCTCTCAAGAAACATCAGAGGAAGGAGGCTGTTGATTCAAAGTTCAGCTCGAAGTTTATTCGGTGTCCTTTAAATTGTCAGCAAAGAGAATCTGAAACTTTAAGAGGCTGGATAGATGTTTAAGGGCAGTTCTGTACACTGAGAGAAAATAAGACATTGATTTATATGTACATTATCACATTAGAAATTATTCTACGGACACATGATGAATCAAACCTTTTATTCCAATTCACACCTTTAATAATATCATATCAGCAGCACCTCCTGGTGCTCTTGGAAATACCCTCACACAAAACACAAAGTCAATACTCCCGTCTTTGAGGAATGAGTATTGATTTCTCTCCTCTGAACTTAGGTTTTGGTGTAAATTATTGGTTTCCACAAAGTTCAGAAAAGGGGACTGTGATATTTAGACATCTAATTTCAAAGTGGTGGATGTTTATTTTGCCACAGGGGAGCTAAGATTTGATTTTGCTTGCATTACAAATAACTCTCTGCGCATATTTTTGTTTCATGATCTCAGTCCTTAACCACTGACATACTTGAAATGATAGACAGGGAAGTTTTCATTGATTGACAATAACAAACAGTGTGTTAGACTGGAACTGCAGGTCCTAAACTGCAGGTTTGATACTGATGGCGCTTAGTCCATGAGCCAGGGGGTTGGTCATGCCAATTTGGAGGGACCATGTCTCTTACAACCCTTTTCTACTGCACAAAAAACACGGCAACACTTGCTTATGTCTGGCTTTTTAATGCAATGGGAAAGGTTTTAATTGGCATTCACTCCCAGGTCAAATGACTCTGCAGTAGTCACGGCTCCGATCGACGTTGATGGGAGCACAACACCAGGGTTGACTCACTAATTTTAGTTCCTTTACCACAGTTAGCAATAATACCACACCACAGCATGCTGTCCGTCTCCGCCCAAGCAGTGCTCAAACATCGATCCAAATTAGTTGCCACCGAGTTTGAAAGAGAGACTGAATAAGTTAGAGAGATATAAAAAAAAATAACCTAAAGTTTTCACTGTCCCAACCCTCACCTATGGTCATGAGCTCTGGGTAGTGACCGAAAGAATGAGATTGTGGATACAAGTGGCCGAAATGAGTTTCCTCTGTGGGGTGTCTGGGCTCAGCCTTAGAGATAGGGTGAGGAGCTCTGACATCCAAAAGGGAGCTCGGAGTAGAGCCGCTGCTCCTTCGCCTCGAAAGGGGTCAGTTGAGGTGGTTCAGGCATCTGATCCTCCTGCTGGTGGTGTTTCAGGCACATCCCACTGGTAGGAGGCCCCGGGGCAGACCCAGAACACACTGGAGGGATTACATGTCTCATCTGGCCTGGGAACACCTCGGGGTCCCCCAGGAGGAGCTGGAAAGTGTTGCTGGGGAGAGGGACGTCTGGGGCGCTTGGCTTGGCCTGCTGCCCCGGATAAGCGGATGAAAATGGATGGATGGATGGATGGATGTTTTCCAGCCTGTCTGTGACGTTGAACGTGACACACTAAAAAAAACAACTCGCACACAAAAAGGTGTACTCATCCGCTGTAGAGACATGTACACAGCTCTGGTCTACTAGCAATGGGAAAGGAGTCTATAGCCTATTTATGTGTTTAAAAAAACCCGTTTAAATGTGCTGATTTGGGTGGAAAAGGGGTATTAGTGATTTTTTTGTAAAGGTCTATGTCCGTAGTGTTGGAAAATGCATGATGTCATTGCAGCAATGGTAGCTCTTTATGTGCTGTCACTCCTTTTTTCAACCCACCATCATTAAGATTTTTCCATTTAACACACAGAGCCAGTGTAAAAGAGGGTAACATTTACAGAACATTACAAAGTCATATATCACAGTAAAGGTTAGACTATAATCTATCCACCAGTCACATTTTCATGATATGTAGGAGAACAGATTTTGACCTTTTGACCTATAACGCTGCAATATGGCAAAGTCTGAATGCCTCTACAAATGCCCATGTACCTAAAAACATCAGCACCCAGAGGCCACTTTGCAAAACACAGAATATTCATTGTATTATAATGCTCTTTCGCAGGCATAGTTTCACATTCCTGTTAACAAATGACTCATATCCACTCTGCCTAATAAGTGAGCCATGATTGAAGTCCGTAGTCATACAGTAGAAGACCGTGAATCACTCTAATGGGCTGAATATTTATTCTGGTAAACAAACAGAGAAGATTATTCCATGTAATTTCATGGGTCTCGCCCTCTCGTGTCCTCCCTTTCACAACACTGCAAACAGTGTGATGACTCCTGAGTACTGAGACAGATAACAAATGAGCGATTCTCTGTATTTCATCAGTGACAGTATCTCACAAATCTAATTGTATTTGGCCTCACTATATGTAAATCTCCCTGCTGAGTGTAGTGTGTACGCAAACATAGTGTTGATTTAGAGTTTAATAAAAGGGCAGGGGTGTCTTTGCATTTCTTGTTTACACACCCAGTGACCACTGTCCTCAGATTACTTTGCGTGTTTGGGTGAGGAGAGTTTAATATGCAAAATGGGTCAATATTAACATTCCGCGGGGGTTCACCGTAATCGTCATAATGCAGACAAATGATTAGCTGTGCGTGATCAAGAAACATGTTTGACCTCGAGGTTGAAACACACGCACACAGTCGCCATCACTGCATGTTTAAATTACATTAACATTGTAACGATTGATCCTGAGCTCGGAGTCAAATATGTGACAAGAATTTTTATCTGCATACTGAGATCACACTCTGCCCTTCAGGTAGCGCTAATAGTGACAGAATGGGAGCACAACATACTGTAATGTCACCGCGAAAGGTCACTTATCAAATTCTGTCTCTCCCACTTTGTGTCTTGTATTCAACAGGCTCTTTTTGTAAATGGCGACATAACGTGCACGACTGATGTAATTGGAAGAGAATGTCTACAAAAACCACTGCAATCAAAGACAAATCACACGTTATCACACGGCAGGAAAGATGACACTTTTTTTCCACACTTGAAGCCGACAGGAGAGCCTCCAAACAGTGACCCACCAATGTCTACACTGTTTTCATTTTTACTTGATGGCAAAATAATGAAAGTGATTCATCACACGAGGGAAAGTAGACCTGCTCACATTCTCTGCCTTCTGTGGAAAATGCGCTTCACAGCCACCATTACCATATAGACCAATATTTCACCCACCAATTTGTCAAAGGCTCCTCCGCATTGCTTTTAGTAATACAATATGTATACTGTACCTTCCATTTCAATCACCGGGTTATCATAAGGCCCAGCGTGCTTCTCTTGGCTTTCCCTGTTTCTCATTACTCAGAGGAAAGCCACGGCCTACAGATCAGGGATTTTAAAGAAGTCAGAGTGAAGGCGATGGCAAATGAAGGTTTAACAGGTCCTGAGCTAACCTGAAACCGTGACAGCTTTTCTTTTAACGGCAATTACACACCGCCTTTGCGCCGCACCCATACTGACAGTGTGTAAGTGTGTGTTAAAGAGATTCAGAGGGGAAAAGATAGAAATATAAGTATATATCATGGATAATATATGCTGTAAGGAGCACGCACCACAATGAATGCTAATGTGTCCAACTACTACTCCCCCGTGGCATGCCTGTCTTCTCAAAGCTACAGGGGGTTAAAGGAGGGACATTAAAGGGTCATTCCAGTTAATTACAACTTGGACCATGTTTTCATAGTGTTTGCCATCATTTCTATGAATTCTATGAAAAATATTGTAGTTGCCAAAGTTATCAGTCAGAGACAAGCGGCAACTAGGCTCAGATATTAGGCAACATCAGGGTATATAGAAATCACAAACGTATGATTTTCGATACAAAATATAGACACTCCTCTTTCTATTAAATTGATACGGAGATGCTGTATTGAGGCGTGGTGGAACATGAAGCTGGGCTGAGAAACATGCCAACTGCGAGTGGTGGTTGACATTACAGGACGAGTAAAATTTGAAAATGCCTCTGCCTGTTTGCGAGTATTTGTGGTTTAGTCCTGATGATAAAACTGAGCGATCGAACATGGACAAAGCTGTGTGCAGTCGCATATCATCTCCATTCAGCCCACTGATGTGTTGATATACCAGTATCAGTTTAAGTGTCTTCAGGACCTCCAGCATATTCCCATCTATTCATTATTCTATGTCCCATAAGTGTTTAAACCCGGCAAGAATTGTCTAAGTGGGCTGATTGCATTTTAGACCCACACACAGTATTGTAGGCTAGATAATGTCATACATGCACACATACAATACGTACATTTTTTTTATACAAATACCGTCATATACCATATACCCCAGAGAAATGTCAGGAAGGTATGTAGGTATGAAAAATAAGATACTGCCCAAGCCATGCAGCAACCATCAGGGCTAAAAAACATTAAGCCAACGCAAAAGGGCCAAAAACTGCAGTTCTTTCGATGGCCACTTGGGGCTGGCTCTGAAAGTGAATCAGTCACCAAAATGTCCAGCTTTACAGCAGAAATAAACATGCTTACATCCTGGTACAAAAAAAACTTTTGGTTTTTATAGCTAATTTCAACATGAATGACAACTGTACAGTGGGTGAATTTATATATAACCCACCCTTAAGTTTTATTAAGGCTTAATATTTATGAATAATTAAAGGTGTGGTGCTTTGGGTAACTGGCTGCCTGAGAGGCATGGTCAGAGATCTGAGAACAGGGCAATATTGCTATAATGAAGTCTAATGTTACGGTCACATATGAGTGACAGCAGGTGAGTGACCATCGCCTGCTGAGACAGTATTTGTTGAGTCTTTGCAGCGCCGACAATTTGTATTTTTCATGGCCAATATCATACAATATTAGCTGGTTAGATACAGCAGCAACCAGTGTCTCCTCCACACCTGCGTCTTTGCTTCTGGTTGAGGCTACAACTTTGCCGGTCAAAGTTGAATTCCATGGTATGTGAAAATGTGAACTATGCAAATGCTTTTCAAGCCCCTTCCCTCGCATTGAATGAATCAATTTCTGTAGCCACTTATCCTGTTAGGGGTCTCAGGGGGGCTGGAGCCTGTCCCAGCTGACACTGGGCTAGAGGCAGGGTACATCCTGGACAGGTCGCCAGACTATCACAGGGCTGACACATAGAGACAGGCTAACCTAACCTGCCTGTCTTTGGACTGTGGGAGGAAGCTGGAGTACCCAGAGAAAACTCACACTGACACGGGGGGAACATGCAAACTACTCACAGAAGGGCTCCCCCACCCTGGGTTCGAACCAGGAACCCTCTTGCTGTGAGAGGACGATGCTAACCACTGCACTGCCATGCTGCCAGAGAAAAATATTCGCCAATGAAAAAAGAGCACTCACATTGGCATCAACTGTTTCGTTCATGCTGTATAACCACTGGCTCATCTGCAGCTGTATGTGGCTTTGAGCTGATTACTGATGTCCATTTATATTTATGAAGGTGCACAGTCGTAACTTGACACATCTCACTATTGATAATAAGCTCATTCCACTGTTGACGGCTGCTGCAGCACCATCACCTCAGCCTCCTCTTCATGTGCTGTATTTTTTTCATATTGCTGAGTTAATTAAGATTTAATATTCATGTTTTTATCGAGGGAATTTTGTCAAGAGCTCACTACAAAAGCAGGTCCTCTTCGGCAACATCTAACTGTACGAACATTCGCTGTAAATGCTTGAATTCGTGACACTCTCTAGCTAAAGCTCAAGAAATTGGAGATGTTAAACGTTTCCACTACTCACAAGCACCACCAGGAATCCTCATACTGTACATGTTGACTTTGAGGTTTAAAGGCTGTTTCAGAGGTCAACAATGACGGAACAATGAAGCTGTAATAAGCCAGAATCATCCTTTACTGATAAAATATGGAAAATATATTGAAAACACCCACTCAGCTGCACTCCTGAAGAGACACACAATCTTACTTTCGGAGTGCAAAAACTACCACCGTGACAGATCTGGACATATTTGAAGGAGAATAAGTTTTGCGCCCTACCAGACTCCTGTCCTCCTCCTTCATCACATCTGCCTTCAAGTATTAGAAGACCATCAGCACTCTTTATTGCTCGTTTTATGTTGCGCTTAATGTTGCGTTCAGCACGGACCATTTGTGATCTTGATGTTGATAATCATGAGGGTTTAGTTGTGTACTAATGGGAATGAGGTTTATATTGACACAGAGCTCAGCGCTGGCCAACTTAGCTCTGACAGGTTTTTGTAGATCTCCCCGTGGGTACTTTGAGGATAATTGAAACTGCAGACAGTGGGCTCACAGAGCTGCTCCGGATAAATCATCCCATGCAATCCCACCTGGGCCTCAGCCAGCGTTATTTACATATTCAAATTAACCGCGGGATTAACTTGAGGTTTGCATCGTGAACTCACTAAAGTGGAGGCATTATGCATCTGTCTTGTGCATGTGCTTGAATTTTCTCCCCACTTATTAAAACATTTGCACTGGTGGCAACCTTTACTACCACAGAAGTACGTAGGGGAAGAAAAAGGCAGCCGTGTTTACTTTCTCCCCAAAAAAATCCTTTGGTTCTGCTTCTTAACCTTCCTGTCTGCTTTTCTTTTTCTCTCTCCGTCTTCCTTTAGTCATTCATCATCAGATTCATAATTTATTATACTGTCAGCGTGTCTGTGAGTAAATTGCTTGCATGCACACAACCAATCACACTATTTAGGCAAAACCCAAGAGAAGCATCTCATAAATACACAAGAAAAATCTGAATCTGCTAAACTTTGTATTTGTCAGTTTTCTTATTTTGAACAGCATCCTGTCTCCCATGTCCGTACTAATGCTGCAGGATGCTCTGGTGTATAATTCATCTCAGTTTCATTTGTCATGGTCGTGTGTGTTGTTGCTTTTGTGCTCGGCGCTCGCTGATGCTAGTCTTCCACTTCGGCACACATTTCAAGACTTTAGGAGTGAGACAGATTGGTGTTATCTGGGCTTGATTTAAGCTTGCAAGGTGATACAGGGTGCATACAGGCTAGGGCGCCACAGGCAGGTTTGGATGACAGTAAACAATGCCTTATCTATGGGTGGAAAGTGGCTGGCTACCCCCTTCTAACCTGCTCCAGTGTGCTACCCCGAGGGAGGACACACTTCCTTTTAAGTGTGTGACTTACAGCCTGAATACATGAAGAGCCTTGAAGTACCAGAGTGTGTGGGCTGTTTATGTTGAAGCAATTAAAGGATCTATTTTTGCTTAAAACATGCACACATGATGACTTTCAATGCACTTATCTTTATTAGAATTTTATTCTGGGATGGTTTCTCTTTTAATGCTTTTTTTAGGAGGAAGCGTGTTCAAATTGAAGTGGGATGTTCAAATATATTCGCTTTCTGGCAAAGAGTTAGATAAGAGGATCGATACCACTCTCATGCCTTTGATTTGTACCTGTGAGGCATGTGTTACCCAGATTTTAAAAAGTTTACTGCACACATATTCTTTTCTTTTGCTTTGTGTTACATGCACACTATGTATTTGAATAAAGCATAACTTTTGTAGGAATATCTCTCTTATTTTCAGACCCCTCTCAAAGCTGTATCTCTTCAAACCTCACATGAGGTCACACTGCAGGGGTAGTAAAACTGAAATAAGTTAGTGCTTCTCCCGCTGAGCTGGGACCACTCATAAAACGCTTTGAGGACCGTGGAAAATCCGAGCACACAGCCTTTGGATGGAAAGCAAACTCTGGCCACTAACTCGGCGTTTAACGAGGCTCTGCGGTCCCTTAAGTTTAAGCACTTTTTCTCCTGTGTCACCGTAAGCTCTGTGTGTAAAAGATTTACAACGCTGGTGGATGTCCGTGTATCTGCACAGTAGATGTTGAAATTTGTGGCTCAAAGGTAATGGATGCTTGCAGATTAGCTGCGTGGGAGCTGAGATTTTTGTAGGCTGACTTAAACAAGAGCTTGGTGAACTTTTCCAGCGCAGATATTCAGGCCGTGTTGTATAATGTGCTTCAGTAACCTTTTTGGTTATGCTCAACAGGAGGTGTCACAGCTGGCTGGTGGCCAGCAGCAGGTTGATACTGTAGACTTACATGGAATGCCTTATCATAGAAAGATGGATGGCATAACCCCTGCCCTCTATGTTAAACTAAAAAAAATCAAATGCCATCCATTCAGTCCATCCTTTTTCATCCGCTTATCAGAGGCAGCAGGCCAAGCAAAGCACCCAGACGTCCCTCTGCCCAGCAGCACTTTCCAGCTCCTCCTGGGGGACCCCAAGGCGTTTCCAGGTCAGATGAGATATGTAATCCCTCCAGCGTGTTCTGGGTCTGCCCCGGGGCCTCCTACCAGCAGGAGGCGCCCAGGAGGCATCCTGATCAGATGCCCGAACCACCTCAACTGACCCCTTTTGACACAAAGGACCAGCGGCACTACTCCAAGCTCCCTTTCGGACGTTCGAGCTCCTCACCCTATCTCTAAGGCTGAGCCCAGCCACCCCACAAAGGAAACTCATTTCGGCCGTTTGTATCCATGATCTCATTCTTTTGGTCCCTACCCGGAGCTCATGACCATAGGTGAGGTTTGGGACGTAGATGGACCAGCAAATCGAAAGCTTCACCTTCCAGCTCAGCTCCTTCTTCACCACGACGGTCTGGTGCAGCACTCTCATCACTGCAGACGTTGCACCGAACCCCCGATCTGTCTCACGCTCCATTCTACCCTCTATCGTGAATAAGACCCCAAGATACTTTAACTCCCTCGCTTGAGGAAGTAACTTCTCCCCAACCCAACCAATCCTAAAAATCAAAGTACATATCAGATTAATTTTTCCCAAAGATGGTTTCTGTCATTTTAGGTAGTTCTTATCACGCTGTTGTATGTTCAAGTGTTCATTTTTCTGATAAGTTTGGTTTTTAGTGAAGGTGTCATGGCTATTAGTTGGTGTCAACTGTGTGTGACAACTGTTGTGCTCGCAATCAATGGCACTTCTCAGGATTTATCGGAGATCAGAAACAGGATTCTGGAAAGATTGCTAGTGCACTGACTCTGGCTGCAGATGATGTCATTAGCACAAGATGGAAGCAGCCATATTCGTAATATTTTGGCCTCAGTTTTGTACAGTGGACAGAAGTGGAGACACATCGTCCATCTTTATGTACAGTCATTGGGTTTAACCTGCTTAACAGCAGCAGAAAGTTTGCTGATCCAGCAGGGAGTTGGGGCTATGTGGTCCCTTGGAGCTGGGGTAAGCACACACACATCTGCATTTGGGGAATAGTCAATATGAATGCCCTCTCTCTGAAATGACCTGTGATTGGCTTAAGTCCAAAGTCTCCCATCAGGGGCTAGATTTTCTATAGCCTGAAAACAGAGCCAAGAGGAGGTGCCGAAATCTAGTTTTCTTTCAGACCAACTGAATGCAATTGAATATGCTCAGAAGTTTATTATGGGATTTTTGCCCATTGATGCCAAAATGAAACTGCCTACCCCATCTTTAAAGCTGACAATATCCCTCAGTTTGTTTTTGCATCTAATTCTTCGCAATCCCTGAAAAACTCACTTCATGGACTCCTTTTTAAAAAATGAAAAGCTGAGCCTCTGGTTCCTGTAAATTTATACTGAATGTTTATACTGAACAAGCATTCCACATCACTGAGTAATACCTCCTGCATTTTAAGACCATTTGAGGATAGAGAAAAATATGCGGATGATTCAGACTTTGAGCAATGTCAGCAAGGAATAAATTTGTTCATTTGTTCAGCACCCTGCAAGTCGACAAACAAGTAAAAGTGTACTGACGTCTTCTGCCTCCCTAGGATTGAGAGAATGTCATCGTTTGAGTAATTATCTTGACACTGAGAATAATTGAATTTCTGCTGTCGAGTGTTGAAATGAATTTACACAGAAACGCAGCAAAGCTCTCCAACAAGATGTGAGCTTAAGTCCCTGATGGCGGAAAGGCAGAAATAAACTGTTGTTTCATGGAAAGCCTCTCCACCGCCACAGCATGTACCCTATCGGGGGCCCAGATAATTAATAATTTGCCTCACAAATCTCATTAGTGTATAATGAGGGAACAAGTGCTATTAGTGAGACATGACTGAGACGGTTATCTTCTAAGACGTATAATAAGCCCTGGGCAGACTGACAGGCACACCCCTGCTTTTCGGACAAACAAGAAAGGAAACCCCTCCTTCTGTGCTCATAATGTCCTCGGGGGTGATATTAACCCCACACCTTCAGGTTGTCCTGGGCTTTCTACTGTGATTGAACTAACATCCAATGGTTTCTTTCTGGGGTTTTTTTTTTTTTTTTGGAGACATCATCATTCATGATGTCAGAGACTGAATTATGAGTGGCACATTGTGCAGCAGCCTACAGTACACATAAATCCTCCTCCCTGGAAGGTTAGAGGAACATTTGGGAGAGTTGCCATAATTGTAACATTTTTCACTTTTCACATTTTTACTCCGGCTTTTTTGCCTATATATGTAAATGTTTCAGGCAAACGCCCTCCATGTGTCTGATAACATGAACCCCTGAAAGTTTTTCAATAGAGAAAACAAGTCGGGAGGAATTAAGTGAAATGTGGATATAACACCACTAAGAAACAAAATTAAACAAATTGTTTTTAATGCAAATCGACAATAGCAACTGTTTTTACATTGAATGTAATCAGATAATGTACAAAACATAATGATATTATTAAAACTTACCAGGTGCAGAGGTTGGCACATTTGTATACAACTACATAACCACATCTATGTAGTTAGCAAATTCCATAAATGGAAGTATGAAACTACTATACAACCTTCAGAGTCTCATTCCAAAGTCGTCCAAGTCCGGCTTTTGGGCAGTGAGTTGCAGCACAGAAACCAACAAAAAGAGGAGTCCTTTAACATCGGCATGATATGCAGCCGGTTGCCGGTATAGTTTAACAGCGCCCGGTGGCGTCGGCAGGTCACCCGAGAGAGCAGTGTTCGCATCCCGCAAGATTCTAAAGCCAAACCCTGTTCTTTATTCCTAAACCCAACCATGTGTCTTTGTTGTTGAAGGAAAAAAAACATCAATTTGCGGTGTTGTACCAACGTAAATTTCCTGTGAAAACAATAGTGTATCTAGAAAGAAGACAATGCATGTAACAGGCAGAACTTGACATGGTGTCCCAGAACGTCAACAGCCAACACACCCAGGGTACCTCGCACATTATATGTGGACGTGCGAAGTCCATGACCAAAATGTCAATATGTGACGAGGTCGGAGTGAGAATGTGTTGACCCTAACCTGATTTAGATTATAACTGGAAGACTTCTGACTGAACACAGTATTGATCAATACACCAATGCTTTTTGGGGTAACGTGTTACAAATGAGGTACTGTACTGGTCGCACCCATGCTTTGGCATTCCTTAGGCCTACGGACCAGAACATGACATGTGAAAACTATGTTAACTAACAAAGACCAGATACATGCAGACAGCCATGTGGATTTTAACTCCACAACATGCAAACACAACTTTACATTAAACTAAAATTTTGCCATAATAAGAGTTATGGCCAAAAACATGTTTTGTGAGGTCACAGTGACCTTGACCTTTAATCTTCAACTGCCAGATTCTCATCTTCATTCTTGAGTCCAAGTGGACGTTTGTGCCAAATTTGAGGAAACTCCCTCACGGCCTTGTTGAGACATCACATTCACAAGAATGAGAAGGATGCAAGACCACAGTTACATTGATCTTTGACCACCAGAATGTAATCAGTTCATCACTGAGTCCAAACAAACATTTGTTCCAAATTTAGAAAAAAATCCCCTACAATCTTCTTGAGATATTACGTTAACAGGAATGAGACGGATGGATGGACAGCCTGAAAACATAATGCCCCTGGCCACAGCTATCCCTGGTGCAAAGGCATAAAGAATACCTCTATCTTAATTTTTACTTACTTTGTGCTAAACCAGTTTTCCAGCTGCCGTCCCTGCAGAGTGGATGAATCCTGTTGATATTTCCCCGATATTTACAGTGCTATGCTGGCAACATGCCGACTTGATGAAGTCATGATAGCATTCAGGCAGCAGGGGGAAAAGGGTGTATTACAGCTGTAAAGCATTATGTTTAAAGCAACTCTCCCTACATTTTTTTGTAAATGCTCCTTCTCTCTCTTTCTTATTTCTGCAGATCTACAAATTACAACCACTGCAATGTCTTACAACTATAATTCCAATGCTTCACTACAAAATAAGATACTAAGATGAATGTGGCAGTAAATATCATCACACAAGTGGATCAGTGATCCGCTTCAGGGCATTACTTTGGCACTTATGTTCTCAATATCAAAGGATTTAAATCAAGAGGGCTTAGATTATTATCACGCACTGAACATTGTCTTCCAATAATACATCAAAGGGTTTGAAAATGCAAAGCTCATTTAAGATTATAATTTATGAGTGTTGCATTGTAATCCTGAAGGAGGAGTTATTTCATTAAGTAATCTCTACTCCTCGCTCCGCAGACTTCTGGGGGATGCTCATTTCCTGCAGCCGCAAACACCATCAAGTGCAATTTAAAAATCCAATAAAAAATCTTGATTGTTCTGGGCATTTGTGAATAAATTGACTTGGCCTTTTAAAATGTGGAATACTGCTATGAGTGAATCATGTTGAAACCACAGCACAGATGACACGATGGTCTCTGAAATTACTCAGTTAGTACCTCTGGGGATGATGTGCTAATCATAAACTAATGAGTATAAAAACAGCTTTTTTTCCTCCTGCAAAATGAAGAGTTCCAGTCTTATATTCCTCTTCACCCATCCTCTCATGTGCTGCTCCGCCCTGCTGCATAATTGTTTTTATTTTCAGTGCCTGAATGCAGCCACTACTGCTAAATCCCATCACGACACAAAAGTCCTATCTCTCATGAGCAGTAAGAGACGATGCTGCAGATTAGTCCCAGAGGGACAGAAGAGATATTGATGGCTTGATTCATTTTCTTTGAGGTGGCGGCGGTGAACACAGCAGGGGTTCCCTTCTCTCACATTATGCTCGAAATACTATAGCTTGTACCAACATACATGTGATATGCATCCTCACATTCATACACAGCGTGAAACTGTATTGAACACACACACATTTAGATTCAGGGTCTTATGGCACATTTCTTCCTTCCTCCAAACAAACACAGAAACAAGCAAAAACAACTAAAAGACACCAACATTTTATGGTCATATCCTCTTCACATTAGTAGGGCTGTGTTACTGAAATTCTGTCCACAGCACATTACATGCGTAACCGTGCATGAAAAGTATGTGTATAACACACTTATTATCAAGCAAAGTCCCTAACATTGTCCTATTGTGGTTTGATGATACATCATGTTAAAAATAACTAGAACATTGAAAAAAAAATGGATTTCATCCCATTCCCATGATCCAACCCCACATGTAACCATGAAATATAATGATTGGAAACCTTAAGGGGATTTTTTTATGACCCTTTCTAAGACATAAAATAGATGTCACAGAGTGACCAGGAGAGAATTGTTGTGTGTGGGATTTCATTGTATTTTCAGTTTGCAGTGTGTGTTTTCTCTTTTTGACTCAATTGAAATCCACCAGAGCAAGAGGCCGTTTACATGTACACGGTGATTTTGATAAACGGAGACATCTTCCTTCGTTTGTACCCTTCGTTTACACGCAAACAGAGATTTCTCCTCTGAAAACAAGTCTTTCTAAAAACTTCGGCCAGAGTGGAGATTTTGGAAAACTCCAGTTGCGCGTTTGCATGTAAACTGAGATAAACAGAGATAAACGGCAGCCCACGTCACAGTATGTGCCAGAACTTGCGCCTGTGTAAAAAGTACGACCTATGTTGCTATGGTGACAATGGATACATGGAAGGCTTGAGCTTCTCGTTACACTGCCACCTACAGGTTTGGCATGCTCTTGTGTATACACGGGTAAGTGTAAACGAAAATCTTTTTGAAAACGGAGACGGTGAAATGTCCGTTTATGAAAATAGCCGGCAACGTGTAAACGGTGTCCAAATCATGCCTCCTGGGCCTAGAGGACCTCCCCCTACAATTTAGTGCACCTGCAGATAATCACCAATCAGGAGAGGCTGTTTAAAATCACCTGCACCAAGACTGCGCGAGAGCCCGGCAGAGCAGAGGAACTGCAGGAGGAAGTGGACGCTACACGGTGTGTTCGACGGAGGCAAGGCTGTTGGCTGGGTGGAGGATCCAGCATAAGCAGGAGAGGCGAGTAAAATATCACATAAACTATTGAATGCTTTGTGCTGTGGAACTTGTGGCACTTCACCTTTTCCTCTCCCTGAGGTGGACACCAAGCTGACTTGCCAGCTGAGCAGACTGAATCGGCATGCTGTGTACCGCCGGCCGCAGTGGAGGAGCCGGACAGCGCACAAGGCCAGGGCCATAACCACGCCATCCATACTCCTTAGCCACCGCAGCCAACCGCCACCCCAGCCTTCTTACCCTCCTGGACTTCACCCCTGGACCCAAGACTGCTAAGCAGGTTTCTTTATTGAGTTGGCCAACAACAAAAAGAAAAGGAACTTTATTGTGGTCCCCCCCCCCCCCATCTCCATCTGAACTGTTTTAAAGAACATATGTTGCTGTAGTAATTAAACTATTTTTTTAAAACTGAACTTGGACTCACTCGTGTCTGTTGTGTTTGTTGCCAGAGACAAAAAGAAACCTGTGACATAGACATTACATATGTTATTTCTCATCTCAATTCATAATGTGGTATGTCATGTCCCAAGGTGTCCACTCAGTTCTCTTACCCCCTTTTACAAAAACTGGGGCATTACACATAAGCAACAGGAAGTAGCGTCATTTGTTTCTCCTGAAGGCTACGGCAAGACCAAAACTAAGTTCTCTAGCTCTATTTTCTTTGTTTTCCATCTTATTTTAAGTGTGACTTGACAATGTCAATCTCAACATACAGTCGTCGGTGAAGATTCTCAGTCATCCAGGTCATGGTAATCATAAGTGCTATATCATAGGCAGCTGGACTTGCTTGTGTTTCTTGAAGACGTTTTGCCTCTCATCCAAGAAGCTTCTTCAGTTCTAAATGACTGGTGCAAAGTTGCAGGCTAAAAACGGAAAAGTCTGTCCTTTGCGTTTTAAAAAACTTCTGCGTTTATATGACGCAATATTGAAATGATCCCCGTTCACACGGAGCCGCAAAATCTACTGGAAACGCTGTAGTATGCACACCGAGCCAATGGGTGGCAGTTTAAATTTGCAAAGCAACACCACGACATGATGCCATGCGCCTGTGCTGAAGCGCCTTCCTCTACAACGTGATGATTACAAACCAAAACAAAGAAGACACAATGGCGAAAGCTTGCACAGATAACTTTGTCTGGATGGACGATGAGGTGGAGTTGCTACGGTAACAGATCTACACTTCGTGTAAACGATCGGCCAAAACGCAACTAAAGTTTAGTGTTTTCAGTTGAAATCGTTGTCGTATAAACGGGGCCTTAGTTTCAGAGTCATTAAGGTCACATGGGACCAGGGGTGAATGGGTGTGAAGTCATCTGGAGAGGGATCCAAAGACTGCATTGTAGGTGGGGGACAAGTAGTGTCGTAAGCCACCCCCTCTGTTTGACGATGGTCGTTCCAGCTTGACGTAGGTGGCTTCTTTTACTCCTCTTTCCAACCATCCTCCCTGGCCAAGATGTGCACATTGCTGTCCTCAAAGGAGTGTCCCTTCTCAACATACAGTCCTGTCCCTTAAATTATTTCTTAGATGTTATGTTTTAATTTTTAAATAAACACAAGAAGTTTGTGCTCCAGAGAAAGGATCAGCACTGAGTGAAAAACCCCCTAAGCCCTATGATAAGCTAATATGGCAAGGCTTAACTATACAGACCATTGAGCAGTGATAACTAACATGTCTTTGGGGTCATCGGGTGGGAACCTCCTTTCACCAGTGTTTCATCTAGTTGCTCCCACGACACCTCCAGGAGGCTAGACGGTGATCTGTCTAGTTTTGGCAAACCACAGTTAGGTGCCCAGTGTTCTGATGCTAGTAGCACTGATGTCATGGCTACTTTTCATGTGCTAATGCTGTGCTAAAAACTCAGTCCTTTTACTTTCAGTCCTGTTATTCATATGAACCCTCTCCTGTTTAGAAATAGTAAACATGTTATGAGATACAGTGCTGACAGAAAGGATAAAAAATGAAGTTTAATTTTGAAAAGTTCCAAAAAGCAAATGGCACCGATTCGGCTGAATGGCCCAGTAGTCAGCAATTCTCTAATGTCACTTTCGTTCAGTCTGATTTATTTCAACAACTATTGGATGGATTGCCATGAAATTTGGTACAGACATTCATGGTCCCCAGAGGATGAAGCCAGCTTAATTTTCTTATAACCCCAGGAGTAGACATTTGTAGTTTGGAGTAAACTTTTGGATGGATTGCCATGAAATTTTACACTAGTGACCAGTAGCAAAAACAATTGGAGGCTATAATTACTGTCTTTAAGAGATTGTGACGCAAAGGTAGTTGTATCTTGTGACACTAGACAGCCCAAAGCATCCATTGGTACCAGTCATGTTGGCTAGATAAAGCTCAACATTTAAGCTACATTTTGGCAAAAGAATAACTGGCATGGCCATTTTCAAAGGCTCCTTTGAACTCTCACCTCAACTTATCTGAGCAAAAATGGTTCTTTGGGTACCCCTGAGTCTTTGCTAAACTTGAGAAGGCTTGTTTCTTAACTTGTATCTTATCTTAACTCTTATACTGACACAGTTTTCAACTAGCCTTTGTATCTCAACAGTCTGAGCAAGTTCCTTAAATCCAGTTATGGGTTTTGGTGTTGATGTGTCACCCCAAATTTTCAGTGGCCTCATCTGTCTGCCCCTTTTGAAAAATTCCTGGGGGTACCACTGGTGTAATAACACAGTGGAACATTAATGTGACAGCTCTCAAGCTATGGACAATGATGTAAACGAGCTGCTTGAAGATATTTTTTTGTTTTGTTAGTTCTGACATCTCTTAAACATACGTTAAAATGTCAGTAATGTTGTTTAACTTCTGTTAATTCATGTGCACACATTTTTAAGTGAGCATGACGAAGGCAATCTGTGAACAAAGGAGCGGTTATTTATACTGTCCTCCTGAGACTCGCTGGCTTCTGTATGAAGGCCTGCTGGTTAAACACAAAAATCTGTGGCCGTATTGTGACAATCTTCGGTCTCTCAGCACTCCAGGCATGTTTACTCATGGACCGTGACTGTGAGCCAGGTTGGATGTGGGCAAGAGCTGCAGTGCACTGTCACCAAGTCAAAGACCAGATGAGCTTCTATTACACCTGGTTGAATGAAATGGACGGCAGAGAAAAAAATTTCATGGTGAAGCATGTCCTTTCTACCACTGTCTTTGCGCTTACTGCAGTGAGGCTTGGTTGTAATGAATTTCTGGCCATGACAGCTGAAAACAGTCCAAGCCTTGGGTGAAGGAGTGATTCACTCCACAGTCAGTACATTTGAGTTGGAATGAATGGACATGAATGTGCCCAGACGTCAAAAGGGAAAGAAACATGACCATCCACAACAACAGTGATCCGAGCAGTCACAAGCTGGAGACGTGACGGTTTCAAGTAACCTTGAAACATCTTTGACGCACAGATCAAGATCTGGAACACTGTAATCCCTCATTTGAACAGTAAAACCACGCAAAGGACCACACTGTCAGCCGGATTTTTGAGCGCACATGACACATTCTTGGAGTCGTCCAGTGTCCTGTGAGATCGTTTCTGTCGGGGAACATTCTCGAATGCCTGAAATAGCCAGCCGCTGACATTTTCCTGAAGTTTCCCAGGCCGATGTGCTCCCAAGATGGATGCTGTTCAAAGCAATTTACAGCTTCTTCCTGTAACTTCCTGCCTTTTTGTTCCAGTGAATCAACTGAAGAAAAGCCCACAACCAGATGATTTATGATAAATATGGAGATTTCGCCCTCATTGTATCTTCATTATTGCATCTCTCCTCCAACTCTGCCTTCATATGCAATACAGTTTGCATACAATTTCAGACTTTGCACTGAATATTTTCCGAGTTTCCTTTAGTTGAATTTGGTGTGATGCTGTTGGCAGGGGACAATATTTATCACACGAATAATGAAACTGCTCCATATACGTCTAACTTCATCATATTGCTATTATTATTATTATCTCATAGACTCAGAAGGCCTGTGAATATGCAGTAGCAGGGTACGCCTTCCTCTCTTGGCTGTAGCATTAGGATTCAGCAGAGCCTGAAATTGCATATTATACAGTAGCTGCCTATAGAAAGGCTGTAAAATTTTCAGATAAAGAGAAAAACTCGGCCTTGTTGGTGTGATAACAATCCTATTTGTCGTAGGGCGTGAGCAGCCATCCCTCTCTGAGACCAACTGTTTTGAATGATTCTGTCTTGTCTCACACATCTGGTGCTGGCATGAGATTTGAGCTGAACCTTTTAGATAAAAAAGGGCTGTGTGGCACTGCCAAGTCCAAGGGGTAACAGAAATGGAGTAGGACTTCCTTTGTTTTCCCCGCACACTCATTATACAAAATCTATCAACCCTGAAACACTGACAAGAATAGTGTTGGCGAGGAGAGCGCTGCTGAATCATTGGAGAATATTGTAAAAATGCTTGAAAACAAAGTTTGTGCCTGTGTGCTCGAAAAAACCATCCAAGAGTCCATAATCTCATTTAATCGTTTAAAAACCACAGAATGAAAATAACTTCATATCATCAAATAAGTGGTGCAAATTGTTCATTTTTATCTCAGTTCTTTCATCTTTTTTTCCTCTTCCATGAACACATGTTGCAGCTTGTTTCTTTGATTGCTATTTACTCAGGAAATAAAGAGCAACACCAAAGCATCTTTTATGTTGGTACTCTTGTGCTAAATAGGTTTTTGAAAAAGACACCAATCGATTTAGCTTTTACAAAATGCAAGGTTTTTTTTTAATCAGCTTTGTTAGTCCGAGCTGAGAGGGAGAAGGAGACGAACACAGGCCAAAATGAATGGCAGGAACATAACGAAAAATAGCTGTCAGAGTATTTCACAGTGCAAAAATCTATCATATACACAGTGTCTGCTTGTATTTACATTGGCATGGACATACAAAATATACAGAATCTGTCTTCCCCGAACCCAAAAGATTAATAGTGTGTCTTACAGTGAGTACCACATCCAAGACAAACAAAAAGAAGAAGAGGAAGATGAATTTTATAATAAAATAAATAGAATACTTCTACCTTCATTCTCTCATAGTGATTGTCACTTTCTGTTCCTTCTTCATACCTGGCTACAGGGTCTGAAATTAGCACCTGCCAAATGCAGGTATTTGGTGGCAAAAAAATAAAATGGTATCTTTTTAGTAAGATTAGAAAATGATTAGAGCTACACATGTACAGTAAAAGCTGTTTGCAACTGCAATATAAAAGCATCGCTAGCGGCTATCAAACCTCACTTCTCTATCACCTTCACTGGCCACCTCATGTAACAGTTTAATTTAAAAACCCAGCTCATAGTGTAGCGAGTGCATGGTCAAGCCAGAAAGACACAGGGACAGTGCTCAGAGCAGACATGTGTTGGGGATTGTTTTCTTTGTAGTCCAAGGCTCAGTTATCACTGTTGGAATTGAAATGTATTGATAGTATAGTTTTGCACATTCATATATGCACGTGCACAGTACCCTCCCACCCCCCCAGAAAAACACGGCTCCACCAAAGTCAACAGTATGATTTAAACACTGGAATTTACCTTGTGCATTATGTTTTTCTTTTTCTCTTTGTGTGTGCGTAAATATGTTTAATATTTAATGACATTACTCTTTACAAACAATCTGTAAATTATCTAAATAGGTGTGTTTCTATCAGTCTATTTCTGTGTGCATTTTTGATTTGAGTATTAAAACACCTGAGTGGAAACAACAAAAATTCTAAAAAAATTTTTTGAAATATCGCAAAAAAGTTTGTACGCTTTGGGGAAGTGGAAAAGTTGGTGCAATGATATGCGAACAGATTTAGTGAGTAAATGTTGATCTACTTGTTGCCCGTTCTTCTTCTGCAGTGGCACCTGACTGGAGAATTAGCGCCACCTACTGCTTGTCCCATTGAACCGACTCCCGATCTTCGCATATACGTAATGGATGGAAAAGTGCATACATTTGCATTTACGTTAGATTTGAATGAAAAAGTAACGGATATCATTTTTTCTTTCATTTAGCGGCAGATAAAAAAAAAAAAAAAAACTTGCCTGCCTCAGTGCAAAAAAGCTAATTTCAGACCCTGCCTGAAAAGCAACAAAAACGTCTTTGAAATATGGCATTTCAATAGGTCCAGATGTTGGTTTTATTCAAGGGGGAATTTAGGGGATGGCCAAGCGAAGCTTCAAATGAAGACATTAGCTTGCAGTAATTCCCATATTAACCCCTTAATATATCTGAAGGAGATCTTTTTTGTGGTCCTGTGTGTCTTAATTAATTATTTATATTTGGTAATATATTAATGGTAGTGAATAAGCCAATTATTACAATGTGAACATGTGTTGTCCAACATACTATAAAGATAAACTTCAGAGCTGTATTCTCTGTGACTACATGTGCAAATGTTGCTTGACTCTATAGGTCCATGGAAAAATACATTTCAAACTGCACCTCACTATAACCTTCTAATATCTCATATGGCTCACACAAATTCCAGTTGACAAGGATAACGACTAAAAAGCTTCTCATATCTGATGACCGTTCAACAGATAATAACACAGTAGTAGCCATGTAGACATTAAATGTAATGAGTCTGTGAGTAGAACGAAACATGACATCTCAGACAGCCAAATTAGGTTTTAAATTATTCTAAAAGTCTGGTGATATTTATTTATTTGGCAGCAAATCCTATGAAAAGACCAAAACCATCAATGAACTATTGTCTGCGTATCTATGGGCCGGATATAGCTGCTTTCTCTGCACCATAGAGCTGAATTGTTCCTGCAAAACATTTTAAACAAATCAGTGGCTTGCACTTCATTACCATGAACATAGGCACTGTAGTTTATTTTGAGTCAGTCCTACATGCACTGCCCTGCTGCTGTACATTCGTACTAGAGCACCAAATGTGTATTAATCCACAAGTAAAAATAGTCCCTAATAAATACATTATTACTCCTATGTGGGTAACATTTGCTACAAACTACAGTGCCCAGCTGTTTTTGAAAATAATTTTATTTTTTTTAAAAATAAAACACTGATTTATTATTATCACTATTATTATTCTAGATGAGCCTGACGTTGAGTGTGACAGTCAGGATAGGGGAGTTGGAAAGTATTGAGAGATGGACTTTTCATGGAGTTTGTTAACAAAAACAAAAACATAGAGCCTTATTCTTAAAGATGCCACTTCTCTGAAGTTTTTACAAAGATTTTCGCTGACCGTTTTTCACATAAACGGGGAGTTTAACAAACTAATCACAGCAGTCAGAGCCTGCCAGAGGCTTTATTGGCTTTATGCTATAGGATGATAAATGTTTTTCACTGGCTGAATATAAATGTCTGCTATAAGTTATGCAGTTTAGAAGCTTATTGGGCTTCTGAGTAACTTTCATAGATCATTCATTAATCCAGCCTTCAACAAAAATGGTGATTTTTTTTAAAAAATGTTGGCTGTTAATACAAAAAAAAAATTTTGTGTCACACTTAAGGCCTAGACACACCAAACCGTCATTGAAGAACTAGTCACGATGAAGGCCGACTATTAGAGCTCAAGTTGCCTGTGTTTTTCGACCACAAAGTTGCACTTGAACACACTGCAAAAGTAAATGCTGTGCGCTAGCAAACAATGGCACAAACAAATTCATAGCTTTCTGCTAAAGAGTGGCTTAAAAAAATAATCTTACCTAACATACCCGCCTTCTTGACTTTGCTTGCAATCATCACATCCGTTATTTTTCATGGGCACTGAGCTGAACGGCAAATCTGAGTGATTTCACCTACCGACGGGCACTGCCAAATCTGACATTGATTCAACATGCTGAAAACAGTATTAGTAATAAATGTGTGAGACACTCAGCAAAAACTAGGTGGACAGATGCCCAGGGCAGCCTGACAGCTGGATGTCGGCTTGGTGTTTCAGGGCCCTTAAATGCACTATGGCCCTCCAGACTCTTAAATTGCATCCTGCAGTACATGACACAGTTATGACAAAGCAAGAATAAAATGACAATAGAGCGATCGGAACATATTTAGGACAAAGACTAGATTATTCATGTTTGCTGTCTGTGCAAGAACTTGCCTTTAAGATCTTCAGGGAGCATTTCTTGCCCTGGATGCTTACTCATATGAAATGCAACAAAATTCACAAATAAATATGCATTGAGGACAGAAAAGCACTTAAAAGAAAAGATAGATGAAAGGCATCGTGAGCATGACAAAGGACAACTGTGAGTAAAATCAGACGCTGCTTGTTCATCAGAATCATCAGCACGACTGATCGCATACTCGAGTCATACGCAGTGAAACGACTCTTGTGGCTGTTCAACCTCAAAATAAAGTTCTTTTATTTATACATATATACTTTGTGCATTTAGCTTCTTTTTGCCTTTTAGCCCTGTGATGTTCAGCATCAGCACAGATACAGCAACTGCGAAAAACAACAAAGCAGTTGGGAGTGCAGCATCACAGGACACACACTTAGCACGTACGTAGGAATAGGCAAGAATAAAATATCAATAGAAAAAAAATAAAGTCCTTTTGAAACATGTGAACACTTCTTCTCAAATGAAACATGGTGAACATATATTATGTACATAATTCCAGAGCTTCAAACACAGAGGGTCTTTTGAAATTTGACCTTTATCATGGCACATACGATCAGGTTTGTGGAGTTTGTTGGCGCGCGCGCGTGTGTGTGTGTGTGTTTAGCTTCAGGGTACCAACGTCTGTGCTCAGCTGGACATGGTACGCCCCTTCATAGCTGTTACCAACATACAGTACCCTTTGGTATAGTGAGGTTAGGAGGGGTTGGTTCTTCCACTTCATCTCAAAATCATCATCCTGACACCATCAACAAACATGATTCACCTCCACCTCATCTCAATCAGAACCAACATCATCATCACTGTCACATTCAGCGCCATCATCTCGTACAGTAAACACCGCCACCCTCTTTGCCGTCACAGTCATGTCTGTCTCCACGCCAGCACAAGCCTCCGTCACTGTGAGCGTGCTCACAGTTTTAGCAGCTTTAGGAAGTGACTCATGTCAAAAGCAGCTCTTGTCTCATGCCACAAATTCTTGACATCACAAGTTCGCGACAGCAATGTAAAGTAAAATGAAGTGTCAGCCTCGTAGCTAATCCATCTCCGTCCCAATGAGCTCTTTATTCCTGGACCTGCCTCTTCGTCCTGGGCTGAACAAACCGGCATCAGCCTCTGAGATTAAATCACTGAGATCTGGCAGGCAAATCGGATTTTCCTTTCCTACTGTACATCTTCATTTCCCAGTTGCTCCTCTTCGGCTGTTCTCACCGCTACGCTCTTTATCCTCGGTGTGGCTCAGCGGCTCAAGCGTACGTCTCTCCTGATTTTAGTGCCACCAGTTCAGAGTCCTCAGTGTGGCGTCCGTTCAAGTGTTCACTGTTACAGTCATGGTGGTACATGAAGGCGGGCACCTCAGTGATGGAGGTGGCTGTGTAGGATGTGGAGCGCATTGAGCAGTGGTCCTTTCGTCTCTGACCCCACTGGGTTTTATACTGCATCCACTGTCTCTTTAGAGCTGCCTGCACCTGGATGACACACAAACACAGATGGTTTATTATCATATTCAGCATTACTGACAACTTTTTGTCTTTGCATACATAAGACCACATCTCAGTGCACATGCTGTCAGTTTGAGCACTGTTTTGTGTTTTTAGTTGTCAAAGTTTAAATTCACAAATATTTCTCCTAAATGTTTTTATGTTTAGCCTTTCTGTTCAACTTTGACCCGGAAATGATCCACCAAACATCCAGAATTCAACCTAGTCTCCTGGAAATTCTGTTTGTATATCACTAAATTGTTTTCATAATTACGTGCAGGTCCATGACACCAGAATCCTGTCTTTGTGTCCAGATCACTGTCTGTGGCGACGAAAGCACTTTGGTTACAGTTAAGGAAAATTGTGATTTCTCTCTCCAGACATGCTTTGGAGTATAGCCCTATTTGGACGGGATTAATTTGACATGGAGACGTGGGGTAAAGTAATTATTACCAGGGAATTAAGTCCCATCCGAACGCGCCATGTCTGTAATCATTAAGGATCATGTCAGTAAAAATTCCGGCGACTTTTACCTTCTGTGAAACGGTCCGGAGAAAATACCTCGGGTAATATTAATCCCGTGCGAACGCGATCCTCTGTAAAAATGTATGTAAATATTTCATCATGTCCTGTTTACAACCATTTTTCCGTGTTTACAACTAGTTTTCCACATTTTTTCGATGATGGAGGCGTTGAAGAAACATTTGGTGTTGTTGGCAGTCGTGATAGTGAACATTCTTCTAATGATTGCATAGCCCTACGTGGGAGACCAATCAAAAAGGTCGAGAAGAAAGCACTTTTCAGAGCCACGAGACTTCTGGTTGTGTTAGGTAGGCCTAATATAAATCCATATTGCTAATCGTTGTGTACACACAATCCTGCTCATGGGCAATATTTCATATTGGGCTAATCATTAATTATTATTATCCTTCAGCTAATGCTTTATGCCCTGCTCCACCAACATCCTCCACCACAACACCGCAATGTAGCACGCACATGCCGACAGGAAGGTGATGCCAGGGCGCAAACCGAGTTACCACTCCCATCTCTGGTAGAATTACGGAGATTTCTTGTCCCGTGCGAATCGGACATTTATATTACAGACATCCTGTGGTAAACTGACATTAGTCCACATCCCTATGTAAAACTAATCCCGTCCAAATAGTACTTAGGTAATACTAATATTTTGTTTAACATGGTTTTCCCACATAAATATGACTCTGAAATGGGGCTTAAATCAGATCTACTCTTTCCCTGTTCCTCCGTCAATGTGTGTTCCCATGTTAGACAAAGATTGGCTTTAGTATTAGTGATGTAGCTTATCTAGCTTGTCCTGGGTACATTTGAATCTGAGATTTTTAGTGCAGACATGCTCCTTTAGCAGAAGAATGTGAAAACGCATCTCTAGTGAGAAACTTTGCACAGATACAAGTCAGTATAATTAAGGTCATTTATTTTAGGGGAAATGAAAACAGAAGAAAAATAAATTGTCGAGTGGAGTGGGACTTAGAAATTATTAAAAAGGTGATAATGAGAAAATGCTGCTGCAGTCACTGCGAGTGGATGTTGCATGACAAGACTGTCTACTTTGGCAGAAAACAAACGAAATATGTTGTAACTGAACATTTTGCTCATTCAGTCAGTATCAATATTTTTGCGTTCTGCCTGGTGTGTTCATTAGCAACCGTTTCTTATTGTGTTAACTGAAAACATAATTTGCCGTTTCAGATTAGCTGCATATTAACGTAACTTCGAGGAGGCACGGCTGTCCAATTTACACGCAAATGAAAACATGGCAACAGTGCAATGTGAGTAATGTAAACACCATCTTGTGACAATATTAATGCACTCAACAGCGATCTTAATTGCTGCAGCATGTGTGGATCACTTACATTTCAGTCGCGTTAACATATGCCACCTCAGCCAATGCAAACACCAAAGTCACATTTCTTGGAATGTGGCCAAGTTGTGCATGTGGCCATGTTGTTTTCTGCCAAGTTATAAAAGGGAGGATAGATGCAAAATCTATACTGAGCTGTGTGTTAAAGATTTAATTACATATTAATTCTCATCTGTCATCAACAGCTGCTCATAGTGTGACGAGCAACCTTCCCCTCAGCCATTCAAAGGTATCAAGAAAAATATTCATATCAGCAGTATTCAAATGGATGCATGATTTTTAAAACAGAAAATCAGAGTGCGTGTCTTAAATGTGGGACAAAAACTTCACTAGTCTACTTTTTAATTCCCCTGTAAGATCCTTACCCTTTCAGAAGTTTAAAAAACTTCAGAACAACAACAACATACTCAAACTTTTCACCCCCCAGAAGCTCAAATGCCTGAGAGAACTCAGTGTTCCAAATTTTACACCCCCTCCCTCTGTTCACCTACACTGCCAATACAGTTGAACAAAAGGAAAGCAACTCCTCGTGGCGACCTGCTGAGCATTCAGTAACTAACGAAATGCCACAATATTCTAATTTATTGCACCTTTCCCCTCTTTAAAATCAACTTGACATGTTCCGTTGTTATTAGACAGAATTTAGCAATAAGCAGCATCTTTTTAGTGATGACATTCTCTTAACCTGCAGCTGTGTTTGGTAATATGCACCACGAAAGCACACTTTAAAACTTAGAAGGTAAATGCCATGTCGTGACTCCTGCGTTTGTACCAAATCTTCCTGTTCCTGTCTCATAGAGGGACCCTGTGTCAAAAAAAGCACAACCTGTATTTTATTATTTTTGTCTTATTTTCTGTGCTAAGGATGTTTATGCATGAACCCCCGCAGCGCTCAGATGAGGTCGGGGCTTTATATAAAAAGGTAGCGACAGGGTGCCAGACTGTAAGCAGTAAGGATCCAAGAGGGCACAGTGCTGACAAACACAAATGTAGCGAGGTGAAACGCCAAACGAGAGTGAATCTAGGGTTTTCTTTTACTTTTACTTTCGCTGGCGAGGATGTTTACAACTCACAATCCAAATAAATTATCACAATACAGCAAATTTGAGACAAGGTAGTGTTGTAGTGTAGGAATACTGGTTGGTTTCTGGGCAAAATGTGCCGGGGGAATGTGTCTCTGTGTATGTGCGTGTTAGGGCAGTGGTTTGGGCTTCTCAGTTAGGGCCTCTGGCATATTATGTCCTAAGAACTGAATCCAGCCCTGGCTAAAAGCTGTATATTGTTGATAAATGAATGTGAGGCTTCAGGATTAGTGTCTTATTTGTTTTGTTTGTCAATTAAATGTTTTAAAATGGTGAAAAATTCCGTCCAAACTTGGCCCGCGCTTACAGCCCACATGTAGAATGTCTTGCTTGATGTCACAAATACAGCATGAAAGCTGTTTGTCTCACTGACCTGACATCACAATAGGACCATTGAAGAAACAAAGCAGGCCTGTGCAGTTTGGCCTTGAAATCAAAGAAGAGAATTGAAACCGGCCCCAGAAACCCGTGTCCTGATTAAGGGAGCTGAACTGGTCATTATGCATATGCACACAAACCCTCTCGTTCCCTTGTGACGGTTTGTGCGCTAGGTGACCCAGCATCACCCTGGAAGTGGGCCGGTCCTTCATACACACGCTCTAAAGACGTTGTTTATACTCCATACATTGTTTACGTCGCTGTTGCTTTGTGGCTGCTCATGTATGAGCTAATACCTGACCTATTTTCCAGGCTGAACCCCACAGTAGATTGCTCTGTTCCAGACACCCCATGCTGAATATTTAAATCTGTTGCTCTGTCACTTTATACATCTCTGCCCTGTTTTCTTATTATGCAAAAAAACCCTCCCAACAACCTCATTGTCTTTATGGAAGACAGAGAATTTCACTTGTTATTTTTACCCTCGCATATTAGCTTAAACACACAGAGATGTCTGTCTGATCTGTCTGTGGTATTCTCTCCACCATGGAGACCTGCTAAGAATGCCTAATTCAACCTTACAACGCATATTGTTGGTGCTTTGCTCTGCGGAGACCTTGAGCCTGAAAGCTTCTGTCACACAATAAGTCTGTGGAGCACAAAGGTCTCTGCAACACCATTAACTCCAGATCTGGGCTGTGATGGGAATCTTGCTTATTGGTTTGTGTTTGAACCAAGCCGAGGATGCTCGTAGTCAGACAGCTGCAGACAGACATAAAAAGGCTGACAGGAGGACTTGAAAGGAGAATCAATTTCCAGCTGGGCCTGGAAACCACAGTCATTTATAAACTGTCTCACTCTTCACCTGACATGACCCACCGGCTTTTACTGCCGCAGCACTACACTGGTCTCAGAAGAGACAAGCAGCACAATGCTTTATAACCTGTTACAACTGGACTAATGACAGACGTAGCATCTCTGTGAAGTTACAACTATCTTACTCAAGTGTTCAGTGCCAGAGTCTGTGTTTGGGTGACTTTGTGATATGCTATCAGGAGTAAGATGCCAGAGATCTGACCTGGAAAACAGAATATGAAATGTTTTGCCTGATGGAATCTGATGTCTTCTACTTAATGTCATAAGCAATGAGCAGTTTTATTGCTCCTTGGCTGAGCAGCTCTCAGACTAACATGTGCAGGTTGACCTTTATAAAAAAGCAATTGCGCTATCAGAACTATAGCGTTATTTTGTCACACATGGCTCCAAAAATTCAACTCTTCCTGGATACAATGTTCTTAAAAGTATACTATACAGGATATAAACAACTTTAAACTTGGCTACTCCTCCCTACACTGCCTGTATGTGCACTGCAAGCTACTATTATATATTGCATTTTTTGCAATGGAAAAGCCAATACTTTAGTTGGCGAGCTAAGCTAGATGCCAGTGTTCTGACAAATAGAACAACCTACTCAGGATGAGCTACCTGACTGATTGATTGGAACGGACTACTTCCTCTATGTGGTTAAAAGTATGGGCATGTCCTCTGGAATATTACTGTTTGCCTCTGAAACACACTACAAACACGCACATTGTGTTAGTAGGTCATTCTTTATTTGTCAGAACACATCAGCACCTACCTGTCCAACAGATAACAAGCTAACTCCATGTTGCTCTTTATGGTGTTTCGCTAGCCTGGCTCTGTCCCAAGTTAACAAAGCATAACTACCAGCTAAAGTTCATTGATTAAAGAAACAAGATATACCTTGGAAATTAGTGAGCTTTTGAGGTGCTGGTAAATCTCTACCTTTACGCCCAGCTCAGACCAATGGTTGCCAGTGAGACAAAATGGTTTTAGAATGTTGCAGAGAAAAGTTGCAGCGGTGTGAACTGGCAGGTCTGAGCTCGACTCAAGCCAGCTGATGATGTCACCAGCAACTCAGCTCGTCACATTGCCGACGGCTGGTTTTAGAACGTAAAGCACGTCACCTGTTTTTGCAGCCAATGATTAATTGGCACTTATTTATATTATTGTGGTGTATTTATTATGAATACAGTCCATCTGATGCTTGTTTTGTTTCTGTTTTCGCTGTTTCATCACTACAACAAATGCAACTGTAGCCACTATCTCACTATCACTATCCTCATTCATATTTTAAGAAGCTACACATTATATCAGTGACAAAATAAGCCTGAAAAGCTGGAAAGTAAAGAGAGTTGTTGCATAGAGATGATACACCGTCTCATTCAGTTGCATTGGTGTCAGCGTTGCCTGGTGGGAAATGCAGGATTCTCGTACCAGAGACTCAAAATTATCGTATTTTGAGGGAAATTATCGTACATCCGTCATAACCAAAATGACAATCTTACTGATGCGCTATAGGCAAATATAGTCACTCTAGTGTTTACTTTTTTGGTTTACTTTTTTTTCCCATTTTCCTTGCTTCTGTTTTTCCTCTTCTTCTTCTTCTGTTTTGAATCTCATTCTCGCTCGACTTCCTGACGGGTCCGAGCGCCTTGTGGGGCGGGTACAGCTGACCATTCACCCAATCGTGCTCATTGTTCAGAGACAAACGTCACCCGTATCTCACGCTACGCAAAGTGCGATTGGCTGGAAACATGTCACATGGGAACAGATGCCTTCAGGGCGCACAAAAACACTCTGGCATACTGATTACAACCACACATTCATGAAATGGTCAAATTATTGTACATTTGGCCTTTTTTGGGATTATTGATCGTACATTGTACAGAGGGCCAAATTATCGTACAAATATGATAATTATCGTACACCTGGCAACGCTGATTGGTGTGAACCAGCAGGTTTTTAGAACGTTGCAAAACTGCGTACTGCAAGTAGTTGCTTGTTTCAGCTTGTCTTGTCATGAATCTTTGGTCTGAACTGGGCATTAAACAGAGCCAGGCTAGCTGTGTCCCCCTGCTTTTAGCCTTATGAAAAGCTAAGCTAATTGTCTATTGGCTCAAGTTTCATACTTAGCGTACAGACGAGAGAGAGTGGTATCAATCCTTTCAGATAAGCGCAAAATTCCCGAAATGTCCAACTCCTCCTTTTCTCTGTACACAGCAGTACGTGTGTTTACGTGGAGCCATGTATTCCTTTTTCATTCGGGTTGGAAGCCCTACCCGAATAGAAATGCTCCTTGTAAACACCTCAACCCGAATGAAAACAGCCAACCCGAAAGAAAATCTAATTGGGTGCACAGGGGTGGGATATTCCTTTTCAGAACCCGAATGGAAGAGTTTTTCTGTCTTGTATACACCTCCTACCCGATTACAGCCATTCCGTTCTTTCTGCGCATGCTCGTTGCCGATGACGTATACAGCGTGCATAGCAACGGGCTGAGATAGAGCAGTCGGACATGGAGCACTCACCGGTTTCCATTCGCCAAAGCACGGTCATCTATCTCCCTTCTTCGACCTTCTACCTCCCTTCTCCTCCTCAACAGATGAAGCATTAGCAGAACAAGGTTGTTGTTGTACTGCTGCTTCAAGAATATAAACAAAACAAGCCCAAGAAAGGCACTAAGAACGGCGTCGTCAATCATCTTGTTATCCGGAATGAGGACTACAGTGTTTTCTTCTGGTAAACGTAACATTGCCCCGCCCCCTATCCAATCAGAAACCTTCCCTGCCCCAAACCTTGCGCAGACCCAAATAAAGGCGATTAAACTGATCTCCCGTGTAAACCCTCATTCGGAATGAATATTTCTCATATAAACTACCCGGAAAGACTTTAAATCCGAATGATTTCATTTAGATTTATTTCATTCCGAATGAGAAGCCATCATGTAACCGCACCTAGTGTGTAGCAGCAGTGCAATGTGGGAAAGCCAAATTGCAAATATACATAAATACTGTATATGTAGAGTGCTTACCTCTCCATTGAAGAAGCAGAATATTGTTGCCACCAGTAATCCCTTAGAAAGCAAAACAAGAAAATATAATTAGCGCTTTTTTTTTTAACAAAATGAAAGGAATTAAATAAAATCAAAATGTGTCATTTCTTGCAGTGAGGTGGGACAGAAACTTTACACTCAGAGCACTTTTGGAGAAGAAAAGTACAGCACAGAGAGGACCTGGTGATGCAATGAAATCCCTGTCTGGTAAGTGAATGAACTGACTGCCTACCTGGGAATTTCACGCCTGCCTGTTGTTTAATTAAATGCCCAACCGGTAGTTAAATAAAGCTAATGGAGTGCCTAACTGGTGCTTTAAAATATAATTCGGCTTCACACATCAATCACAACAACAACGAGGCAGGAAACACGGCTTTTATGGGTGGAAACTTTGAAGCGAACGTCTAAATCTCCAGCCTGAGGGCACTGACAAGTGTGGGCTTCAGGATCGTTTTTGTCACTGATGCTGTTTTTTTCCTCCCCCTTTATCATTGATTGGATTGTTACCAGATATGTAAAATACTTCAACCCACAAGGGCAGTGAAGCAGCACCTTTTTGCTTTTTTCCCCACCGTTGAGCTGAGCTTCTACTTGGCACTTTAATGGAAATTCTGATTAAAGTGGTGCCTTGCTGTCAGCTCTACCTGGTAGTGCATGAGTATATGCATGATGTACTCGTAGACCTCCCCAGCTAAGCGGTTCTCTGGCCTCCAGGGAAAAATGACAAACTGTATTCCCAGCAGGGGCACCAGGATCAGGGTGGCTCGCACTGCCTTCATGTACATGTTGGACTCTGCCCGGTGTGTGTCTCTCAACTTGGTCACCAACACTCTTATAATATTGAGTAAGAAGAAAAGGTTCACCTGCAGAAAGTGAGACAAATATTAAAAAACAATAGCCATTTTGCTAAAACTAGAACCAGAATAACAAACTTATTATCGTAATGTTCACTGTGAGATCCATGTATTTCTCTGTATTATGCTGAAACAGTGGATTAGCAGACTTACAAGGAGCGCTGCCATTATAGGACCATGGACGGCGTAGAGCAGATGGGTTTCCACACTCATCCAACAGCTACAGAAGGAAAAACCTATCAGTCAGTGCTGTCTGTGGCCCAAAATACACATGCACACACACATACAAAAACATGCGCGCGTATGGATCTGCACACTCCCGCTCTTTGCCACACACAGACGAGCACGTATGTAAACACTTTCTGTTTATTTGCAGAAGTTTCTGGAGCATTACTCACTTGTCGTCAAAATACTTTTTCCTTGCCACGGCGTGGATGGATGCAGGCACTAGAGGAAAGCCTTGGACGGGAAAGAGATGGCGGCCATATGAGGTCTTGAGTGAATTTAGGGAAATTCATTTGTCACTTATGCAACACTAAAAAAGTGTGGTTAGCTTGGTCAGTTGTTTTTCTGGACTCAGACTTCCTCATGAAATAAATGGTTCCTTAACGAATCTATTATTGGAAAGGCTGAAACACAGTGGATTGACTTTTGCGTTGCTCGAACCTGATAAACAACACCGCATGCTTAATTTCCTGTAGCAATCCTGTCTAATCATGTCAATAATAAAACCCACGAGAGGCAGGGCTCAGATTAGCTTTTTACTTTTCATCTGGATATAAACATAGGAATCCATGTATGGTCAATTTTCAGACACCATTGAGACCCTGCAGCAAATTTACCACAGATGGACCACACTAACTGGCTGGCCTCCACACACACACACACACACACACACACACACACACGCCGCATGCACAGTCCTCAAGCTCCCATTTTAAATGATGACCATCCATTTTGTTCAATCGCCTACTTGTTTGACAGACTGCACCCATTATTCCTGTTTTGAACAAGGTGAAAAGCAGAACAGCACTTAGCGACAGGAGGGCCAATAAAGCTGTCAGCATATGTCTAGGCTGAGATACTGTACAAGGATCAGGTGGATTGAAGTAAATTGTGGCTTATAGATTGTTCTGTCTTGTTGAATTGTTTTCAGTGAGGTCTTAAACTGCCACTGAGTCCAGCAGAGACATAAAAAATAAACCCAAGACACACAACGGAATACAACACATAAATAGAAAAGACAAGTTTTAAACAGATGCAGACGGACTCACCCCAGCCCAGGAGGTAGTACCAGTGCAGATGCTGCTCCTCTGCAAACACAGCCACCACGATGAGCGTGTGCAGGTAGATGCCTTCACACAGCATCCAGAAATAATTGCAGCCCAGCATGTACATGTGGAAGAAGTGCAACACTTTACAGCCGACCTGCAGAGAGAGCCGAAACAGGAATACTTATTTGTTTTGTCTGTTTTTGGACTTACTGCATAAAAAGAGACCTATTAAGTTGGTTCAATTCAAACACTCCTGACACCATCTCAGCAGGACACAAAAGAGATCTAAGAGGATGTTTCTGCTCTCATGGCACAAAATCATTAGCCAGTATTACCCTCTGCAGACAGAGAGGATGTTTATTCATTCACCCCCTCTGGAGGTGAGCTGAGATGGAAGTGAGGATTTTGCTTTGTATGGGGTGCTCTTTAAATTGTGTTTGTTTCCATTTACACATGGCAGTGGAAAATCTTTTGCATGTGTATATTACTGTAGTATCTTATACCCTAGCTACTATGCACTATTCATGCACCCAGCTCAGTGCAACATGTCCTATTATGTATTTTGGTCTTTCGATTTAATCATCATTGTGATTCTTTGAAAATAGATTACTTTGATGACATATTATGTTGTCAGTCTTATCCTTTCACAGTCCACTGAAACTATAATTACCGAGACGCTTATGGATGCACCATAAGCTGTAATTCTCCTAATCCGTTCTACACACAGGCTCCATGAGCCAGACTGTATTAACGTCTATTCAAAAAGTACCAACTTCTCTCTTTAAAAAAAATTTAATGGTAAGTTAATTTCACTTTTTTTCCGAGGGTCTCTTGGACATTTTGAAACACACTGTTTCATTTCTTTGGAGATTTGTTAAGAAGACATGTTTTTGGACTTGACCCATCTCAGATAGCTCCCCCAAACTTGGATTATGTTGCTCCAATAAAAGCCAAGATAGAGGCCAAGTGGTAAAACCAAATCAGAAATCCATCCATAAACTTATGCATAAGTTAAGAAATTGCTACAATAATGCTACAAAAAATGCTACAAAAATATTTCTTTTCAGTTTATGGTAACAACTCAAAAAGCACAATATCATACCTGTAGTGTGGCAAAAAATACTCTCTCCTTAGCTATTGATAACATGGTTCACAACATTTTATCAAATAATCCTCTTTTCATGTTTTGTTGATTCTGCAAACAGTTGATTGTCACTGCAGATGGTTTTAAATCAAGTCCCCAGACAGTCGATAGATCAATATTAGGCTCCATGACATTTACTCTATGCATACATATTGTTCCATTGACCAACCGAAACACTGTGATGTCCTTTTTATGCTGATGATACCATCTTGTACGCCATCAACTGTACCCAAAACCATACTTATTGTAATTCATTTAAAGTTTGTTCTAAACTCTAAAAAAAGACAAAATGTATGTATTTCACATGAGCATCAACTATTGTTGTTGCTACAGTGGTCCATGTTCTCTATGGAAATCTAATCGATTCAGTACAGCATTAAAAATACTTTGATTAGACAACAGACTGTCCTGCAAAAGTGACGTTGAACACTTAAATCAAAAACTAAAAGAATCTGTGACTTTACTTTCTAAATTGATGAGATTAACATCCTTTGTTGAGTTTGAAGTGAAGAACCAAGACACTGAATTACAGGGTACATTTTAAATAAAAGCTCCCAGTGCAACTAAACTGAGCATGTGATATGCTCCTCACCACTGGAATAAACTGCAAAACAAATTAAAGATAGACACACTTGTTCTTCTGAGGGCCTTCAATGTTTTTCTTGCGGATATAGAAATATATTTAGGACTGTGTTAATTATCTATCTCAGCATGTAGTTATTGTTTTGTGTCGCCAAATTATCTTGTAATCTAAAATATTTGTTGTCATCTCTCTCTTGCAAATGAGTTCTTGATCACTTCCTGCATAAATTCTTACAACAATACAACTAATTAACTAGCTTACTTTTTATTCTGAAAAAAACAAACAAAAAAACAGGTACTGAATTATGTTTTTTTTTTCCTGAAACACATTTGGAGAACATTAATGTAAGAGTTCTTCATAAATACAAAAAACAAAACAAAAAAACATTTACATTACGAGTACTTGACTTGGGCGATAGAATTCCCCAACACACACGTACAGTGACGGCCCTTTACTGCTCTACTCTAACCTATGTGATGGCAGCTACAGAAAGTTTGCTGAGTGTTCTTGTGTTAACTTTGAATGTATGGTTGAACAGGCTAATTGAAGCCTGGTTGTTTGATGAATGAATTTCATATTGCACTTGTTTTCTGTTGTTGAGCAATTTACACTCCTATTCTCATGTTTGTCTCTTTTCTTTTGCAAGTACTACAGCACTCTATAATAATTTAATGTGAGTACTCGAATGACCTAAAATGCCCATCCCCAATTTACATAAGGTTTCAGGTTGATAGTCCTGTGTTAAAAGAGCATGCATGCAGCCGCAGTATAATTCAAATATGCTGGCGCTGCTGTTAACTGCTGCTCTCAGGGGTCTTCTTAGCTCAAAACACACACAATCATTCACCTCTAAACTTTTAGCCATATGTCTCTCCCTCACTTTCCTGTGTTTCCCTTTCCACCTGAGGAATCTCCACTATAACAGACATGGAGACAGTTAGGTCACTCACTTTTTACCACTTCACAACTGTTTTGCACTGCAGCTAACCGAGGTTTGTCTAAAGTTACCGACAATGTTCTGTTTTAGAAATCAGGCAGCCATACATCATGTGGATGTTTCTCATGTTTTTCAGCCTCCTCCCTGGTTTGACATAAGCTTTGGGGATTCACTCCCCCCACTCTGCTGGCAGGCCTAACCAGTCTCTGTATCACCACACCAGAGAGAATTTAAGAAGCTTGTATTCTCTGTGAGAGCAAATCTCCACCACAAAATCCACCTTTCCTAAATCACCAGCACAGAAAACAGGCTCATAAGTCTAAGTTTGGCAGCGGTAAATTTCAAAATGTTTCCCAACAGACACGCGTGAATCTCAACCACTGATGCCTGTGATTTCTTTTTCTGCTTCCTCTTGAGAAGCAAAGAGCTACCATGACCAGTTTTGTTTTTTATATTGCAGCCAGTTAGCACAACTTGACAGTCCTATGTCGGAAAGTAACTGATGCGACACAAACCTTTTTGACAAATGGCGAGGAGGAAAGGTTTAAAAGCGAGCCATTACACAAATATGTATATATTTCTTCACATTGATGAGGATGGCTGTCACGCCTGGCTGCCTCTTGGACACGTTCAGAGAGGGGATGTGAATAAAGAGTTGGGATGAGCCAGACAGATTTGGTAAATGCATAAAAATGAGCAGCAGCAGGAAGCAGAATCAGCTGAAGCCTCCGCTGTCTACTTTGAGAGCCAGAGATGCTCCAGCCGAAAGCGGGCTGGGGGCTGTGCGCCAACTTCTACAATCCTGTTGTTTCTGTACGCTACTTTGAGCATCTGAGGTTCTTTTTTTAGTTTAGTTTTTGTATATTAACATAGAGATTAACATGAAGAATCTTGACTTATAAAGTTTCAGGCAATATTCTGACACAGTTTTCAATAACTTGGACTTTTAGAGCCTGAATGTGTTCATTGTATTAAGGTCTACATGAAGGTAAAGCTCTGTAATAACAACCTTTAAGAAGCAGCGAGCATTGAGTTAACAGGTTTTCATTATTTTTATTTCCAACAAGGAGTGGTTCTTGAAAAGTAGCACATAAGTTTATGTTCAGGTCTGATAGTGAAGCATTCCTACGAGACTGATTTATCATCCCTACCAAAGCAAGACTCAGGGTTTCAAAGAACTCACATAATGCATTCAGCGTGGCTCCAAAACTCTTGACAGGAGAAATGTGGAAGAGAGCGAAAACTGTCTGTTTACAGTGCAACACTGCCAAGATATGGCACAGTGAGATTAAATACTAATTGGGATGTACCTACAAGTCTGTTGTACCAACTTTTGAATATTTAAAATCTAGAACAACTCCTTAAAAGCAGCTGCAGAACATCGCCTGGCCTTGCATACACAAATACGTTTTAAAAAGATCATTGAAATTCTTCCTTGCATTTTTATCTGGTTTAGCATAAATTGTGAATGCATTTGTATCTCATTTTAAGGAAGTGGAACTAATCCTCCTTCAAACACTGGATTCTGCTAAATGGCATTTTTAGCCATGCTAGAATCTGGCTCCAGGGATGCCGGTCCACCACTTAGGTCCAGACAGAATTATCTCGACAAATATTGGAGTATAATACATTAAATTAAAGACATTTATGTCCCCTTCAGGATGAATTGTAATGCTTTTGGTGTTTCAGTACCTTCTCCTGTAGTGCTGTTTTCAGGTAGTCTGGAAATCCAGACTCAAATCTAGAAAGATTTTGAGTCTGGCCCTCACGATACACCCTTCCTACCCAAGGGGCGGCTCTAACTGAGGCATATTAAATGCCACCGCACGCAATTGGATAGCACGATAGTCAATCAGAGCAAAAAACAAGGCGACGTATTCATTGCACTAAGCCCCATTTGTTTGCCGACCAGTGGGGCTAACTGATATATTATACTTTAGCCGTATCCCGTCGGCAAAACGGCAAAAAATTCTTCTGGGGCAGCCTTCTGTTCCTCTCTCAAGGAACAAGATAAGTGTAGTTGGCTTAGTGTTTCTTCCAAAGCTAAATTGACTGGACACGGTCCTTCGGCAGCTGACATCTTGGCTGTTTACTTTTCGACTCCTACGGCGCAGCGCTGTCTTCATCATGTTACACCTGCCCAGAGCCCGCCTGATTGGTCCAATAGGTGATTCAGTGGGCTCTGCTCGTCGGGGCCAGATCCCCATGCAGTGCAAATTCGAATTTGCTAGGGGCGAGGCATCTAGATTTCCAGGTTAGTTTTCAGGTACAATAGGTCTACTTCGGTTTATGACCAAACACCTGCAAAACTAATGAAATTTCCATCAGCCTTAGCTGTACTTTGTGTTTTGTGCTAGCATTAAGTTCACTAAGTTCACATTACAAGCAAACACAGCCCAAATCCAATTGTCTTTGCTCTCATGAGACACAGATGTCATCTTTCAGTGTAGTGTGGACACAGAAATCTGATTTTTTTCCAATTAGATCTGAGCCTCTTTCATTTGTGGTCCTAAATCTGATTCATATCAGATCAGTGGCCATTTGATCCCTGTGAGAACAATCATATCGCAATTTGTGTTTGTTGTTCTTATTTATCCATAGTTTTATCATCATGCTTCACTGCATAGGCGCAGATCACTCACAAGCGTCGTAGCGGTCCGCTAAAACTACCGCATTCTGCCATGACACTGCTGCAGTAGGCTGCCACAGTCGCCATGGAGCCAGACTGCCAAATGCTTTCTGATGGTGACAGCTTGCCTACATGCTGTGACAGCATGGTCATGAGGTGCTGACGGAGATATTTGTATGACAGCCTGTTATACCAAAAACCAACACCCATTGCTGTAAAGGGCCATTTCTCCAAAAATACGCTACGTACTCAGATAAGAGCACATGGCTAATTATTTTGCAGAATGACTCATTGGACCTTCCTGCTATGGTGATCATCCAGCAAATAAAGCTTGCAGTTTTTTGTTTTTGCTCCAACGCGCATGTGTGTGACATTATTTGTTGCATGTGAGACTTTTCAAGGCAGAGATCTGTTCACACTGATGTCAGATATGGGTCACTTCAAACATGAATGTAAACAGTCCAAGCCCAAAGATCGGTCTGGGAAAGAATTGAGCATTGAGCCCTGTAATGTAAACTTTAAAAAAAGAGAGATGTTTCCATTCCCACAGTTGATGCTCATGTATGTCAGTGGGAGCAGTCACATATGTGGAAGTCCTGGTGGTAAATATTTGACAGAGCTCACCGGGTTTCTGTCCACCACTTCGGTATCATTGACCACTGCTATGAGGTAGATGATAGTGAGCGCTGAATTGAGCACATAGGAGCAGAAGAGGTTCTTGTGCAGGGTGATCCTTTGGCAGCTCAAACTCCTGTGTGAAGAGAGATGCCATGATTGACTTGACATACCAGGACATGATGTGATAATGAAAAATCTCTTAAGACACACAAAACACAACCTTAAACAAGACAAAAAACTTGCCACAAGTGAAGAAGTGAACAGGATTAAAGTGAATGGCAGACTAAAAGTTTGTAAAATATCAAATTATTGGGAGCTTTCATCTCACAATTCCTTTGTGGTTGCTAAAAAAATCAATGGGATCAATGAGCTGCATTCCCTCTAAATGCTCTGTATTGTTCAGGCTAGAAGTGCTGTTAAATAATGCAAAATAGATCCTGAGGGTGGTCCTCATTACTTTGGCGGGCCACTCCAGAATTAATAACATAATGAAATGCTTGACAGGCAAAGTGAAAATAACTATTATCAAAATTGTAACAAGTCATTCATATGCAGTAGCACATTATTGTTGTTAATGGTTAAATGATGTTTTAATTCCAGGGCAGCCATCAAATGTGCCGCAGCTCACTGCAGCGTGTTTGAAGCTGAATGAAACCTTGTACCAAATATATTTTGCAGAATATAGCCTCCTATAAATGTGTCCGCGACAATTTAAGTTATATCCTTTTATTGCTCATGGCCAATTTTATCTCTGTTGAGTCATAAAAAAAAACCCCAGAGATACATGAAAAACAGGAATAGCGCTACATTTCCTCAAGCTGGGACACAATGGCACATTTTCACCGTCTTATTCAGAGGCCGTGGTTATCTCCGACAGGAAAAACAGCCTCGCTTCAGCGCCAGACATAAAAGGAAATGCAGGAGCTGCTGAATGCTTATATACCAGGGGTTTTATCTAAAAGGGGATGTCAAAACACAGGCTGAGTCCTCATGGCAGCGTCGCTCGGACTGCCCTAACGTCTTCAGGGTCGGCCTTTCAACCACATCTGTTTTTCCACAGCAAGCTGGAGTATTTTTATCTGGGAATCCTGACAGTGTTGATGTAGAGTTGTAAATAACAGAGTAGTGCAGCTGTACGCCATCACATACCACTGTAAGCTTCACATCTGGATCTTATAATACAACAATGAGCCTCCAATAGTTAAACTGTTTTGGCTATAAATGGGGTTGGTTACAAAGAAAACAAAAAAATATCTAAGCCAATGACATTATTACTTTATTAAGATCTTAATTTGTTGGGACTTTAATCTTGATGGATTGTGTATGTCCCGCTGAGTTTCTGTGTAGCTCAGTGTGACTCTCAGTGGGTCATGGGATTTTGCAATAATATGCCTGCTCTGAACACAGCAGCTAGATTTACAAGTGTGTATAAAACTTTGCAGCAAACTGAGGGTCTCGTGCAAAATCTGCTCTGGATAACAGCTGCATTAAGGAGGTCAAAACCCTTCAGCATGTTGACTTTTACAACATTCATGAACAACAGCGCCAACAAAGACACTTTTTCAAATATTGTTTGAGAACCTGAAGTTGATTCTCTCCCCTGGGCTCTGTATTCAGGTTTATAAAACAGCACAGTCGCCAGAAGAAAACGTCGGCAGTGTATGTTTCTGCAAACCCAAATACATTCACGTTTCGTACGTAACACATCAACCATTCTAAAATGACATAGTATATGAGCTAATTTTGTCATCAGGAGGTGGATGACAAGACGCCTGCCAAGCTGCAAATCACTGTACAAGATCAACAAACAACAAAACTGATCCAGTCAGACAACTCATTTGAGATGTTTATTTCAACAGCGGAACATGGTTATAGTTTGGCCTCTAGACTCCAGCCTCATCACTCTGCGCAGATATGTTTACATATTGGCGAATGATGATTAAACACCCCCCCCTCATCCCCCCTAGCCTGCAGGTGGATGCTGGGGAGGAGGTGGGGCTGAAAGAGCAGGCAGCAATACAGATGCAGGGCAGCAGCGGCACTGACAAGGCACAGGGAGAGCTGGGAAATTCTTGCAGCTTAAACAGACCTCGAAATTGGAAGGGTGTGTTTTGTAAATGACATTTGTGAGTGAGGTATGACGTGTGTGTGTGTATGAATCAGCGCAACCCGAGCTGACTCCCTGAACTAGCTCACTCCATTTGTGTTTTAGCAAGTCATTGTTGAGTTTCCGTCATTTTTGGCTCCGAACCTGGGTCTTTTATAGCGACCAGTTGGCAGGGATATCGCCAGTATTGACAGAGACATTGCTGCGTTTCCAGCAGAGATTGTGCCCCCAAAAACCAGGTATGTTAGCCAAAATATAATCTTATTTAACCATGACCAGGTGGTATTTGTGCCTAAATTTAACCACAGGATTCAACATGTCCCTGTACATAATAACAAACAAGTGAGACATATCCAAGGTTTGCAGAAACCTTATTGTGTAATGCTGATCAAGTTCATCCCTTCCTAAAAAAACTATAAAGTTCAAACAATGTGCACACTGCCAACTTTTTCTCACGCTTCTTCACTTCTAAATTTCACGCCGAATATTATACCTATCTTCCCTTTATCCACTTCATTATTCTAAACTCTTATCTAGTTGAATTTCAGCAGCAGCATCTCCTTTAATTGTGCACCTCTTCCCTCTGGGATTAAGCAGTTCATGGGGATGAACAGCCTTAATGAGCAGTGCGCTCAGGTGCACGTGCTTCTAATAAGAGCACAGCGCCTACGCATTCAATGGACGTCACAGCTCTCCACTTTTGAATCCTAAATATCCGTGGAATAAATGTGCAGCACAAAGAAGCCAAGTTGGCATGAAATTAGCGACGGTTGTGTGTAAATTACACTCTGTGAAGCAGCAGAAATATTTTAAGCTCGATGGTTTGCCTTCATTTGTGACAGCAGCTAAGATAGTAATAATTTTCTGATTACTGCCTTAAGTTTTAATTTAACACTGTGCCAATGTTTACACCAAGTGAGTTTTTCCAAACACTTAGATAATGTGACTTTCCCCAGAGCAGTGAATAAACAATCAGTCTTTCTGATTGTATTTAAATGTGACACGACCACTTATTTACACTGTAAAATCTTTTGTGTGGCTCTGGTGTTAAAAAGCTGCAAAATTCACTCTGCTGCGGACAGAATGGAGATATCACTGACTGCAAATAAGACCAAGACCAAGCTACTGCCCATGATGAGTAATGAAATGGTTGGAGGAGACTGTAGTGAGCACTCAACACCATCTGTGTGTCTGTCAGATCCACTGATAATAGCAATAACATGTCTGAGCCTTTAAGGGCAAAGCTGCCATTTACTCATCGTCGATTATCATCAAGTGTATCAGCTTCATCTCATTACAGCCATCCTAAACATTCACTCAAATTACAAAGCAGTGTTTAAGTCAAGACTACCAAAACCGAGACCAAGTCATGACCAAGACCAGACCGGTGTCAGTCCCACACTGCATGACATGTAACATGTAAACCATAGGCACTCTTCAAATTGATCTGAAAGATCCACATTCCTATTAAAACACCAACAGAAACCAATGAAGATTCATCTTCATTCACCTCTTTGCATGCATATGTTTAAGTGTACCATGAGAAATGTCTTGATAAAATAATAAAAGGGCATTGCAGAGGTGAATTTTATGTGTGGGAATTTCCTTTTAATTTTCTATGACGAACAGTGTGTAGATGGAATCAGCTTCTTTATTCAACACTATTTTTTGCACAGGCAGTTTCATGGTGTCCCTGAAGCTGTGGTCTTGACCTGTCTTTGTCTAAGACTGAGACAACGCCAAGTAAAAACAACCATCAACAAGTGGTCTTGAGACCGGTCTCAAGTACTACAACATTGATACAATCTCCAATATCAAACCAGTGCAATTGCAGCTAAATAGTTCTTGATTTATTACCTGAAGTAGAAGAAGATGGCCAAAGAGATGAGCAGGGAGGCTATGGATAGAGCATGACCCACAATTGCCATGTAAAACAGGATGTACGCTGACTGTTAATAACAAAAAGAGAAGGAAAAAAGATAGAGAAAACATGTGTAACATTACCACTTATAAATCTGATTGTCTTTGACATGTCACATGTTGTTTTCTGTGAGAATTCTGTGCGTAGAAACATACAAATCAAGGCCCTCAATAGTTTGCATTTTCACACAAAATTCAAGGTGTGACACTTGGCACTAAATAAAGTGGCATTAATATTAAATTTTACATTTTACTGTGGACACAACTCTTAATAGGGAAAAAACAGACATTAATATCTGATGATCTGCTGCTGGGGACAGTGAGATAAGATTGTAAAGACTCAGGATTGACAGATTTAGAGAAATTTGGTAGACACTTGCAAAGGATAGAACTACACCACTATTTGTACACCCCTGTTGATCTAAATGTTAAAGATTTACCATTTAAATTTAAATTTAACATTTCGATTAAGATTTAACATTTAAATTTAAGATTTAGATTTAACATTAAGATTTTGATTTAACATTTAAATTTAAGATTTAGATTTAACATTTAGATTTAGATTTAACTTTTAGATTTAAGATTTAGATTTAACATTTAACTTTTAGATTTAAGATTTAGATTTAACATTTAACTTTTAGATTTAAGATTTAGATTTAACATTTAATATTTAGATTTAACATTTAAATTTAACATTTAATATTTAGATTTAGATGTAACATTTAGATTTAACATTTAACATTTAGATTTAGATTTAGATTTTACATTTAGATTTAACTGTGACATTATATTTAACATATTTCCAATACTGCTGTAAATGTGGTAAAAAGTGACTTTAAAATAATTCACATCACTTTTTTTAACGTTTGAAGCTAAATGTGGCAAAATGTTACTGTTAATTTCAGTGAGAGCCACTTTACAAACTGCACCCCATACCCATCAGCCTTATTTTTATGGTGCACATTTATATGTGCAAGGACCTCTCCTGGTTGTGGTGATTCACAACTTTGAAGAACCTGTTTTGTTGACTGTTTAGAGAGTCACTGACTGCCTAACTGACTGGCAGGGGGTGGAGGTGATCAACAAAATTACATAGCAAATGATATTTTCCAAAATAGGCTTGGCTCGAAACAGCAAGCCTCATCTGGTCTGTTGCAGGACACATTTTAGCCTTCGTGGCTCATAAACTGACATCCATAGAAAAGTTTGGTTTCATTTTGAAGCGGAGCATCTGCAGATTAATTCTACACCTGGTTTACTATAATCCACTAAAGTTAGGCACAATACAAGATGAATGAATCCCTGTTTTTGTTATCTGTGCTACCACCTTGACAGTAACAGAGGCAGAAGGGACAATTGAGTGAGATTAAATGTTGTTTGGGAGAGATTTTATTGGACACTGCATTCAAGGTTTGTCTCCATATAGCCCATCTATGCTAGCTACACCATGATAATGTAACATGCATATTGTCTCCCCTTCATTCCACTACTGTAATGCTGACATGCTGGACACAAAGGCAGCCCTGCACCCCCTGTTCCCCACCCACATGACCCAGACACACCTGGTGGAGATCTGCTCTCTACTGAGTGCACTTTCTTAGTTTCTCTTTGAGATCATACTGCTGAGGCTGTTTGTTCTAAGAACTTTCCTGAAGCTGGGGAGGCTGAGTCAGCAAAGATCAGGTTTCTGTGGTAACAGATGGAGCGGCTGATCTCTGGTTTTGATTGATCAGCAGACTTTTTGAGTCTTTCTCCCGGGTTTGCCAGGACAGCTGCGTAGTACACCAACTGGAGACTCGACAGAGTTTCTTGCAGAGGTTTTGTTTACAAGTCGCTGTTATTTGCAACTGACCGTTTTCTCTGTTCCAGACGGGAGAGCATAATAGAGTTGTTGTTTTTTTTTAATTTCCTTGGATACTTGTCAGATAATCTCCAGCATAAAAAATGGATAAGTTTACAAAAGAAAAGCCAGAAAATTTAAACTTATGAAAATGTCTTAGAAGGCACTTTTGGCTTGGATTTGGCATGAAGAGAAATTTGGCACAATATACTTTCATATAATCAACCAATTACTGAATGAATACAATCTGCGAACAAGTGTTTAACGCCTAAAAGTCATGTGCATGAATGTTTAAAGTTCACGAGTGTGTCTCTGATGTCCCATCTGGCAAAATACTGGGAAGAGCTCTGGGTTGGACCAGTCTGGTCTCCATGTGGGAAACATTGTTAGTGGCAGTCTGGTGCTTTTGGTGATAAGCAGGTTTCTAATATGTGATGGTGTCAACACCAGACTATTTGCAGGGAGGCTCCTCTGCCAGGCCTTTGTTTTATAACAACTGTATAGCCTCAGGGACAGACGGCATGCACGTGACTTTCCATCTCTAAATATTTCTGTGGAACTCACTGTAGGAGAGTAATGTGTTTTGGGAACAAAACTCCTGTTAATATTGGTGTCTGGTACAATATTTATGAGCAACTACATCAGAATACGTATTTCAAGTTTCCACATTTACGGCCTATCTGCCTACTCTCCAAATACCAGAGGACTCCATGCAAGAAAAAGAAAGATTACGCTGAGTCATCACACTGTGACCACAATGCAGGCGATCTATGATAGCAGGCTGCTTTATTTTAAATAAATTACCTTTAACTTTGCCTCTGTGTTTTCAATACAGAGTGTGTAGTTGGACCAAGTCCTGTTGGTATCCGGGTGGCGAAACCACTGCCCGTCCTCCCCACAGTACTTAGTGGCCTTTTCTGAAAGTAACAATTAAATAATGCATGCATATTCTCCAAATGTCTTCACGTTCATAGAGTTGTGTCCATATATTCAGGTTCTGTTAGCCTCAATAATTCATCCTCATAGCAATTAATATTTTATAGTTCTTGGAAAACAGTCAACAGAGTGTCAGAGGAGCAAAACTCTTGAGTCCTGCTTCTCACCTGTCGGGTCAAAGTCAGCAAAATAATTAGGGCAGTTTTGAGAGGTGTAAGTTCCTGCTGGAGTGTCATCCCAGCACAGCCAGCCATCCCAGTTTCGACTGCAGTGGAGCCCTGCGACACAGACACGCGGCAACAGAGAGAGTTTAAACATCTGGAGAGGAGAAGTGCAAAAACTAAAAAAAATCACAGTGAGCCCCAGAAGAATTTCATCTCTACCTGATTTGTTATACGGTAAATCTCGATTCATCTTCTCGAAGCATTTGTACTGGCTGTCAAGGATTTTCTTATTCACAATTTCCTGTTCCTCTGGGTTAACCATGGGGCTGACTGTGGCCTCATCAGCAGACTCCACTATAGCGTCCCCTGAGAACTGGGCGGCTGCCTTCATTTTAGTCAAACACAAATACACACACACATACTCAGAGTCACAATCAATCACAGAATTAGCAGTGAGGCTATGGAGAGTATAGCAAGACATGCAGCTGAAGACATTTTTACTTTTTAGTATCCTTATCTCTTTTGTTAACAGTGAAAGAACAAAGGAAAGAAAGAAACTATGTGTGTGCTATTTTCTGCATTTTTATAGCAGCCCAGCAAATTATATTACACTGAAATTGGCCATTTTGCTTCTCTATTGCTGTGTCATTACAGGAGCTGTATGTATCCTGAGTAGATAAAGAAGTCATCCCCGTCTGTGTGTGTTGTAATCTGAGCTTCTCTGTCCATTCATGTAGCAGCTACCACTGATATCAGGACAGCGTTGTCGCGAAAGTGTAACGCCCACCCTCTAGTTTCACCCCAGGTAAAATGTTAGCTCTGTCAGCACTGTAGTCGTTGTTAGCACTGTTTATTAAGACCAATTCCCCTGGAAAGAGTGAAGGCTTTGAAGCCAGTTTTCATAGTGGCCAAACAGTGTAATTACATCCATCAAGTATTCACTCCCTTACATTTACATGGCCAAAGGGGACGTCACTTGATCATTTTTTGAGGCTCAGTAAAATGACTTGTTTCACTCTGTCCAATAACATTTAGAAAGTCTAGAACAGCTGTATGATTAATTAAAGTAAATGGAGCACTTAACCGGAAGTAGCTGGCTCGGCTGGAGGAGGTCTCTAGCGTGCCCGCTTTATGATCCACACAGTGTTGAAGCAGTGCAGATCATCCTGGTAATTTTATACGAGGCAGGTGAACTTTTTGGGTTTCATGAGCCACTGAACAACTTTCATAGGAATGAACAGGGCCTGCCTTCAACACTGTAGTTGTCTTTATCCATCCATGGTTAGCACCATTAGCCCGGCCCCTTTTTAAATAGGAATTGTGCAAATTTGCAGGAAAGCCCATTCAGTCTTCTTTCAGCATTGACAGTATAAAAGCAAAAACGGGGAGTGCAGCGAAATGCCGCCTACCTACTTTTGTTTTTACAGAATGCGCCTTTTTCTGGGCAATGGGGGGCGTGAGCAAGTAACAAAACATGTATGTGACGTAAACAGTGGCGCGGGAGGGAAGCCGCGGCTGGTCAGTCCTTTGGCGATTCTCTCATAAGCTGGCCTGTTCTTCACTGTTCCCATCACTTGACGGTTAATGGCCTCTTCATTTGTGAGGACAAGGAGGGCACGCAATTCCTTGTCTCCCCAGTTGCTCATCTTTACAGTGTCTGTCAGGTTTGCATTTCCCTCTTGCTACTAGCTGCTCATTCCTGCTATCAGCTGTTTCCTGTTTATCCACCGCCAGTGGCTCACACGTGTGGCGTAATCAACAGCTCCTCCCACAAGTCATCAACAGCCCCTCCCGTGGCGGAAGGCCGCCTTGTTCTTTTTAAACCAGAAAGGTTCCGCCAATATGTCTACCCTACCAGACGGAAAATTGGGCACCTCGGATCAACTTGCCAATCCAGCTCTGTGTGTCTAAACGCTCGCAGCTTGCCGGCAAAACAACCAAACATTCACCAAAAATCTGGCAGTGTAAAAGAGGCTATTAACATCAATGGCCAGCTGCCAGCTCAGCCAACTTCCTGTTGAGAACCGTATGCAGACTATCCTGCCCTAGACTCTGAATCATAGATGTGCTCTGAATGTCGCATACATTTAATGAACTCACCCTTTTTAAAATCGCAGTAAGTCTAACTGACAGTGACAGTATAAATCAAAATTATTTTTCCTACCAAAAAAAAGCATTTTTTCAACTATATGCACATCTTCCTGGATTTCTAAATCAATCCTGCAGAATAGCAGCAGTATTGCTAAATTTAATTACCAGAAATGTCTATGCATAATCTGTACAATAACTCTTGAGATGCACAGTATGTCAGGATGAATTACCTTCAGCCTCTGCTTTGTGTTGACAGCACAGAGTGTATAATTGGTCCAAGTCTTATTGCTCTCTGGATGCTGAAACCACTGCCCATCTTCTCCACAGTACTTAGTTGCCTTCTCTAAAAAAGAGCAATTATGTGATAAATATACTGTATGTTTTCCACTGCTCTATAAATCTGTGCAGTTGTGTTCATAAACCTTGTTCCCATTAGATTCAATAACTAATCCTCAGAGCAACTTTATAGTCCATCTTCTTTAAATACAGGACAGTGAGGTCAGAGGAGGTTAACGCAATATCAGCAGACCCATAAAACCACAAATTTCTTAAGGCACACTGCTCACCTGTCGGGTCAAAGTCAAAAAAATAATCCGGGCAGTTTTGGGAGGCGTAGGTTCCCGCTGGAGTGTCATCCCAGCACAGCCAGCCATCCCAGTTACGACTGCAGTGGAGCCCTGCAGCGTCAACAAGGCCACAAAAACATGATGACACACGGTTACAGGCCTTTTAGACGTACCAACATGAGACAGGCAGAGTTACACGGCAAGTTTCATGTACCTGATCTGTTAAAAGGTGGGTCTCGATTTATCCTCAGGAGGCATTTGTATTTATTCTCAAGCATTTTCAGTTTCTGCAATTTCAAAAAAAAATCAACATTGCATAATATTATTTAGACAATTAAGAGAAATAACAAGCCAAAGCTCTGGGTCAAACTGTCCGGGAAAATTAAACTACACTAATTGTTTAGATGAGGGCAAACAGAGGGCTACGGTTTCACTATAATCCAATAAAATCTCAGCAGGGAGGAGTGGTGTTAGATGACTGTAGAATTTAATTATTAGGGAATATTAATTGAGGAAAAAAGTGCAGTGCTACCTTAATTAGTGTGAGGAGAATCAAAGGCACAAGTAACTGTTCGCATTGTCTTTCCATAACAAACCATATCCGTTAATTTGAAACAGTTTTGGAAGGCACTCGCAGACAGTGCCATAGTGATGACAGGTTTGCCAAATCAGGAAACACTCATATACTGTACTGTTGTAGTTACTGTAGTAAAAAGCAGTTATAAACAACCTATTTTCTTGTTTAGATTGGAGGACTGGGAGACTCGAGTCACGACTTGAGCTCCAAATTTGAGGACTTGAGACTTGATTTAGACTTGAGACAGATTATTTGAAAAGAACTTGCTTTTTAATATATATTTGCTTTTTTCTAGGCATTTTCGAGTAAGTTACATTCTGTTTTTGAAACATGATAGGGTGATTTATAATGCCATGTGCGCAAATCTGGCACTAGGATGCCGCAGGCCAACAGATGCCAATGCACGAGGCAGCTATCACATAGGGGGACGACTGTAGTCCAAAAACAAGAACAACTGAGTTCAAGGATGATGTGGTCGATGATGATGAATCAGTGACACAACCAGCACAACATCCAACTTCATCTGTCACTACAAATTCTCAAAGAAAGGCGCAGGAATGTGTCCTATTACTGATCCCTCACCTGCCTCCCACCCAAGCTGGGAGCACCACTAGTCTTTGCAGCAGACATGTTGTTCTTGTTGTTATTGTCTCGATCAGAGTGTTACTCACTTTAGGAACATCCTTCAGTTCAGTCTAAATTGATGCCCTTTTGTATCCTAACGCTGCTTTACCAACTGTTATAATGGATCCAGAGGTGCTGCTCCCATATGTGCCTATTATGGTTTATCTCTGCGTAATACAAACCTTTACACAACCCTGGCTGACCCTCTGAGATCCCACTCTTATTAATGATGCTGTATATGTTCTCAGTAGTGGAAACTACATACTAAGGGGGGACCATATGTCCTGAACTTGCAAGCCGACCCAGCAGTACTAAACCTGTATGCTTTGTTTGATCATGCAGGATGGATAGTTTATGTCGACAGCAACACATTACCCTCAGTCTCTTCTCATAGGATGCTGTGCAGAGTGTGTAATTGGTCCAAATCCTTTTGGACTCTGGATGGTGAAACCACGTACCATCCTCTCCACAGTACTTAGTTGCCTTTTCTGGAAAGAAGCAATGATGTGATGATTAAGTCAAATTTCTTTAAATACAGTCAACAGAGGATTAAAGGTGAATCTATCATGTGAGGGTAAGAAGATATCAGCAGAGCAGCAACTCCCTAAAGCCTTGTTCACATTACATGATTTTCACCGCGATTTTGACATCGCAGAGGATCTTGAGAGCCACCTTGGGTCGGAGGTGAGTCGGCAGATAGTCTGCCACGACAAGTCCTCGTATGTGAACAAGCCTACGAGCAAGTCGCCCCCCGTCTGTGACTGGGACTGGATATCTGGCATGCTAGAAAACTGGAGAAGTCTGACACGACTGATGAAGAGCATCAGCCAATGAGAGGCGGGATACGTCCCACGTCAGCACGCAGGAGGACGGAAGAAATGTGAGGATGACAAGCCTCAGGGTTGCCACCTGCCAGATCCACTGATTAGCCACGACTTTGTGCTTGTTTCTAAAGTGGAGTTGCTTATTTGGGCTTGCTCTCTAAATGCCACCTTCCTCTATATATCCGTCTATTAAGTTATTTAAACGCATGATAGTCGCTTCTTTTGGGCTTGTTTCCATAGCCCTGGTTCCTTGTTTCTCTCCCAAGATCTGCCAACACTGACAAGCCGGCAAGCAACAACAACAATGGCGGCAATCACAGGATCACGGGGAGCGCGTCGTGTTTGGACCCAGGCCCTGGAGGCAGATCTGATTCAACACTGGGAAAAATATCCATGCCTTTACGATGTGTCGTCTCCAAGTTTGGTGACGTCACCGCGTTATCTGGGGCTCTGTCTGCGAGGGTTTGGTGGAGAAATCTTGTGGTGTGCACACACAGGTTGTAACGCAGTTGGCGAGACTGACAGAAACACACGTCACCAGGTATGAACACTCAAAAGATTACGATAGTCTCTGCGACACAAAATCAGGGTGAAAATCTTGTAATGTGAACTAGACTTAAGGGAGCGATCACACCAAGATGAAACGCTAGAAACGCGACACCAGTAAAACCATTGTTTTCCTATGATACAGCGCGTCTGACCAGCGTTCAAGCGTCTCTTTTTAGACAGGCGTTTTTCCGGCGTCTTTTTAGGCGTGCGTTTTTCTAGACGCTTCTTTTTAGACGCTTCTTTATAGATGCGCGTAGACGCTGAAAAGTTAAAATATTTTCAACTTTTTTGAGCATCAGACGCCGGTCGCTATCGTGCAAATGCTTCCAGCATTTCAAGCATCTTTGAACCATCCGCGTCTCTAGCGTCTCATTTCTGTGTGACCACCTCCTTAGTCTCTCTGCTCACCTGTGGGGTCAAAGTTGCTAAAATAAGTGGGGCAGTTTTGAGAGGCGTAGGTTCCTGCTGGAGTATCATCCCAGCACAGCCAGCCATCCCAGTTACGACTGCAGTACAGCCCTGTAACACCAAAAACAGGGATGTTTCAAATGACTAATATCTCTTATGTTTGAATGGAAGTTTTAACTTGGACTAATCGAAAACAGAAAGACTCAAAAAAACAGTCACAGCTGAGCACAGTTTAATTTTTACAGAGAAACATTGTGTATTAGAGCCTTTTGAACTCGTTAATCACATTTTTATTAACCAAATTGTATTTTAAATGTGTGTATAAAACATGACACCAACTTAATTATGTTAGGCACGTGGATTTACTGTAGTCTACAGTGGACTTTGAATTTTATTTTTATTTACTGTGTCTACTTGTTATGTGTAGGACTACAGATGGAAATTAGGGTTTCACTAAATCTGGTGCAACCAGGTTTTCACTTCTTGTAAATGATTAATGTAATTGCACACTGACCTCTTATAAATCAAATAAACTAAATAAAACTAAGTTTATTTCATAAACTAAATGCATGAAATAATAACAACATTAATGATAAGTTTAACTGGCTGGTGTTTCTGGTGTTGACTAACGAGGGTATCACACACACCCCTACCAACAATCACAAAAAAACACAAAGAAATGTTTGCAGGTTTGTTCATGAGTTTGTCCAACATGAAACCTCATCATGTAAAAATCATGTTGACACATAATATAATAATTTGTCACTAGACCAGAGTCACTCATGAGCACTACCTGAATTGTTATAAGGTGGATCTTGCGTCATTTTCTCTGAGCATTTCTTTCTGTTCTCGAGGATCATTATTTCCACAACACCATCTTTTTCTGTGTCAACTCCTACAGCCTCTGTGGTCGGCTCTCCAGCAACATCCTTTAAAAAATGAGTGACTTCCCTCTGAGAAAAAAAAAAACAGAGAGCTTAGCATGAACAGGTGCATCTGTCTCATCTGATTCTTCTGTAACTTACAGCAAAACAGCCAATAACCAAATACCTCTGAGTTGTCCTTTAAAGCTGGGTGACATGTGGACCCAGTGTGCACCCAGTTACCGAATTCGGCACAGTATTTGGTCACTTTTTCTGTAAAGAAAAAAAACACAATGGCATCAAAAAACATAATAATCCATCAATGATTACTGCTAGGCACATTATTGCTTCTGTTGGTGGTTCATGTCCAGTAGAGAATCTCTATGTCCTCAGCTCTGTCTTTGTTTTTCAGCAGTAGTATGTTGGCATCATCCAAACACATAAATTGGACCCTGAATCTTGGCTTTACCGAAAGACTGCAAATAATTCAACTTGGCACACATCATCAAACGTTATGTCAAACATAAAATTCCATCTTTGGAGACATTTTCTGGCAAATTCTCAAATGTCAGGCTTAAAAACCACATGTACTGTAGCTCCACGACTGGGCCGAGAATGAGATCCAACAGTCCTGACAACAACAACCGTAGCCCGACTGCTTATTCTTCGCCGACAGCTCATCAACTGTTCAGCATCCACTTCCAACTGTACGTCTCCCCCTGAAGCCTCATATGAGCAGCATCGGCTTTCAGATAAGGAGCCATAGGGGGACTCTTAATGTCACAGGCATTTTCGGAGGATCTTTTATGAGCCCTCTCTTATAAAAACACCTTCTTTTTCTTCTCATTCATATTCTCTCTCCCCATCCATCTCTCTGCCTCAGACTTCTCTATCTTTTTTGTCATCTCTTTTTTCCTTACTTCTCTTTCTCTCTCTCTCTCTCTCTCTCTCTCTATATATATATATATATATATATACCCCTTCCATCCTCTCTCTGTCCTCCCCTTCACCTCCCTTCCATCATATTGCATCTCCTAAATCAGTCAAAATCAGTCATGACTTGCCTCTGGATCTCTCCAACTAGACATTATTGAGTCATGCATTCATCACAATGTAAAAACTGCTCATACTGTAAGGTACCGCAATCCCAACATTAATGCGCACACATAATCAATTTCTACGGTCAATTTCAATTCAAATAAATGTCAGTTTTTGTTCCGACTGATTGATAAAAACAAAATAGGCTAATACTTCACCTTCTATTCAGTTTAAAATTCTCTTACACTAGTTGTCCTTTAAACCTGCAGTGCATACAGATGCATGAGAAGACAAGGGGTCTACAGCCATGCTAGCAGCTCTGTAAAGCTATACTTAGAGTCACAGCGGTGCTTTGAGCTAAATCCTGAAACAGGCTTGCCAAAATGCTCACAGAGACAGTGCTAACATACTGGTGTTACAGATTATCTTAGTTTAGCATATTAAGCACTCAACAGGAAGTACAGCTGAGGCTGATGGGGATGTTTCCACCAATAAATCAGCAGTAAATCTAATTTCAGATATTTCCCTCAAAGACAAACCAATGACACCAAAGGTTGCATGACAAAATTTGGTGCCAATCTATCCAGTAGACGGCCTCTGTGGTAATTCCAGCCCCACTGTTGCAACTGGTTAAAATTATTGCCCAGTTATGAGTTGATACCTGTACAAGCTCAAAACTCTGAGTATAGCGCAATAATCAACTAACTTTACCCTCGAAAAATCTAGTGGAAATATCTAGTAAAACTGAATGGAAACACTTGAAATACAAATTAAAATCCTCCAAGCTTCCCAAAGCCCCATGCTGGCAGTGGCCCTTCATTTATGCAATTAGCCCCATGACCTTTGATCTCGATCGCACACAGAAGATTGGATCGTTTTCTGTGTCGCCTGCTGAACTGGAACTAAAAAGTCTAGGGAGCTTGTTGTTGTGTATTGGCATGAGAAGTGCACATCTTTCTTACCAGTTGGGTCCAGGTCAGGGTGATCTGGACAGTTTCGTGTGACAGACGTCCCAGCTGGTGTCTCATCCCAGCAAAAAAAGCCGTCCCACATGGGTCGACAGAACGTTCCTCGAGACAGGAAGAAGGAAAAAAGTGTAATGACTATTCTGAGTTATTACCAACACACATTTTCTTTGTCTTCACTCATATTTAGTGTGCGTCAGAGTAACATAATTTCTCTAGAGCTACAGCCTACACTGCAAAGCACTCAGCTGAACCCCTGCTGGCAGCACTACCATTACCTTAAACAAGAATAACAATTGTGTTCAGCTCCTAATCCACTGCCTTACAGCGTCATAACACCTGTGGTGCTCTTGCAATGGTAATCGCTTTGGCCTTGAAATGATTTGGGCATCTCACCGGTTCTGTTTTCTTGGTGGTCTTTCTTGGACAGCTCAAGACATTTGTACTGACCCTGGCTCAGTGCCTGGCCCTGTTCATCAGTCATGCTATGTCCAGGCCTGAGTGATGGATCTGAGATTGACTCAGCGCCTCCTGCTGTCCTGCGCTGTGGAGACAATACGACACAAGAGGTGAGAGGAAGGGAAAGAAAACATGTTGTATGGTGACTCGGAGCATGGTAAGAAGCGTAGGTGGGGAGCTGTTGGTGTGTTTCATAGTTGCTGCTCTGATCTGCGTTAATTTCATGGTGAAAACATAAATATTATCTTGCATGATGCTGTTAGTTGAATTTGTAATACTTGACAGTTTTATCACACTCAGACAAACGCTTATATAAGATAAAAAAATTGAAACAGAAGCGTAGGCATGCAAAATTTTTGAAGCGTCGTCGAAGCCGATCTGATGAGGATTTCACTCTACTTTGAAATTCCAGTCACTCCCCATTCATGTAACTCATTAAAGTGTGTTTGGGAGCTCACAAAAGAAGTTAAGCAGCTGATTTTCTCCAAATGAATCTTATCTGCTCTCTATTGTTTGTATTTGGAGGTAGCATTAAAAATGAAGAGGCCTGGAGTGTGAAATGCTGATTTTGATAATGCTGCTCACTGAAGGATAAAGAGCCCATCTTAATGTGACTTATCTGGCAAATTTTGGGGGGCTGAAAATTAAGCCTCTCAGAGAGCCAGGCTCATGCGCTTGCATTTTCTGAATTATTTAAGGAAATTTAATACTTTGCCTGGCAGATTGTCTCCACAGGCCTTATCACAATTGAGACGCAAACCTTCTACATCTGTGTCTTTGTGGAGGCTAAAGGAATTCCTATTAAACCAAAATCTTACCTGTCTGATAACTCCTGTAAAAGGCAAAACACTTTAGGAAAACACACAGTGACTTTGTGAGAATGCTGATGTCCCATGTAGCAGTTTAGCAGCCGTACATATGATGTCACTCCAAACATTGAAGTAAATGACGTCATACATACGACCACCAGGCCACCACCAATATCAACAGATGAGCTGAACAGGAAGAAAAGAAAATTTAGACACCTCCCCTTGCCTTTTTACAATTCATTCATCTTCCTGAATCAACATGACAAGGGCACTCAAGAAAGAAAGTACAGACACATAAAGCAGGACAGCACAGATACTTCAGGCAGAAAACGTTTGGCAGGGATACTATTCTGGACCTCAATGTCAAACTTGATGCCGAACAGCAAAGGAAATTGAAACTTCCATTTCACACTGACACTGAAGAATAGTGGACTGAGTGGTTTTTTTTTCATAAGGAACAATGACTCAAGAAAACCTCTATTTTTCTGCAGTAAAAGCTTTAAAAAAAAAGTCCCAAAGTGAACATGTTCTGGACGACAGATGCCGATGTCTCTTAAGCCTGTCTGGAACAAGATGAATAACATCTCTGAGCTGTCCAAAATTTATAGCAAAGGTGTTGAAAATGCCATTTATTACAAAACACTCTTCAAGCCAACTGGTTTACTGTGATTTCTAAGGACAGTTGCAAGTCCATCAAAAGAACATTCTAAAGTTTGATTTGTTTAATTATAACCCCCTTCACCAGGCAAAACAGTATGTTTTTAAATAACAATGCCAAAATGTGAGGATTCACATCTTTGACTGATGATTGGGAAAAACCCCATTAAATTAATTGATATAATTTCTCAAATACTGGAGCACGCTATGACTATGACTCAACCCTTCAAGCTCAGATTAAGACTTCACATTTGGCAAGCACAAACCAAAAAACACCCACTCAAACCCCCAACAGCCTCGCAATAAATTCAGGATATACAGACAACCATATATAGAGTTGCTAAATATACCGTATGTGTCTGATCGTGGCATAATGTTGCAGGAATGAGTAGAACTGTTGTTTTAAGTTATGCACAGGACATAACAAATACCTGTACAGCCTGATGTGGATCAGACTTTAGATTCGAAGGCTACAGATGAACACTTGTGGTGTTTAAGTTCTGACTGCTCCAAGTACTGAAGAATGTACAGTACAGGCCAAAATTTTGGACACACCTTCTCATTCAATGCGTTTTCTTTATTTTCATGACTATTTACATTGTAGATTCTCACTGAAGGCATCAAAACTATGAATGAACACATGTGGAGTTATGTACTTAACAAAAAAAGGCGAAATAACTGAAAACATGTTTTATATTCTAGTTTCTTCAAAATAGCCACCCTTTGCTCTGATTACTGCTTTGCACACTCTTGGCATTCTCTCCATGAGCTTCAAGAGGTAGTCACCTGAAATGGTTTTCCAACAGTCTTGAAGGAGTTCCCAGAGGTGTTTAGCACTTGTTGGCCCCTTTGCCTTCACTCTGCGGTCCAGCTCACCCCAAACCATCTCGATTGGGTTCAGGTCCGGTGACTGTGGAGGCCAGGTCATCTGCCGCAGCACTCCATCACTCTCCTTCTTGGTCAAATAGCCCTTACACAGCCTGGAGGTGTGTTTGGGGTCATTGTCCTGTTGAAAAATAAATGATCGTCCAACTAAACGCAAACCGGATGGGATGGCATGTCGCTGCAGGATGCTGTGGTAGCCATGCTGGTTCAGTGTGCCTTCAATTTTGAATAAATCCCCAACAGTGTCACCAGCAAAACACCCCCACACCATCACACCTCCTCCTCCATGCTTCACAGTGGGAACCAGGCATGTGGAATCCATCCGTTCACCTTTTCTGCGTCTCACAAAGACACGGCGGTTGGAACCAAAGATCTCAAATTTGGACTCATCAGACCAAAGCACAGATTTCCACTGGTCTAATGTCCATTCCTTGTGTTTCTTGGCCCAAACAAATCTCTTCTGCTTGTTGCCTCTCCTTAGCAGTGGTTTCCTAGCAGCTATTTGACCATGAAGGCCTGATTGGCGCAGTCTCCTCTTAACAGTTGTTCTAGAGATGGGTCTGCTGCTAGAACTCTGTGTGGCATTCATCTGGTCTCTGATCTGAGCTGCTGTTAACTTGACATTTCTGAGGCTGGTGACTCGGATGAACTTATCCTCAGAAGCAGAGGTGACTCTTGGTCTTCCTTTTCTGGGTCGGTCCTCATGTGTGCCAGTTTCATTGTAGCGCTTGATGGTTTTTGCGACTCCACTTGGGGACACATTTAAAGTTTTTGCAATTTTCTGGACTGACTGACCTTCATTTCTTAAAGTAATGATGGCCACTCGTTTTTCTTTAGTTAGCTGATTCGCGGTTCTTGCCATAATATGAATTTTAACAGTTGTCCAATAGGGCTGTCGGCTGTGTATTAACCTGACTTCTGCACACAACTGATGGTCCCAACCCCATTGATAAAGCAAGAAATTCCACTAATTAACCCTGATAAGGCACACCTGTGAAGTGGAAACCATTTCAGGTGACTACCTCTTGAAGCTCATGGAGAGAATGCCAAGAGTGTGCAAAGCAGTAATCAGAGCAAAGGGTGGCTATTTTGAAGAAACTAGAATATAAAACATGTTTTCAGTTATTTCACCTTTTTTTGTTAAGTACATAACTCCACATGTGTTCATTCATAGTTTTGATGCCTTCAGTGAGAATCTATAATGTAAATAGTCATGAAAATAAAGAAAACGCATTGAATGAGAAGGTGTGTCCAAACTTTTGGCCTGTACTGTATGTCACATGACTTACATTACATTTTTGACAAACGTACTTATTTTAAGCCTTTTCTAAACCTATGCGGTGTCTCAAATCGCGTACTTCTGTACTTACACTTAATATTTTGAGTGCATGAGTGCCTTCACACTGGGAAGTATGAAAAAATGCAGTGCACTATGAGTACCCGCATCGTGCACTCAAAATGGTCAAGAAGTTGAGTGTGGAACTATGGACACTTCTCGCCCTCAATGCTCGCCATCTTGGCTACATAGCGGAAGAGGAGGGACCACTTTTCAAACTGGAAATAGCAGCCAAGGACTGTGCGACCATTACCGTCGCTGCATTGTACAAATACATGTGTTTTTTTGCACTAAGCACCACTATAACGGTGTTGGATATAAGCCAGCAGTATGTTAACTGGGTTAATTTAGCAGTCTGTAATAATTTGGTACCACGAACGATAACGTGAATGCTAATGCTAGTTTGCTAACTAGCTAATTTGTGGTTGTCATTTCCAGTGAGTGCACAATGGCAGTGTTTGTTTTGAGACAACACTACCCTGTTGAAATTTGCGCACTACGCCAATGAGTACATAGTGCACATAGTATACTACATGAAGTGTACTGACGCAAGTACACGATTTGAGACACACCACAAGACACACGTGTTTTTGTTGACTAAACCTGAAGTAAATCTGAAAATGAAGTTTTATACCTATGTTTTCAGTTTGTTTTGAGAAGACAATGTTTACATTTAACAAAGCAGAAACTGTGCATTTCCAGTAACAACGTAAGTTTATTTTGAAAAGACACAGTGTTGACCTGCAATCTCTGAGCATCCAAAACCGATGCAGGAAGGATACCTTGACATGTGGGGCCACTGACCAAGGGTCTGTATTTGACAAGTTTGGAGTCAGGACGTATTTGAATTGTATGCGTTGCACTTCTTTCTTTCATTCTGGAGCCTTTTTTTGTGATCACATTTTTATTTAGTTTCTCTGCAAAGTATTAATAATAAATCATATATGTGTCCATATGTTTTACAAAATTTGCGGTTATTGAAACTGGGAACTGCCCATTGGTTCGACAGCCCATTGGTTCGACATCCCATTGTTCCGACCATATTAAACTCATTGTTCCGAAGTCCGTTCCGAAATCATCATGATGCCCTGTGGTTAAGGTCTGGTTAGGTTTAGGCACAAAAACCACTTGGTTAGGGTCAGGAAAAGATCATGGTGTGGGTTAAAATGAAAAAGAAAGTGACAAACTCATAAGCCGTGAGCCTGCTCCGCCTCAAGCTGGTCGCGGTGCACCACACGCCCGCCGCGAGCCGTTCAGCACCGCAGACAGTTGGACTAATGGGATGTCGAACCAATGGGCTGTCGAACCAATGACACAGACCCATTGAAACTCCGGAAAGAAAAATTGACCCATTGTTTTGAGCTTTCGTTCTGGAGCCAACGAATGCTTTGTTCCTCTACATTTGCATGGATGATGTGCTGTTGCCATGTCTGTTTCATGGCAATAAATCATTGGAAGACAGTCATAGGAAGTGTGGTCCAGAATACAACACAATGCAGACTTAAACACCCACTACAAATGCACAGTGAGGTATTACACTTTCATTTTGTGTCTCTTTCCAAACCAAGTTTAAATGCAAGGCATCATACACTGTGCGCCATCTGCAGAACAGAGTAAGGATCAGTATATAGTAAGAACAGTAGACACGTGCAGTCGTGGATCACATACTCTCTCTTGGGTCATCCAAGTTTGTAATGAACAAGCTAAGCTAACTATAAACTATAATTACCAATTATAAATGGAGTGAAAATTAATCATGGGATTTTTTTTCTGCTGAGAAAAGAAAACCGCTGGACTGCAACATATTACATGTCCATTTAATGAAATTTGAATCCTATGTTTAAACACACGGGTGCAGCATACATAATGGGCATAAAGAGAAGAGTACAATTACCTTCCAGCATTCCTCAAATTAAAAAATGAGTGCTTACCACAAGGAGAAACCAAAGGATCCAAAGCGAGCCCACTAACTTCATATCTTCCCCTCACAGGCGAATCTCTGGAGAGAAAGAACAGAACAACAAGTTACTATCAGAAAACAAGTTGTCTACCGTGAAAGTGACTGACTGAGCAAACAGATGGCTGTTTCGTATCAGGATTATGGCCTCTCAGGAGAAAACACCAACAGCAGTCATTAATCTGAAACGCAAAGCACTGCAGCAGATTCACTGCAGTTTATGCCATTTCACACTTTTCCTGTGTTTGTGTGTGTGTGTGTATTTGAGAGACAGAGAGAAAGTGTACCTGTCAATATGTAAAACAACAGCATTAAAGAGTAATGTTATATTGTGAGAGCAAGTGGAGGAAGAAAAAAGCCAGAGACACAGTCAGACAAAAATAGTTGATGGTCATTAATCATCCTGTGCTGAGCCTCCACTCCTGCAGGACGGCAGCAGCTTATCTGCCAGTTCAGTAACTGAGTGCATGTGAGATTAGAATTCACTTCAGGTCTCTTTGCTTTGGCTCGCATAGTCCCTGTTGGAAGCCCATCACTCCGCACTTTGAACAGTTAGGACGACCTACTGGTTGTTTTCCACACCCCGCAGCGGCCCAGGGGGCAGGCTTTTTAGCAGATCGACATGCATGAGCAAGTCCTAAGTCTCTGGGAAAGGTTAACAGGATTGATAGTATTTGTTTTGGCTTTCGGACGCACACTGATGGTAGGCTACTTAACATGAGGATGACAAACCTAGAGCTGCATCTGCCAAGAATTGAGGGCTAGGATTGCTGATCCCTAACCGAAGATCCCTTCAATTACCATCAGATATCTCATTTCTCATTAATAATTGATGGTAGATATGAGGATGATTATTATCATTAAGCCTCAGATGTCTTCTGTGATAAATGTACTTGCAGAAAAAGACCATATCTTATTCTCTGTTCCAGGAACAAGTATGGACCCACCCTCTGTTTCATTTAGTGGAGCTGAAACGATCTGTTAATTTATTCAAGAAAAAAAATATATACGTGGTTGTGAGGATTTGATGCTTTTATTTGTATTATCCGACAGTTCAGTCAGACAACTCAACGTTTATTTCAACAGGAAAACATAGTTAGAGTTTGACGTCTAGACTTCAACCTCATCACTCCCCACAGATATGTTTACACGAAATATTGGGAATGATTAAATCTTTACCCCCTAGCTGGAGCCTGCAGGTGGATGCTGGGGTGGAGGTGGGGCTGAAAGAGCGAGTGACAGTACTGATGCAGGGCAGCAGCATAGACAATGCAAAGGGAGAGCTGGGAAGATTTTGCAGCTTAAATAGACAGCCAAATTAGGAGGGTGTGTTTGCAGATGACATATGGGGAGTGCCGTACGTAGCTTGCGGGCGTCACTCCATTAAACTGAGGCTCTTTGTTCAACAAACAAGCAATCTGCAGCCATCACCTTGGTTGCTCGGCATTTTCCACTATTTTCAAAAAATTATAGACCAATGATTATTTGAGAAAATCATCTTAAACGTACAATTTGAAATTGCAGGCAGCATTTTGAAATTCATTTGACGACTTGACATACATCTTATTTCCTGTGAGTAGGAAATGGTGCCTCTTAAGTTGATTTCCTGTTGGCAGATATAATGAGTCCATTGTCTCTATACAGCCATGTTCAGCCTCGATCATAAACTCTGCTCAATATTTCAAGTGTACCAAAAGACTATACAGTTTGTGGATCCAGCATCCTGGAAAGCTCAGTCATGGACACAACAACAGGCTGCTCCATATCCCAGTTTTGAAAAGAGCAAAAAAGAAACACAAAGAAGCACAGAAAAACACCAATCAAAGACAAAGGGATAACAGGAGGCAGAGGAGGGAAAGAATGGATCTCAAAATGGCCTGTAGGAAGAGAAGATCTACAATAATCATCATCATGCCAGAACAGAGAATTCACACTAGTCAATTATCAACTAATCACCTCCGGGTGTTGCAGGAGCATGAAGATTTGTCTAAAAGTGGGAAGTCTGAAGTCTGAGAGAGACGTGTTTCTACAAGTCAAAAAACAGCATCAGGAGACAGGAGACGCATCAGGACAATTGACTCAGCTGACTTCATATTATACTGTAGTTGCTGCCACCTTAGAGATATCTTTGATATCACAAACTGTAATGTAAACTACTTTTAAAAAGCAAATTTACTTGAGGAGAGTTAGATGAGAAGATCGATTGCACTGTTCATCACAAAGCTGGAGATGGCTAGCATTAGCTTACCATAAAGGCTGGAAACAGGCGGAAACAGCCTGGCTCTGTCCAAAGGTTGAACAAACACACTCAACCCCCCTGTGCTAACAGTGACAACAAGATTCATGCAGATTACAAACACACTTATATTAATACTTTTGAAAGCCACTTGCATGTCATTTAAATATGACTTTGGACAGCTAATTTCATAAAATCGCAACACGTTCTCACTCCTTACTCGTGAAATTATGCAGTTTTGTTAGTGGCCTATGCTTCAAACTAAGACGCTCTAGGTACCCTCTGGTGTCAGTTTTGAGTGCTCAATGACTGTGTGCCAATTTCTGTTCGTTACATTCATAGTGTCTTGAATGAACTTCTATGTTGACAGGAAATGTATAACCAAAACTACCTTAGATTTAGGCAACAAAACTATGTGGTTAGATTTAGAAAAAAAGACCATGGTTTGGGTTAAAATAAGTACATTTGTTACGTGACTTAAGTAACTTAAGGACAAAAAATAAAGTCTGTTATGTATGTCATGTGACATTACTAACAATGCTACGTAGTATAAGAACTTCAAGGTTTTACACAGAACATGAACAGCAGTCTCCCGGGTGATAGTCCTGTGTTTGTTTGACCCATCCACCACTCCTCACTCCCTCTTCTTCCCACCCTACTCGAACTTTCTTGCTCTTTCTTGCGACATTGCAACAGATGGGTTTTATCTCTATGAACAGATAACGCATATGAATAGAGAATCAGTAGGCGATGAAATGTTGGTACTCGAAGTGTTCTGGTTTCTGTTTGCAGTCCGTGTGTATAGTCCAAGTAGCATTGACTAATCACGTTTCAACGGCAGGTAAACTATAATAATAATTATAATACATTTTATTTGTTAGGGTGCCTTTCAAGCCACCCAAGGTCGCCTTACAGCAAAGATTAAAAAAAGCATACATCAGACAAGAAACACAGCATACAAAACATCATACAAATACATTAAAATAGAGGGGAAGACAGTAAGACAGTGTAAGAACATAATGCATTTGATCAGGTGGAATGGGAAAGTCTGAACAGATGTGTTTTGAGTTTGGATTTGAACAGATTGACAGATGTGGTGTTGCGGAGGTCAGGGGGGAGTGAATTCCAGAGCTGGGGAGCAGAGCGGCTGAATGCTCTGCTCCCCATGGTGGCCAGGCGGGCAGGGGGAACGGAGAGGTGGATGGAGGAAGAGGATCTGAGCGTGCGAGCGGGTGTGGCAGTAGCTATGTTCCATCCAAAAGTGATTTGAATCATTGGGAAATGCGCATTAAAAGAAATACGAATCCTGTGTGTTTCCATTAAATGTACGGACTTTGGTGAAAACTACAAACTTGTGCGAGTTTTCCGCAGAACCGGAAACAAAACAGCTCTCACATTCTTCTTCTTCTATGTTTTCTGGCGGTTGGCAACCAGCTTGTAAATGCATTACCGCCTTCCCAACCCAGAGTGTGGATATCACCATGGAGAGAGGTGCGCCACGTCAGACTTAGTTCGAACATAACTGTTTCCATCCCCCATTTTGCGAATCAACATTTTTTCGAATCAACCAAAACCCGGCTAAAATGAGCGTATTTTAGTTTGTGCGAATCGGGATTTTAATTCGAATTTTGGCGTTTCCATCATAATTTTCCGATGCGATACTTCTAGATGCACATCTAAACAGGCTGATGGAAACATGGCTAATGTGGAGGAGGTCAGACAGGTATGGAGGGGCGAGGTTGTGAATGGCCTTGACAGTGAGCAGTAAAATCTTGTATTGGATACAGTGTGTGATGGGGAGCCAGTGGAGCTGCTGCAGGACTGGTGTGATGTGGTGAGTGGATGGGGTCCTTGTGATGATACGAACTGCTGAATTCTGTACCAGTTGTAGTTTATGGAGAGTTTTTTGTGGAAGACCGAACAGGAGGGAGTTGCAGTAGTCAAGACGGGAGGTGACGAGACTGTGGACCAGAATGGCAGCTGTGTGAGGTATGAGGGCGGAGGCGGTTGATGTTGCGGAGACGGAAGTAGGCTGACCGGGTTATGTGGTTGATATGAAAAGTGTAAGAAAGCGTGCTGTCGAGGATGACACCCAGACTCTTGACCTGTGGGAAAGGAGAAATGTAGAAACTGTCCATCTGTCCGTGTTAAGAGGTCAAATGCAATCTCGAAACCAAGTGCCTATCATCTGATGAATTCAATCAATCAATCAATCAATCAATCAATTTTATTTATAAAGCCCAATATCACAAATCACAATTTGCCTCACAGGGCTTTACAGCATACGACATCCCTCGTATGACCCTCGCAGTGGATAAGGAAAAACTCCCCAAAAAAACCCCTTTAACAGGGAAAAAAAAAAGGTAGAAACCTCAGGAAGAGCAACTGAGGAGGGATCCCTCTTCCAGGACGGACAGACGTGCAATAGATGTCGTACAGAACAGATCAGCATAATAAATTAACAGTAATCCGCATGACACAATGAGACAGAGAGAGAGATAGAGAGAGAGATGCAGGTAATAACAGTAGCTTACAACAACATTATTGAAAGTAATAATATTATAGTTCTGGCTGCTGTGGTACAATATGTTGAAAGTATGTATTAATATCTGACAGTATACTTGTGTGACAATAGTCATATGTGTATAATAACAATAGAAGTATGACTAATGACTAATGATGGCAGCAGCAGCAGGAGGCATCTGGCAGGACCACGGCAGCAGCACAACCACACACGTCACGCTGTCCAGGCACCGCTGCGGTATGAGTTAATCTGAGAGACAGTGGAGCACAAAGGCTCCGGAGAAGAAGCCGAGTTAGTGACATCCAGAATGGCCGAGTTAGCAAGATGCAGTAATAGAATACGAGAGAGAGAGAGAGAGAGAAGGAGAGAAGGTGCCCGGTGTATTATAGGGGGTCCTCCGGCAGACTAGGCCTAAGTCAGCCTAACTAGGGGCTGGTACAGGGCAAGCCTGAGCCAGTCCTAACTATAAGCTTTATCAAAGAGGAAAGTCTTAAGTCTAGTCTTAAATGTGGAGACGGTGTCTGCCTCCCAGACCGTAACAGGAAGATGATTCCACAGGAGAGGAGCCTGATAGCTGAAGGCTCTGGCTCTTGATCTACTCTTGGAGACTTTAGGGACCACGAGTAACCCTGCGTTCTCAGAGCGCAGTGTTCTGGTGGGATAATATGGCACTATGAGCTCACTAAGATATGATGGAGCTTGACCATTTAGAGCTTTATAAGTTAACAGTAGGATTTTAAATTCAATTCTGGATTTTACAGGGAGCCAGTGCAGAGAAGCTAAAACAGGAGAAATATGATCTCGTTTCTTAGTTCCTGTTAGTACACATGCTGCTGCATTTTGAATTAGCTGGAGAGTTTTTAAGGACTTACTAGAGCTACCTGATAATAGAGAGTTACAGTAATCCAGCCTAGAGGTAACAAAAGCGTGGACCAATTTTTCTGCATCTTTTCGGGTCAGGATAGGCCTAATTTTCGCAATATTACACAGATGAAAAAATGCAGTCCGTGAGGTTTGTTTTATGAATGCAGATATCTTGCATTCATATGCAGATATCTGTTTATAGAGATTAACAGAAATTACCTTCGTATGTAGGAGTAAGTTTGGGCTCAGATATCTATTGGCTACACCGGATCAGCCTGAAATATTGGCCCTCACCCCCAGAGGTTTTATTGCCATAGATGATAGTCATTGGGTTCTGAGATTGGGCTTTCATTGGAGTAATATCAAAGGTCAGTACAGACGCTAAATGGTGCCTTGTGTGTAGGAAACTGACGCTGATGGCCACTGACCATGCTGCCATATTTGATGCCCTGGGAATGAAAACAAGTCAATAGCTTCTTTACATATGACGTCATACATCGGTGTGCTGTTCAGATGGAGGGCAGTCAGTGGGAGACAAAGACCACCATCACCGCACAAATGCCTATGATTTCAGCTGACTGGTCCAATCAATCAAATAGCAGGACACAAAGATTTCACTGAGAAACAGAGGCAGAGCAAAGTATTGTGTTAAACATGCCTCGAGTCGGATGTAATCACAATGTGCTGTGACAACTCCTCTGTGTTTTTAGTCATGACCCAGATTTTTTTGACAGTGTTTCCCCAGACCTCTGAGAACAGTTGAACTACTGTTAGTAGGTACAAAATAATAGCTAAAGTTAGCTAATGTTAGCTAGAAACGTTAGCCTGACAGCAGTGCATCCATGTACAGCGATGAAATATAAAAGATAACAGGGTTACTGTTTCAATTGTGGACCCAACCACACACAAAATAGTTATAGTTTATTAGACTGTCTGCTTTTATTGGCTTGCCGTATAACCTAACATTAGTAACGTTAGTAGGTATGGAGGACGAAGTAATTTGTGACGATGACTGTGTCCATACCGGGCAAATTGGTTGTTATTTTTTGTATGGATCAAATTCAACGTAAGTTTCAGTTTTCTGATGATAACTACTGCCTGCAGGCTCACCCAACACTTTTATGTAGTCACTTTCCTCTCACATGATTGCCAAAAAGGTATTTTGTCCATCCTTAGGTTGAGGTTACAGTTGGGACTTTTTGAAACATCACCAATAATCTCTGGAACATTTTGACATTTCAGCTCACTCTCAGTCCATAAATAATACATTTGCCAACAGCAAGTTTAATATTTTAAAATCTCTACTGCACATGTGACAGTTTACTCAAACTCAAACCTCCAAGCTATATTTGACTTATAGCAGGGGGAGGAGTGGTCTCTATTTACAGCTCTCTGCCTTTCTGCCTTACCCACTAGATCTTCATACATCTCTAAACATCCCCAGAGAAATTTATGGGCCATTAGGTCCAATGTGAAATGATCAGTGAGGCTTAAAGCATGTGTAGCTCATTAAAGAGACAAGACCCCCTATAGAAAAGACAAAAGAAAGCACTCAAACGGAGTGAGTTCATAGTATCCATGTAAAGTACCCGATCCTCTCCAGGAATGCTCTTTACTGTAGATCAAGTGATATATCAGGTAAAATGAAAAAACCTGCTTTTGCAATATTAATTATTAGATTCTAAACCACTCACAATAAGAATTCACGTGTGGTGACTGTAAGTAAAAAGCAAAGGGAGGGTTAAAAAACTGTTTTTGGTGAATGTTTTGCTCTTAAATTTGTGCCCTTGAACAGACATTGCTTTAGTTTTGAAAGCATCTTTTTTTCCCTGAAGTTCTCGACTTTTCAGACAATGAATTTGTGGCTGACATTCAAACTTAACATCTTATCTCTTTGTATATTCCACCCGTCATCTGCCTCCATTATCTCCAGTCTAACAAATCCCTTTAAAACTCAAGTTTGACAAAATACATTTGTCCTTTTGTTCATGCAAAAAAACTCTAAAAGTTTTTTCAAGAACCGAAACATTTGATGGAGGTCGACATATTGCCTCGAGCTTTCTTTTGTTATTCCCAGAATCGCTCTAAAAATTGAATCAAAGTGTCCTGATTATATTAGTATTATTATTTATGTGTTTTGCCCACGGTCAGATCCTTTGTCTCTTCTCTCCCCGTCGTCCTTTCTTCCCCCTCTCTTTGTCATCGTTACATCACTCTGACAGCAGCAGACAGAGCGGCACATCTCTTCTCTTCCATCCTGCACGGTGTGGTCACAGGTACGGTGACAAAGCTGATTTGTGCTGACATCACACCAACGATGGAGGATGCAACAGCTCGATCAACCCCGCCCCGACGTCTAACCACTTCGGAGCCCATCACTCAGTCTGAAGGGACACACAGACGTGATTTGGCGTCCCGTAGCTGGGCCACGACAAATGAGCTGGATTACAATGCAAACTCAGGTGGATTAGTTTGACGAATGGACGGACTGTGGACTTTACCCACAAGGCTGTCGCATAAATCTTGTCTAAAGGGCAAATATTTTCACTGTTCTACAAGCTACATGATGTGCAACCTATATTAAAGGACTCACCTTATGACTACAGAGGTTCAGTAGCTCTACAGCAACACATGCATGGTCACATTAAGCAGTCTAAGGTATAAGATGTCCCTGAATGTGCTGTCGAAGACTTCAAGGAAGGCATTAGATGTACTAGATATCTGTGTGGTCTTCTGGGAATACACACAGTGAAGGGAGATTTCTATACAGGCATGATGCAATGCATTCTTGAAATGTGCAGAAAAATAATATACTGTGTAAGTTTTTGACCAATAAATATTAGCACTGCAAAGATCCACTGATTATTTCGTTAGTTTTCAACTAATAAATTAATCACCAAATATTTTTTAAGTCAAAATCCTCTGACTGCAGCTTCCTAAATGTGAATATTTTCTAATTTATTTACTCTTAAATAACAGTAAACTGAATATCTTTGGGTTGTGGATACAAGAAGACTTTGGGAAACACTGATCGACATTTAAAATCATTTTATGACCAAACAAAATAATCAACAGCTTAATAAATAATGTATAATATATGCATAGAAGTGAGTGATGTGAAAAAAACACTTCGTTATTGTATGAATATATTTAATTTCGTATCTCTATATCAATATTTATCATGATATAGGACACTTAGTCAAATAACAGGCAGAAATGTCTGCTCTTAGACTAATATAGTATCTGACAAATCAAGGTATCTAATCACAGTGATGCAAAAATCATACAAAAATCCAATGATGTTCCATAAAGTTGCATTGATTTTCAACATAGCCAATGAAGTATGGCCTACAAGTGATGGGTGGCACGCCAACCATTTTCTAATTCCCATTTCTTTGTACTTCAAATGTAAATAATGTGCCAAAGTGCATTTTAAAAAGCATCAAAATAGAGGTTGTTTACAAAAAAAAGTGCCAGAGGAAGATCCCCCTCACCTCCTGACATTGGTCTGGGCTATCTGTATAATAATTATTAATGTTGTTTATTAAGCGGCCCCTGGCCTCCTGTCATTTTGCAGCAGTGGCCCCTGGGCAAAGCAAGTTGAGAATCCCTGGTATGAACACAAGAACTAAATTAATGACAACTCACATTTGTCATCTCATGTTATATAACGCTGTATTATCTATCCCTAAAATCATATTGCATTACTGCAGACTTGAAACATAGAACATTCTGTCCTGTTTATGTAATTATTTTCTTACTAATGACTTTTCTTTTACGAGACAGCAGTTATGTTGTCATTGTCCAGTTGCAGGCAGGGGCTGTTTTTAAAACGCTTCCCTGATGGTGCATTCAAACACACTCTGACATTCAAAAGCTAAAGCTTCGGTTTGAAAGGTTTGAATTTCTGATTTAAAAGCATATGAATATCACTCAAAGCACTGAATTAAATAAGTTTGGATATCAGAGCACCCGGATGGAGGAGAACTTTGCAAACGTTTTCTACAATAAATTTCATCATCATGTGCCTCTGACAAAAAACATACTTCCAGGGCACCCAGTAGTTCAGTGGGTAGAGCAGGTATCCCATGTACAAAGGTACCGTCCTTCTCGCACCAAAAAATGACTCACTATGATGAAGGACCATTCAAAGAAGTGAGACTGTGTGAAACCTTAGAGTGCCAGGCTCATGTGAGCTGATCAGTCGGTTTTAACGCTCCGCTCTGAGTCTCTTGTCAACACGTCTCGAGGCGAGCATGTTTCTCTGTTTGAGTCAAGCTCGTGTTAAGGTGAAACAGGTAAATGATGAAATCGGTGAAAGTGTTTTTGGCCTTTATCATCCATCTAAATATATACTCAATGCCAGTCTGTCCAATTAAGGTAAAAAGAACAAGCTTGCATCGTTTCCTCACATGCATTTACCTCCCTCTACTCACCAAACCCCACTTTCCTCTGCATTCTCATTTCCTCTCTGGCCTCTTTTCTCAATTCCCTTCCATATATCTTCTGCTTCTTTAATCTATTTCCCCTCTCACCTCGTTTCTCTATCTCTTTCTCATCCCCCCTCCACCCCTATTTTCGCTCCGACTCCCCCTCTCCTTTCTCTTCCTCCTCTCTTCTCCCCCTTTAAAAGCTCTGGCCTCCTTTCCAGCTACATTTTCAAGGCTTCTCTGGGCAGATCCAACAGATTCATCAGCTAGCACATCCTTTAAACATTAAACAGGCTCCCGTTATGGTGACACATCATATTTTCAACTAATCTGTCTGTGTTCCACAGTCCTGGTCCTTCTCACTGTTCTGTCGTGTCTGTAACAGACGACTGAAATGCTTGAATTACTTAAAGAAAAAGCAGCGTCACAGAAAAATCAAACAATTTATGACTTTTAAGATTCATATTATTTTTGGACTAAATACATAGGGATGGATTTCAGTGGATTGAAGATCTTAAAATACAGTGACATCACATTTGGAGAGTTGATAGGCCTCCAGTTTGGGATGTAAAACTATCAGTAAAAAATGTTTGATTTAAACCCGATGTGTTATCCAAATATGGAGTTAATTGTTTAACCTAGGTTCAGGAGCAGGACCACGCCTCAACCACTCCTCTAATCACCTGACTAACATATATATACCAGCACAGCTCTACCACAGGCCTCTCAGATCTCTCGAACATTGGCGACCCTACGTATGTTATCTCAGCAAGTGTGTTTTTGTGCGTACTCACCGATGGATCACGTGTTGCAAGTCTACCTGTCCGAGTCTGACTCCGACGACTTGTACGACTCTCTGCTCGAGCCAGGTGATCCTCTGACCCTGTCTCAGCAGTCTGCCGGTAGCCGAAACTCCCAGGGGAGCCGGCTGCGCTCTGTGGTCCACATCCCTCCGTCTCGCCGTGGTTCTCCGTCGGGCTCCATCAACGAGATCGCCCCAACTCCTCGTGGATCTCAGGCCTCCTCTTCTCCGTCCTCGCGGGTGGGAAATCGACGCCGCGTCCACAACCGTGGGAGCCAGCGGCGGTCTTCTCCTCCTCCTTCCCGAAGCGGTGCAGCGTCTAGTCGACCTCGCCGCTCCCGCGGCGCTCCGTCATGCTCCACTCGGCCATGTCCACGTCCAAAGCAAGAGCCCGACATCAGAGACTGGACCATCGCCCGGCTCCAGCGGTTCCTGAGGGCAAAAAACATCCCCTTCCACCGCAGCGACAACAAGTCCAGGCTGTTCCAGCTCTATTCAGCCGCCGTCCGGGCTCCCGAGGCCACAGCTCCTTCTCCCAAGCCGGCCGCACTTCCGGGTCGCCCTCCGAGGCCTACTCCCGCCAGCGTCACCGTCGGTGACGTCACGGCGCCTCCACCACTCCAGCCGGAGCAGCCTCTCTCATTCATTCCCCCAGCCGGGGGTCAGGTCGTGTCACGCGCAATATCTGCCTTCTTCTCCTCCCTGTCTCGCAGGCCTCCACTCTCACCCCGTGCACACACATCCTCCATCCCCACATCCCTTTCCTCTACCCTTCCTTCCAACTATTCCATTCCGGCTGGCATAGCAGCCCAGGAGCCCCGTCCTGCAGCACAACAGGCTCCTTCGGCGGGTGTTTCACTGCCTTCCACTCTCTTTCCGACGTGTCTCTCCTTACCCCTCCCCTACCCCCCCCACCCCCTCCCTTCCCCAACACCCTAATGTTTTTTCCTCTGCTGCCGTCTACACTCTAGCCACAGCCACACCACCAGCTCTGCCAGCCTCTGCCATTCACCGCCCCTCACCCGTCTCGCACTCACTGCGCCAGCAAATACTGTCCGGTAATTATGTAGACCTAGCCCAGCTCATTCAGCCATCTTTTTTTGACAGTTGTCAACCCAGGGAACTGCAGACCGTCCTCGGTCCAGTTCTGTTAAAGCAGTCACTGCCAACCAGGTCCAAAGACTTGACTCCTGTCGAGTTTGCTCTAGCTTTCTCCCTATTTCGCGACGTCATCTGCTCTGCTTTTCCTCACCTTCGATCAGAGCTGGACGACTATCTGTCCATCGTGTTGGACATGGCTTTGCGTTTCAGGGGGACGGGATTTTATACCTACCATGTCCAATTTGCCGCACAAGCAGCCGGCCGGTTGCAGCAGCTAAACCAGGGGACATACTGGGGGGCCCTCGATTCAGAAATATACTGCCGCATTTTCGCAGCTCGTTCCTCCCTCTCCTGCGACTTATGTGGCGCCCCTTCTCATCCGGCCTCTACATGCACTATCATGGCTCCTCCACCGCACTCCCGCCCCACCACTCCACGCAATGCCCCGATCTTCGACCGTCTGTCTTCCGCTGCACCCCCCCCTCCTGTCATCCCCAGAGCCAAGGACACACGTCCCACTGTCAACGTGCCGGTGCCAAAGGGCGTCGACAAGCGAGGACCGCCGATCCTCTATCAGGGCGGCAGGATGGTGTGCAATAATTTCAATCAGTGGGGTTGCAACTCGTCCGGCTGCCGTCTCCTGCATGTCTGCTCCTTCTGCGGGGGCGCTCACGCCAGGACCACCTGCCCCCACAATCCCACCAACACAGCAGCATGACTAGAACGTCACCTCGGCACGCCCATAAAGGTACGTGCACTCGCTGCCGCTCTCAGTGACCACCCTGATAAGCAGTTTGTCGATTTTCTCATCTCTGGCTTCACTCACGGTTTTCATCCCGGCACGGAGGTGCTTCCTGATTCTTCCCACACGTCACAATCTTCAATCCGCTCTCACGGAGCCCGACACTGTTGACACATTACTGGCAAAAAAAGTCATGGAAGGATTTATGATAGGCCCTTTTGATCATCCTCCTTTCCCCGTATTCCGTATCAGTCCCATCGGTGTCGCCACACGCAAATACTCGGAGAAAAAGAAGCTGATCATTGATCTGTCGTCCCCACACGGCTCCGACATCCCGAGCATCAACAGCCTTATTCCTAGCCCGGATTTCTCCATGCAGTACGCCACCATTGACCACGCCATGGCACTGATTCGTCTGGCGGGACACGGAGCATGGCTGTCTAAGGCTGATATCACTAGCGCATTCAAGGTCTTGCCCATTCACCCCGACTTCTGGTGTTATTTCGGTGTCTGCTGGAAGGGGGCTTACTACTTCTCCGTGCGTCTCACTTTCGGCTGCAAGAGCAGTCCCAAAATCTTTGACTCTTTATCCGAGGCTCTATGCTGGATCCTCTCCAACAATTACAGGCTCCCCTACGTCCTTCATCTCCTTGACGATTTTCTTGTCGTGACTCCCCCGTCCTCACCTCCTCGCCACGGTCTCACTACACTTACGTTTGCATTTTCCGACCTCGGTGTCCCTCTGTCCGAAGAAAAAACTTCAGGACCTGGCACATCCATCGAGTTTCTGGGCATCACTCTGGACTCAATGTCATTCCAGGCTTCACCGCCCTTGGAGAAAGTGCAGCGCATCTCGCTGCTCTTGTCTAATTATCTTCTGACAGACAGGTGCACCAAACGCCAGCTGTTCGCTCTCCTCGGGCACCTCAATTATGCCATCCGCATAATTCCACAGGCAAAATCTTTTCTTTCTCAACTGCTGACCAAAGCTGCATCCATTCCCTCTCTCCACGACCACGTGGTTCTGGACGACACTTGTAAAACAGAAATGCGCATGTGGCAGCAATTTCTGTCATCCTGGAACGGCATCTCATTCTTCTATGACGACTTCATCACCCATCCCGAGGACATTCAACTCTACACAGACGTGGCTCCCTCCGTGGGTTTCGGCGGGTATTACGGGGGGAGGTGGTTTGCTGCCGCTTGGCCCTCCGAGTTCGAGTCCCTCGACACAGAGTCATGCTCTCCCTCATCTGCTCTGTACGAGCTGTACCCCGTGATCATCGCCACTCTAATCTGGGGGCACGAATGGTCAAAAAAATGCATTAATATTCACTCTGACAACACAGCAGTAGTAGATATAATCAATAAAGGCCGTTCCCGTTCCACAGCCATCATGCCATTCACCCGCAGACTCACTCTCATCTCCGCTCAGTATCAATTCATCCTCCGCGCATCTCACATTCCCGGTCACCACAATGCCATCGCTGACTCACTCTCCCGCTTCTCTTTCCAGAAATTCAGATGCTTGGCTCCAGGCTCGGATGTCCATCCCACACCAATCCCACCGTTTTCAGCAACCATATTCAGCTAAATCCTCATCTGGCAAATCTCACTCACATCTCCCAAGAAACCGTCCTTAACAGTTTAGCACCAAGCACGCTATCTGCCTACCTCACCGGCTGGAATTCTTTCAAGAATTACCACGCCACTTATCATCTACCGTTTCCCTCTCTGGACGCCATGTCCATATGCAACTTCATCTCACACTGTCATACCATAACAAAGATCCGGGCCTCCAGCATACAAACATATCTAGCTGGTATCAGCTTATTTCATAAATTATCCACCGGCCTCCCTTGTCAATCAATCTCGCACGCTCACGTCACCATGCTAATCTCACCCCGTGCACACACATCCTCCATCCCCACATCCCTTTCCTCTACCCTTCCTTCCAACTATTCCATTCCGGCTGGCATAGCAGCCCAGGAGCCCCGTCCTGCAGCACAACAGGCTCCTTCGGCGGGTGTTTCACTGCCTTCCACTCTCTTTCCGACGTGTCTCTCCTTACCCCTCCCCTACCCCCCCCCCCACCCCCTCCCTTCCCCAACACCCTAATGTTTTTTCCTCTGCTGCCGTCTACACTCTAGCCACAGCCACACCACCAGCTCTGCCAGCCTCTGCCATTCACCGCCCCTCACCCGTCTCGCACTCACTGCGCCAGCAAATACTGTCCGGTAATTATGTAGACCTAGCCCAGCTCATTCAGCCATCTTTTTTTGACAGTTGTCAACCCAGGGAACTGCAGACCATCCTCGGTCCAGTTCTGTTAAAGCAGTCACTGCCAACCAGGTCCAAAGACTTGACTCCTGTCGAGTTTGCTCTAGCTTTCTCCCTATTTCGCGACGTCATCTGCTCTGCTTTTCCTCACCGTCGATCAGAGCTGGACGACTATCTGTCCATCGTGTTGGACATGGCTTTGCGTTTCGGGGGGACGGGATTTTATACCTACCATGTCCAATTTGCCGCACAAGCAGCCGGCCGGTTGCAGCAGCTAAACCAGGGGACATACTGGGGGGCCCTCGATTCAGAAATATACTGCCGCATTTTCGCAGCTCGTTCCTCCCTCTCCTGCGACTTATGTGGCGCCCCTTCTCATCCGGCCTCTACATGCACTATCATGGCTCCTCCACCGCACTCCCGCCCCACCACTCCACGCAATGCCCCGATCTTCGACCGTCTGTCTTCCGCTGCACCCCCCCCTCCTGTCATCCCCAGAGCCAAGGACACACGTCCCACTGTCAACGTGCCGGTGCCAAAGGGCGTCGACAAGCGAGGACCGCCGATCCTCTATCAGGGCGGCAGGATGGTGTGCAATAATTTCATTCAGTGGGGTTGCAACTCGTCCGGCTGCCGTCTCCTGCATGTCTGCTCCTTCTGCGGGGGCGCTCACGCCAGGACCACCTGCCCCCACAATCCCACCAACACAGCAGCATGACTAGAACGTCACCTCGGCACGCCCATAAAGGTACGTGCACTCGCTGCCGCTCTCAGTGACCACCCTGATAAGCAGTTTGTCGATTTTCTCATCTCTGGCTTCACTCACGGTTTTCATCCCGGCACGGAGGTGCTTCCTGATTCTTCCCACACATGTCACAATCTTCAATCCGCTCTCACGGAGCCCGACACTGTTGACACATTACTGGCAAAAAAAGTCATGGAAGGATTTATGATAGGCCCTTTTGATCATCCTCCTTTCCCCGTATTCCGTATCAGTCCCATCGGTGTCGCCACACGCAAATACTCGGAGAAAAAGAAGCTGATCATTGATCTGTCGTCCCCACACGGCTCCGACATCCCGAGCATCAACAGCCTTATTCCTAGCCCGGATTTCTCCATGCAGTACGCCACCATTGACCACGCCATGGCACTGATTCGTCTGGCGGGACACGGAGCATGGCTGTCTAAGGCTGATATCACTAGCGCATTCAAGGTCTTGCCCATTCACCCCGACTTCTGGTGTTATTTCGGTGTCTGCTGGAAGGGGGCTTACTACTTCTCCGTGCGTCTCACTTTCGGCTGCAAGAGCAGTCCCAAAATCTTTGACTCTTTATCCGAGGCTCTATGCTGGATCCTCTCCAACAATTACAGGCTCCCCTACGTCCTTCATCTCCTTGACGATTTTCTTGTCGTGACTCCCCCGTCCTCACCTCCTCGCCACGGTCTCACTACACTTACGTTTGCATTTTCCGACCTCGGTGTCCCTCTGTCCGAAGAAAAAACTTCAGGACCTGGCACATCCATCGAGTTTCTGGGCATCACTCTGGACTCAATGTCATTCCAGGCTTCCCCGCCCTTGGAGAAAGTGCAGCGCATCTCGCTGCTCTTGTCTAATTATCTTCTGACAGACAGGTGCACCAAACGCCAGCTGTTCGCTCTCCTCGGGCACCTCAATTATGCCATCCGCATAATTCCACAGGCAAAATCTTTTCTTTCTCAACTGCTGACCAAAGCTGCATCCATTCCCTCTCTCCACGACCACGTGGTTCTGGACGACACTTGTAAAACAGAAATGCGCATGTGGCAGCAATTTCTGTCATCCTGGAACGGCATCTCATTCTTCTATGACGACTTCATCACCCATCCCGAGGACATTCAACTCTACACAGACGTGGCTCCCTCCGTGGGTTTCGGCGGGTATTACGGGGGGAGGTGGTTTGCTGCCGCTTGGCCCTCCGAGTTCGAGTCCCTCGACACAGAGTCATGCTCTCCCTCATCTGCTCTGTACGAGCTGTACCCCGTGATCATCGCCACTCTAATCTGGGGGCACGAATGGTCAAAAAAATGCATTAATATTCACTCTGACAACACAGCAGTAGTAGATATAATCAATAAAGGCCGTTCCCGTTCCACAGCCATCATGCCATTCACCCGCAGACTCACTCTCATCTCCGCTCAGTATCAATTCATCCTCCGCGCATCTCACATTCCCGGTCACCACAATGCCATCGCTGACTCACTCTCCCGCTTCTCTTTCCAGAAATTCAGATGCTTGGCTCCAGGCTCGGATGTCCATCCCACACCAATCCCACCGTTTTCAGCAACCATATTCAGCTAAATCCTCATCTGGCAAATCTCACTCACATCTCCCAAGAAACCGTCCTTAACAGTTTAGCACCAAGCACGCTATCTGCCTACCTCACCGGCTGGAATTCTTTCAAGAATTACCACGCCACTTATCATCTACCGTTTCCCTCTCTGGACGCCATGTCCATATGCAACTTCATCTCACACTGTCATACCGTAACAAAGATCCGGGCCTCCAGCATACAAACATATCTAGCTGGTATCAGCTTATTTCATAAATTATCCACCGGCCTCCCTTGTCAATCAATCTCGCACGCTCACGTCACCATGCTAATCAAAGGCTTACGAAAGCACGAACCAGCGCTGACAGCCAGACGCCTCCCTCTCGCCTCCGATCTGCTCAGCCGCTGCATACGCACTCTGCGCTCCGGTTACATCTCTCCCACAGTCGACTTAACACTGGAATCAATGTTTCTACTTGCTTTCTTCGGATTCCTGAGGTGCTCTGAATTCGCTCCAACATCATCTGTCTACGATCCTTCCCGTCATCCCAGTCTATCCGACATCACCACCCACACTTCAGACTCGCTCATATTCACGCTCCGCAGGAGTAAAACTGATCAGTTAGGAGTAACCTTTCCCATCTACATCTTCCGCCTCAACTCCTTTCTCAGCCCTCACGAGCCACTGACCAGCTACATCCACGCCCGGTATTCCGCCCGCGCTTCACGACAAGATCCCCTCTTCCTCACTGAAACAGGGAGGATGGCCACCCATTTCTGGTTCCAGAAACACTTCCATAACATCCTCCGTCTCTCCGGAATTTCATCTGATCATTACTCTTGCCATTCCTTCCGCATCGGCGCCGCCTCCTCAGCCGCCAGATCAGGTATTTCAGACCAAGTCATTCAGGTCCTTGGGCGCTGGTCCTCACAAGCATATCAAACCTACATCCACAATAACCTCAATGATCTCCGTCTAGCGCACGACAGACTAAGCCTCACTTAATCAGACTCTTTTGGGGGCTTCCTAAACAGCATGGGCTCATCAGAACTCGAGACGGAACCCCCACACTGAGTCTCTCCGCCCACATCTACACCTCACCCAGTCCGACCCTCCGATGACGTCATCTCCATCCCGTTCATTCACCTGCAATCTGCACTCCCCCATTCATCACCACCCCATTCATAACCATTTTCTGACAATCACATCCTTATTAAATCTCTAAACTGCATATCGTTGTGGTGTGGTCCTTGCTAGTGAAACAGAGATTAATGGATCTTTAATTTCTCAGGGGAGACGTATAAACTGTATTTTAAGTCAGAGGCTGCACTCTCTGAGGACAGAGATCCCTAGGGTGACTTACTGGGGGTTCTTATACAGTGTGGACAGGGAGGAGTATGATACAAGATTGCAGAGTAGTTCGGCTAATTTGATAACCAAAGAAATAATGATTTGGTTAAAAAAAAAGCATATGCATAATAAACACACAAATATGACTACAAATTGTGTGAGGCTGATTGTCATTATATCTATTGTCCCAGTAAGGGACTGTATGGAAATTATTGGTGTGGGGAGGAGGGTTGAATTTTATGTTAGCTTTTAAAGGCAAGATTCACCATGGTGTTGCGAATATCTTATTTAGATCCTCCCTCTCCCAATATCTTAAAATAATTTTATAAATAAATAAATAATGATACAAAGGTCAGAATAACAATTATTATCATTATTATAAATAATTAAAATAAAGTCTGGCCCCCACCTTCCTCCCCAAAAAGTTAACCCTCAAAATCATCCCCATTTCTTAACACCCATTTCTTTATAACAGTTTTTTTATACAGTCCCTAACCAATATGCTACCAGTCATGACGTCTGTTGTAACACCTCAACATATTCTCATACAACGGATGATGTCTCATAAAAAGTTATGCACACAGTTCGTAGTGCATCTTACCCATTAGGGGAGGTTTGGGGAAAGATTCACAGTTGGGCGTTATCAAGTTATAAGAACGTCAACGTGACAGCACCTAACCCTTATGATGATGTGAGCAATGTAACGTGACCTGACATGACGTGATGTGACATAAAATAACTCAGTGTTTACCTTTGGTTTCATAGAGGACATGAACCCCAGTCCCCAGAGTCTAAGTCCTATGTTTGTTTGACCCATCTGTTATGTGCAGCAGTCTGTTCTCTCTCTCGCTCTCTCTCTGCCAGCCTGGTCTCCCTCCTCCCTCTGCCTACCTCGAGAGAGGAGGAGGGGATAAGAGGGACAGGGAGTGTAGAGACAAGGGAGGCATGGCACCAGGCATGGCACATGGAGTCTTTTTCTTCTTCCTTTGTCTTCCCTCTCCCGAAGCAGGTTCTTTTCCCCATGCACATTTAGGTGCTGGGGTTTTGTTGTTTTAGTTTGTTGTGTTAGTTTGGGCTGGAGGTTGCCGGTAGTTACATTATTCGTCTCTTTTGTTTTCTTTAGGCTTAAATCAAGGTTTAGGTAGTTTAGGAGGAGACGCTGGGAGTGGCGGCCCACTGTGTGGTTGGCCCAGCGTCTTCCCTCCTTTTGTTCCTTTAGACATTGTGACCTGACTTCTTCCTTCACTACTGTCATATGACAGATGGACAGTCTGCAACAGTTAGGTCATGTGATCACAGCATCCTAGTTCACAATTAATTGGGTTATACACAAATTATATTGCATTTCTTTTTGTAGATATAGGTATGACCAGTAAATGAGAACAGCCTGAACTCCTTAACACGACTTGCTGCGAACTAGGGGATGTGAAAACCAGTTTGCAGGTGCGCAGAGAAGTCAAAATAAAACAATGGAGTAGAGGTTGTAATGCCAAGAACCCCAAGTGGGTGTGTTGACCAAGCCTTAACACTGACAACTGCAAGATTCATCTGTCTTAAATGAAAAAATGAATATTGTAAAAATATTTTTTTTATGTATAATAAGGGTTAAATAATATCTGGTTAAAATCGATTCATTCATAAAATGAACACCATCTGCAGCATCCCAGATGATGTACATGAAGGGGTACTGGAGCTCATTTATAGGGCAGACAAAAAAAAGAATGGAAACCACTGAGGGCCAAGCTGACGGTCCAGACTCACGCAGTGTCCTCCCTGAGCAAAACACAGCTACATCGCTTAGACGATTCGCAGGTGCCTTTGAAATGCCTTGTTTAGCATACCAGAGGATCCGACACAGCAGATTCAGCACACCTAGCTTTAGGCGCACGCTGTTCATAGAGATTTTGAAAATAATGAATTTGTTCTGCTTTGTCAACTGCTGCAAATCTCAACTCATTTTCCACATTTTTGCCAATTTATGACTTGATTTATGCTCCTTTTTTTTTCCAGTGGATGTTGAATTACTGCTGCGTTTCCGTCTGCACTCTTATCAGGCCTCGATATTGAGTGCTCATCAAATAGCTGCTCAGTCAGTTAGTTAGCAATGTGTCAGCACTGAAACAAAACAATGACACTCATAGTCCATCAGTCAACATTGTTGTTTGCCAGCGCTTTTCATATGATGAAATGAACTGGATATTCATGCAGTCCATGTTGGTTTTCGTTGTAAAAGCCCAGCACAAAGGCAATGAATTGATCACTTTTGATTGCAGCGTCAAGCAAACATTACTATGATGTTCCCTGCTGCAGTGAAGGGTTGTTGAGGCCTGATTATGACAGGGAAATTCATCTCCATGATGAGTAAACACATTAAGATGCATCCGAATACACAAAGCATTCGTAGTCTGGACTGGATCAGACCCTTATCTCCTTCAGCATAATGCAATTCATCTTCAGGAGGTCAGTGTATTTAATTGCAAATGCAACCTTCCTAAGTTACATGTAATGCATTCTTAAGCTGTTTCATTCCTGGTCTTCCATATCTCAGCGTCTCTGCACTGTCATTGCAGCCTACAAATCAAAATCTTCACAACTGGACATGTTCCAGCAGGAATATGATCCGAAATCAGAGAGAAATTAACATCACTGTCAACCAAGGTGACATGTTTCCCTGACGTATGCATGTAGCTACATGTAGCAGTGTACTTGCAGCCGGGTAGTGACTGTGTGTAGCGGCACTTCCTCACATCAAAAAATCACTAACACAAGCTTCTAAACACAACCGGACATGTTTATCTGAGAGAAATTAACAACATTGGCAATCAAGATCACATTCCCTGACATTAGCATGTAGCTATATGTAGAAATGTATGTAATGTAAACACTTGCAGTAGCATGCCTGGAGCAGATGATCATATGAAGAAATCTGTTATGATCAACATTAGCCAAAGAAGGGAAAAAAAATGGAGAGAGGGTTTTCAGAACAGTTTGGAGGTTTTTGCTCACAGCGATTACTTTTACAGACGTAGCCACGGTGAATATGAACATCCAACACTGCAACATTATATATCAGCAGAAAATGAGAAAGAGCATAATAAGTCCTCTTTAAGCAATGATTACCCTCAAGTAAATGGATAAAATTGATTCTTTCTGGTGTTTGACGTTGCGCTGGCAGTCAGCTCCCATACCCTTTATTAAAAGCTCTGCCCTTGAATAGACATTTAGTGCTGTAACTCACCCTAAAGGAGCTGTATTGCCTCCAGCATTTGAGCTCAAGCACCTCTCTCTCAAATCCAGCCTGTTATTCACCGGTGAAGTGGCAGGAATATGGTTAGGGGCGCTGAAGCAAGAGAGCATTGTGTGCTCCAGTGTTCCAGCTGTTCAAAACAAGCCGCCTGTAATGAGAGGACTCTCCCTGGCTCTGCGTAAACAGTTGATTTATATCTGATCTCCAATGCCATGACATCCCACACACTTCCTCTGCTAGACCAGAAAGGAACTGAAGAGGCAGACAGGGGAAAGATGGGGATTATGAGGGGGGATTATGAGGGGAAACATGGATAGCAGAGCAACAAGACTCTGGTGGATATCATCTCCTCATAGTCTAGACCTTATACAGATACATTAGCCTTGCCTTTCCTTTTTCTTTTAACTCACATGGACTCCTTTCAAGTACTTGAAACATACATCATATGTAAATTGGTGTTATTTAGCGTTTGCCAGGCAGACTAATGGGAGCCATCTTACCGTTTCCTCCTCTCCACTTATGACTGCATGGAACAGGTTGGAGCCTTCAGAGACACTCTTCAACTCAAACAGCTAATAATTCAACTGTGGTTAATGGTCTTAGGTGTGCCCATGCATCTTAGGACAGCTGCTTTTTTTTTTACTGTGAGGTAACATCCCAAAATGAACATGTTTTTTCCATTTCTGTAACATCCCTAAACAGGCCTAAATCGGGCATTACAGTAGTTTTAGCAATCTGTCTGGAACATGTCTGGAAAAGTTGTGCTGTGTCCTAAATTTTGCCTGCCATAAATGTGCATCTCTTTCATTCTGTACTTAACGTCTTCTCAAGCACAACTAATCACTGAAATCCAGCACCTGTTTAAGGCTCAGATGTAAGAAAAATTAGGACAGAGAGCTGCAGCTCTGATGCCAGCAGAGATTCATTGCTCACTCATAGATACTCCAGCACAGCACATGTTTGGCTCTATGCAATCACTTTATCGAGGTGGTCTATAAGCCAAACAAAAAAAGACTGCTGAAATCTAAAAAAATATTTTTTTGGTCACTTGAGGGCAGCAGAAACAAGCTGGGAACACAACACTGACATATTCTAACCTCTTAGGGTAACAGTCGCCTATCCAGCAGATGCAGTGCAACATTAGCATTTATTTGGAGTGGTCCTCCTGATCACCTGAAAAATGTAATAGTCACTTGGATTCTCCCAGCTCCTAAAATGCTCTATTATTTTCACCAGCTAGTCATAAGCTGTGGCAGTCGTTTGGTGCTGAGCAGGTGTACAGTGGGTTTCAGGTTCGAGACTTTTTTTTTTGCTGAAAACTGCTGCCTGCTGTGGCTGAAAAATGACTCAGTCAAATCAGTAAAATAGCCATGAAACCAAAACAATGAGCTGAAAGACACAAAAACCCTCTGTAGATCTGAGAGGCACAGCAGAGTTGGGTGATAATTCTCTATGGGTTCATCACTACAAGAGGCTTCTTTTATGGACATGTACTCATTTGCTCTATACAAATAAAGTGATTTTAGCCACTTAAAACTGAGTTATCATAACAAATGAAGTCAGGTCAGGGGAAAGAACCACACTTGATCGCCAAAAACAAAACTCCTCCCTGCATTCAATTACATGCTCCATATGCATCCTGGCAGGACCTGCACCCATTATGCTCTGCTTTTTGTAAACCTCTTCCACTCCTTATTCCCAATTCTCTTTCTCTTTCTTTCTCTCAAGGTTACAGTCACGGTGGTCTTTGCATTAATCTGCGGAGGGACCACCACAATCCAGAGTATTCCTCACTGCTCTCAGACCAATTTACAGCTGAACCAACCGACCGCCCAGTCCACCTCACTGTCTGACAGCTTTTCCTCATTCCTCATTTCTGTTTTCTTTGTAAATGCCATGAAGAAATGGTCTTCGCCCCATGAAAAACATACAGTAAGTGCACTTAACAATATAAATATAATATGAAGTTTCGTATGATAAATGGCACTGAATGCATTCAGAGTTGCAAATACAGTATGCGGTTCCCATCTTGAAAACTGAAACGCATGATTTTACACATGAGGTTCAGTTTATTTATCGCCCTGATGGTGTCATCAGGGTTGTCTTAAGAAAGCCTGATTAATGATCTGGGGGTGCAGGGTTTAAGAGAAGTTGGCATTAACAGTAGAAGGGAGGGTGGGTCTAAGGAAAGAAGCTCTGAAGTTGCATTACGTAGGACTGAGTGTTTTTTGAGCCTGGCTTGTACTACAAATTTGAAACATAGGATATCTCGGCACCTGCTGCTACAATTTCGACCTTTCTTTTTTTGAATCTGCTGCAAGGCTGCAACTAATGACTATTTTCATTATTGAAAGATACTTAATTGTTTTGATGAGCTAACAGTCCAAAACCTGCAAAATATCCAGTTTACTATCATATAAGACAAAGAAAATTCTCACATTTGAGAAGTTAGTTAAGGTCATAATCAAATAATTACTGGGGTTTTTTTTTTTCAGTTGAAAAATTCCTAGCCTAATCACCTCTAATGAGCTTTGCGACAAAATACAACCTCAAAAATGACCTTATAATTTAATCTGCACTTTTTTCACACACAAAAATTCAAAATGATAGGTTGCACAAGTGTGTCTGACATATTTTTTTCAAGCTCATCATACTTCACAGAATTTGGGGCTTCTGTGTCTACCAATGATCAGAGAATTATTTCAGGGTTACACATTACACTCCATTCTCCTAAAAAGCTTTGGCAAAGCATGGTTCTTATCTGCTTTCAGCTACAGCAGAACTGCAACACAATCACCTGTTTTGAGTTTCCAGAGGCAGCCAATGTGCCAATCAACAGAGGTACACCATTACAGAATACAATAATCAGATGTTAAACAGTGTAAGCTATGCTACCAGCCTGGCTGACAAAAGAAAAACACTGGTGTGTGATTGCTGCTTTCAAAGCTTCGGCTGATTTGCATACAGGTGATTAATTCACGCTAATGTCACCACATCCTGAGGGACGCTGCTGAGATGGTGTCTGGAAAAAGATCTGATTTTCATGCCAATATTATCACACTGTATCCGCACCATAACCGTGTATCGAAGAACTTCCTGACTTGTAGCTACACTGCATATTGAATTTTTTTTGTTTTATATCATCATGTCACAATAAGGAATCCCGAGGACAGCTGTTTTCTCCATTACAATGCAAATGTGCGTTTACAAGGTTTAATTTCCTCGATACTTCCCACATGGGAATCTGAGACAGTGAGAACGTACCACCAATAGTAACAAGGTCTTCACAATAAAACTGCATATTTGAAGCGCATTAATACACATTTCACATGCACAGCTTATGGCACTCCTTTACAATCAAATGTACAGGCAGTCCAGATTGTCACTAAACATGAGAGGATTTCCAACAAGTACAGAGACCACTCAGCTGTGTTGTCAGGTTTATTGAATATATCTCCTCTGTTATATAATCCCCTGAATAACATTTTCTCCTCCTGATACCGGTAAACAAAGGCGTCTGTTCACGAGCGTAGGCTTTGTTCTGTCAAATGAGCAGCTCCTATCCTGACGCTGACATCTTCCCACTAAGGTTTTGTTTATTTCCTGAACTGATTAAGTGTCACTTTATACTCAACCTCTCAGAGGCAGTGTGTGGACAGCTTCAGGTGCTCACAGACATCTGCCGCTGAATGGAGGGTATTTTCAGAGGATCAGAGTCCTTTCATCTGGCAACCTTTCCTCTCCCCAGCCTCTTCATTTCCTCTTGACATTCCACTGAGGGTACATCTCATCTGTCAACCAACCAATGACATTTGTTTGTCTCAATTCCCAAAAGCAGAGAGTAGAGGACAGATGGTGAGTGCCGTAAGACCTCTCCCAGGTTTGAGTTCATCATGCAAGGCGCAGAAAGCTCACTTCGACTCAAAAATACCCCAAATTAAACTCTGAAGGAATAGTCTGACAACCTGGGAAATATATTTACTCACATTCTTGCTGAGAGTTAGATGGGAAGGCTGTGTCTGCCATTAAACAAATGAAATATACTGGGTTAATTTGTGAGCTTTAGAGGGGCTGCTTGGAGGATTTTGTTACCGTTGAACAGAGCCAGGCCAGCTGCTTCCTCCTGTTTGCATTTATTTCTCCCTTGGATGGCAAAGACATGAGCCGCCCTTCTCTCCCTCTGATTGGCCAGTACTTGTTACCTTTGCTGGATGGGTTGATTAGGTTTAGGCAAAAACAGTAACCATGCATTCATGTGGAAAAATCAGGCCAGGAAAATTCATGTAGACACCTCCTCAAGTCTGAACAGCAACTTGGAAAGTCGGACAAAATTTTAGTACACAAGCTGCCACGATGTTGTCATAAGTGCACAAAAATATATCATATATGGACAAAAAGATTGGTTCGGTTGATGGTAATACACTTTTTATTAATTCACATACTGCACGTCAGTTGTTTCACTCACATTATTTGTAATATGGGATTGGTCGTATTCGTCGCTGTCCACGTAGAGTGACCCAGATTAGCTAGAAAGGTTACTTGTTACCATCTACTCTGATGTAAAGCTTCAAACTGTTACTAACATGTCTTATAAATGCTCTGAGCTACAACACATTCCACTTTTAAGCCTCCATGTTTTTTCCACATTATGACCAAAAACTCATACATACCAAAGTCGGAAGAACGACTTCCCAACTCAGGAAATGGGGCACACAAATGCAGTATGAGATTTGTCAGGGTTAGGGTGAGAATGTGAGGGTAAGCCAATCAGAGGTAGAGTAAGGCAAAACAGGGTGGGTCATGCCTTCACCATCATGGGAAAAATGGAGCAACACCTGCGAGCTAGTTTAGACAGTCAACTCAAGCTGCACTGATTCATACACACACACGTCATACGTCACTCCTATGTCATCTACAAACACACCCTCCTAATTTGGCGGACTATTTAAGCTGCAAAATCTTCCCAGCTCTCTAGAGGTCCTTGGCTTGAGCACGATCAAAGGTTATATCTTTGCTCTAAAAGGCCACATTGAAAGTATTACCAGAGATATTGGATGAAGCGAGATACCCAACTCAGCTCACTTCCTGATTCAGTGACGTCAGCGCCATGCCCCCGTAGGAGACTTGAGGCAGCTCTGAATGTATTGTCGTCAATGAGGAAAATGAACGTGATCACAATTTATGGTCAGTTCTTTAGCCCTGTAGTCACTAAAGTAAATATTGGGTTCATTTTCCACAAGCCACACATCTTACCAACATTCTGACGCTAAAGCTGCATTTTTCATCCGCACAGATCAAGAGAAAGTTAACTTTATTTGAGCCCTGTCCATCTCAGAAAACAAGTTCTCGCGAGATCTCGTGATCTTGATAAACAGGCGGTAAAATCACAGTTAGCTTACAAACAGTTATTTACCGCTAGTAATAAATAAAAAATGCCCAAGCTTTGTGCAACAATAGGCTGCAATAATAGGAAGAATGTATTTTCATTCCACCTGCTTCTCGATCCGCATACACAGACATCCACAGAGCCTCTGTTCAACACGGTGGTGGTGGGGGGGAGGGGGGACGGGGGGGGGGGGGTTGAGGGAGAGCAGGCTCTGATTGGAGGGAGAGCTAACCACGCCCACTTAGGAGACAGGAAGAGTAACCGTTTTTTTAACATTGGATAAGCCTACAGTTGGGTATCTCCCTTCATCCAGTATCTCTGGTATTACTAAATGATAAATGGAATCAAAATGCAACTGCCAGTGCAAAGTGCTGTTTAGAGGAGTGCACAACATGGCTGCACAAGGCAGCTTGTAGAGCCATTAGCAGAGAACAGGTACTACAAATCAAAAAATAAAAGATAAGCCCCTCTGGATCAAGGGTCGCACTTGGACAGAAAATAGATCCCCGAGGATGAGATCCGAGGCCCCGAGGGCAGAGATCCAGCCTAATCCTGCCACTCAATCTCAAACTCAAACAAGACCCGCATCAGAAAGACAGGGCTTATTCGGATGGAAAATGATCGGCACCTATTGGAGCGACTGATAGCTCTGGGATGTGGATAGAGCAACCATTCTTCACGATAAATCAGGCGAGGTGGGAGGAAATGAAGACAGAGGCTGACTGGAATAGCTCCATTTCAGCAGGCGCTGCAAAAGCACATCAGAGACACACAGCGCAGTCATTTCAGTCGAGGCTCATAGGGCAGATCACTCCCGCATCCTATAAGACTGCAAAATAAAGACACGTATCCACACGGACACACTGGAATAGAAATCCCATTTAATGGATACAAAATGCCTTTGTTCTCTCTGTAACCTTTTTACAACCATGTTTCCATCATAAGAAAATCTTAAGCAGATATAAAAACACATTCCTAAGAAACCCCGGGAGCATTTCCCTAAACCAATAAACAGTGCACCTCGCAAAACATCTACTGTAATGTAAATATCTTCAGGAGGATAACTGCACAGAAATGTATATTACAAGTCAGTCAAATCAAAAATACTCAAAGAAAAGACAACTGCATCTCTCATGTCTGCATGTCTGCAGGTAATGAACAGTATTTCTCAACTATGCAAATGACTTCAGACGACAGAGAAGCAACAGGAACAGAGGAGAGGGGAGGAGGAGGAGGAGGATGGAGCATAATCGAGAATTTCTTCTTCAGGCTGTGTGAGAGTGAGTGTGAATGGGAGGGATTACAGTCTCTTGGTCTGTCTGTGAGTGTGTGGGAGTGAGTGTGTGTGTTAGTGTGAAGGCAAAACATAAGTGGGTCTATAATTATGCACTGCTAAATTTAATACTGGCTGCATTTGTGTGTGATTAAATGCCAAAGTGTTACAACCTACTTAACACTCATATGAACACGTTGGCAGTGCCAGTGTGCATATGTGGGTGTGTTTTTGTGCATGTGTGCATGTGTATGTAGCTTTCTTTGAATGCACAGTCTGTGTGAATGAATAGATAATTGCATGATTGAATACCAGTGTTGGGAAGATTACGTCTGAGATGTAATCGGTTACAGATCACTAGTTACTATGTTAAAAATGTAATAAGTAATGTAACTTATTACATTTGCTACTTCTGGATCAGGAAACAAAGCTGAAAAATGTTCAGACATAGCCTATGCCAAAAGAAGTCTTCCTGCAGGGCAAAATGATGCACAGCAACAGAATAAATGTGATATTCTAGCCTACATGTAAACATTTTATCCAAAACATTATATCCGGATGTATCTCCCTTTGTAGTCAAAAACATTTTAAATAGTAACTGTAATTTAACTGCATTGTTTTTTTTTCTGAGTAGCTGTAACAGGCCTTTGTTCTCTTCTCTAATATTGTATTTACTGTTAATGTTAAAATCAGTGTTACAGTTTAATTATTGGGGTCTGTTTTTAAAAATACAACATCCTTTATCAAAACTTTGCTGATGATGCACTGCTGTATTTCTCTTAGTCACTGTGTTGTTTTTTTGTTATTCCTCTGTTTCTTCCTTTCTTCAGCCCTATTCGGATGGCATTAGTTTAACGTGGAGACGTGGGGTAAAGTAATTATTACCAGGGATTTTAGTCCCGTCTGAACGCGCCATGTCTGTAATCATTACGGATAATGTCAGTAAAAATTACGGCAACTTAAAAGTCCTGAGAAAATACCTCAGGTAATAATCCTGTGCGATGACGATCCTTTGTAAAAATGAATGTAAATATTTTGTCACGTCCTGTTTACAACCATTTTTTTCACATTTACAACTACTTTTCCATGTTTTTTCAATGATGGAGGCGCTTGGAGAAACATTTGGTGTTGTTGGCTGTTATGATAGTGGTGTTTTAATGATGGCATAGCCTTACGTGGGAGACCGATCAAAAAGGTCGAGAAGAAAGCACTTTTGAGAGCCACAAGACTTGGTTGTGTTAGGTAGGCCTAATATAAATCCAGATTGCTAATTATTGTGTACACACAATCCTGATCATGGGCAGTATTTCATATTGGGCTAATCATGAATTATTATTATCCTTCAGCTGATGCTTACAGGAAGCAACGTAGCACACACATGCTGACCGGGAGGTGACACCAGGGCGCAAACAGAGTTACCACTCCCATCTCTGGTAGAATTATTGAGATTGCTTGTTTCTGCCTTTATCTTACAGACATCCTGTGGTAAACTGACATTAGTCCACATCCCTATGTAAAACTAATCCTGTCCGAGTAGTACTTTTCTTCTCTCTGTGCCAGATTTCTTAACATGGTCATCTGCTACGGGCTGCTGCAAGTGTTTGCATTTCATAGCCAATGCTGCTACATGTAGCTACATGCTAACATCAGGGAAACATGTAAACTTGGTTGCTAATGTTGTAAATTGTAAAAGTGCCGCTATATCCATCACAGTCAGTCCCTGGCTGCAATGATGGTGCAAAGATGCAGAGATACAAAAGACCCAGAAACACTCACCAATCAGAGTAGACTGGGATTTTTCAGGAGGAAAATATACTGTTTCTGAACATTAAAGCAAATGTTTAAATAGAAACCCAAAATATGAGTTTGAACCTGCAAACTGGCATAAAAGGTTCTCTTTAAGCACCAGGAGCACCTTGTGGTTCTGCATGGCAGATTAACACTCGTCGCAAAACCAAATAATATTTTTGTGGCATGGTCCGGATGTCACCCCCGCAGTCCGACAGGTGAAGCATGATTACCGTATTGTTCTCTGCTTAATAAATGAGTAACCAACGTCCTTGACCAATTCCATCCGGCTCATACTGATGCAGAGAAAACAACACTGTTAGGACAGTGTCATTATGAAATGTCAAGTCGTATTGTTAAACACAAAGGGAGAGAAAATAACCACTCAGGAAATGTATTAACTGGAGAAGCATCATCATGAAAGAAGCAGAGAATTATTTAATTATTTACCATTGAATTTCAACATAATCATAAAGTCTTTAACAACAAAACAGTATGTCCTGCTGCACATACAGAATGAGACCTTCGTGTCTTGTTTGGGAACATTAGCAACCCTGGAGGTAAAGAGGACAATCATTAGCTCACGTTTTCACACACGCAGAGAAACACACTCTATCCACGTTATTTTTAGCCAAAGGATAATAATCTGTTGAAAACCAGAGCAGATCTCGTAACTTTTCTCTTCTGCATGCAGAGTAACACTAACTCAAGCCACACACACACCACTTCCAATAACCTCACTGCCTCACCGTTCAACTCGATATAAATGTCTCCCCTGATAACAGCCATTTCAGTTACATATTTCTAACTTTATCTAGTTGTCAGAATGTCGTGGTCTGACAGGTGAAGAAGGAAAACAGTGTACAACATTGCTGGAATTTTTCGGAAAAGCCAAAAAAAGTCAACTTTGATTGGCGGCAGCAGATAATGACTGAGTGCTGCTGCCTGAGCAGAATTGCCTGGAGTAAAACCAAGCCCATGTTGATTTCTGAATCAATATGGGCTTGGTTTCCAAATCATTAACAGACACGAGCAAGCCGAATTTTTCTGAATAAAGAATCTAATTACATCATTGTGGATGGAAAGGATGCAGCTCTCCCACACAAGGACACACATCTCCTCACTGAAGAAAAGGATCTCTAGTAGTAGTAGCCTTGTACTCGGTTTTCTTCATTCTTCACTCTACGTGTTGAGAGCAGCTTTCAAAGTTTATGGCCACTATAACAATAAAGGTGCATCATTTTTACCATTTTCTGAATGATGCCTCACATTCTATCAAGTGCTTTATTTTCCCACTACATTTACAACCCTAACTCACAAGGGGCTGCTGCTAAATGTAATGTAAAATAGCAGAGCGATTCCTTCTCACCCTGTAATTGGTCACGCACCAGCACCTACAGTAAAAACTGCATTAAGATGGCTTTAGCAGAGCATGGATTACTGACTGTAGTTCAGAGCAGTGGTGATAACAAAACTACTCTATTTCATGGGCAAGTGGCTGACTCCTTCACTTTTCCACACTCATCTCCTTCACCTTTAAGGAATATTTTCAGTGGCAGATATAAATATTAATGGTGTGTTTCGTAGAGATGTAGGCTGATTTACTGTCCTGGGATATTTAGCTTAACATGTTTTGAAAAGTAAGTCATGTAGACTATTTATGTAAAAGTATCTATATACCACTCTCATGCCACAGAGCTGCAGAGCTGAAAAGATAAGCCAAAAGGGCAGTGCCAAAAACTGCAGTTCTTTAAATGGCCACTTGGGGCTAGCTCTGGAAACAAGTCAATCGCAAGTGCCTAAAAACCAGAAATGAGTTAATATTTTTCTACTCCTGGTTCCCTTGTCTCAGAGGCAATGGATTTTTTGTTAGATGCCTTAATGAAGGCTTTTAGGACTTTAACGTTTTGCTGTACGAGATAAATCAGTAAATACCCGACTCGTGATTTTTGAAGCTTTCATGTGTCTTAAAAAAATAGCTTTTTACTTCTGGCGACTGCATTTAGGCTCAAAATTCTTGAAACTGTTGTGGAGATTATCTTGCTGAACAAACATGTAAGTATCATAAATATTTATTTGCCACAGAGCTCATTTTTGCAATCATCCAAAATCCAAAAATTCTATATGCTTTTTGATTAGGGGAGCCAGGGCGATGCTAACTTCCATGTCAGCCTATAGAAAAATGTCATCCCTGGAGCACTCTGTAGATCTAATGATAAAATGCCCAACTTTACAGCAGAAATAAATGTTTACAGCTTGGAACAAAAAGCAGATTTGGTCTCTGTCACTAATTTCCTCCTTCATGACAACTGTGCCAGGGGATGATTTTTCTTTGATAACTCACACATTTGCGTTTTATTAAGGCTTAAAAGTTCAGCGTAGGTCTCTCAGTAAGATCCACCTTTCGCTCCTCCACAGTGCCAGCCTATATGGTCACTTCTGGATCCCAAAGAACAAGATGGTGATGGCCGAAATGCCAAACTCAGATCTCAAAACAGGAATCCACAAACCAATTACTGACATTACCGAAGCTATGTCCATTAATTTTCTCGTCTGAGGCTCATAACATCCGCCCACAAGAACTTCTAAAGCTCATTATTGTGTTATACATATATTCTTTGTTTAATACAAAACCAAAGTATGCAACCACACATTCCTATTTTTGCACTTGGGTCATTATACGAAAACGTGCCATTTTGTGTCCCTCGAACAAAACTGTGCTGTAACTGTCAATAAACAATAAATACACTACAATCATTTTAGAACTTATTTTCCATGATATCTCTTGTAAAATCAAAACAATGTAAAAGTTTATTTCTTTTGTTTTCAGAGAGTTTTAAACACCTTTTTGTATGAAGCATCATTCAAAAGCTGTAAAAATGGCCTGTCCCTCAATATGATTGTTCTACTTTTACTAGCTATTAAGGCCCAAAAAAGTCAAACTATCATAAAAACATAAACTTATATATACAGCCTCAAGTGTCCTTTCATTACTCGTGAATGGGCTTTATTCTTAATATATGTAAAATGTAAAAAACATCAATTTAGTTGGGTCGCCAGGTAGTCGTCAACCCTGTTACTTTTAATGAAAACACCCCTTCTGAGATAATGGACTGATCCGAAAGTTGCATCATTTCCTGGGAGTGAAATCAGCTTCCTTTTGTGAACATGCTGGTGAAAAGACAAACAAGTGTCCTCTTCTTTTCATGATTTTTCTTAGAGTTATATAATGTTTGACAGACAGGAATAAGCTTATTGTGTCAGCCCTGTTTCCACAAAAGGACACTTTAAAAAGATATTTGTTAAAAAATTTTAACGTACCTAAATAACATGATTTAAGCCTCTAATGAATGCACACCATGTGGTCTCATGACCTTCACCACATGGCTAGTAATGGCTGCCAAGAACATTTTTCGTCAACTCTGTTACCATCAACCCTGACGTAACAGGGTTGACAAAAGTATGGTTTTGCAAATACATGAAAATATACTTTCCTTACCAAAAGTATTTACATTATATACATGGTTTTACAAGTTTCATCGCTAGCTGAGAGGGAAATTGAAAAAATTGTGCACTTGGTGACAAGTTTTTGAAATTTGGCATAGTGTAAGGTATGGGTATAAGGTTTTCAAAAACCAAGTTGGGATAGCCACAAATATCAATATGGCCCTCACCAGAGATTTGGATCTGCTCCAGATTGTAATGGGTTCCGTGTTGGACCATGTTATACCTCTCCACCAAGTTTAACACCGTGCCAAATTTCAAAAACTTGTCACCAAGTGCACAATTTCTATGAATTTGTACAAATTCCCTCTCAGCTACAAAGTTAATGATCTATACTTATCTATATTAATACACTATCAGCACAATGTCATGTTGAATGAAAGGTTTGTGAATGTCCCATTATCTCCATTACACCCAAAGCTGCAACTTAAACTAGCAGTATGGTAACTGTTGTCAACCCCGTTACTGAGGTGCCAGCCCTGTTACTTGTATAATATTCTAGTATAATTCAAAAAATGAAAACACAAATGTCAAATCAACTTATTTTATATGTTAAGTAAAAGAAACCAGTAATCTACAGAACAAAATGTGGGTATTATTGTTTTGTTTCCATATTCTGTTCTTAAAAAGAAAGATGCTGTGAAAGTGTCAATTGCAAACGAGCATATTCATCCATGGATAAAAATAAACACCTCAATATTCTCACTGTACAAACACACTCAGTGTAACAAGGAGAGATTTATCCCCTTCTATATCAGATTTGTTGTAAATATGTGTTTAAAACATTTTCAAACATTAATTGGTGTATTGTAACAGGGTTGACAAAACACATGTTTATTAAATGTGGAAAAAAATAAGATTAGCAACTATTTCTAATAGATAAGGATCTATTTAATCCAAAAAGGGTCATAAATAGTTTTAAAACAGTACTTTGAAAATCATACATTAAGAATGGGAAATGGCATGTTTTCATATAATGACCCACTTCTGTTTTTGTACTTTTTGTACTCAGAGCTGTTTTCCCCTCTTCCCAATCTGCTATGCTACGCTAACTGTCTCCTGGCTGTAGCTTCAAATGTAACAAACACAGGCCTCAGTGAGAGTATAAATCTTGTTATCTAACTCTTGGCAAAAATGTGCGAAAGCGTATTTTCCAAAATGTGAAAATATTAATCTGATGATGATATTTAGCAACATAAAAAGGCGACTACACTTCAAATATAAAGACACACACTGATTCTTTGATGATGGTAAAGGGAGTCCTACAGTACATGCAGGGATTTGATTCTTTAGATTTCTGAAGTGGTGAAAGAGTGAGAGACGTGTGGGTGCATGACGGCACATCTGCTACAATACAAATATATCAATCATGTTGCTTTGAGGACATTTTGTCAGGTACACACAGTGTCAGCCAAAGACCTAAAGATGAGTATTAGTTCTTCAAAGTGACGGATGAAGCTGAAGGACGTTTTGGTAAAACAGCAGAATAGACAGGTTACTTCATCAAAAGTCATTGTCATGCAAATTGCACGACAATTTAATGCAAAGGTAATTAATTAAAATGACTGCTCGGGCTAACTTGATGTCACTGCTCTAAAAATAACTCCAAATGAAATAATGGCTTTCTTTCAGGCTCGGATTCAATATTCTGTCTGTGAATTTTCTATCAAAGACCATTAAAATAAAACAGAAAGTAGGGGATCTGTTTAATAACTTTCACCAGATGCCTGATCTGCCTGTGCATTCCTTCGCTGGATTCAAAGTGGTTTACACAAGTCCTTATCAGCAGCAACTGAAGGTATTCATTTGCACATGTGGGCTGGCTAGAGAGGAAATTTGTGCTTCTGGCTTCACGCTAACCCACAAGCTCCTGTATTAACACACACACACACACACACAAATGGTCACATAAATTTACAGAGGTGAAGAAAGTCTCCTATTTCCTCTCTGCCTGATACCATTACCATTATCCGTGCCATGCTCATGGCAACCATTTAGAGCCCGGGAAGAGTCTGGCCTGCAAAGTACACCGCAAATTGCCCCACTATTAACTAATCAGTGGATAGGTGTACATGGATGCGCCTGATGTCCTGCACCATTACCGTCACAGCCAGCCTCATAATAATGTGTTTGGAACTATCAAAATTAAGTTTCAGAATGAAGATGTGCTTGTACAAAGTGCATCCACCACCAACACTGCTTTGTGTACAGACCTTTGACTGTAATTTAAATGTGACTGACTGAATAAGCACCTAATCATTCATGTAGTAATTAACTCAGTGACAATATGCCACATGCAAATACCTTAAATTATTTTGTGGCAGTGCATTATATAGCCATATGTCTTTTCCTTGAACTCTTTAAAGTTGCTTTTCAGTTGAAAAATACGTATTAAACTCATGATTACTTGGTGTGATGTATGACAAAGCCTACACTATCATTTATTACAAAGAAACTTGTTTGAGCAGAAACTTAACTGTATTTCTTCCGGTTGAGGAAATAATAAAGCCTTTGACTGTTTTTGACTCTAATTTCTCAACAAATTAAGATTATTTTTTTCTTCAAAACTGATGTGCATTAATGGAAGATGCAGTTTGCTGCATAAATGCAATCTTGATCAAATTTACACATGATGAATATTTTAATTAAATGTTTTGTTTTTTTTCGGGACACAATCCAAGAGCATCTGATTTAAAAGGCTCATGAAGTTTAAATTTATAAATCAACAATTCTACTGTTATTATTATTATTATTATTATTATCATAAAAATAATTATAATAATTCAGCAAATTTGCTGAATATACATGAGCACCTATGATAAGCCTTTAACCTAAATCATGCTAGTACTGTCCACTAAATTATACATAACTGACTTGTAATTAGTTTTGATTTCTATTATTTAGAATGGAATAAATTGTTGTAATCATTATATAATCAGTTTAACAATTTAGGTTATTATTTTAGAAAAAGTTATTCATTCTTATATAAACTGCAAATTAAATTTAAGGATTCATTATGTTGACACAGCTCCAGTTATTAGAGTTAAATTGAAAAGACCTCTCGACATTGTAATTAAAACTGCAGCTAGTGGATTGTTTCTCGCTTTAAAACAAGTTTATGGAAATTATTTTACCGTCATAAGATCTGTTATGGTTCTTGTAACTAAAAGCAGATGTTAATAAATCTTTACAAATGTTTAATAGCGGGAATTTCACACATAAATAAATCATAATAAAGCTGGATATCAGAGAGAGTAATGCAATACAGAAACTCTATAAAACAAATAAAGACATACACAGACAAAAACCATTAAAGTACTTCTAAAGAAGTTACAATATACTTTTGTTTTCCTTTAATATGATGAATATTAAAAAAAAAAAAGAAGAAGACGAATTTCCCCTCAGGGGGATTAATAAAGTATATAAAATTAAATTAAAAAATTAAATATATTTATAGTGCAATATAGCTGAAATGTCCTAAACATACTATTTATTTCTAAACAAAAAAATTACTTTGCATTTTATGACTATTAATGTTCTCCTAACTTCAAAGATAACTTACTCAACTATAAAGTCGAATAAGTCCTTTTTCTATAAAGTCCCTTTCATGTGTCACTTCTAATAAAATTTCAAAAAACTTGATTTGCATGAACAGGAAAATGTCTCCCTCAAGATCTTAACAGCCAGTCCAGAGCGAAGAAAGCAAGAAAGACGGCGACAGATGGGTTGAGCAGAGGTCTGCGCTGTCATCTAGGTGACTTACTGTACCGCACTTTCCATCCACCCCCCCTTCTCCATCTGCAGATCATAATTCACATCTTAAAGATAACCTTGCTTTTTCAACTCCAGAGAAATAAATAGCCACGCGCATTCTTCCACAGTATGCTCTCAATTATCACTGTGAGGGAAAATCCGTTCTCAGGAGGCCTCCCCCTCTCAACCTTTGCTCTCCTTTCAACGTTAAATATGTTTTTGAAAAGAGTTTAAATCTCCTGTCAGTCACTAAATCGATCAGGCAGAAAAAAACGACGAGAAGTGAAGGCAGACGACACACAAGCCACGATATCCTTAATCAAACTGGAGGCTTAAGATTTTTGTATTTTGGATTTTCTGCTCGTAAAAGTTTAAATATTCCTTACAGGGATAAAATTAATTGACCAGAATAGCATAACAAAATAGGCCACGACTGATAAACTGCGTGCAATGTTCTAAAGATCCAACTTGTTTGCAGAGATGGATATCTGCATGCAATACAGATCCCATTAGGGCACCGCCTTTTGTCCTACATCGCTAACTCCCACTTGCATCAATAGGCAATTGGAGAGGAAGCACACTGCAGCTGAGGGCTATGGGAAAGCAATTAAAGAAGTATTTTGTCACTGGACTTCAGCCGAAAGGCATTAACTACAATTCCCTTCTGGGCATAGTGTTCCTCGTACGCTCTGTTGGGTCAGCGAGTGGGCTGTATCTGGGTGCTACAAGCTGTAAACAGACAGAGAGGGAGACAGGCGCAGTGAGAGAGATGGGTACTGTTCTAACGAGGAAGCACAGTAGCCAGCAGGAAAAGTAGTTGCTTTAATATCGTGGCCAGAGGGTAAAACCGATGGGGGTGGTCATAAACAATGCAATTAATATTCAGTTAACATTATAGGAGCAATAAGAGACAAATTAAGGAGTAGGGGAAAGGGAAAGCAGCCAGTGACAGAGGAGAAAAAAGAAAAGCAGCAGCAGAGAGCTTTAGAAGAACAGAGCGGTATAGACTGCAAATCACTCTCTCTTTGCACAACAAGCCCCTGAAGCCTCTTTCTGAAGCCCCTGAAGCCCACTCAGGCCCTCAGAAAGAGTCCACCTGGACCTCTCTACCGCTCTGACTCACTGTTACTGTAACATGGAGGAGCATGTTTGCCATGCAAGCAGGGTCCTTAATGGTGAACAGTGAGAGTTTTACTCCAATACCTTGCTAAGGTCAGACGTCATTGCTGCGGCTTTTAAAAAAAAGCAGCGTTTGAAGTTTCACAGAGGTTATGCAAGAGAGAACGTTTGTGCAAATACCACTCGTGTGATGACAAATGGCGTGGAAATAAATTGTTACATCAAGGTCGCATCCAACTTGAAAAGGCACCTCTAAATTTTCCAGCGAAAACTGCCTAATGCAACAAAAAGAAAGTGAATGTGTTAAGAGAGAGGAGAAAAATCATTGGCCATAACCTCTTAAGTCGGCGTAACAGCTTTCCCTGGGTGCCACCAATCAATCATGGAAACCTTAATAGGGGGTGATTACACCCGGTATTACAGCCGACCCCGTGAGTCATGGAGAGGCTTGAAGAGCGAGCCAAAAATGAGGATGAAAAAGAGCCAAACTGAAAAGGAAATCAATGAGTTTTCTGGTAGTCGAGGGATATTGTAATAAGTCAGAATTACCAATGTATCACAGCGTGCGCGCACACACACACACACACACACACAGGGAGTGGCCCTCGGAGGGAAAAAGTAAGCTACATTAATTACTGCCAACCACACTGGGCTTTGCTTTTCAGCCCCCTGAGAGACAGGCTTCCATGGTGAACAGCAGGGGTCTTCTGGAGGTGCCTGATGTATCTGTAATGCTCTTACTAGGTATTTCCCTGGGCCTCAAAAGGATTTCTGATTCATCTACTGTCTTGTGTCAAAGCAGCTCTAAAGCTCTCTAATTAGGACGTTATATCTCATTTATTTAATCTTTACATAAATGCAAGTGTAAAAACAGCAAGGCTTTTTTTTTTTTTTGGCTGGGAGCAAGAAATGGTTTTAGAGGGGAGGTAAATGTTGTTACCTTTGAACAGAGCCAAGTTAGCTGTTTCCAGCCAGCTATGCTAAAACTGTATCTCGCACTACATAACAGAGACGTGAAGTAGGTGAAGATCTTGACGACTTTTTAATGTTTTCTTTCGCATGTTAAAGGATCAGTTCACCCCAAAATAAAGAGTCCATATTTTTCATCTTACCTGTAGTGCTGTTTAACAACCTAAATGTTTTAGTGTGAGTTCCTGAGTGTTGGAGATATCGGCCATAGAGACGTCTGCCTTCTCTCCAATATAATGGAAATAGATGGCACTTACGGTGCTTCAAGTGCCTAAAAAATGTATGTGACTAGCTCAAAAGCAATTTCTCTTTCCAGAAATGAATCAGTCAGAGTGCCGTCATAAAGGAACTATTTGCTTTCTACAGAACTACACCTGCCAACCGTATCACCACACAGAAGGAAGAGTGCATCTACTCATGGATGAAAGGCTTGTCCTCCTCGACTGAGCTGTAACGTTAGCTCAGTGGTGCTAAGTGAGCAATCAATAGAGGCAAAAAATAGTTCCTACATGAAACTGCTCACAACAAGGTCTGTGGATTATCTTGAGTAACTGGGTCAAAATTCCTGGAAGGAGTCATTGCTGTTGAGTTCTTCAAATGTATTTTTTTGGTGCTTTGAGCACCACAAGTTGAGGGCCAACCAGCTCTATCACATTTAAGAGAAGGCAGACATCTCTATGGCTGATATCTCCAACACTCAACAACTCACACCAAAACAATCTAGACTGATGAATAGCACCACAGGAAAGAAAAAAACTGTGCATTTTTGTTTTTGGAGTTGAACTGTCCCTTTAAGTCCTCTATGTAGTGCAAAACACAGGTTCTCATTAATAAAAAGATCACTTATTAGTGCCATCTTCTTGACAGATTGCAGGCACGTATGCAGGCAGATGCATCAGCACCGTGTGAGAGCACCAAATCTGGAGAATCGGAGCCAAAAATATTCCAGTGCGTCACTGTAAATGTCAGTGTTTATGAGAAAAAAACAGGACATGCATATCTGGAGTGATGATCTGGACACCTGGCTGGTAAACAGCAAGGAGAGTCTTGGGTGAACACAGACAGAAAGGGAGAGAAGCAGCAGCTTATCTTAATGAAAATTAAGGACATTATGAAAGGTTGAATGTAGGACCTGGAAATTTTCAGCAAACTGCAAAAAGGAAATCTATTTTTAACGATGAAAAGGGATCCTGTCAAGACAAGCCATCACTCCCCATATCTGCGTCAGCGACCCCATGTGCACTCTGTGACTGCGTGTCTCCCAAAGCGACAGAAAGCTATCAGGGGTTGACGCTTTGGTACAGGGAGAAACAAAAAAAACCCAGGAAGTGTTTTCCAGCCAAACACGGGAGGGAGAAGGTGAAAAGATTTAGTGCAAAGGTGGGAGGATGGAAGGAAAAGAGAGACTAAGAATGCAATTAACTGTGAAGGACAAAGAGTTAAAGGACAACAACAGAGGACAGAGATGAAGAGAGGTGAAGACAGACAGAGAAAATGAAATGAAATAAGAAGGCAGGTCGGTGTATCAGTCTGGCTTCTGATAAACACAGGCAACAGGAGGGAAAAGAACAAAGAAGCGAGAAATGAGATAGTTTGGAAGTACAAGTGAACAAAACTGCTAGAGTAGAGGAGGTATTGCAAAGGAAGAAAATGAGAATAAAAGCGAAGGACTGCTGTGAATGAACAGCAAACCAGCAATATAAAGAGAAAAAGAGGCATTTTTTGTTGCGCTGACAGCAGAATACAGAAACATACGGACATTAGCATGCTAATTGGATCCTTATACAGACATGTTTGTTCCAGTTACCACCAAAGTCATCCAGAAGGATACAGATGGGTCTACAGCAAGAGAGGTTTGGCTTTACAATGTAAGTATATGGCTGCTGCCATCATGAGCCACAGTTTTAGCACTCAACGCAGGCTTAATTTCTAAAGCAAATGAGCTCACTATAAGCATTAAACATTTAGCAGAGTAATTGTTAATTGTTGTTTTCAAGGAGTCACTTGTGAAAAGTGGCCTAAATACAAGATTTGGGATGCTTAATAGGGTTAACAGCTTCCGTAGTCTGGTGGAAATTTAGAAACCATTCCGGAGAATTGAATTTGCATTAAAAGCCCAATTTAGCAGCTTTAAGGGGGCTTTAATCAGTCCTTCACACACACTAACAGCCATTGGATAATGAGCTACCTCACCATTTAAAACAGCAACAGCCCATTAGGTTAGAATAACCCCAGCACATATTATTTTACCTGTTTGACAAATTGCTTTTTACGTTTCAAAACCTATAATGTGGTTGTTATGACGATAAGGTAAACTTGTAAGATGAACACTGTAGGAATAATAAAAATCTGATATGGGACTGCATGTTCCTCTGCTCCGCTAACAAATGCACCGTGATTTCAGATAGGGAGCATTCAATCGATCAAGGAAGTGAGGGAGCACGTTTTGCTATTAGCTGTGCAGCTGTAGCATCTTGAGTAGCAGCGCTGCAAATTGAATTCAGGTATTAGAGCCGGGGGGAGATGTCACATGTCAGCAGAGACACAAAGGCATTTTTCAGAAAGGTACATCTGTTTGTATCTTTGTGTTTTTCAGACACACACAGAGCCACACTCATGCATGGGCGGATTATGAGACAATGGGCCCCTGGGCACAGATGTGCAAAAGGCCCCCACCACCTCTCCTAGATAGTAGAGAGACACAGACTTTGTGGCGTCTTTGATCCTTTATGTTGTTGTTTTACATCTCTGTGTGGCTGGTAGCATTTTTTGTGGTTTTGTCTATGAGTCATTTTGTGTCTCTTGGGAGTATATTTGGTGTCTTTTTGGTTATTTTGTGTCTCTTTGTAGTTCCTTTACGTCTATTTGTAGTCATATTGTGTCTCTATGTGGTTCCTTTGCATCTCTTTGTAGTCATTTTGTGTTTCTTTGTAGTTCCTTTGTGTCTCTTTGTAGTTCCTTTGCATCTCTTTGTAGTCATTTTGTGTCTCTATGTAGTTGCTTTGTCTCTTTGTAGTTCCTTTGCATCTCTTTGTAGTCATTTTGTGTCTCTATGTAGTCGCCTTGTGTCTCTTTGTAGTTCCTTTACATCTCTTTGTAGTCATTTTGGGTCTCTATGTAGTTGCTTTGTGTCTCTTTGTAGTTCCTTTGCATCTATTTGTAGTCATTTTGTGTCTATGTAGTTGCCTTGTGTCTCTTTGTAGTTCCTTTACATCTATTTGTAGTCATTTTGTGTCTCTATGTAGTTGCCTTGTGTCTCTTTGTAGTTCCTTTGCATCTCTTTGTAGTCATTTTGGGTCTCTATGTAGTTCCTTTGCATCTCTTTTAGTCATTTTCTGTCTCTGAGGTATGTTTGTATTTTTGGTCATTCAGTGTGTCTGTCATTTCTTTGCATGTCTTTGTTGTCATTTTGTGTTTCTTTAAAGGTTGATTTGTGTCTCTTTGAGGTATATTTATGTCTTTCTAGGTCGTTTTGTTTCTCCTTCTAGTCATTTTGTATCTCTTTGTAGTTCCTTTGCATCTTGTCGTGGTCATTTTAAATCTCTTTCTGGTCGACGTGTTAATTTGAGTGGCAGTTTGCAGGTGAAGTCCAGGGGACCCCCTGACACTTTGGGCCCGTTAGTGATCCATCCATGTACTCATGCTGTCTCTGTTGTGCAGACCTGTATTTACCAAGCCATCAGCCATTTACTCACTTCTAGCACCACCTATTGATAGTATATGAAGTGCTGTAGATGCAGCACTGTACATGAGATGTGTCACTGCATAAAATCCATAAACAGTCACTTTTGTTTTATTATTTTTATGTGCGTCTCTCTCCTGGAGTCTCCAGTGAGTTCAGTCACAAATCAGTAGCGAGGTCCTATTACTCTAAAACTGCTCATCCAGCCACCTGCACTTGGTAAACAGCTTTACGGGGGGAGAGATAACTGCAGCAGATGACTGTGAAATTGAATTTTACAACAGCAGATCCCCTTGTCTTCATGGAGAATCACGAACAAGAGCATTTGCCCGAATAAAGTTCATATCTGACTCACGCAGAGAACTGAACATGAAAGATGGACAGAGCTTTGCAGAGCGACTCCAGCTGCACTGCACATATTGCAACACTTAACTTTAATGGCACCCCATAACCAGTCCAGCTTGCTCAATAGTTTCAGCTAAGTCAACTTCAGCGTGTGTTGCTACTCTTTAAATGTCTTTATTATTTTATACAGACCCAGATGTGTGCTGCCGTATGTCTCTGGTAGCTGGAAATGAAGACGTAAAGGCTGACCTCTGGCTCTGACAGCACACTCCTATTTATTATGTAATGGAAAAGGTTAAGCCACACCCTCGTGCCTGTCTGAGCCAGGTGTGTGGCTTGCTAGCATGAGAACTCTAATGTGAGATATTTCAGTGTGATTTCAAACTGTGCAGTTGCTCCAAACGTTAAGCACAGCCAATGTAAGTAGTAGATTGCGTGACAGGATCACATCATCTGACAATCTTGAAACAGCTTGGGGTCAAAGGAAATGGCTTTTCCACACTGGCAACTCTGGACCACAATCACGTTCATTCACATCACTCTCAATTCCTCTGATTTGCCAAGGGTGTGCTGTGCAGCGGGATAAGCACCACTGTTAGTTCTTAGGAGTAAATTGAGCGTCTTGTTCATGAACATGACAATTGCGATGCCCTGGCAGAGAGAAAGAGTGACATTTTGGGTCATAGCATGTACCTATGAATAAAACATGGAGCATTAGCTTGATTAATATCGAGGAATAAGAACAAGCTGTGGATCGTCTGATGACCTTCCCTTGAGTGATGGGTCTCAATTACACGACTCTGTGTGTGCGCAAGTGGGTGGATCTGGGAGACAGGGAAGGAGACAGAAGCTGTGCGTGCAAGTGTGTATGTTTGTGTTTTTGCACTCATGCAGTGTTTTCCCATGGCAATTGGCCTCAGCGCCACACAATACAGGAGTGTTATGGTCCAAAACCCCCAAAAAAGATACAAAAGCACAAAGAGGCTGCATGAGTGTGCATCTCCCCCTCTCATCCACTTGTCTGTCATTTGGAGCGTGAAGCTTTAAAAGCCGTCCTTCAAACACTTGAGGACCATTGATATTTCGCACACAGTTTTTGAATTTGATGCACAGTGTCCCTCTAAAGGCCTGACTTTCCTCCTTCATCTTTTCACGCAGACCTCTCTCAGACCTCTTGTCCCTTCAAACATGAAGCAAATTTGCCGTTCGCTGGCTCAGCCGCTCACCCGTCTCAGACCAGACCGACAGACAGCATGTGGGATGATGAATGGCAAACTTATCTCAGAGACTCAGAAAAGCAGCCAGACACAATTCCAACCCAGCCTAAAGTCACTGCAGGGCTGTGTACGTATCTCAGCCTGCCTGTCGGCACAAATCTCTTCATTGCTTTCTTCCTCATTCTCTGCTGTTTCTGTCTCTCTCTCTTCCTTTGACAACCTCACTGTGTCTGATGCTATTCTTGTCTGCACCGCACAGTGTATCAGTACGTGCTGAGAAGCCCTCGTTCCTCACAGTCATATCAGCTTCACTCACCATTGCCTCTAATAAACCACCCAGATGACACATGCCATTACTCCAAACATGGTTACGTAAACACAAAGGAATCTCCTACAAGAAGAATCCCAACTTAGCCGCAGACATCTCCAAGGCATGCACTTCAGCTTTCTGCTCTGTTTCTGCCACTACTGGAGACTGAATTGAGGCTCGCAGCATTCGGCGATGATTTTGGCTTATTTTGTTTCCGGCTTGCGGGCCGGTGGGTCCATGAAGGAATGCTTATTTTCCTTCTCCACAAATTTCCTAATATAATCAATATGAGGGCGAATGCATGAGCGGTGGTTTACAGCGGTGTCAAAAATTCTCACGGAGAGAGAAGAAGAGAGAAGAAGTCCTGGGTGGATTTGGCTCGTGAAAATATATAACTCATGCAAAGTCAACAGTTCCGTCTGAGAGCAAGGCAGAAAGCAGCTCACCCTCTGCACAGATGGCGTGTCCTTTAAGTGTGGCGTTTTGATTAATACAGCGAGTGCAGAAAGGTTGCAGGCACTGACCTTTAATCTGTGTATGCATGTCTACCTTTGTGCAGTTGCTCTTTTTCGTGTGTGTCTCGGTGTGTATTTATTAGCTTGTAAAATTGTGTTTATTGCTGGGAACGTAACAGATGCCTCTCCATTTTTGTTCTGTTAATTTCTTTGAGGAGAAGCAGGAGCCTTTGTGGATACAAAATAATCATGCGTGTGTGTCCTGTTTGTGAATGCGTAAATCGTGAGTGTGTGCATGTGTGACGTAAAGGTCTCATCTGTAACACACCCTTTCACTTCTCTTTGGTTGCACAGAAGAGTAGAAGAAGCCAGGCTGCCTTATGTGCGCAGTTTGCTCTCCACTGTTGAAAATCTCTATACATTGGCATTGATTCCCAAGTAAGTATTCTGCACAAGTTGTTTATGGTATTCCTGAGTATTAATGTATTTTAAATCCCCTTTAGATCCCTGCATTCCCCAGAATTCCTTTAGGTGAAGCCCCAAAACCACTGAATAACATTTGCTATGTGCATAATGCATGCACCCATTTCAATTCTAAATATACAGAGGACTCTTCTCAGCCTTTATTTGAGTTTTTCAGCCATAAACCAGCATAGACAACTGTACAGCACATGAGTATGAGTCACATTCTGCAGTTTCTCCCTTGCTTAAAATAATCTGGATTTAAGCTGCTGGTTAGATTTAACACCTCTTCTAAAGGCTGCATAATAATAATCCTTTTACGGCATAAACACTGGAAAATGGAAATCCAATTCACACTGCGTTAACAGTCACGGTCATCCCGTGCAAAGAGAAGCGGATTCTCCTCCATCAGTCCTCAAAATGTGACACAAAATGAGGCAAATTGGGATTTAAGCTGATTGACAGACATGCAGAAAATGTGATCTCCTTGGCTGACTCATCTTCAGCAGTTACTTACAGAAGTTAACGATCAAACCCGCAGTCAGTGACTTACCTTACTTCAGATTTTACAAACAGCAGCCCCAGTGAAAGAAACAGATGCTGAGGAGGTTCACAGAAGCCCGGTGTCGTCCTTCCTCGGACTCGCAGCTTCTGCGCTCCTATTTAACGCAGCGTCAATAAAAAACTTTTTTTTTGCATCCACGTAGATAAAACCCATAATAAAAAAATCTATCAAAAGCTACTGCTGCCGCGGCTGTGCCCAGGTGTCTGTCGTTTTTATGAGATGAATTAATGACCGGCGGAGCGCGCGGTGAGGAGCGCTGGGCAGGGCGCCGGTCTGAAGCCGTTATGAGCGGTGACAGTTGACTGCCCGGTAATCCAAGTGCGTCTAACTGCCTCCCGTTTGCGCGGACGAGCGTGAGGTGGTGGAGCTCCTCCTCGCCTTATCTCTGTGCGTGTGTTGCAGACACACACAGCTAAGGGAAAGCAGCCTCTCCACAGCCTGTGTGCGCACGGTTTGGACACTCATCCGGACTCCTGTATTCAAACTAACACTATAATGACAATAGTGATTAATGTGGGCTGTCATGTGACACAGCTCAGTTTGACTTTCAAATGACTTTGCTGTTATTTTCTAATCTCCTCTCACAGCTGATATTCGAGTGACCTCTTTATATAAATATATGGTTATCTCTGATATACAGTAGAGATAATGGTAAAAACGATTTGTGACAGATCACATAGTTAATTGTTTCTTTATCAAACGGATTATCTAACCACCACAGGCTTATCAAACCTCCCCTTACACCTTATAGTCCAGTAGTCACAGTGTCAGGTCATGCACAACAGATTGTCAGTTGCCTTATTGCTGTCTCTCTGCATATAACCTCAAAGACCCCCAGCAGACACATTTTTTCCCCACTAAAAAGTTACATTTTATTGTTAAATTTCTTACAATTCCATTCACTCATTTCCCCTGATTGAAATAAAATGCAGTATTTAAAAATATTTGAATATTTTTCATTTTATTCTTGCTGGACACAATATGTCTCCCACCTCACCAAAAAATCTCCACATCACACTTGTTTAAGCTGCATATTGGACCATGATTGGCTTCCGGTTGTGATGTAACAAACTCATGCTTGTAGGTAGATGTGTGAAAGCCAGATTTAAAGGTCCTCTGTGGGGATTTAAACAATCAACTGATCACCAGGTGGCAGTAACATGCCCAAATATACAGCAATGCAGCACTAAAGACAGGACAGAAGAAGGCTGCAAGCTAATAAACATGGATGTAAGCAAGCAATGCTGTTGAGGAGGGGAATGCACTCAACACACTTCATAGACCTCGCATTTTGGTGAGTAATACTAATTGTAAACATAACTTTTGTTTGTTTAAAAGCAAACTCCACAGGACACCTTTTAAGCCTGGTATACATTTTTGCAATTTTGGGCTGTCTGAGATGAAAGATGGTGAAAGAAAAGTGGCGATATTTTTGGGATCAAAGTTTGACAGTGTCAGAAATTTGGGATGATCATCTCACCAAGTGACTGCTGTTATGACCTACATCTACCAGCCAGCCAATAGAAGTGCAGTATGAAATGACGCACTTGTGCTAAACCCAAACAAACAGTCAAATAGCAGCTTCCCATGGAGGCACAACATGCTAAAAGAAATGTGCGGGATTCCAGCAAGGAGGAAAACCTTGTCGAGCATTGCCTGTATGATGTGTCCTCCGGCTCTTCCCATGATCACATCAAGAAGGACAAAGCACGGAAGGAAATAGTGGTCGAGTTGCAGCTGCCAGATGAGCAACCTAGCAGCTAGCAAACACATACAGACACACCACAGTATACCGCAGCTTGAGAAGTAATAACCCATGCAGCATCCTTGCGCACTCCATATGGGAAGCTACTGTATCGTATGTTGTAGCCAGCGATTCAGTAGGTGCTGTCAGCTTGAACTAAACTTATAAGACCGCAGCAGCACTAACCACTATTTTTTATGTCAAGATATATTTGAGTAACCACTAGGCCTAGAACAAAGTCACCTCCCTGTGTGTGTGTGTTGTAATCAGAGCTACTGGAACAGTAAATGGACTTGCATTTTGTATATTGCCTTTCTAGTCTTCCAGCCACTTAAATTGCTTTTTATACTATATCACATTCACCCATTCACACACACACACACACACACACACACACACACATTCATACACTGGTGGCCGAGGCTACCATACAAGGTCCCATCTGCCACCTGCTGTTAACCGATCACTTGCACAGAGCAACTGGGGGTTCAGTATCTTGCAGTATCTTGGGGTGTCCCAGACTCTGAAATAAAAGAGATTCTTTGAATGGCACATACAGCTTCTTTAAGTTGAACACGGAGATAATTCTTCAGCAGGTGGATGTGAAAACAGTTTTAGTGTCAAACTTTGTACAGTGAAGATCAAAGATCAAGTGAAGGACCAATAAGCAGAGCACATTTTTCTTTAAAACCTGACCTCAACCAAAGAGTGACCCTAAACAGGATGCTGAATATGTTGACTTTATAGTGGCATTATAATCAACAGTGGGGCCTCTAAAAATCATCATGACCATAATACAGGCATGATGGAAACAGAAGTTGTAACACAAATATTTCTCAAATGTGACTATCATTGAAAACTGAGAATTGACAGGAGCTCAAACTCATCGTGCTGGGTGTCATTACTGCTGTTTATTCATGTCAGCATGGGAATTAAACACCCGGGCTCTTTATTTATTCAACAAAGCTTCAGACCAAAATTTCCACTGGACCACTGATGAGTTGTTTCCAGATGCTGTCCAATAAAGAATTATCATCTTTACAGGTTTTTCTGCACATTTGAAATGGAATTGTCGTTTAAGTCTTAAATTGAGGATTTTATTATTGATCTGTCTTTTTTAAGACGTGTTGTTGTATGATGACGCAAATAAAAAAATGACGATCACTGAGAGCATAGAGCGCTCACCTAGCAGGTGATTTCCTTATTAAAGCCCCTGTAATTTGATGCTTGGTAGTCAGACTTGCCATCTAGATAGCTGGTGGAGCATAAATCAGAAGGCTGTTCTCATGCTGTGTTTGTACGTATACAGACAAAATGTAATGCACCAGAATTCATGTATAACTCACGTAATTATGAATGCTGAGATTGCGTGACAAATGCACTAACAGGAGTACAAAAGGAGTACAAAAGGAAGCGGTATGAAAAGTGAAAGTCCATGTAAGGAGTCAGAACGGAGTGATTGGGTCAAACAAACACACGACATTTTCACAAGAGACCAGTGTTCGTGTCCCGTATGAAACCAAGTGAACTTTGAGTTATTTTAAGGTACTTCGTCACGTCATTGTGTTACATTATGTACGTAAGTTTATGATGAGTTCGTATGTCATGATGCTCAACCATGATTGTTTTCCTAAACCTAACTAATGTTAATTTACGCTAGGTAAAAAACTTAAAAAAATTAAATATGTAACATGACAACGTCCACCCATGATTCTTTTTCTAAACCTAACCTACAAACTTACTGTGAAGTACAGAACTTTGCATTAATTACATGACATTACAACGCCCAACCATGTTACTTTTCCTAAACCTATGTAACTTTACTCCCCTAAATCTATCCTACATAACTTAACGTAAAGTATGTAACATGATGACGTTCAACCAGGATTCTTTTCCTAAACCTAGTCTACGTAACTTTACATTATTTTACACCCAACCATGATTCTTTTCCTTTTATCGAATCTACAAACTTTACATAAAGTACGGAACTTTACATTCAATACATTACGATGCCCAACCATGATTCTTTTCTTAAACCTTACATACAAATTTTACGAAAAGTACGGAACTTTTCATTCAGTACATAACTTGACAATGCCCAACTATGATTCTTTTCCTAAACCTAACCTAAATAACTTTACTCTCCTGAACCTAACTCATGTAGCTTTATGTTAAGTACGCACTCTACCTTAAGTACGTAATGTGACAATGCCAACCACGATTCTTTTCCTAAATCTAACATACGAATTTTACAAAATGTACAGAACTTTATATTCAGTACATAATGTGACAACACCCAACCATGATTCTTTTCCTTATATTGGACCTACGAACTTTATGAAAAGTACGGAACTTTACATTCAGTACATAACGTGACAACGCCAAATATGATTCTTTTCCTAAACTTAACCCAAATAACTTTACTCTCCTTGACCTAACTCACAAGTGTGTAATGTGACAATGGCAACCACGATTTTTTTCCTCAACCTAACATACAAACTTTATGAAAAGTACAGAACTTTACATTCAGTACATGACAGTGCCCAACAATGATTCTTTTCCTAAACCTAACCCAAATAATCTTACTCTCCTTAACCTAACTCACATAGCTTTATCAAAGTACGGACTTTACCTTAAGTACGTAATGTGACAATGCCAACCACAATTCTTCTCCTAAATCTAACATACAAACTTTACGAAAAGTACGGAACTTTTCATTCAATACATAACGTGACAATGCCCAACTATGATTAGTTTCCTAAACCTAACCCAAATAACTTTACTCTCCTTAACCTAACTCATGTAGCTTTATGTTAAGTACAGACTTTACATTAAGTACGTAATGTGACAACACCAACTATGATTCTTTTCCTAAACGTAACCCAAATAACTTTACTTTCCTAAATCTAACCTACATAACTTAACACTAAGTGCACAACATGACAACGCTCAACCAGGATTTTTTTCCAAAACCTAGCCTATGTAACTTTACATTAAGGGCGAAACTTTACATTAAGTCTGTAGCATGACACCACCCAACCGTGATTCTTTTCCTTATATCGAACCTATGAACTTTACGTAAAGTATGGAACTTTATATTCAACACATGACAATGCCCAACCATGATTCTTTTCCTAAACCTGACATACAAATGTTACGAAAAGTGCGTAACATGGCGACACTCAACCAGGATTCTTTTCCGAAACCTAGCCTATGTAACTTTACCCCCCTGCTACACATCTGTGGGAACCAACACATTCGGGAGTACTTAAAAAAACAGGAAGTGTCCCTAATTTTTGTCATTTTGTTTCACAACCCTCTCTCTAAACTTTATTACAACACAATCAGCTGTTTGTTTGCAGTTCCCTCCATCCCCAAAATGTACCACTCATTTGCCCTCATCTCACGCATATGCACACACAAACACACACACACAAGTTAGTGGCGGACATGTTGCTGCATACTTATAACACATTATAACAGTGAAAGCCATGATGAGGCTGTCATTGCTAAAGCCAGGAGATCGGCAAACAAGCAGCGCTGCCTTCAAACCAGCAAAGAAGATAGAACAACCACCCGGGAGGAGGAGAGGAGCGGACAAACACAATCTACTCGGAAATGTTAATCATCTTCCCAAGGTGAAAACAGCTTTGCCCTTGTCAGCTACATGTGACATGCATGTGTGCACACATGAGTTAATTACATGAACCCTAAATCATGCTACATAATGAAGAACGTGACTCTCAGTAGCACTAATTTCTGGACAAGGGAAGAATCAGTTCATTTTTTTGGTTGGGACTGACAGACGACAGACACACAGACGACCTCCTAATCTTTTGTAAAACTCATTCTGAACATTCAACGCCTTATTTGATTGGCCATATTTGAAGCAGTGCTGTGGATGATATTGTGGTCAGAGGACACTTCCACAAAAAAAAGCAAGCCCTCTTCGATGAATCCCCTCATTATGGTCAGTTGTGGTGATGATGGAAGGTAGAGTGATAAATGAGGAGAATGGAGCTGTTTTGTGGAACATGGTGTGATGTGAATGTGGAGGATAATGATGCCGGAGAAAAGGCCATGAGTTTGCCTGTGCACAGTCTGAATTTAATAAGATGTCACTGCATCACATTCTGGCATAAAGGGATGTGATTATTTTTTTTATCTTGGAGAACTGAGGAACAACAAATGAGGCTGGAATAATTGTTCATGTTGAGGGTTAAAGATGATGGTGGTGTACTTATGCTAATTATGCTCAATAAAAGACAGCTCATGTTGGATGCAGGTTAACAGTGGTCACCAAATTCCTAATTAGAAAACAAAGCCTAATATAAACCACAAACATTGTGTATTTCCATTGATTTTGTACAAACACGCTCTCTAATGGTAACTTTATTGACTGATGAATGAATAGATGATGTCATCATGGTGCCGCTTTTCAGTGTTGAATTCTTGGCAGACTCTGTGGGTTCACTGAGTGTTTATTCTGTGACATTTCATTCATAAATGTCTGCTTTTAAGGCTTCCAGCAGTGAATCAGGAAATGTGCCCGTATCCCAGTGAAATCACCATGGTTGCTGTCGTTGTCGGTTCCTGGGGAGCAGCACCACAATTTGTCTCTAGATGACATAATTACTTTAGTCTCTTTCTGCTGCTCAGCTCCAGGGAATATTGAGCTGTACATTATTGAAGACACATTTATGATTTTCTGTTTCAGGTAAAGTTCGTTGAAAATTAAAGCTGCTATAACCAATATTTTGATATTAACAATGTATCAAAAGACTACTCTTTTGGTTCATCGTCACTAATTTTATCTCCAATTCCAGCTATCAAAGGCGGCTGTTTTCAGCAAAACACTTTCATTAACCCACTGTAGCTTACCTAGAGCCGCCAAGCGGTGACAACTAGCCTATTTGAAGAACAATGAACATCTAAAGCCTAGTTCACATTACATGATTTGCAGCGCGATTTTGACGTCGCAGAGGATCTTGAGAGCCACCTTAGGTCGGAGGTGAGTCGACAGATAGTCTGCCACGACGAGTCCTCATGTGTGAACAAGCCTACGAGCAAGTCGCCCCCATCTGTGACTGGGACTGGATATCTGGCATGCTTGAAAACTGGTGAAGTCTGACACGACTGACGAAGAGCATCAGCCAATGAGAGGCGGGATACGGAAGAAATGTGAGGAGGACAAGCCGCAGGGTTGCCACTTGCCAGGTCCGCTTATTAGCCACGACTTTGGGCTTGTTTCTAAAGTGGAGTTGTTTATTTGGGCTTGCTCTCTAAACGTCACCTTTCTCTCTATATATCTGTCTAATAAGTTATTTAAATGCGTGATAGTCGCTTCTTTTGGGCTTCTTTCCATAGCCCTGGTTCCTTGTTTCGCTCCCAAGATCTGGCAACACTGACAAGCCGGCAAGCAACAACACCAATGGCGGCGTCCACAGGATCACGGGGAGCGCGTTGTGTTTGGACCCAGGCCCTGGAGGCAGATCTGATTCAACACTGGGAAAAATATCCATGCCTTTACGATGTGTCGTCTCCAAGTTCAGTGACGTCACCTCGTTATCTGGGGCTCTGTCTGCGAGGGCTTGGTGGAGAAATCTTGTGGTGTGCACACACAGGTCATAACGCAGTTGGCGAGACTCTCGCTAACAGAAACACACTCAAAAGATTGCGATAGTCTCCACGACGCAAAATCAGGGTGAAAATCGTGTAATGTGAACTAGCCTTAACACGTCTATACAGGAAAGCTGAAACATTGGGTTGAATAATCAATTAGGATAAGTCGATTGTTTCAGTCATTTTTTAAGCAGCGTAGTCACATTTTTAGTGGTTTCAGCTTCTTAAATGTTAGAATTTGCTGCTTGTCTTTGTCATTTATGAATGTAACTAAAGCATCTTGGGTTTTGGACTGCTGGTTGGACAGAAAAAACAAACTAAAGACGGGAAATTGTTATGAGCATTTTTCACAATTTCTTTTGACATTTTGTAGAGTACACAATTAAGCAATTAATTGCGAAAATAATCAGCTGATTGTTCAATAATGGAAAATAATTGCATAGCACATTCAAACAGGATTACTGTTGGAAATGAAACTGTAACTGCAAAGGAACATCAGATAATTAGAAAAAGAAACCAAAGTGATTTCTTAACTCTCATACTGACATAGTTTTCAACTCCCCTATATTCATCAACAACATAAGCAAATATCTGAAATTCAGTTGTGGCTTTTGGTTTTCAGTGGCCCATCTGACCGGCCCTATGAAAAATTTTTTGGGAGCACTACTGGCTACCTGCCCAGCCCCAAAGCACACTGACAAAGCTAGCAACTGGTGAACATAATGGAGCGTGTCGCCACTAAAAAGATGGATATTTCCCTCAGGAGCTGAAGGAGAGCAAAACAGAACTAAGAGAAGTGTGAATGTTGTAATTACATTCAACAGATGGCCAGAAACACAACTCCAGTTGAATGATAATGTCGCTCTATACCTGCGGGACGTGTAACTGAGCAACTAACAAGTTTGCCATTTCAACTTTATAAGGTGATGACACTGAATATCAGTGTTGTGTTTACAGCTTGTTTCGGCTGCCCCCAAGAAGCACAGGTTTAACGGATACTTTGCTGCCAGGTTGTGTGTCTTGTGTGTGAATTAAATGGTTTTTCATTTCAAGGTTTTTGATGTGGGCGTGACATCAATCAGGGTCAATGACTGGCAATACTGTAACTTTGGTTTAAAGTTATTATTTTAGCAGTGTGATCAGTTGGTTAATATCATTCTCATACATGTGTATTGCAATAAGTACAATAAGTGTTCATATTCTTGATCATTCACCAAAAATATACCCAGTTTGCAGCGGATTACAGAGAAAACAGATTTCTTTCTTCGCTCTCACTTTGCGTAAAACCTGCTTATTCAGGGACTGCTCTCCATTTCAACCCCGTCATGGGCAGCATGTGGTAGGTCAGCTTTCCTAAATGCAGTATATTTTATAAATCCATTATTAGCCCGCAAATTCAATTGTGCCAATGTGTCACAGCGCCAAGTCTGCAGAGGACTGCTGAATGGGAGCTTGATATAAAGTCTTGAACCTCTGGGAAGCTGGTAATTGAAGCATACAGGCAGAGAGGAAAGAGAAAGGCTCCAGCTCAGATTGAAATCTTTCTTTTTATTTCATTTCATTTCAGCGCTTTTCAGCTCTGCCGCAAGAAAAAGAAATCATCATCAAGGCTTAGGTAAAAATAGGCATCTGTATTTGTTTGTTCTGCTCAAATCACTTTTAATCTTCTGAACCTTGATTAAAAAAAGGAAGTCTGGCACATTTGCAGGAGGGTAAATGTAGTGGATTTATGTGCAGCTATGAGTCTGCTGCAAAATACTTGGTCTTGTCAAACAACATGATTGTTACAGTAAAGACCTGTGGACAGAGGGTAGGATGTGCTCAGTATTTTGTTTAAACAAAATGTCTTACTCCTTTACAGTGGGTTACCAAAAAACTGAAATTAGTATTCACCTCAAAAATTAATCACCACACCACAACCAGAGCCAAAGCAGGGTGAAATTACACCAGGACTATAGAGGCGAGACCATAATGACTATTAGTAAACCTCTACTACATGCACATGCACAGGCAACACACACATAGGTAGACATGTCTTCCTGTTACAGTTCTTTGAGAAGCAACTGATTACCTGTGAAGGCCTCCCAAACACCTCTGAATCAGAAGCATGGAGTTGCCTGACTTGTTTAATTATACAACCACTACATGTGTTTGGCAGCCAGATGGACAGTGAAGAACAGCCCAGATTCACATCGCCAGACGCATCAATCTTAGGTGTGTGAGGGAAAGGTGTGGGAGACGGGGCTGAGATGTTCCATTTGACCCGACAGTGGGTGATGGATGTTGGGGAAACTCTGATGCCATGTCGGGGCGTGACATGTTTGGTCTACAGTTTAAAAAGACCAAACTCAGGCAGACGAGGAATAAATCTTAAAATAAAAATTCACTCAAATTTGCATGCAGTATGTCACTCCTCTGGCCAGAGTTCAGTTCCTGTCAGCAGGTTTGGCCTTCCAGCACAGAGGCTGTGATTTAATGCAGCAGTGTAAGTGCTGCAAAATAAATCTAATGGGTCAAGAGGTAATTAAAGGTTCAGTGTATAGGATTTAGAGGGCATCTATTGGCTAAAAGGAAATATAATATTCATAACTATATTTTGATTAGTTTATAATCAGCTTCATTTCTATGGGGGGGGCTGGAGCCTATCCCAGCTGACATTGGGCAAGAGGCGGGGTACACGCTGGACCATAGACCGCGGAACTGGGGGGGCCAGGGGGGCCATGGCCCGGGTAACTTTTGTACTCTGACATAGAGGGCTGCATTGGGTTTAGTTCCCATCGGGTCCCCATTAAACAGTAGAAGAAGAAGAAAAAAAAGAAGAAGAAGATGTAGCCTAGCGACAGGATGTCAACACAGGAACTTGGTGCACATGCTTAGGCGTTTCCACTCCATATTTATTCATAAATGGACGAATATGCCCTGAACCAGCTTTCATACCAATTTGCCGCTTGCTCCACCTGTCTGTCTGTCTGTCTGTCTGTCTGTCTGTCAGCTCCATCTGTCATGAGACAAACATGAAAGAAGACGTGCAGTTTATTGTGTTTCACCGGCAACGAGCTGTCATTACGCGCAACTATTACGCACATCTGTGCGCTCTTTATAACTCACTGTGTGAACCTATGTTGCATAATAAAGATTTGCCCCCTCATAATTTTTAACCGCCCCCTCAGTAACTTCATCCTGGCGCCAGGCTTGCCTTAACATCAATCACTGCGTGATTATATAAAGGTAGAAAAATAAATAAATACAGAGGAGGAGAATAGAATATGAAACAGCCTTTATTTCATTAAAAACTAAATGGAAACAACGAAATAGGAGCGCTATTCCTGACCACTGCGTCAGAAGACATGCAGGCCAGGGAAACGAAACAAACAACCCCACGAATCTCTTTATTAATAGCCTATAAAATGACGTGTTTTCTCCTGCGGGACGGGAGAAGACACAAAATCAATGCATCTCAGTGCTGACTTGTGATGATAATGAATATGATGTTGATTTAGATTCAAGGCAGCAGGATGAATTTTGGTTGTGGTTGTGGACTGGATGTACTTTGCTATAGTTTCATCTGTGTGTTTATGTGTAAATAGGCTTGGCCTGTTGTGTCTGAATGTTAGAGTGGGATCAGAGGGGTTAATCTGAGCAAGCATGTGTTCGTGTTCATGCGTGTACTGTAGATGTTACTGTGTGGCGTCGGAATAAAAAAAGTGCTCCACAACGTTATTTAATACATTAGTAATATTGTCTGTTTCAATGCATTACGGTTCCAGTCACTAGGCATGCCGACCGTCACAACAACAATGCCGAGCTCTGTTTGTGCTGCTCACCCTGTTGATTTGAAGTGAAGTGTAGATCTGTTACCATAGCAACTCCACCTCGTAGTCCATCCAGACAAAGTTATCTGTGCATGCTTTCGCCATTGTGTCTTCTTTGTTTTGGTTTGTAATCACCGCATTGTAGAGGAAGGCACTTCAGGGCAAGCGCATGGCATCATGCCGTGGTGTTGCTTTGCAAATTTACACTGCCACCCATTGGCCTGGCGTGCATGCTACAGCGTTTCCAGTAGATTTTGCGGCTCCGTGTGAATGGGGATCATTTCAATAACGTCGCCATATAAACGCAGAAGTTTTTTAAAACGCAAAGGACAGACTTTTCCGTTTTTAGAGAAACTGTAGTCGTCTAAACAGGGCCAGAGACAGACAACCATTCACACTCACGTTCACACCTACGGACAATTTAGAGTCCCCAGTTAACCTGTATGTCTTTGGACTGTGGGAGGAAGCTGGAGTACACAGAGAAAGCCCACGCTGACCATGCAAACTCCACACAGAAGGGCTCGCCCACACTGGGGTTCAAACCTGAAAGTCTTGCTGTGAGGCAACAATGCTAACCACTCCATCACTGTGCCACCAAAATAAGAATTGTTGTGTTTTCCTTACCTTAGAATGGGCCATTTGTATCAACATATGGATTCTGGCGCGTCCTCTCCCACGGAGGCCATCATGTTCTTGGATCGTGGACCATTTGTGTTCTGCATTCTGCATCCAGCAGCTCGAAAGCTCGCTCTGTCCATAGGTCGGTCAGTCCACAAAAATTTCCCTGCCCTTTGGCAGCCATGGTTTACGCCTAGAAGGCTGAGAATTTGGCATGAACGTCAAGTGCGTGTGTGTGTGTTTATGGTCATGCAAACTGGCTAGAAGGGGTGGGGACAGTGGGAGTGGCCTATAAGAAAGGGCGTATATCCTCTAAATTAATTTACATACCGAATTTTATAGAAACACACACACAGATAGAAAGACACACACACACACACACACACACACACACACATCATTTCGCCACATTCTCTTTTATAACTCATGAACCAGGTGCTGTAGGGAGGCATCACAGTGCTGCAGACAAGTGTCATGTCTTGTCAAGTTTTGTCCTCTCATTTCAGTTCTGCATTTCCTGTTTTATTTTAATGTGTTGCACCTGTGTCTCATTGTCTTCCCTCTCCTCATGTATTTAGTCTGTGCGCTCCCTCCTCTCAGTGCCAGTTCGTCTCAGTAGCTCTATTAGGTTACGTTCCCAGTGTTGTGACTTTTGCTGTTTTTGGACTCTGCCTTGCCCTTTTTGGAAAATGTTTCACCTTTACCTGCCGTCTTCATTAAAGACTGTGTTTTTGAAAAGCCCTTGTGTCCTTGAGTCGTGCGTTTGGGTCTACTCCTGGTGTGAAACCTTGTTAACAAGTGCAGGAACACATGGATGCATGTGTGTGGTCGCAGCAGTTGCAAATTTGTTTAAATTATAAGGGACAAAAATCAGTCTTTTGTTGATGTGCTTTAAACTGGTTGACAAACCACTGATTTAGTGCATTCAGATAATGTAGAAAGAAATATTTAAACCTATGAGATCTGTTTCTATTCGCATCAACATTCAGGAGTGCTCACATCCTGTTATATAAGCTTGAACAACAAAGTTACCAATCATTCTATAGACAAAGCTGTTTAGTTTGCTGATAATATCACAACTAGCTATAATGGATTTCCTGTTTCTGGCATCTGGGACACTGCACGCTGGACAAGATTGATCAGTCTAAAGGAAAACAATATATCAACCGAGGATGTATAGCAGGAACTGTGTCTTTAAAATATTCAAGTTGTATTTTCAAGCTTCGCCATCTTCCAGTATCAGTTCTCTTAGATGAGAAACACAAGATAAGTTGTTGCTTTGCCAAAGAAAGAGAGAGGAAACTTGTAAACCATGTAGCTGGATCCTCACCCGGTGGTTTTTATATTTCCGTGCTGCCAAAGCTGTGAGAGCACTCTGAAGAGGCAGAAGTCAATTCAGCAAACCAGATCCACCCACAGAAGCAGATTGTAGTAGAATAAATTCCGCTGAGTCAACGCCTGAGCTGCACGGAGTGGGTTGCTCCAGTGCTCTGAAACATATAGTGACTACAGGTGGCCGCAGAATCTGTTGTACCTGCAGTTTACTAGTTTAATTAAAGCAGTGAGAAACTACTTAATTTACTCCTAGGGTTGATATGATACAATAGCTTTATTCTGTTGTGTTTTTACAAGTAAATAGAAGCTATTTATATTGTGTACAAACACTGTCAAAGATGCCTCTGCTGGGTATTGTTAGATATGTGAACCTGCCACTAGGGGGCATCTCCACCATGCAGCTTACTGTAAAAGCAGTGTATGCTTGCTTGGGGTTATGTTAAGTGTTTAATTAGCACTCTCTTCAGCAAGTATTTGGTGCTTGACAGTGAATTCAAAAACTGCTATCAGTGGTGGAAAGTAACTAAGTATATTTACTCAAGCAGTGTACTTCAGGAAGGTGTTGGGGTACTTGTACTTTACTCAAGTATATCCATTTTATCCAGCTTTATAGTTCTACTGCACGACATTTCAGAAAGATATATTGTATTTTTTACTTCACTACATTCATTTAACTTCTGTGGCTAGTCACTACTTTGATTTTATATACAAATGATGTGCACAACTTATTAAATATGATGCACTGTTGCAGATTAAAGGCCCCACATACCTGATTAGACGGACTCAGGTTGGAGTTGCACTTATACGAGTGATAAAGTTATAAATTACCCCACAACAAAACAAACAATAGAGCGCTTTAAGTCCTACAAAATATATTTCTTTATCTTGTTGTGCCCAGTAATTAATGTGTGTGAATTAAGATCTTGTGTGCATAAACAAAACTTAAAGGCTCCGTAATTTAACATGCTGAAAGGGCCTGTTTTTACTTTTGATGCTTTAAGTACAATTGCTGGTTTGTACTTGTAGAATTTCAAATGCAGAACTTTTGCTTGAGTATTTTTCCACTTATTTTTAATTAAGAACAGGATCTGAGTACGTCTTCCACCACAGTAAACACACTTTACACATATATCCTTTTTAAAACCAGAATTTTAATTTGATAACTTTTGAAAAGCACAAATACAAAACAGTATCACAGTCTGACAAACAGTCATCCTGCAGTGAATTAATCTCCTATAAAACGAGAAGCGTGCTTCAATGTAAACGTCCATTAATCACCATTGAGAATGAGAGACAAAATTACCCTGCCTAATGCACTGTGGCTAATGAAATAACCAGAGCAGGATCAATTCATCTCCAGCCCTCTGAACTGAACCAGATCTTTTGCAGTCAGTATTATATTGCCATCCATTAATGCTCCAAGACGGAGCTTTGTTGTAATTAAAAGTTAACCAGCTGTGTCCATTTGTACCATCTCAAACATTTAAAAAAAAAGGTACAAATATGTTGTAATTGCGCTGAAAACACAAGATCTGTAACCGTAATGGTCAGTTTTAGTATCTTCTGCAACATAAAAATTGTTTATATCTCATACTGCATCATGCTTAATTTTCATGTACAACCACTGACTTGTACTAGATGAAATTAACATGCCTCTTCTGCTTTGCTGCTTTCCACACCCTTTAATATACTTTTACTCATATTTTCAGTGATTGGAAAGTTCAAGCAGAGAAGTAAAGTTTATCTCAGGGAGCAAGAGGTCAAAAAAAGCTCAACCTCAATTCCCAAAGCCACCAGTGATGATTTCAAGATGATGTGGCTTTTGAGAGGCTGAGCAGACACTGTTAGGATGACACCCTATCTCTCATATCGCTATTGAGTAGATGATTTAGCGTTGGCTCTTAATAGCAAAGGGCCTAGCCAGACGTATTACCTTTTACTGCTATTTATAGCCGAGCCAGATGGGTGAGCGGTTTCCTTTGATACCTTCCATAAATATTTATTGTTTGAAAAATCACACAGCGCTACAACTGTTAAAGGAGATGGAACAAAGCAGAGATTTAGGACAGTCAGGATATTCTCCTTGGAATTAATAGCATCTTTTCCTTAATGGCGTTACGATTTATTTCCTCCTGCGGTACATATTATGAGTAAATTGGTGTTATTGATCAAAGAAAAAGAAAAAGCTTATTCAATAAGAGCTTGGGAGAAACTATATATGCATATAGCTTATCATGCTTTGTGCATGGATGCATCCCCGTTTGTACTTATAATTGTGTGTATGTCACTATAATTACTTTATAATTGCTGGGAACATTGTTGGAGGCTCATGATTCACATTTTGTAAACCTGCAGTTTCCTCTCCACTAGACATGCAGAAACGTCCTAATGAACCCACCACGGCCGTGCTTGCTGCTCTATGATTACCTCCTCCCTGATTCAAGGCTATGCTGAAGCGGCCAAGATAGGCTTGAGTGCCTTGCGAAGTATTACCAGATAAGGATGGAAGACAGCGGCATTAGTAAGGAATGGAAAAGGCCTAGAGATAAAGTGAAAGTGACTGTGAGGAAGTGAAGGAAGCAGCAAAGCTTGGTTTTTTTTTTGCCTTGTGCTTTAGTAAAACGTATTAATACACTGTTGAAGGTTATATGCAAACACTGACGTGATTGGGGAAAATGTAAACAACACATTTTGTTAGTTAATTATTCAAATCACACAATCAGCAGCACAAAAATGGCACAGTGTTTCATAAAACTGTATATTTCTTTATAAAAAAATGTCCTTATAAAACAGGCAAATATATAGGATCACAGGATCATAAGGTGTTTCTTATACAAAAAAATACATTTACAGTATCAAAACACACAATAAAGAACATTAGTGCAGTAGTAACAAACTTCATCGACAGCATACAGTGAAAATTACATTTGAAATTGCTCATAAAGCATTACAAATACAGTGGATGTGTATATGTGCCACTAAAGCTCATCCGCGAACAACAAGGAAGAGCTGGTCGTCATTTTCGGAACAAAACAAAGTCAGTTTATATAATGTGAGTTTCCAATAAGGGCTTGTCCAAGTGAGAGTCCCTGAGTGTCAGACGTCTACGCCTGCAAGAAAGTGATGCGATTATGTCTATTCCGTCTCATGCGACGGCCTTTTCCTTGGCTTGTGTATTTTTTCCTTCCTGGAATGAAAAATATGTATAACAACTGATTAGTATGATAGCATCTACGTCTAATGCCTGTAATTATACACTGCAAACGTAACAATAGAGTCAGATGTTCTTTAATTTATTTGTATAATGAAATCAGCTCTGAGTTATGACTCAGTTAACTCTACAAATTCTCCTCAAATGATCATCAGGCGTCATTGTTGACAGTGACGCACTCGCAACACGCGTTCCCCACTCACACACCTTTGGCACACACGTCCATGCAGCTCTGCCTCGACACAAAGTTGTTGCTGCTCCCTCCGCAGCCTGAGTAGATGAACTCCTCGCACATCTTGGTGGCTGTGTTGTAGAAATACCGAGGAATGGAGGCCGAACACTTCCCTTTGTCCACGGGGTCCAGGCAGAGCACGGGAACATCTGTAAAGCAAGACACAAAGCACAATGAGACCACCAGTCATCGTCTTTGAATCATTTCCTTTTCGTTGAAATATCTTTATTAATTGTGTCTCCTCAATGACAGATTGTTTTCACACACTGAATGTATGAGGTTCTGTCTCAGTAGTAGCACTAAACTGCACCTTGAAAGCTTGTTTCTTCCTTCTTCACAATATAGGAGAACTCAGTGGCAGCACGTCAGAGTAAATAAGTATACTAACTTTTTCGTGGGTTGCAGTACTCCTTGCAAGTGGTGAGGTCATGGAAGCGATTGGAATTGCCCTGGCAGCCACCGTAGGAGAAGGGTTCACACTGCATGGTGGTCATATTGAAGAAGTAACGGTGAAAGAGGCCCCGGCAGGGTCCCTCATTTCTAGGAAACCTGCAGATTTGGGGAATTTCTGGGGGGGAGAAAGACAAAATTTAAAGTTGAGGTTAGATCAAGTGGCATGGTGTGACGAGAATTCACTTTAACAAACGTAGACTCAAATAAACATTTTTATATAAAACCCAAAGTGTAAAAAAACACACCCAGAGTACATTTTAATAACTGGTGAGGTGGGCATGGTCAGCATTAAGTGTATGCTCATCACATTGACAACTCACTTGGTATTCTGAAACATGTTTTATGGCACTCCTGGTAACTCCTGAAGTTATTGGCATTCCCTTGGCATCCGCCATAGTAGAAAATCTCGCATTTTTGGGTGATAGTGTTGTAGTGGTAGCGCTCGATCTCTCCTCTGCAAGGTCCCTCGTCCACTTGAAGGAGACACGCGCCTGAAAGCAGCAAATTCATTGTCACTGAAACACGAAACCTCCGTAGAGAAAAGACGGCACTTAAGCTTTAATCAATGCTGTGCGTAAAAGTCGCCAACATGTCTTACGCAGCAGGTCACATGATGGTAAGCAAGACTTTAACGTGTTTTAAAGAGTTCGATAAAATACAAAAGAAAATAGGATAAAACATGCTTTTAGGTTACCTTTAGGTGCCAGCGCCAACACGTTGTAAAACGAGGAGAAAAGTGTAAAGAGCGCTAATATGCAAAACTCCATTGTGAAACTTTGTCTGCTCTAAGTCCAGTCTTTTTCCGCTTTGTCGACCATCCCAGCGACATCCAGCTTTATAGTAGAGTGAAGTGCTTCCCGGGGGATTTTTAGGGGCGGGGATGGCATGACTCATTTTCATACTACAGTGCAACCAGATGAGAGTGGTGATGAATTCATTAGTGACATCAGAGGAGCGTTTTTACGTCGTAATATTTGACTGTTAATGCAGTGACTAAGGGTATATTCAACATAAGTGAATTAACAAGGGAGGAAGTTGAATTTCCTCTGCCTTCACTGGTCATTGAGGATGAGGATGATGTTGAGAGTGATGCTGATGATGATGATGATGATGAAGGTTACACCCCCCCTCCAGCATTTCTGTAATCTTCCCACAGAGCAGGTATTGTGTTGTCTCCAAGAGACAGACACTCTTGTGAAACGTTAACACATTTTTACTTGTCTGCTCAGTCCTGCCAGTTTCCCATCACGCACTCGTCTGACTGGATCTGACACAACCACACACACGCACACACATACACTTTCACTTAAAGTCTCATTTGCAAACCTTGAGGTTTATGTTTTGTTTTTGTGTTGCTCAATACTCGCAGCCACCTCTTCCTTCAAGGCAAAAGTCTTGCACCACAAAACGCTCAAGGTCCCTGTCCCTTGACTTGAAAGCAGCATTATCTGAAACTTAAGTGAAAAAAATGCACATTAAAATGTAGCTTTGTGGTTTCACATATCTGCACAATTTTGGTTTGTGGCATCTGTTATTAATGATGTTATGGAAAACTGTTTTGCAGTCACGTTTAGAAGAATAATGATGCGTCTCCACCTTGACAGGTGGAGGCTAAATACAGATTAGCCGTCTTATCAAAGTGACCTGATACATGAGGCACCACCCCTTAACCCACTTCTGACAATAATCAAAAGCAGAGTCAAAACAGCCCAAATCCAAACTTTAATCTGCAATATACAGTAAATACAGCTCCTTGTTTTACATGTAATTCAGAAGAACCCAAACAGACACCTGTGTGATTCACTGTCCTGTTTGATAGTACACTTCAGATACTGGCTCGATCACGGGGGGCCTTGTTTTAATCAGATTAGCGGATTAGAATTGTTTACGCGGATCACTTTATAACCCAGATTGAGGGAGTGGAGAGGGATTCTTCATCAGGATTTCAGGGCTGAAGGACTGCTCCGTTTAAGCATCCGTGAGTACATTTCTATTCTTTCAATTGAGTTTTGTGGAGTAAGATCTTTTATGTGTCATATGGTGGGGAATATTTTGCAAAAATAATTAAATAAAAAGGTTTTCTTTTTGATAGAAAATGCCGGTCATCAATGTAGACGACCTGACAGACAAGGACAAGGCTGTAATGGAAGTAAACCAACTCAAAATTGAAGTTAAACTGGAGAGGTGGTTGGTAAGTTGATTATTATTTATTTATTTTTGCACTGAAGTGATGAATCAGAGATACCAGTGAATAATTTACTGCAACTGTTCAGACTTTTTTCCTTGACAAGCAAAAAATGATCATTTTCAACCTGTTTAAAATGAAACAAAGTGCAGTTAAATCTACCAGGAACAGCATAAATATGAAAATGCATTTCTGGATAAGACTGTCTCAACACCTTTGTCTGATCACCTTAGACATCGAAATGCTGTGAGGAAATTAAGGAGTACATCCAGGCTGGAGTGGAGGAGGACATCCTCGTCAAAGGCATTGCAGAGGAGAAAAACCCCTTCAAGGAGAAAGGTGGCTGTGTCATCTGCTAGATCGGACCCGAGGAGCTGTTCATATCTCAGATTAGCACCTGAGGACATTCTCCCTCCCCTCATAAAATGGATTTGCAGACTGAGAAGACTAGAGGAACTTAATAAAGAAAAAATATATAAAACCTCACAAGTTCCCATGTAAACGATTTCCCATCTTCTGGCCAGATTTGTAGCCTTATGATCTCAATAAATAAGAATTGTATTTGGTGAGGATTATGTGATGCTTCTCTGTCATGTGGTGTAGACTGAGCAAACGGGGCCCATGTGTTGTTTCAAAAACAGAAACAACTGTCAATAAATGTGCTTGTTTATAACTCAGCCTGTCTCCATCATTCACTGTGGGAAGGTTTCAGACAAAGGAGAGAAACACAGATATATTTAGAGTTTACCTAACTTTATTCTCATAAATCTTTATGAGATCGTTAACTTTTTGTAGCATACATTGTGGTAAAGATACATCCTCTTTTGTTTTCTCTCCCTCAAGCATGTCTATTTGTCACCCTTGTCACACTGCCTAGGTCAGCACAGGGTGATTTTCCCTTGGCAGATTGATTTGAAAGTGACTCAGTCAAGGATTTCCTTTATTATTAGAGGCTTGAAGAGGTAAAACTATCCAGTATTTCACAATAAAATAGCAAAGATAGAAAAATAAAACAAAAATTGTGCCAGAAGTGTTTTTCCACTTCTGTCTTATTCTGCAACCCCTCAGATTAACTGTGATCCTTTGAAAGGTCCTGACCCCAATGTTGGGAACCGCTGCTTAAACAGATGTGAAAGGCCTACTGTAAGTGGTGCTTTTTTAGGAAAAAAAAAACTACTGGGTTACCCATCTTCTATTTGTTTAATGGCGGTGTTTCCCTTCATGACGGAACCAGACGGTAAGTCAAGCACAACATTTAAATTTTCCACTGGGGTTAATGTTTATCCAGGAAAGAACCAAAACTCACACACCAGGTTATTACAGTCACAGCGTGCGCATGCGCGTACAACTGTCATGGCGCTGCGCGAAGGAGCTCTCCGGTTCAAGCTGTTACTCAACAGCCGTAATTTCTACAAAATCACCTCATATGTGGGTGTACGGTCGGTGTCTGAAAATGTGTCATCCAAACCCACAACGTCCAGTGCCTCAGAGACCGCGGCCGACCATTTAATCTACACACAAGAGCACTTTGCATTAAAGGAGACCCTCAGAAAGGTAACAGGACTGCTAGCATTGTAGCTAGCTTGGACGTTGAAATGTAAACAAGGCACGTTTTTTCTTTGTTAAGCAGGTGGCTTTAAGATATTGTTAATGTCCGTGTTTGTTCTTAACAAGCAGCAGTATTATAAGGTTTAATGTAACGTTGAGAAACAGCAGAGTGGCAGTATAATAAAAGTGGGTGAGAGGTCAGTATGCTAGCTTGTTCGCCTCTACTGGACTGTGTTGTTGTCTGCAGAAGCTGCTCTGCGTCACAGCTTCACCAGTTAGACAAACCACAAATTGTCAAGTAGAGCGTTGTTATTGTTGGTCAAAAGGGATGTTAATGTATCTGTCTGCAACCTCAAATGACTGTACAAGCCTACATGTTTTCCTGCTGCCCTAGGTTATGGGAAGGATGGCAAGGCAGAACGCCAGGTACACAGGCTGTGTTTTCATGACCCAGCCTACACTCCCACATCCCACTTGATGAATGCCAGCCCTGCTCTTGCCAACATGTTCTCTGTTCTGCACAGATATGATCTAAAGATACATGAATACATTTGTCAGCTCAGGTTTTAAAATCTGTTGTATGCCAGGAACTGTTTTGACTGACAGGTTTAGATGCACACCATATGTTATATTACTAAACATTGTGTTTAAAGTGTGAACATAATAAATGGAGAAAGGGTTCTCCCGGTACAATAATAAATAAATAAATAAATAAATAAATACTACAACAAGAACACATATAACAGGTATATTGAGATTAAGTAGATATGAGACTTGACATCATGAGGCTGATGTTGCCTATATAGCATTAACTGACTATAGTGGACAGTTGTGAGTGCACTATTCGGACGGGAGTAGTTTTACATAGGGATGTGGACTAATGTCGGTTAACCACAGGATGTGTGTAATAAAAATGTCCGATTTGCACGGGACAAGAAATCTCTGTAATTCTACGAGAGATGGGAGTGGTAACTCGGTTTGCATCCTGGCGTCATCTCCCTGTCGGCATATGCGTGCTACGTTGCTTCCTGTATGTGTTACGTTTATTAGCCCAATATGAAATATTGCCCATGATCAGGATTGTGCGTACACAATGATTAGCAATATGGATTTATATTTGGCCTATCTAACACAACCAGAAGTCCCGTGGCTCTGAAAAGTGCTTTCTTCTTGACCTTTTTGATTGGTCTCCCACGGAGGGCCGTGCGATCATTAGAAGAATGTCGACAACACCGAAAGCTTCTTCAAGTGCCTCCATCATCGGAAAAAACGCAGAAAACTAGTTGTAAACATGGAAAAATGGTTGTAAACAGGACGTGATGATGTTCCCATGGGATTAATATTAATATTAAGTATTTTCTCCGGGCCGTTTCACAGAAGGTCAAAGCCGCCAGAATTTTTACTGACATGATCCGTAATGATTACAGACATGGCGCGTTCGGATGGGACTAGAATCCCTGGTAATAATTACTTTACCCCACGTCTCCACGTTAAACTAATCCCGTCCGAATAGGGCTTTTGAGGCCAGGAGGACAAGCGAGTGTAGTTTAGCCAAAGCAGACACAATGCTGTTTGTATCAAACACATATCTGGCACTGAATCATATGTCACATCTCCCTAATCTATGAGGATGGGAATTGATAAGATTGTATTGATGCTAATGTCATTATCAATTCTGCTTATCAGTTGTGACTCACAATGCATGTGACATAGGTGTGCAGAACCACTGTTAAACTATTGTTGAATTTGGAGCCGGTTCTCAACACAATATTTACCCTTGGTAACGGTCATTCAGAGTATCAGATACAAGGCATTCCTGGAAAGATGTTTCAGCACATTGCTGGTGTTTCCGTCCTTACTTGAAATTATCATTTAATAGATATAGCAAGAAGCACTTGTCATTTTTCTTTGTCGAATGAAGCCAGGCTTTGGACCTTCTCTTCCTCTGTGTCATGACCTCTCCTTGTTGAAAGTTTCCAGCAGCATAGAAGCATGAGTTTGACGTCAGTGTTTTGCAATGAGCACCTGTCAGAAAAACATGCTAGGCTGTCACCGATAAAAAGAGCTGGCAAGCTTGTAGGCGTGAAATTCAGATGAATTGAAAAAGTTGTAATCAGATCTCAACTGAACCCAGCTCCCTATTTATCAAAAAACATTCAGGAAGAAAATAGATTGTGTAATATGGCAAAAGTGGAAAGTGAGTACTTACTACGATGATTAGATAATGTCAGTTTTCAGTGGAATTGTTTGACTAAACCCTGAAATATTCAGGTGTAGAGATAATGAAAAAAATGGAATGGCTGTTTAATGTAACTGTCTCAAAAGCCTTGAAGAGGGCAAGATGGACTGTTTAATTAGTATTTAATCTGATTTCTCCAGTATGATGTAGTAAATGTTTTTGTTATTTGGGTTAAGCAGCTGGGTATGTGTTCTTTGCTTGAGGTTACAAAGACAGTTTAATTACATAAAAGGTGAGGTAATGGACATTAGCAAACATTAGCTACCTCCAAAGCCCTTTCAGACGCATTTGAATTCTTTATTCAACAGTGTCCGTCGTACTCCTCTCTCAGAAATATGGTTTCTTCTTCTTCCCAACCACTTAAACTCAGCCCTAGCGATTTCTTACATGCAGGGCTTTTAGTTTTGGAGAGCTAAGTAACAGCAGCTGCAAATTATAGTTGTAAATAAAAAATCAAAGCAAGGATGAGTAATCAGTCTGACTCATTTCGGATACATATTAGTAGACAGACATTGGAGACACAGACTGCAAAAATAATATCAAGTGCCTAATTCAAGGCAGGGAGCAAAGATGTTGCGGTAAATGGAGGGAAGCTTGTTGTGTGACTAAATCTTGAAAAGGATGCCAGGAGGTTGAAAATAAACTAGCACTGGGAATAATGGGGAGGATGAAAAAATGAAAAGGAAATGCAGAACAATATGTTGGCAGTGCAGGAAAGGGAACTCGAGGAAGCTTGGTTTATTAAAAGAATTCACTGTAGGGTAATGGGTGTTTATAGATGGTACACAAATGGGGTTATAGGAAATCCTTTAGTGACTGTCCAAGGTCAGATGTTCATAGTGCCAATGTTTCCACTACCAATTTTCTGTTATAGGTGGGGAGGGCGTAGGGCCACACAGACTGTTGTCAGTGTAGCCATGTGTGTGTCTGTTACTGTGGTGCTAATTTATAAATGAGACAAACAACTTCCCATACTAAGAAATTAGTCAGGCTTCCAGTCTCCCACATGTACAACCACCAAACCATTCAAGGCTTTGTGTGTGAGTGTGTAAGGTCAGCTCCTGCCATTAACGAGGACAGCGAGCCAAAAGACATTTCCTCAACACTTCTAGGAAGAGGCTCCATGTGCAGCCTCCCATGATTTCAGACTGGGATCCCCCCACACTACGAAGCCATTGTAGTCAGAACAAAACTGCTCGCCAGTGGACTATAAGTCTTGATTTTCTTAGTGTGATCATAATGTGCTGCCACTGACAAATTTCCTTTTTATATTCCATCCTGCAAAAGTGTCTGGTGTTTGAAAAAAATCTAAGAAAGGCATTTTAATTGCCTGAAGATCATCTCCTATACAAATTACTAGTCTTTGTCTTGAATTTAAATCAGCAGGGCCCTCTTCACCATCTGTTGATTTTCTGGATTTCTCACTGTCTTAAGTAGAGATTGGATAAATGATCAACATCACGTTATTGAACCCTTTGGCAAGTTTATGGCTGTTTTCATGTTGCTGTGAGTGACAGACTGTACTTTAGTACAAGCTTTTGATCCCTGCTGTAGCACTCTTAATCTGTAGACACTTTATAATGCAGTAATTTGATACATTTTAGGCGTGAGTCCTGCTTTTAGAGCATGGTTTCCTCTTCATGTATGCATATATTGTAATGTATCCTAGACTGACCGACTGACTGTCTTATTGTGGCCTATTGAATAAATGGCCTCCCTGGTAAAAAATAGTTATCATTGGCAGTGCCGGTGGGTAATTTGTATCTGTAATCTTTTATCATGGTATGTGTAGTGTTATATCATGATATTACATTGTGATATAGTCACTTTTCTCATATTCAACATTGAAACAGCTTATACATTAGGGCTGCAATGATTAGTCGACTAATCGATGACTAATTGACTATTGAAGTAATCGGTGACTATTTCAGTAGTCGACCATTCTCGGAACCCATCGGCTGTATTCGGCGTCTGACTTCCGGCAGACGGCGATACAGCCTCTGGGAGCAGACCCCCGATTTTTTGGCATTCCGGTTTGATTTGGGTGGAGGAGGCGAATTTCCGTTTCCGACTTCCGTTTATATATATAAGTAAATATGCTGAACCATTGCGATGGATTCAGAGTTTGCAGTGACGCCAATTATGTTCCGCCTCGTTAGTTCCCCGCACGGAGCGTTTAACCTGGCAACAACTGCAGCCGGCTCAAACGTGATTGGTCAGTATCACGCAGACTACAAACAGCCTACAACCAGAAACCAGGGCTCTTCCACTCTTCTTCCAGAGGCAAGATCCCCGGGGTTTGCCTACAGACTCTACATTCACCGAATGTAGAGTCTGTATATAGAGACTAGTAGTTGACTAATCAGTTTAAGTCATTTTTCATAGAAAAGTACTATAAAAGTACCCCAAAATACTCTTATTGCAGCTTCTTATGTTCAGATATTGACAGCTTTACACACTCTCCTATGGCGGTTAAATTTTTTTAAACGGTTAAAAAAAAAAGTGAGTACGAAACAAGACATTAGTTGACATAATTTGGGGGTTTGGGAAAGACAGATCACACATTTTTCAACATTTTAACACATTTTTTGATAAAATGATTAGTCGACTAATCGAAGAAATAATCGACAGATTAGTCAACAATGAAAATAATCGTTAGTTGCAGCCCTATTATACATAAAATAATTGGATGGAAATGGCTATATAATATAAGAATATGTACTTCACTTTTGATTCAAAATCTCATACATCCAGAACTTGGCAGCCCTGCTGATAATTTGCAGCATTGCCTGATATGATATGATATAATATAAATATAATACAAGCAGACTTCATGTACTTAAAGGGACAGTTCACCCCATGATCAGAATACATAGCTTTCCTCGCACCTTAAGTGTTTTTTCCAATACAGATTGTTCTGGTGTGAGTTGCTGAGTGTTGGAGATATCAGCCATGGCATGGAGATGTCTTCCTTCTCTCTAATATAATGGAACTAAATGGCTTGTGGTGCTCACAGTGCCAAAAAAATACTTCCTAAAAACTCAACAGCAATGTCTCCGTACAAAAATCAAGACCTGGTTAATGAGGATAATCCACAGACCTTGCTTTGAGCAGTTTTATGTAGGAACTATTTTCTTTCTACTGAACTACACAGCGCAAGAGGAAGTGTGCATCCACTCGTGGACGAGAGGCTCATGCTCGTGACAGTGCGAGATGTAAACATTAATGGCGTCCTCCTCGGCAGGGCTGTAACGTTAGCTCGCTCAGTGGTGCTGGGTGAACTAGCAGTAGATGCACACTTCCTGCTGCGTGGTTACACACTTGGCAGGTGTAGTTTTTCTCACAACAAGGTCTGTGGAGTATTTTGAGTAACTGGATCATGATTTCTGGAGAGACAGTTTTTCAAATGTATTTTTCTTAGTGATTCTAGAGCCATTACATACATATGCATTTTTTATTTTGGGGTGAACTGTCCCTTTAAGATTTTAATGGGACAGAAATGGTAGCAAATCTTTGATGGCTGTCATATTTCCCGAATTTAATTGAAAAAAATGTCTTGATATCATGAGTAACCTTGTGAGTCCGCATAGTTTATTGAATGTACAGTGCTGATGTGGACTCAATGAATACTATTTAGTCCACATCAGCACAGCTGTTTGGGTTTGACAGAAAAGCCCACTCTCTGCGTAGTGTGCTGGGGGAAAACACTCTAGACTGGACATTTTGTAAGAATGAAATGAGAGTGAAAAGAGTGAAATGTTCTCGACCCTGTCCTGCTTGACAGCTCAGTAATGTGAAATGGTTCTGGTATGCAACACAAAGAGAGACATATAACACAATAGAAGCATAGTATCATTCCCCAATGACCTTTATGTTTCCCCTTTCCAGCAGCGAGTCATCCCTCCCTTTCCCTCCTCAGGATTTGAACTCTGAACATGGATATGTTGTAGGTTAAAGGGGACCAGTGCCTTTGTCACTGTTCGGTCTTGTGTTTGATTCTCACAGATTCAGGCTCAGGCATGTGTCCTAAATATCTGTTGAAAGTAGTGTCTGTTTTCTGTTTTGAGCTGTAAAAACATGATGTGCATGTTTTATGTCTACCTCGTAGTCAGATGTTTCTCAGCCAGTACATTTTTCTTGGCCGCTCGAGCAGTTGGCTGGTTTAGGTTTGTGTGTTTTGGAAAGAGAAAATGAGTGTGCATCACTTTTTGCAATCCTGGAAAAAAAAACCTGTGAATTCTTCTTCAGCACTTTGTTTTTTTTGTAGTTTGAATGGTGAAACACAGGTCTAGTCCCCATTGCTCATCGCTGGTTGTGCTTTCACTCTCAAACAGAGGATTAAGCAAAGCTATTTGAAAGAATTATCAAACAGTGTTTATTTTTTTACAGTCCGCGTTATTGCACATGGCTCGTTGAACTCCTGTCACCAGCTGAGACTTGGATTTGATGTTTAATCATTACTTTTCATTGGCTTTACCCACCATTTAGAGCATATTTTACAGAGAGGAGAAACACATTTGTGGAGCAGATTGTCATGGGTCTTTTGAAACCATGGCCCATTAAAAATGTTTATGCATTAAAGTGAGTAACACCAAAGCAAAGCTGTTAGCGTTGTTTATAATATTTCGGCCAACAAGTGCAAATCAATTTGCTGGAGGACATTTTAATTTGAATTGAAAAGCCAGAAACAGCTTGTACATTTTTATTTTTTATTTATTTGACATGTTCAGTACTTCATACCAGCATTATTTTGTAGAAGCTGTTGTTGACATCCCGTGCACTTGAACTTCCTGTTGACAAAGCCTGCTGTGTGAGGTGGAATTGTTAAAATAGTTGGCAACAAAATGCAACCCTGTAATCCACACTATAGATCTGCAGCCCATTCTCTGCAAAAAATAGCACCATATGAGCGTCTCAATAGATTAATAAGCACTTCTCTAGCTGTGGACCACTTCCAGGTGCTCAAAATGAGTCATGGCACCAAGGTTCACTCATTCCAAAGTCTGTTCCAAAGCCAGGTTGCAATCCACTCTTCACTCCCCGCAGACATTTTGGCCATGACTCACAAAACCAGGTGCTAGCGATAAACACTGACAAAGTGCAATGCTGCTTGAATTTGGTGTCGAGAGACAGAACAAAAGCTGCTCGTATTGTTGAAGGATATTATATAAAATTCAGTGGTGAGATCTCCAGAATCAATTTGTTCCCCCCTCATGAATTCATGAGTTTCATTTAGTTGCAAAACAAATTAGAACAAAGCTGGTACATTTGGAGATACATAATATAAGCCTGTTATTAGACTCAGTTAACGACATCCACCTCCTAGAGAGTGAAGTTATTCTTTAACCAAAACTGTGCACAGTGTTTTGTTCCACTCTTAAAGCATATAATAAAGTCATCCTTCATTTTCAGGCAGTCGTGTATCCCAGGCTTTGTGGCTGAATAGATGGAGTGGCTGCTAACCCAGAAGGAATGTCATTAGTATGGGTTTCCGTAACAAGCTTTATTTTTGCACGCTGTTCTAAATATTCCTTGAGAGGTTTTTTTACTTTGCCAAGACTAAAATGGTGGAGGAAACACTGAGTCATTAAAATATCGGCTTTCTAATGGTCGAATGCGAAGTTGTCGAATATCAGCACAACACTGGATACTAACAGCTTAAGTATAAAAGTATCAGTGTCATCCCAAAACCCAACTTTGCCAACTATACCATTTTGTGTAACCAACATTGCCACTGATTTAAGGTTTTGTTTTTAGCACTATTTTTCTGCTCCAAGATGACACAGATTGGGATTGAGGCCAAACCTCTGTCATTGTTTTTATGAGCCCTCAGCTTATCATATTATGTGTCACTAGCCAAGCATTGGTTATCAGTAGGGGACTGATATAGGAAACAGCATGTCATGCATACTGTCACTGTGTTGTCATCCTTTTACACTCACTATGTATTACGCTTTTCCAGCCTGCTTTCTATTCATTGATATGTAATATCTTACCTCGCTGTCTGCTACAGATAGATTACATAGACTTAAGTAGAGATGTGCACTCCACAGCAGGAAGCCATTATATGTTAACGGTCATTGTGTGAGTTCACTCATTTTATTTATCTTTGTATGAGACAGGAGATAGAATAGCAGGGCTGTAATTTGTTGTTTGAATCATATTGAGGTTTTAAAAAACATGCAGACATATGTGCAGTTATGCTTAAAACGTGAATACAGTGATAAGGATAATTTAATGCTAGGCCTGCATGATATGGGGAAAATATGCAATATAGCAATAATGGTATTATTTGGGATAAATAAACAGATATTGAATTATACTCATTTCTGACTCAGACTTTATAGATATATATCTGAGCTCATCCTCCATTACTTTCTTTCTCTCATTTCAATTCAATACGCTTTATTGGCATGACATTTCATATGTGTTGCTGAAGCACAATTTCAATTTAAGATAGTGAATTCAATTAACTGCACTGGAATGAAGTAGGTAATTAAATTATTAAAGAAACAGTTAATAACAATGTATAAATATAAATCATACGCATGCATTTTAAAGACAAAAGTCATTAATTGAAGGAGTAAATAGAAAGGCGTGGAGTGTGATCCGTGAGGAGATGAACTGTGTGTTGTTGTGTTGGTTGTCAATGAAGCTGTGACATGCACTGACATATCTTGCTGCACATCTTTCTCTCTCTCTCGACTACGCACTGAGTTATTTCCTCAAAGGAGCAAGCAGCAACCTCAGAGACTGAAAAATGAGGCCAATGCGGAAGTGCAAAAAAACTGCAGTCAGGGTCAGGGTCAGGGTCAGGGTCATCAAAGGGCCACTTGACGCTGACTAACATTCATGTCAACTGCACATGGGGTAATTTTTTTTAATAACTCAGCCGTTTGCATTATATGAAGGCCCAAAGTTACACATAATTAAGGAAGGGCCATCTGCTGATAGTGTCATCAGCTTCTTAGTCAGATCCAACCTTCACTCCTCCACATTTCCTGCCTCTAGCCCACCATGGTCACTTCTGGCCCTGAAAAACCAAAATGGCGACAACTGAAATGCAGAATTAAGCTTCGCTATGATCATCATTTTCAACCTCATCGCATGTTTTTCTTCAAGATGCAATGAATGTTCTTTGGTGTTTCAACTCTTGTGTTGACCACCATTTCATCTATGACGCACACAAGCTCGCCTGTGTCTGCCTTCGCAATGTGCGCTCTACTCACGCGAACACAGACACAGTCAGAGCAGAGGGAAGTTTCAGAGAGCAGAGCAGACGTAGTAAGGTCGCATGCTAGCTCACCTTTTCAAGCACTGGCTCAATCAGGCAACTGACTGATTTTATTTACTGGCATGACCTAACTTTTTACCGGCCCTGCGCCATCAGGCAACCCTTATTGTTGGACCCGGCCTAACAGCGAGGGCTCTACTCGATTGGCAGGAGAGTTAACAGCAAGGCACCAATCAGGCAAAAAAAGTGCATTAAAGGCAGAATGTAATTTAATAAGTTGTTACTATATTCAAAGTGCAATGTGTTTGTTGTGCAAGTTGACATCACGATGCCGATAATGAAACTATATAACTATGTGCAGCCCTTCTAAATGCTCATTATTAGAAGTATACACATGTAAACATATCATATCTTGCTGTTGTGTTTGTGCCCTAGATCATCGACCAGGAGATCAACCCCTATGTGGATCAGTGGGAAGCAGAAGGGACGTTTCCAGCCCATAAAATCTTCAAAATCTTAGGAAACGCTGGCTTTCTAGGAGTCAACAAACCAGTCGGTAAGAACATTAGACTGTGTGTGTTCCTTTTTGAGGATCGTATTTGAAAACCAATGCATGCAGCTACAATGCAGGAGCTCCATGATCAGACACAGACTCCAAGAGAAAGTTTTCCCACTCCTGTTGTTGTGGAGTTCGGCATGACATTGCTCTGCATTATTTGTTTGGCCACCTGTATCTTTGTTAGATCTATAATTGACCAACAGTGCATGCTGGGAGAGGTTCCAGTCCTTGAGAGTCTGAAAGGGAATTTAGGATTTGCTGTGTGATTTTTGTGTGAGTGATTTTGTTTTGAAGAATCACAGACAAATGACATTTTTTGGAGAAATGATGGTTTAATTAATCAAGTGGGGTTTTGTGCATTATCTGGAGCAGAGCGATTAGGGAAAATGTCTGTTTGATTTAGAGACCCAGAAGCCTTTTTATTTTGGAGGAGGCTTGTTTCCTGTGAAAGGATCTAAGGAGATAATGAGCCTGCCGGGAAATGATAATAACCATCATATCAAGGTGCCAAACTCAGTGCACCTTTAGTGCTTTTTGTAACAAAAGCCATTTTACCTAATTGTGTCTCACTGACAATGTTCATTTTCACAAGATAGTACATTGTTATTTGAGTATTTGCCCTGCTTTTCACCTTTTTACTTGCTTTTTTATGTTAACTTGGATGCCTTAAAGGAGCATCGTACAGTTAAAAACCCCAAAATGCTTGGCTTGTGTTTGCAGTATATGTGTCCATGACATAACAAATGGCTGTGGTCGTGTTATGAGGGCATTTTTTGGCACGGACTTAATTCCATTTGTATTCTTGGGCATTTTAGTTGGTAATCCATACAAATATGACGACTGATTAATGACCCGTGCCTAAGTCTACATGATATATGTTTTTGGTACGTGCTGTTTCTGTTGCCATTGCAAACACTCTCATGATTAATCAGTAACATATCCGTGAATTGAAAAGCCCTTGACGTAACATAAATATTGCTTTTAAGGCTAATCTTTTTAAATCCAAGATTACACATGACTAACAGTCACTCAGAATTGTGATTTAAGTTGTGGTTAGAATTTGTCTGAAAAGATATGTGGCTCAAAATGTGCCGCCAAGGAGTCAAGGAGCGTTTGGCATGTCTTTTTTCACAGCTGAATTCACTTTCCATTCATTACCTCTCTGTAAGACAGCCATACATTACAGTTGGTCTGGTTTAGGAACGTTCCCGCTGTGATGATGAAGGCTGGTGTCACAGCAACATCCCACAACAGCTGTCTGCTACAGTATATCCCATTTCCAGATGTGTACCCAGCTGTGTCACTGCTGGGGGGGAGGAGGGAGCGTGATGAGTGCTGTACAGTACAGGACCACAAAGTAGTTGTGGTTGGGATGTGTAAGTCTGAATATATGAAGAGATGTGTGGGAGCTGTTTGACGATCAACAGTAGAGATGAAGTAATTTCTCTCAATGAATTCGCCACTTCACATCTTTGTCCTTGTCTTGCTGTGATAACTTCACAGTATTAAAAACAGCTGTAGTTGCTGTTCTGGCATTTGACGCTGAAAAGAACTAATGTGTGAACAATGTGGACACTGAGCGTGATGAATAGGATTGCACCACAGGTCTGTAGGTCAAAGAAGAGGGAGGGCGGGGGAATTAAAACGTGCTGAGTACACAAGTCTTAAGCATTAGTTGGCAGGATTAGAGGAGGCGTGGTCCTGCGTAAGGCTATATGAAGACACATTGTATTATCAGGTGGTAGATTACCTGGGATAATTATATAGAAACAACTGTCAGGGTTGACATGTGTCAGTGTGCAATTTAAACTGACCTCCTACTGCATACTTGCAGTCAGTGAGTCTAGTTTTTAAAACTTAAAATGTGACAGCCCTTTCTAAGATAATGACATTTTAGATAAGTAAAGCTAAGGGCAATCATTGCACTGTTTTTAAAAAGACTGTTGCTTAGTTACCATACTGTGGAGTCTGGCTCCTTCTGATAATGTTTGTTGCATTTGGTTCGATATTTGTAATAACCAAAGTTGCCATAGTGTGTAGTTGTAGTAACTACAGCTAGACATGTCCCTTTTCTGTCATGCTGACTAATGAAGGAGACTCTCAAAAAATTCCGCACTGGGTTAATTGATTTAGAGGATTGGATTACAGGGAAGGGAGAGGGGATTTAGGAGTGTGTTCAATGGAGAAATGATTCATTGTTTGGAATGAGAGAAGAACCCAAAGCCAAATACAACACCTAACAATCTCGTACAAAAAAAAGTCAAAGTGCAGATGTGGTGAGATTTCATAATCTACTCACAATATTGATAAAGTTACTGAAAAAATTATCAGTGATGAAAAATTCTTTGGTAATCTGCAGAAGGAAGGAGTGAAATCATCTCGGTATAGAGTTGTGATAAAATTATTTAATGGAAAATAATGTTAAAATGCTCTGTTTTGTTGTTGTGTTATGGTTTTAATTCATCAGTAAACATTTAAAAGTGTCATTTTGTACTCTCATTCACTGGGCCATGAAGTCGACCCTGAAATGCAGCGTCCCTGGTTTGATTCTGGCAGAGGACTTCAGAGGATGTTATTCTCTGTCTCCTATTTCCTGTCACCTCTATCACTATCTTATAAAAACATTAAATGCTCCCCACCCACCCCAAAAGAAAAGAATAAACCAAACCTGAAAGCCACTGTCCAATATATACACTGACATATATTATTCAGGCCTATTTTTAAGCTTTGTTCCTGTTCACTGTGGTGACAAGAGGATACTGTCATGAACCAGAGTATAGGGAAGAAGAACTTTTGCAGAGGGAGACTGAACAGGCTGAAAGAGAGAGAATATGGAGAGTATACGTTTGAGAAAATGTAGTGCCAAATGGCTTTGCTTCTGTGCCGTTACTCCTGTCTGTTTCTCCAAACTGGGGACATGTCGACTGCCATCTTCTCTAAGTAGTACGCTGACTGTGGATATGTACCTCGTATAACCCCACTTCAGAAAGAGGATCTATCTGAAATCCAGGAAAGTAGCACTGGTAGATTCGCACCAGGCAACTGTTTACATATTATAAAGCTGTGAAGCATTTCCGTTTATTTAATCCACTGTCGGGAACACTCAACACTCATTTTCCACTCTTTTTCCATGTCCAGGGAAAGGCATTATTACCTTCACAACACAAGAGCAGGAAGTTTTCCTAAGGCGGCCACGTTGAGGGAGAAGTCAGGGATGACCCTTGGCTCCCTGCCTGTTTTCCTTTGCTCTGAGAGGGAGGTATCTGCTGTTCACACCATGGCAATGGCCTCTTGTCTTTTGCCTGACAGATAGAACCTGGCAGCCTCCGCAGTTTTCCCTTTAACTGAATATTTTCGCTGTTAATGTTTACGTGAATAACCTTTGGAGAGACTTGTGTCCAGACTCTTTCCTTTCTCACAATTCCTACTTTAGTAATACCGTGATACATGCATTACAAAGGCTTGTTTTTCTATTTAAAAACATTATTAATACAGTGACTTTCTGATTTTATAATACATTACACTGTAACGGTGATGCATGCATTCAGGGGCTGAGTAATAGTGCAATTACACCTTTGTCTATTGTTGTAATTGTTACACATTTGTCATGGATTTGAGCTTACGACTGATTCATCCTATGCTGTCATCTTCCAGGTAGAAATGGTTTTATCATCAAGTCATTCATGGTACTGAGCACGTCAAATAGAAAACATTCTACTTCCTTCAACAGTACCTGTGTCTGCTTGTGCTGCACCTTTTAAATTCTCGCAATCTTTATTCTCCAATATGGAGCTCCACCCCAGAAAGAGCCTACGCTGTGGAACATCTGGTGTTCAGAAGAAACACATGTGCGCAGGATTGACATTTGTGACAGAATTTTGTTTGTTTTTCTTCTGCTTGCTTGTTCAACCAGACGGCCTGCTGTTTGGCCGAAAGTGGGATAAACCTCAGTGCTTCCCTTCATCCACATTATCCACCGCAGGGTTTCCAGCGCTCAGAGACTTAGCGCTGCACAGCTGCACCTGCTTCCTCTTATTTTTGGCTCCCCCACTCCCTTGTTTGCTTGTCCCGCTATATCTTCCTTTTTTTTCGCTGTCCCGATTTATACTGTTCACTCTCTTTTTCTCCCCGTCACTCTCTGACGGGCTGCCAGACTGTGCTTTCCACTATTCGATAACTAGTCTGACAGGTGATATTAAACCACTTTGCTGGAGTTGCAGGCCTCCATGTGGTAAATTTGCTGATAGTTATTCATTGTCAGTCAGTGCTAGTATCCATCATCCAGCGGCTGGAATACTGTATTTAGTCATGGGAAAACGGAGCCCTGAGCATTTCACAAATACTCAGTCTTGTTACTTTTGGCGGACCGGACGTTATCATCAAGAGATTTGTCTTAAATGAATAACTGTCACGTTACATTTGTTAGACCGGCATGGGGTGATGATGTTCATTTTTTTGTGCTGCAGAAAGACCATTCATTTTCATATCGAGATCTGAATGTGTGCAACACAAACGACTTTAGGACAAAAGCAGGATAAAAGCGAGCACATTAGCCGGCTAATTCCATGAGTACCGGACAGAAAATTGGCCTTTAGCATTAAGTATATTAGTATAAAAACCAGCCTGTTCGTTTCATAATAGCTGCTGCAACTGATGATGAAAGGCAAAAGAAAGGGAATGCAGAAAAGATGGCTCTTTATGAGGATAACTGACAGAAAGTGGTGTTTTAAACATGATTCATAATGCACTGTTCAACTCCATTAAGGACCTAAGGTCTTTGCAAATGCCTGCACTGCCAGAATGGAGGAAACAGACATCCATTTTTTGACTTTTTCAGTAAATGGCTGAGATCAAAATGAAGTTTGATGTACTAAGCAGAACAGATGAGATGACACTGAGATGACAGTGACCCTGCACCACGCAGCTGATCTCCCAACAGTGCTTTTTACACGTAATTACAGATAGCGCAATTAATGATAACATCCTGTAATTAATTTGAGTGCATGCTCCGGTGCCAACAGATCAGATCAGCTCAGAATATTATATGTATACCAGTGTGTACAGGAACGTTAGCCAGTGATTTTATCACAGAGACAACAGTGGACAGGGAAGGTGGGTACAAAGGCCACTTTAAGGTGACTAATGTAGGAGTGGGATAAATTTATCCACAGTGACACTGGTACAACGTTCTTTATCTGTCTTAGCTGACTAGTAAATGTGCTCATCTGTTGTCAAATGTGTATAAATAAGGGGGAACTAATATTAAACTCAAGAATCCACACAGTGTACAATGAACTGTCAGCCTTGAACATCCGTAGCTGAACGAGTGTGTGTCTTTTGTTTCGTGCAGAATATGGAGGCCTGGGTCTGGACTTCAGCTACAGCGTGGCGGTGTCAGAGGAGCTGGGCAACATTCGCTGTGGAGGCATCCCCATGGCCATCGGTGTACAGACTGACATGGCTACTCCTGCTCTCGCCAGGTACAATCTCACAAACTTCATAACACATGATAGAGCACAAGACAGTTTGCAGCGCAGTAAACTGCAATGCTTTTTCTTATCAGAAGGACAACAACAAATCAGTGACTCAGGCAACAAAGTCTGCTTTGGTTTTTTTTCCTTTTCACACCACCACTAGAGCCACTCGTGTTCGAGCTGGAGTGCATTTTCAAACATTCATCCCACATGGGTGTGTTTGATTTCGAGGTCGTAAAAGGTTGTATTGCTACCCCGGCAACAACTGTCACCCTGTTTAGCCTGCAGATAATTAGATTGTGTTTGACGTACGAGTTTTTAAAACCACACCATGTCCAAACAGTGGAAGGAGCGCCTTTATTTCAGACACTTTGTTCATTAAATGATCCAGCTCCACAGATGTGTCTCCTTTTTTCACCAATCTTTTCGTAGCTTTGTGTTTATTTTAGTGTGTTTTACAATAACAGCTCCACTGGTGAGCAAGTAGTGAGTTTCACTGATTGCACTCAATGTGATGACCAGTTAAAAACCTCTCATACCAATATTAATTGGTGTGAGTAACCAAATCCATATCCACACTGTTTGTACAGGTTGTTACTCTGTTAGATAAAGGAACAACAAGTAATGACAAACAATACTAGAGGCATTTTACAGTCAATCAGTGCACTGATTCCTAACTGGTTCTGCACCATCTGCTCAGCTGTAATGCTACTTTGCCAGCACAGTGGCTGCAGAGTTTTATAAACAACTGACACTGAAACTAACTGCTGCACAAACTAAGGATTAACTCTGGTGCTTTTTACTGTGCTGCATGTAAAAGTTGTTATGTGACAAGCTGAGAGTCTTAAGTCAGTGCGGTATCATGTATCTTAGTGGTTGCTGCACAGTCCTTATTATAGTTACACTCCCTTGAGTATAAACATATTTGGCAATTGTTTGTGTTACCACGTCGGGTCTTGGCTTCTTGTGTGATATATTATGAAACAGCTGCTGGTGACTTAAGACAAAATTCAGTGGAAGAGACAGTCTCGGGAGCTTAATTAGGGGATCTACACGAGCTCGCAACAAGGTCTAAGTGTTAAGAGAGCAGCAAAAAGAAAGGAATACCGTGGGAGATTCAGGATACTGAACCCAAACTGAAACTCTAATTGCGTCAAACATGACATTGTGGTTTTATAGCAGTAAAGCTACTGCTGTGTCTTGTGACAGTCACACAGTATGGTTTATTATGTGACTGTTGACAATCATGCTTGTATTAGATACAAAAAGTGTTGCGTTCTGGATCTCTTTACCGGAACTCAACAAGGGATGATCTTGGATTGCCCTTAGTGTCAAAGAGTAACTGCCAGTATATAGCTCCTAATATGTTTTATTTCTTCATGTGTGTGTGTGTCTGCAGGTTTGGTACAGCTGAGCTAAAGAGAGAGTTCCTCCTTCCCACCATCATGGGGGACAAAGTGGCCTGCCTCGGTGTTAGTGAAGTCGGAGCTGGCTCTGATGTCTCAAGTACGTCTCCTTCATCATTCGTTTCTAATCATATAATTTCCTGCTAAGGTCCTGAAGGACCATTGTGACTGAATTCGAGTTGCAAAAATGATTAAGGAGCCAGAAATACAGCAATTTAGCAGTCACTGTTGTACTGATGTTCTCTCGGGAGAGCAGGCATGGCAAATGCAACACACTGTATAGAGGCCAGAGTTCACCATCATCAGATTCCACCATGTTTTGGGCTCTTTTTTTCTGGATTAGTATGTATAATGCTTGAGGTCTGATGACAGGCTAACTGTTACCAATGAATCCTTGTGCTATCATGTATGCTAGCTAACGCGGAATCACTGTGTTGCACCGATCCATTACAGCAAGGGGAACTAGTTAGCTAACAGTTATGTACTATCTTACTATCACATGCCCCGTATGTCGTAGAGACATGAAACTTTGCACAGAGATGCCTCTCCTCATGAGGAACAAATTTACCCAAGAACCCATAACTTCCGGTTGTATAGATTTTCCACCATTTTGAATTTTTTGAAAAACACTTAAAATCGATCTCTTCCTAGGAAGTTTGATCGATCTGCATGAGACTCAGTGAACATAATCTAAGGACCAATATCTTAAGTTTCCTCTTGCAAAAGTTGGAAAACTTACTAAAACTGAGCTTCTATAAGGCAATGAATATTGCGGAGGGCGTGGCTCATCACATAAAGGTGTATAACATCTCAAGGGTTTCACCCATCACCACGCAACTTTGTAGGCATATGACCACACATAATCTGAGGGGACCCCTCCATTATTGACCCCATCAAACAAAATGGGGGTGCTAGAGAGCTAATTTCTTATCTAGGCCTAACCGCCATATTGATTTTTACTAAACTTGGTAGATATGTAGAACAGGACGCCTCAAGGTGACTGGAGAAATTTAACTCTAATTGGCAACTGGGTGGCGCTATAACAACAGAAAAATGAACGAAGGCCCGGATTCCAACCCCCACCGCCGCAACAAGGGCTAGCCGCACCTTTCCCATGTGAACTACCAGTGCGCCCCACTTTTAAGTCAATACAACATATAAACACTTTAACTATCTGCCTTTCAACGTGCTACCTCAACTACTAATGTACAGTTTTAGCCCACTAACTATCCCACTATTGGCAGTGGTACTACTGTACTTTCAATAAAGCAATCGTAGTATCAAATTCACAAAAACTCTGTCTGAATACATTGCTCTTCTTAATGGGTTCAGTTGACTATTTAATCTGCAATTTCCTATGACCTGTATCCCAAATACACACCATGTGAAACTGTACGTGGACAACTGTGCACTCAATGGGTATGGACTAGTTGAAACATATTGTCTAATCAGCTGTTTAACTATTCATTAATTATAACTATTAAAACGTTTCGAGCAAGAGACTCTGAAACACCGTCCACCAAAACACGTTGTTGTTGTTTTAATAGCTTGGTACTGTATGCACCATTAAAGGGTATGTTTACATGGCACTTTGGGCCGCCCTACATGTTACTGTAGGCCCCCAGGTTATTATGCAACTCAATTTTATACAGTATATGCAGTAGGGGTCCCTGCTCTGTCTCTCTTTCAGCTAAGGGGTCCATGGCTTGAACAACACTGAAGACCCATGGTCAAAAGTGCATTTATGTGTCCATCTCCACTTTTGGTGGTTATATGGTACACACAAGGCACACACTAAATACAGTCCCTTAATTAATCATAGGAGTGTTTTAGGCGTAAAATGAATTCAACCAAGTATGTCAATGCTCATTTCCTTTAAAAGTCAGGTGCATCTAATCGTGGTGCATTGCTATTTATGTGGCATATTTGTCAAATTGGAGAAGCAAGTGATTTTCTTCTAAGAGTAATGCGTAAAGAGCAGCAATGGCATGGCAGAAAATTGGAAATTTAAGCAGCAAAACTAAAAACTGTACTTATAAACTCGACGGTTGAAACACAGCTGAACTTTTATCCTCTGACATAAAGAAGTTACACTGCTCCTCGTGCACGAATGCACACAGCGTGTCTCTAAATGGGAAATCTGCTGTGGAGCATCAGATGACAGCAGCTCCGCTTTGCTCTCTCCTATGTTCAAAGTATAGAGAATGTTATTGATATTTTCTTCATTAATGATGTATTTTTTCACCCACCTGCAACCCAACTGTGCGTTGGTGAGTGTAGTATAGTAGTAAGTGAGTATATGCATTTGTGAACCAGCCTGTGTAGGCACATCTTACTGTCTGAATAATGTGCCCATTAAATAGCAGGAAAATCCTGTGCCGCTGATTTTAAGACCAGGTTTTCATTTGTTAGCTATGCACCTGAACGGTCATTTACTACTTATGCCGTGTGGGCACTGGGCATCTGGAACAAACAATGACAGTTGCACTGTGCTGAAGACAGGGCCCTTACTTTAATACACCAACCTTTGCTCAGAGTAACATCTTTCTTTTAACAGCCCAAATTGTTTTTCTTGGATTGTTCATCCTTTAAAACATACCTTCCATCCTTGCAATCATCTTCCCAATTTCTCTTTCTCTCCATCCATTTACACACTCCACCACACACTGATTCAGGTATCATGACCAAGGCAGTAAGGAAAGGGGAGGAATACGTTATTAACGGGGGAAAGATGTGGACCACAAATGGTACCCAGGCTGACTGGATTTGTCTCCTCGCCAACACCAGCGACGGGCCACCTCACAGAAATAAATCCCTCATCTGTGTGCCCATGAAGCTGCCAGGTAGGAGTCAGTTATTTGTGAGATGATTTTCATGTAAAAGCAGAAGATCTTTTCTTTGGACAAAACCTCTGTAATTGACATTCATCATCTGGGATTCGATTACATCTAAAACAGCCCTCAAATTAAAGATTCTGTGTTGTTTCAGTTCTACTAAAACAAATGATTTACTGCAATCTTCCCACATGATTTACATGAGCATATAACCCAAAAACATCCTTCCGTTCTATCAATAGGATTCGTTGTTATTACTGTGCCTTTGCCAAGATGCATGATGATGGTTTTTTTTTTCTTGCCCTTCTCCCCGTAGGAGTACACATCGCCCGCAAGATTGATAAACTCGGCATGTGGTCATCGGACACAGCTCAAGTGTTCTTCGACGATGTCCGCGTGCCCTGCAAGAACCTCATCGGCCAGGAAGGCATGGGATTCACCTATCAGATGCTTCAGTTCCAGGAAGAGAGGCTCTGGGCAGTGGCCAATGGTGAGTGAGCCTTTCTTTTAATTCCTCATTTCTCCCTCACTCCCGGCAATATCCAGTAATCAGACGTCATCTTTCCTCGTTTTCTTTACTTTTCCACTTACTGTAAATTGTAGTTTATTATATTACGGGATCATTTCCGTTTCAGTTTCCAAGAAGTTCAGGTCACATAGTTCGAGCCATTAATCTTCTGTTAAGTATTTGTTTGTTTGTTTTTTATTTTAGTAACAAGCTAACATCAATGTTTGCTTGGGCAGAACGTGTGAGAAACTGTGTAGGAAAATTGAAACTTTAAATGCAAATACTGAATCAGCTTGGTTTGTGCATCACAACATGAATCAGAGACAGAAATGACAAGCACGCACAAACAGGCATGCAGTGCACGTGGAAGCAATAGCTCTAAGGTTTTATCTCTGTCTCTTTATCTTAACACCTCCAGTCGTCACCAGTATGGACAACATCATTCAGGAGACCATCCAGTACACACGGCAGAGGAAGATCTTCAAGCAGCCTGTCCTCTACCACCAAGCCGTTCACTTCAGGTTGGCTGAGCTGCAGACGGAGGTGGAGCTGCTCCGCTCCCTCCTCTACCGTGCTACAGGTGGGGTTGCTTTATATACAGACATGACGTAACAAAAATGAAAGATTAGCTTGGTAGTGTTGGCTGCATCTAAATGACTCTGTTCCTCGTCTGTCAGGGTCTGTTTTGGTCTGCGTAACGTAAATGATGTCATCCAGATAGCAAGTGTGGCAACTGTGTATGCTGCCGTTGCAAAAATTCACTTGTTCCACCTCCAGTTGCTGGTCCTGTTCTCATAAAGCAGGCATACATTACGTATTTTCATTTCGCGCTTTTCTTGTTTAGCCGAAAACAACAATCATGGGAGCTCTTCATGGTGTTGTCGCCATTGTCTTTACTAATGTGCAAGCTCCTTGTTCTTGATTTTTATGCTTTGCCAAACAACTTAATGGTGCATCATTGCCAGTCCAATGTGGACCCTTAATTGTAGTACAAATAGCGTGCATGATAGGTACAAGTCTGCAGCTGTCTGCAGATACTGAACGCTTAACTTTAAATGTTTATTTATTTTATTTATTTAACAGGGACAGTGCACATCTCCGTAGCTGCGCCACAGTTAGCTATAAGCCAATTTTCATCTGTAGTCCCTGGGCAGGAAACGGAATAATTTCTCTGCTAAAAGACACTGTTATATGAAAAACACAGTTACAAAATAGAACATATTCATGACACAGCAGCTTCAGCTTCAGCTTCAGCAATAACAGTAGCGAGACAACAATAAGGACAGCATCAACAATACAACTACAACACTAAGACACCACAACAACAATACACATACATGATGATGGGTTGATTTTAGCCATGATTTCATCTTAAATTTAAAACCAGCAAAGCTGTTGCACCATCTTATCCCACTGTTGTCCATTTGTACCTCAGACCGTGGAGGCACACTGAATGAATACAGTGGTAACAAGGCAGCTGTCAGAGTGCGGATTCCTCCTTAACAACGCTTAGGTCATCTATGCAAATGTGTGTGTGTGTTACCTTTATTTGTGTAGTTACTAGGGATGTCCCGATCTGATCCTCAGGTATTGGCTCCAATCACATTATTTTTACAAAATCGTAAAAGATTGGAGGAATCAAAACAACAAAAATGGCCAGGTTTTTCATCTATGTTGTTCATTGTTGCCTCCGCTTTCCAATGTATAAAGATATAGGCCTATTTTGTTTATTGAAGACAAGAAGAAGATATTGAATTTGTTTACATTTTATGCTGCTGAACCACCGATAAGCTTTTTGGATACTATTTAAATAAAAAACAAACCTTATGGGACAACTTGGATGCATTCTTTTTTTTCTTTCTTAATGCTTTGCAAAGTATCGGATCGGACTCGGTTTCAAAATAAAGAACTCTGTATCAGGATCGGATGCAAAAAAAATGTGATCGGGACATCCCTAGTAGTTACTGTATCAGTTATTTTTCAAACATCTGTCTCTACTTATCAATCCACTGGTACACTTTTGGGTAGTATCAATGTTATTTATTAATATAAAAATATTTATATTCTAAATATAAATTTAATTGCAACATCGACCTTTTGCATGTGGAGGATTTCAGTAAAATCATACCAAATGAGTGCAGGCAGCCGTCTTCATGGCATGTAATACCATAGATAAGACTGAGGCTTTGATAACAAAGACCACGGCTGACTTAGCTCTGCAAGAATGATGTGAATGCCAAACTAGCCTTGAGTGAGTAATTTATCCACGTTTAATGCAGCAGGTTGGTTTAAAAGATAGAGGGCAAAGTGCAAGCTGAAGAATAATGTCTACTACTTGTCTGCTAAGTAGTAATAAGTTAATGAACACTGATATGATTGGTTCACTATAAACAGTAACTGTTAGCTTTAGGATCAACATTGACAGCTACAAGCTTTTTGACTTCCCATCTAATTCCATTAATTGTTAGTGTGTTGATGTATATGCCCTTTTCAAACAACATTGAGTACTGGAGTGTCTTGCTGAAGGACACTTACATGTTTAAACAGTAACGTTGGCCTCGCTCTACCAAACTATTATTGTTTTAGTGTGTACTGGCATAACATCAAACCCCACAGGCTTGGCCACCTGAAAACCTGGCACACAACCAGCTCCTCCAAAACAACATCCCCAGTGCCTTACACTGCAGTGTTTACGCTATGAACATGTGGGTGCATCTGGCGGGCGGGTGTTCGAGGTCTTGTGATTTTCTCGTTGTGTTTGTAACCACTTCAGTGGCAAGCAGCTTTGAATGAATTCATCTAGCTGCTCCGATTCGCTTGCCCAGAAACAGATCAAAGCTTTTGCATCTGTTTGGCACAGGTAGATCAACACACACACACACACACACACACACACACACAGATGCACAAACTGTAACAGGAAAAATCACGCAGCTCACACATGTTCCCCTGGAGGGTACCTACAATAGAGGCATTGATGAGCCACTGGGGACTCTTAAATCTGAACCCCATTTGTTTATTGTCTTTGTTTTCCTCGCCGCATTCTTCCTTTTAATCCACCTGGACATTTTCACATTCGCCCATGCTTGTGTCACTACTTCTGTCTTTTTTTTTTAAATTTCCTGGCAGCAATGTACATTAAAGGCAATGATGTCACCAAGCTGGCATCCATGGCCAAATTAAAGGGGGGCCGCCTGGCCAGGGAAGTGGCGGACACCTGTCTCCAGTACTGGGGAGGAATGGGCTTCACCAGTGACGTGCTGGTCAGCAGATTTTTCAGGTAAAACCAGTCAGAGAAATGTTAACTGAAATAAAATGTCTTTCGATGAGTGATTTATGGTTTAAAAAACATTTCCTCAGTGATGTATAGCATATAGCACTTTGATTTTCCAGTATTTTCACCCCTGTGCACTTTCTCATCTCATCCAAAAAGGTTGCACAGGTTGCTAGCCAACTGTGGTTATATTTGGCTGCCAACTATGTGCTTTTTGTGAGGGTATAACATTTCTATGGTAACCTCACCAGTTGGCAGGAGCTTGATGAAGCTCATGGTTAATTTATTTTCAAAGAAGTTAAACCAAATTGTTGGGATCAGATTAATTGATGGTTTCTACAGAAGCAGCATATGATCAGCATCAGTTAATAATAACTATTGAAGACGTGTAATCAGGCTCAGTCTCCTGTTGTGCAGTGTTGACATTACACAGTGTGTAATCACGTAACAGTGTTTGAGTCAGGTTCTCCCAGCCCATACTTTGTACTATGCTGACATCTACTGATGGGGTAAATAATACCATTGGACAAGGGGTTCAGGATGCATGATGTTGCTTTAAGTAAGGAAAAAATAATTGTAGTTATTGAAGCTGTTGAAAGAAATTCAGATAATAACACTATAACTTTTACCTTTCCACAGAGATGCCAGGTTAATTTCGATTGGTGGAGGCGCTGATGAGGTCATGCTGGGAATCATCTGCAAGTACATGGACACACTACCCAAGCCGTGATGTCATCAACACCTGACCCAGGGACAGATGTCACAATGCTGCTGATTATGTGCTAATCATTCACAATGAATTGCTAAACATAAATCACCTAAGTGCAGTCCTAATGTTGAAAATCTTGACTTTACAAGGAAGTTAGACGGTTTTGCATTTTGTCTGTGGTTGTTCTAACAATACTGCATGTGGTCCATATGAATCTCTTAAGCTGTTCAAACAGAATAATGAGGCACGTGTTTTTGTTGTTGATGACCTTACAAATGTGAACAGCCTACAGTTGAATTTTACTGTTATGTAATTTATAACAAGTTCATTTAAACATCTCTTAAAGGAGCAGCGTGTGGGATTTAGTGCCATCTAGTGGTGAGGTTGCAGATTGCAACTAAATTAATAGCCCTCTCAAGGCATGCGGAGATGTTGCTTCTTAGTGTTTCTTAGTTTCAGGTGATTATACACTCATGAAAGCATAATCATGGATGTCATACTCCATTTCTGCCAACAGATACCCCTAAATCCTACACACTGCTTCTTTAAAGAATAAATATATATAGTTTTTAATAGACGAAGTTAAATAATGTGTATAAAAATGACTTATGTAAAAACAATATCCAGCAAAAACTGCGATTTTTTTGTGTGTTCGCTGACAAATTTATAAAACCTAGTAAAAAACTGGTCAGTTTGATTTTTTTTGACACATTACTTGTATGTGTGTAGAAAACAGATACTTACACTGGTCGAGTCAGAGCATAAAATTTGTTTATTTACATTAAAAAACATTTTTTACAACGAAGATGAAACAATGTAGACACTGCTATAATTTTGTATGGATGCCAAATGCTGTAATAACACACTAAATTATTAGCTTGAACTAGCATTATATAACTTAATCAGTTTTAACACAACTTGGTCTGTATCGACTGATTGCCATTTCATCACTCCCACATTATCATATAATGTGCCCACAACTGGAATAAAGTTTTTGACACAGTAATATCGTCTATAGTTGTTAAATGTTTAATATTATGCCTCATCTTTCCATCTAGGTAAATTGGGCTGCTAATAAGTGTGTATACATATACAGGCAGTGTCTACATCCTTATATACACTACTTCACATGGTCAGTCATCTCAGACCGAGTTTTACTTTTAGGGATTCCATCACATTACATCAGTAGGATTCCTTTCCTGATTCAGTTTTGGGGTCATTCTATGAAGTACTCAGAGACGACGTGGGCACATGAAAAGCTGAGACACCTAAAAACAAATCCTTGCCTTTTCTCGTCAGCATCATGTGGGTCTAGTTTTGAGATGCATGGGTGTGGCACAGACTGGGGATGAAGATGTGGAGTTCAGAGGCCAAGTCCCAACAGAGTCCTCCTATCACCTCAGCTTGATGAACCAGTACAGGACAAAGAAGACGAACAAGCAGAAGAGCAGCATGTAGCACAGCAGTTTGGTCTGACTGCCTCTTGACAGCTGCTTGACTCTGCCGATGGTGGCACCAAGCAGGCCGCCTGTTGAGTCAAAGTCTGTGTCCTAGTTTGGGAGAGGGGGATGCAGAGTTTAAAGACCAAGCAGGCCAGCAGGCAAACATACTTACATGGTGAAATGTAGATACATGCTTTTGCTTGAGTACAATTCTGAGGCACTATTTACTATTTCAGCTTCATTTCAGAAGGAAAATTGTCCTTTCTACTTAATTTATTTGACAATTATATTAAAGAATATGAATGGAATGAGATGTATGAAAAGACGGAATGGAATGAGCACTGTATGTATATATATGAATAAGAGGATTTGTGTGTAAGTGGGGAGTGTGTACAACATTACTGCACACAGGATTTGTAGAAGTCCAGGCTCAATAGCAGCAGTTATATTGGTAGTGTTAACAGTAACAGTGGCAGCAGTAACATGTAGCTGTAAGTGCCCTCTCCACCTGCTGCTACATTAAAATGCTGCTTCCGGGTCAATATCAATTAGGAAATAATACGATAAATCACAGCACAATAAGTGTTTATTCCTTAAGTAAATTTTGCTGCCAATACTTTTGTACTTAAAGGAATACTTCTTTTGAAAAAATGACCATTTGTAAATTGTGTTACACTGAATTCCTTGAAAAATATATTGTCATATGCCTCCACAGAGAACGTCAAACATACTGATTTATTTATTTATTCAGGATTACCTTTAACAAACGTGAAACTATATCAAAACATGTTCACAAACTCTCACATGCTGCTGCCGTGGTCCTGCCAGATGCCTCCTGCTGCTGCTGCCATCATTAGTCATTAGTCATACTTCTACTGTTATTATACACATATGATTGTCACACATGTATACTGCCAGATACTAATATATACTTTCAACAAATTGTACCACAGTAGCCAGTAGTCTATGCCAGTAGTATGTTGTTGTCCTGCATATCTCTCTCTCTCTCTGTCTCTCTCTCTCTGGTCATACGGATTACTGTTAATTTATTATGCTGATCTGTTCTGTACAACATCTATTGCACGTCTGTCTGTCCTGGAAGAGGGATCCCTCCTCAGTTGCTCTTCCTGAGGTTTCTACCATTTTTTTTCCCCCTGTTAAAGGGGGTGTTTTTTGGGGAGTTTTTCCTTATCCGCTGTGAGGGTCCAAAGGACAGAAGGATGTTGTATGCTGTAAAGCCCTCTGAGGCAAATTGTGATTTGTGATATTGGGCTTTATAAATAAAATTGATTGATTGATTGATTGATTGACATAACTCTTTCCAGTATAACCAAAGTCTTATTTATCCAATGATATGCTCAGTACTTCAAAAACGCACAGCAAAACATATCTATGCTCTCTTCAAAGCCAGACTCCAATACTAAGGGAATGCATGTGTTTGGGAAGTCCTGAGCTCGTGACTTGATAAATGAGACTTGCTTTTGCTGTTGTTAAATGGGATCCCCAATCAATCAATACATGCAGTTGTCTTCACAAATTCAAGGTAACACTGCATAACTTTCCGGCATTAACCGAAAGTCACTGTCCTGCCTCAAACTTACTGGTTTTAATAGAGGACATCACATCAACCCAATCCTGACTTCTCTCCACTGGCTTCCCGTTCATTTTAGAATTGATTTTAAGACTTTACTGATCACTTTTAAAGCTCGCCTGGGTCTGGCCCCTAGCTACACATCAGAAATGTTGACCCCATGTGAGCCGGGGGCCTCCTGGCAGTTCCAAAGTCGAGGCTGAAATCTAAAGGTGACCGTGAATTTGTCATCAGGGCCCCTCGGCTTTGGAACAACCTGCCTGCGGAGATAAGGCTCGCAGATTCAGTCACTTCTTTTAAATCACCCACTTTTACAGACTTGCCTTTAAGTAATGTCATCTATTTTAGATTTCAAACCGTATTTTTTATGTTAATTTATTTATTTATCTTAATGAGTATATCTTTTTGCCCTTATCGTCGTCATTCTTTTATTTATATTTATTCATTTTTCTACATTTTTTATCCTTTTGGTCTTACTCTCATTTGCCTTTACCGTGACATTTGTGTGTTTAATTGTCATGGCTTCGCCCTCTATTTTTCTCATTTTATCTAATTTGATCTCGCCTCTGTTCTGCCTGACTTTTTGTTGTTATTTGCTCCTGATTATTCCGCTTTTTGCTTTGTTTGTCAAAGCACTTTGTAAACTCTGTTTTTAAAGGTGCTATATAAATAACGTTGTTATTATTATTATTATTATCATTATAACTAACTGATTCACAAATGGTCTTTTGTGGGTTAAGTATTCCTTTAAGTAAGACTTTTATTTTTAATAGGTGCTGTGAATATCTCCTTTACCACTTACACTTTGTCACAGTGTTTGGTCAGTGAGAAAGGAAAATGAAACTCACCATGTCATCCAGCATTTTATTCTGGTATTTCACTTCCGTTCCGATGTCGATAGACAGCTGTAAATATGAAGTATCAAAATGTAAATATCAAGACAACAAGGCCATTAGTTAACATTATTTTAGACCTAACAGTCCATATGGGACAAACGTTTAAGATCTTCAATGAGATATGTGTGTCATATTACATGTGACACCACAGACGTCCACCACACAACTCTGATGTGCAGCTTTTTCTGTAGCATTCACCAATATTATAACACTTAATAAACACATTTAATCAACAGTAACTTACACTCTTCAAAGCGTTGACTTTAGCTCTCAGTCCCTCCTGTAGGTGTTCATTTTCCTCTTCATACACACTGTATCCACTTGCTACATAATTCCCAGCACCTCCTTCACCTAAATAAAGCGACAATGATGATTAAAACACAGTTTTAGCTATTTGTTAGTATGTTAGCCTGTCACAGACTGTGGAGTTATGTAAACGTAGGCCTGGAGTACACATCATTCATTCACATTTGGCAACAACATTAGCTAACGTTAGCTCGCTGTTAGCTAACTAGCAAGCAGGCTAACTATGAGTTTAAAATCAAAATGTCCGCTTGTCTCTTACCCAAACCGGCGCGTCTCATCTTGAACCGCTTAAGGTAACACTGTCCGGTGGTTTATGTAACGTGTAAGGAAATAAATTCAGACTAAATAAGCCAGAAATCACAGCTAATGATGAGCGGGTAAGAGGGGAAACTCCGTGTACATCAGCAAACGCCACGACATCATACGGTGGCCGGCGAGGACAATTTTTGCCTGACCAGTCCGCGTCACAAGAAAAATGATGCAAGATGAGTTTGACTGTTTGACCCACATACAAAACAAGTGTGGAGTTAACTATAACGACCTTCTGTAATCCTTCACTGTATATTAATTATTGTTATATATATATTATTATATTATTTTTACTGACTTTTATTTTCATGAATCCAAATTCTTAAAGAAAACATCTTCAAAAAATGTTAAAATATAGCCTAAAATCACTGTACCAATATAACTTTTAAGTATTAATTTTTCTTTATCCTTCTTACCACAACCTTAAGATCTCCAAGGCATGTCTGGAACTGTGAACTCATGTTTTGTACACAATGTGTTACAATCTTTCTGCATAACAATTTCAAGAAAGTTTATTTAAAAAACACTTTAATTATTTTAAGACAAATCTGATTAGAAGTTTTTGTTTGTTTCATGCATGTGTGTCTCTGTGCAGTTTGTGTATGCCTGTAGGGAATACAAGGAAACCTGTTTTAAACTCATCTTGACAGAAATTAGCATGTAAAGAAATAAAGGCACCAACAAAGGCAAACTATCAGCAAACCCATTCTGTTTAATGATAAAGGTTCAGTATCATGGTGAGCTATTACAGATTTTGAGTTACAGGAGCTGTTTCACTTCATTCACTCCTTTTCGAATGTGTAAATCAAAGTAACTATACATTGACAGTCGATTTTCATGATGCTTTTCATTATTTGTTTTCTTTCTGTTTGTCTGCTTGTTTGTATGTTCGTGTCTTTTTTTTTTTACTCAAAATAAATATCAAATATCATACAAGAGCAATATCACAACTTGTCACAAGAATACAAATACAATTCTTAATTTGCTGTTGAACTAATGATGCAACTTTAGGCAAAGTCAAAACTTGCACACAATGTTTGTTTTCTTTTTCCTTTGGACTTTTTTATTTTTGACAAAACTTGCAGGTACACATTAACAAATAACTGCTGCCATTGTCACAGCATATATAGATAACCCTATGCCTAATCTTAAACCTGCATTATAGAGTAAAAATAAAAACAAAATGAAGTTTAGTGCCTCCTCCCTGGCCTCAAGCCTAACATGACCTGCCCAATTCATCCTCAGAGAGTTCCACAGATAAAATCTCTATTAAAGAGTAATTTCACTGTTGTGTAGAAAGACTGTGTGGCAGCTACCACCTAACAGCCAACATCTTTTTTAGGAACAGTGCATGCTGATAGCCATAGCTGCCTTTGAGTATGGTTAAAGTTCTGCCTTTAATCATCATTGATTAGCATACATGCTGGAGAGCAGTCAATCTTAACGATGGACACTTCCACATTATATGTAAGAAATCAAATCACACAGGGTACAGTTTGGAGACGTTAATATATTCATCATATAACGCCACTTTGGTGTTAAGTAAGTTTGATATATGAATTTCAGAGTCTTAATTTATGATTTAAGTTTTGTGAAGAAAGGGAAACATTCCCCCAAACTCTGACCCAATCTATCAGTGATTGAATGTAGTCAATATTCCAAACTGTCATATCACCCAGTGGAGTTTGTGTGTGTTCTAACAAAATATTATAAACTAAAACAAGAGTGTCCTTTAGCTAATCCAGATAGTTTCATAATTAAGCCCATTACTGGATGAATAACCACATGACTGTCACTTTAGATATTTGCAAGCAGTATATCAGATTGTAATTGTAGATAGCCTACAGAAAAAAAAGGAGTTCGATTACAATTCATATGTTTCATTCAGATCCTGAAAGCTTCTTAAACCAGTGTCATCAGTGTTCACCTGAATTATACCATTGAGATGAGGTAAAATATTGTCCTCCAGACCTTAATGAATTATTCTAATACACTGGTGGATTGGCATGCCAGTGTGAATTCCAGTTATATATCGTTTCAATTTTTCAAAAATTTTGAATCGTATAGGCTTATTATTTGTCATCAAAAGTGCCATATCGTAGGCAGCTGGACTTGCTTGCGTTTCTTGAAGACGTTTCACCTCTCATCCAAGAAGCTTCTTCAGTTCTAAATCACTGGTGCAGGGGTGCAGGCTTTAAATCATGCGTGGGTGTGAACTCCTGCAGAGTCATTAAGGTCACGATGTGAGTCGTTGGCCCACCTGCCCACCATGTGAGTCGTTAGGGTCAGGTGGGACCAGGGGTGAATGTGTGTGGAGTCGTTTGGAGAGGGATCCCAAGACTGCATTGTAGGTGGGTGATAAGTGGTGTCGTAAGCCATCCCCTCTGTTTAACAATGGTCGTTCCAGCTTGACGTAGATGGCTTCTTTTACACCTCTCTCAAACCATCTGTCCTCCCTGGCCAAGACGGAGGAGTGTCCCTTCTCCTGTAGATGTAAGTGGACAGCTTTTTGTTTCCCCAGTGTATAAATCTGTGCATTCCTGGCTGCACTGAACAGCATACACGATACTGCTCTGCGTTTGCAGAGCTTTTGCTTTTGCTTATTATTTGTCTGTGCTTCAGTCTGCATTTTCCAACAGAGAGGCCTGTCGTTCAAGTGACCTGGTGCCACCAAATTCCTCTCAATATTGAGCCGTTGAGTTGAGGTGTTTCCACTGAACAAACTTAATAACTGGCAAAAGGTAAGAGCCTGGAAATACAACTTAAAATTTAGTATAGTCTAACAAACTCCTTCTTTCTTTGAGTGACCAGTTTTATTTTTAGACATCTGCCTTTCCAAAGAAACCGAATAATAATTTGTTTTTTTTAATAGGTCTATTTAAAATTCTGGAACCTTTTGGCGCCATTCATTTTGGATATGTTTACAACAGCTATTCTGATACCCCTTTTCCACCAACAGGGAACCAGTTCCATTCTGGTTGCTGCATCTAATTTTGAAGTGTTTAGAGTATTTCATTCAAAATAACCAAAATAATTCAGAGCCTGAAAAGTTGATTTCACAAGTGGAACCAAGAATAGCAGGTCTTCCTCTACCTGACATGCACACCGTGATGACATCAGCTGGCATGTCATAATGTACAGGTTGAAAAGGGAGCATTGAAACGGCAACACTGAAAAGGTCAAGTTAGGAATCATCAAAGAGTGTGCAGTGGTCTCATTAATAGTTATTCCATGCTTGGTTTTTTGGTAAAAACAAGCAGCACCAAGGTTCCAAGAATCCTGAACGGAACTGGTCAAGAACCAGAGCTGATTTGGTGGAAAAGGGTAAGAGAGGATCTTGTGGAAGCGCTGTAAATACAGCACTGATAACCAAGGTTTCCTCACATTGAGGTTAAATCAGAATTATGTAATTATGTTTTTGTGTCTCTTGTTATTATGTGTATATGCGTAGAGGTATACCCAGTCTTGTAAATGGCCACATCATTCATATGTTTGGATATCAGGCTCATACCAGTTGCTCTGCTTTACCAGTAAAACAGGCCCAATCTATCAAACTGTCTATGGCCCAATGCACGATTTACATATAAAAGAAATACAATTATCAAGACAAAGCGCCGTAATTAAAAAGAAAACAACAGATTTACCCATGTGTGAAACACAGTAGGTCCCAAAGCAGCAAACATCAATGGGTTAATCTCCCTTTGGTGGGAGAAACATATCATTATAAGGAGAAAATTGCCATGATGTTCCTTTTAGACACAGACATATTGTTTCCTTTGAACATTTTGAAATGTGACTACCGTAAAATGGAGACAAATATCCTTTGTGGGTTTAATAACAGGGCTCACTGACACATCCGTGCTGTGCTGTGTAGGATAGAAAAGAGTTTCTCAATATTTCCAAAATCCTAGAGGTGCTGTTTAGCAGTGATTAGCTTTCCGTATCCCCTCATACATCATCCCTCACCTAGCCTTGTGCCAATATAAGAGGAGACAGCTAATATGATATAGGAGATTAAAATGACTTTCCTGATGTTAATTTATTCCAAGCCAATATCTTATAAATAAATACAGCTTTAAGCTCCTGTCTACCATAATGCATTTCAATGCCCAGGCACACATCTTTTTATGTATCACCCAAAGGCTTTGCTGTATGCATGACCTTGACATGACTGTCAAAGAAGCAGAGGATATTGATTGAACTGTGTGCGCATCTCAGCCTTTGTGGATCTGAGAGGATTGGATTTATCAGATGGGTCTTAAGAGCCGAGAAAGGCGCATGGACATTTGAAAACTGGTCTTAATCCTCATTGAAACTGAAGATCCACAGCACCCGTGGTACAATGATCAACACACATACTTTGGCTTGAATGTACACTCATGCACATACGTCTAGGCAGTCCTGCGTACACAGGAAGCTGTGTGTTACAGCCATCTTGTTTCTATACCTTCAGGTATTCTGTATATGTGCATACACTGCAATGAGGATCATCATATCTGACAGTTCAATGACTTCATTTCTGATGCACAATTTGGCAAAGCTTCTCAGACATATTACTTGTATTATCAGGGACAATAAAGGAACAGTCCAGCATTTTGGAAAATCTTACTTGAGGAAAGGAAATAAGAGGATTGACACCTCTCCTGACAAGCAAGATACATGATATTATTTGGTGACTGTTTGCACCAATTCCAATTTTTGTCCTTTTACTTCATTAGGCACTTGAGGGACATTATGGGGTTTTTTAACGCTATTGCTATTGTCCAAATACACAAACAGGACCTACAGATGTGCCATTAAGCCGGAATATATAGAGTGACAGTATTGCTGATGGTTGTGTAGCCTGAGCAGGAGATTCAGCTCTTCCTTGCACAAGGGCACTGGAAAAGTTGCATTTCCCATACCGGGAGTTGAACCCAGGCCGCCTGGGTGAAAACCAGGAATCCTAACCGCTAGACCATATGGGACATGTGAAACAAAGGAAAAGGTGTCAACAGGTATCCTGGCTCTGTCCACGAACTTGATTTTTCTTTGTTTGATTTGTACAAAAACTGAAGTGTAAATGTGGCAAAACCCCTCTAACATCTGGCTTGTGTCTTTGGTGGGAGAGGTTACAACTGGTATTCATTCCCAGGACAAAAGACTCAAGCTGCGATCAGCTCCAATCAGCAGCAATGGCAACACACATGGGTGGGGCACTAATTTTGCCCCTTTTCCGGCACACATCAGTAACTAGCGACTCTTTGTCATCTCTTGCACAACTCTGTCCATCTCCGTCCCAGCAGTGGTAGAATATTCTTCCAGATTGGTCAAATAAGTAAAAGATATTTTTTAAAAAAAAGGAACCACTGAAACATTTTATTATTTTCACTGGCCTCTGTGCTGCTTTCTACAGTTTACTAGCCCTTAATTCCTGCGCAGTTATGACTTCAAACGTGACACACACAGTTTCCCATTGCCAGAAAAACTGGCAGTGGGAAAGGAGTCTATCACCTGTTTTTAGCAGGTTTTCCCATGTTAAAAGAAAAATAAGTGTATATATACATGGTAATTTTGGTGGGTAAAAGTTAATACATTGTGCTTTTACACTTTGAGTTTTTGCTCAGAGCTTTAGAAGTGCAAGAAAGCAAATAAGAGTAGGCTATTTCCCACAATGTTGAATGATGATTCCCTTAATTACTATTATCAAGAATCACTAATTTGTATTATCAGCTATTGGGAAAAGAAATGGCAGAAAGAGACTGGCTACACTCCCATAATGTTAGGAAAATACTTTTCCATTAAACAATCTATGATGGATCATGATCAAAGAGATACTCCCCAGTCAGTAAAGTATGCTGGCATATGGCGAGACAGGCCTGTAATTAACTGAAAATGAGAAATGCTCATCTATCTCCGCACTGCACCTCGTACTGGATACTGCTGATGCTCAACAATATCTAGCTCGCCCTGATTAGCATTATTTCTCCAGAGAATGGATTGAGCCGTGAATGAGTCAGATGACAGGAGTAGAAGCGCTGTGGAAAACATGCCAGAGGAAAGATCAAAAGGACGCTATTGTGCTTCCTACTATTAGTCTCTCAGGAGGAAGGATTTTGATTCCCACACTTAACATTGCTTTGAACCGTGGTTAAAAGAACTCTGCCAGCCCTTTAGCCATGCTTAAAATTCTCTGGCTTGTAAATTGTTATTATATGAGGATTTGGAGCCTGAATAGATGGTTGTGTTGCTCAGAATGGACCTGAATCCTTTCATTCATTAGTAAATGGGTTTTAATGAGATGTGGAGTAGAATAAAACTGTGATATCTGGGTCAGGTAGAAGAGAGTGAGAGAAAACTAAGGTGAGAAAGAGAGAGAGAGAGAGAGAGAGAGAGGATGGAGGCTATAATTAGAGATAACCATAAAGCAAGAGGCCATCTTGCAATAGGATCATTCCAGCCACGATAAAGCGATGACGTAAAATGAATGTGGGCCAGGGGCGAAAGTAGAGGATTACTGGCCTCTTTCCTTCTGTCCACCCCCTACATCTGGCCCCTTTTCTCGGACTAGGGCTCGCCAATGCATTCTCATCCCAACTTGTCAAACATCCCCACTTTGTCAGTGGATTTTCATGTCTACATGTGACGTGATAGATATCCTCCTGCTCTGTTGTTGCTGTTCTGGGATGCTGTTTCAATTTCGTCGGATGGGGATTCTTCACAATCAGGACTGTCCATCCTTGGTTAACCACTCTGGATGGGTTCTCTCCTTCAGCAGTTGGGTCATATGTTCTGCCAGGCATTCATGGAGTGCAGTTAGTTTCTTTGGCCAGCAGGTGTGGATCATGCCAGGGCTTGGTGCTGTCCAGGTCTTCATACCTGACACTCTTTCTTGGATGTCTACCACTGTAATGGTATCTAGCTGTTGTTCTGGGAGATTGCTGTATGGTTCAGTGGTTAACACTGCAGAAGATTTTGGGTTCCCTTCGGCATGGTTCTTAGTGCTGCTAGCCTACCTCAGGATGAGTGATACCTCAAACGCAAGAGTCATACTGGTTCAGATGTCACCTGGATCAACAAGGTCCGTGTCAGGTATTCAGGGACCACGGCAACCTGATCAGAAATGGGCCACTGGAACAAGACATAAGCCTCGGTATGCATTTTTTACGTTTCCATTATGAAAAGTTGTGGATGCTACAATGAAACCATTCATACCGTACCCATTTATGGTCCCCCCTCTTTTGAGGTACCTAGCACACAGATCTGGTACTAAAAGGTGGAGCTGTGAACACTGCAGTCTGTTGATTAATTGGTCAATAGTGTACGGTCACTCTGCTCAGGGCTAAGTTGTGGCTGGGTTTGAAGCTTTAACTTCTGATCATGTCCTGGAGACCTTTACATGTTGCTAGCTCTAGCAGCAGCCATAGTCTGAGAAAAATAATTCACTCAGCGGACTGCCGACAACTTTTAAGGTGGAACATTTACTTGTTATGGTGCTTTACTTTGAGCATCACTTTAGTTTTTATTGTCCCTTTTGGATGACAGACACTTTTAATAATGAGTGGATCTTCAAATGTGATCCCAATCCTCACAGAAAAAAAGCATCACAGAGCATCATTCCTGTGAGATCTGACAACACTAAACCCCTTAGCTTGCCTGAGACTGACTAAATCCACAGATCCACTATTTCTAAATATACAACCTGTTCTGTTTTGTTCTGAAAATGTCGGTGTGCAGCCTCACTCTGTGGACGATAAATGAGGTGCAGACTAAAAAGGAGGAAATACAGTGAGTGCTGGATAGAGCAGTGAGTGACAACAACCCCGCCCACATTCAAGGGTAATGTTTGCAGTGGAAACGATAGGGTCTAGGTTCCATTTGCAGCAGCGTTACGCTGTCGTCTACCATCGCCTCCAGCATTGCAGTGGCTGAGTTCAGGGCACGCCAGTCTGTCGCCAAGGACCGAAATGTGAGGACATTTCGAGGACATTGAAATGTGGATTTCTCCTTGACCGCCCGTTGCCACTTCGGCCGAGGTCCTTCTTTTGGTCCCGGTAATCTTTTTTGAACTTTTTGAGCTTGTTGCTAATCTGCTCGATGGTCCTCATACCCCGCAGCAGCCATCTCACGCTGTATTTGCAGAAATACTGGCTTGGTCTGCAAAGTTCCCTAGAGTTTCTTCTGCACCTCTGCCGACGACCATGACGCAAGGAGACAGCTTGTTTCCTCGACGGACCACTGTTGTTTTGATGCTTCCATGGCTTCTCTTCTCTCATTGGTTTTTTAAAAATGGTGCTTTGCACGGTCTCGTTTATCGTTGTTGGTCTCAATAACCCCGCCCCCTTCCCCGTGACGTATGTGGTTCTTTCTTCTAGTCCAGCAAAGAACTGGTGCCACTCTGGAACCATTTTGTCTGGCCCAGAGCCAGTTCTTTTGTCTGTCGAAACAGGCAAACCAGTTCCAAATTAAGCACTGGCCCCGAACTAGCACTGGAACTGCTTTGGTGGAAAAGGGGTATGAGGGGTTACTTTTGGTTCCAAAGGTACCATACCGAAGGTGTTTGGTGGAAATGGGGCTTACAGCACATGGACTAGAGCAGAGAATATATTAATATACACACACAGATTTTATACATATTGATTTTAAATTATAATATTCATTTATTTATCACACTGTCAGAGTTGAATATAAATAAACAAAAGACAAAGGCGGGTTTGAGTACATAAGCACATAAGGACAGAGATGACAACACATGGGTCTAAGCTGAAAGAAGCTATCCAAATTCTCGATCAGTGTGGTTATGAGAGTAGGATTTCATGACTTTTTTTTTCTTCTTTTGAGATCTGAAAGGCTGGTGACTTCTGGGAAATCATGGAGGAATCTGTGTAATAAGCACATTAAGTAAAAAATTCTGCAGCATGACAAATGCCAGACTTCTAAACTTTCCAAATGAAAACAAAGCTTAAGGAGAAGCTGTCTCAAAACACAGAACGACATCTGCTGTCACGCCAGAGAGAACGCAGCTCTGTGTTAAACCCTGGCCATAAACATATCTTATGACCAGATGCAGATGTGTGTGTGTATAAATATATGCATATGTAATGTATTTCTTCAGGTTGCCCATTTCATCATTTCTTGTTAAGACATTTTCACTTAACTCATTGTATAGCTAATGCATTGTCATCTTGCATTATTCAGTTTAATTAGAATTTGCCATCTTATTGCTTTTGCAGGAATGGCTCCCAACCATTCATGCAAATGAAGCTCAATTGGAATAGAAAATTGACATTGAAAGAGAGAGAGACTGGGGGAGGAGCAGCGTAAAGATTCATTTATCTAAAAGCTCACATTTTAGCTTCATGGCTATTCCATGCTGCTGTATTCCTTCAGGGGATCCCCCGTCACTCCAAATGAACAAGACTATTACTCAGGCTAAAATAAGTTGTCACCCTGTTGGGTCCGTGTCATTATTCCCCCGTCTCATCTCTGCGCCAGTGCGTTTGCGGGGGAATGTGTGTGCGTGTCTGATAGCAACCTGGCGACCCCCCTTGAGTTCCATTAAAATGCACCAAAAAATCTCCATTTTAAAAACCTGGACATATGAGCTGCTTGTGTTTCTTTCTCTTGTTCAAACTGAGCTCTGATTCATGGGTCGACACTAACACTGATTCCCTCGACGAAGGAGATGCAACACCATTTACAAATGAAATGAAATATTGATTGACTTTAGCGTCGCTCACCCCACTGGGAGCTGGGCTTGAGTGGCTTTGTTTTCATTCTGATTATGGTGTAAACAAGACTCTTTAGTCCTTTTGTGAGAAATGACGCTTTGTCAATGAATGCCATTCAAAGTGCTCCTGATTGCTAATTACATCACTGTCTGCTTAACTGACCCTTGATGTAACATCATCTGACTCCTGGGCTTTGCCTTTTATCCTTCCCCTGTCACTCTCTCTCAGACGCGCACACACACATGCACACACACCTCTAATAGTCAATCCTTTCTTCCCTATCTACTCTTATTGGAGAGTAAGTATGTTATCAGTGTGCTGAATGAACACTGAATGGGAGAAAAAGTGAAGATGTGTGATCTGTGTGTTTACACTGATATTGCTTTTGCTATAGGAATGGAACCATGCCGCCACACAAGAGAGATACATTCATATAGATGTGGCATATACTAGTTTCATTCAATTATACACAGCTGAAACGATAAGTCGATTGATATATTTGTTGATAGATGTCATGTGCAGCAGCCTGTTCTCTCTCACTCTGTCAGGTTTGTCTCCTTCCTCCCTCTGCCTGCTGCACACCTGAGTGCAGTCAGCACTACCGCACTATCAGCAGTAGAGAGAGGAGGAGGTGATAAGAAGGACAGAGACAGAAATGCATGGCACATGGCACACAGACAGCAGATCAGGCAGGGAGGAATCTTTTTCTTCCACTCTTGCTTTTTCTCTCCCCAAACATGTTCTTTTCCCCCATGCACATTTAGGAGCTGGGGTTTACGTAGTAGTCACGTTATTCGTCTCTTTTGTTTTCTTTAGGTTTAATTCATGTCTTGGGTAGTTTAGGGGGAGACGCTAGTAGCGACGGCTCATTGCGTGGTTGGCCCAGCGTCTTCCCTCCTTTTGTTCCTTTTGGCCAGGGTCTCCAGTCCCTTTTTGTTTTCCTTTAGTTTGTTTGTGCTTAGGGGTATACAATAAAGCTGGTGGGTAAACTGTTACCTTTGATGTGGCGTCCTCTTTTTATATGTTGCAGCCTCCTGCCCCTGTTGAGCCAGGTTTTTGTTTCTGTTTGTATGGAGGCCGTAATCATTTAAATCATTTTCAAAGTAAAAATGCATCCTCAGCACCCAGCAGTTATCTTTCCTACTGCACATCTTTGCTTCTGAGTCATCTTGGCAAAGTGCGTTCGGTCACCAACTGCACTCGTCTGACCGAGGATGCCTTTCCGAACACATTTTCATGTCCATTAGCAACACCGATGCGTTGAGATTCAGTCAAGCCCACTACAGGCTGTTTACCTCTGAGCATGATGTAACAGAGGGTAAGTAAATCTACACCTGGTGGAAATTATCTTGCAGTATGGTAATCATGCTGAAATACCGTCTCACTTTGCATCATTCAGTATGAAGCTGATTGCTCTGGGGCAGATGTGGGAAGAAAGTAATGGAGTGCATTCTTGGCACAGACAATCGGCAGTGCTTTAAAAAGTATATATTTTTATGTCATTGTAAACACTTAAAATTAACGATACAGTAGTTTTAAGTCTTTATCAGATGAGACTTTTGCTCACTTTCCTATTTGACCCACTTGGCATAGCACTTAAAAAAGGGCACTGAATGATCTGCCACCATGGAGATAACATGGGCAAGGCCAGTGAGTGGGCTAGATGCCATAATGTCAACACGTGTAACCAAATTATTGCACACCACTTTTCAACTGAGCGTATAGAAAAGCCATTTTAAGATGCTTATTATGCAGGTGTCACTTAAACTAACCATTAACCTGCCCCTGATTTGGTGTGAAAGCAGCCAAATTCCTTCAGCAATGTAGTGGAGTAGAAGTACAAAATGGAAATACTCAAGTAGAGAATACATCAAAACTGCATCTAAGTAATTAAAGGCATGCTACGCAAGAATTTGTCGCTCAGTGATGGTCATGCAAACCTGAGTGAATGGAGAGAGGAAGCAGCGTTAAAGAGAACAGAGCAGTAAACAGAACTAAAACTTAATTTTCTGATTGTTTCATTCTAAAGCACAAACAAACACACTCACACCTCTGCACAACCCTGCAGGACGGTTTGATAAGATTAGATGGCCAATTCACTGGCCTGATGTGAAGGAGTGGTGCCTAATAACACAGTGACGCCACACACTGGTCCAGGGTCCAAATTTCTCCTTCGTCATTGGTTCAAGGTCCATACAGTCCAATGTATTCAGCGTCATACTTGCATTGCGCCAGCTGTCCATTAGTCACTCACTCTACAGCAGGGAACAGCACTTCAAAGTAAAAGCTCTGTGTTGGAAATTCACTGCTCTTCAAAATAAAGTGTGTTCTTGACACCTTTGTCACATGTGGTCCACTCAGAATGGACCCAGGACCCACCAGTTGGGAACCACTGTAATAACAAGAGAATAAATTTCCAACAACATACTCTGTTACTTCCTTGATTCAGGCAAACATTTGTCTCAGGATGTTTGAATATCACAGCCTGTTTTGGGAAACACTTCCCAGTCATGAGCAAACATTTACAGACATAACAAATCTAATGTCCAGCAATTATTTTTGGTACATTGCATTAAGGGGATGAGAGGAAGCTGCGATGAAGTCCTGTTGGTAAAATGTCCCAAAACACCCAAAACATATCTGATATGTTCAATAAAGTACAGAGAGGCACTGGCTTGCTAGTAGCAACAGCAGGAAAATCAATACACAGGAATATAACATAAATGGGAACTGGCCACAAATGTTTGCAGCAGTGTGTGTGAGTGCGCTCGGTCACAAGGGTTCCTATTATTTGCTGCTCTTCTACTTGTTTTATTAAACCTTGAGCTATATTTGTCCTCACAATGGTGACCTCCAGAGCATGTTTGTGGTGCCCTCATCCTTTTGTTGATTTTTATTTAGTCTTAGAGAAGTTGTACATTGTAATAATTTGGTAAGAGGCAAAGCAACATCCCCCCTACAAAGGATATGGCCTACTACTGTATGTTGGGCCAGTGTTTGTTGGTAGAATGCACTTTCTTTTACTGTTCCTACTTATTAAAGTTGTAGCCATCACAGAGGAGCACGCTACTTAAACTCTAAACTCTGCTGCTCAGCTACAGTGTGGGCCACATCAATAAGAGTCATCGATTGGTCTGCCCCTGTCTGCAGGATCACACTTGGCGTTTAAAGTCGCCCACACACAACTGCATATCTGAGTTCCCCTGGGCTTTATAACTCACTTTGACTTGTTTACAAAGTCTCAGAAAAGAACAGGGGTGGGTAAAAATAAACAAGAACAAATTCACTTACTTAAGCAAATCCAATAAAGTAGGTGATTGCATTTGTTTGAGTCTTCCAAGAAAAACCGGATAGGAGAAGAAAGTGTTTAGGGGGTTTTATTGCAGCTTTTAAAGGTGTGAGTCCATCCATGCATCCTCTAAAACGTTCACCATGTTCAGGGCCTATCCCAGCACACACAGATGATGAATCATAATGCTGAAAAGGCAAGCATAGGTCTAATAATAGCCTACTATCCTGTGCTAATTAGCTTTTCCTCTATGTCCACATGAAGGAGAAAAGTTTGCAAGACACAAGCTGAGTGAGTCATAAACCAGCCAGGAGCAGATTGAGCCTGTTGTCTTTGATCATGTTGAGAAAACATTTCTGTCATCTCTTTTAATTCCAGCAGCCAAGTCGGGCTCTTTCATTTCAACGCGGTCAGATAAGAGCACTAATGTGCAAGCTGGTTTTGCTCTGGCCTCATTTTCATACAGGAGTCTTGCACTCTCAATTTTAATGGTGGTGAAAGTCAGTGAAGTGACCGCACCGCACGGACGTGCTGATACACCGCTGAATCATTTGCTGCTACCACAGGCCTGACAGCTCTCTATTAACTGTCATGAATAGGATTTTTTTTTTTCTTTCAGCAAAAGAGCAAACCACACAAAGTCTACCCTGATGTGAAATCCATTTGAAAGGCTTACCAACACACCAAAAACAGAATCGCAATTTTATGCACTGCTGTGTCCCTCATGTCACCAAAGCTCTGGTCTGCTGCACTTCTCCTCCCCACAATATGTCACTGCACTGCATGCCTTTGTCCTGCTATAATTGAGTATCACCAGGGCTCAATTCCAGCACCCTCTTATACCGCCGAGCCCGACGTGACAAGCTTTGACAAGTAATTCATAGTTTGCTGAGTAGTGCTATGAATTACTTTACGGTAATCTCCCCTCAGGGATGGGGCATAATATCAAACCTCCTGTTCTGTTGTGTTTGTAGAATACTTATTGTGACCGAAGCTGTTCTGGCCCAGGTATAGTTTATGTGTTTATGTCCAGACGGGAGTGGGTTCGGGCGGTTCTTGGTGAGTGAATTCCCACTGAATTACTGCAGAAACAGATGTGCATAACGCTGAAGAAACCATATGGTGGACATAATGAGGCTTGTTTGCAAATTTCACACAGGGAGGAGCATAGCAAGCTGCTAAATCTGGCAGTGTTTGCTATTGCATGGGTTGAACTACAGTCTTTTTATTATGATAGATTCTTCTTGCTACACTAATATTGTCCCAGTGCTCTATGGCCTGCATAAATGTTCTGCTTATTGGCACATTGGCACAGATTACAGTGCTGCTCTGCACCAGCTCGTGTCCAGTGTCATCAAAAGAGAAAGCTGCGCAGCTGAGACAAAGCAGACATAGCCTTGATGTTATATCAGTTTTATTTCTTAATTTCCGTCGTGATTAATAAAAGTTTTATCTGATCTTCCTGTCAGTGTAATAATTGGATCCATTGTTGATATGTAAATATCTGTCACAGACCAAATCACAATGTTTGTTTATAATAGTCTGCAGGTTGGAAACCCCAGTGTCATGTGTATAAGATGAGCAAACATGGCATCAGTTAGTTAGTTAGCCAGCTGATCTTAAGAATATTTTTTACTGCAGCCCTTTCCGATGGGGAACTGAAGCCATTATCTCAAAGCCACCAGACTCCACTGACAAAAGGTCGTAGAGGGATGGAACAAAGTCAGCCCTTCTGCATCAATAGAGCCCACCTCCGACCATCTAGGACGTCAGGAAGTGGGTGAACTCGACACTTGAGGAGTCATGTCCAAAAAGGCGAATAACTTTTGATAGGAAAGTCATAAAGGGATGGAACTAAGCTCTCCAACCCTTCCGCGTAAATAGAGCCCAACCCCGACCTTCTAGGACGTCGGCAAGTGGGTGAACTCAACACTCGAGCTTACTTGAGATGGGATTTGATGTTCTACCACTGCCTTGATCGGTTAGTATGTGAGGTAAAGGGGAAAAATATTCTAAATATAGCATACATTTAAACTGATATATATATATATTTATTCTTTGGTGAATCTCGCGCTAAAATAGGCTACGTCTTGCTGTGGCCCCATCCCCAATAATACATGGCAGCTTCCATGCTGGTAGGTTTGGTTTATTAAAGATGACAGCAAAGCAACATAGCCTACATAAAGTAAGCACAGCAGAAACATCAGATGAGTCAGACTACCGTGTTTAACTATATATCTTTAAAAGTTAAAATTGTGGCTTAAAATGACAAAAGAAATAAACAAGTTTGCCATTTTCACATGTCACCGAAAGTGGCACAGTGGAGCAGTGGTTAGCATTGTCGCCTCACAGTAAGAAGGTTCCTAGTTTGAACCCAGGGTGGGGGGATCCCTTCTGTGCGGAGTTTCCATGTTCTTCCCGTGTCAGCGTGGGTTTTCTCCAGGTACTCCAGCTTCCTCCCACAGTCCAAAGACATGCAGGTTAACTGGTGACTCTAAATTGTCCGTAGGTGTGAATGTGAGTGTGAATGGTTGTCTGTCTCTATGTGTCAGCCCTGTGATAGTCTGGCGACCTGTCCAGGGTGTACCCGCCTCTCGCCCAATGTCAGCTAGGATAGGCTCCAGCCCCCCTACACTGAGAATTTAATGCATACATGTTGCGTGGACACACTAGTAGGGGTTTCAACCAAGCACCATGGCTAATTTTGCACATAAGGAACATATATATTGATATATTGAATGATAGACACATAGACTCATCTCACTCATACACTGAAACAACTTAAACACTGGCATTCTGCTTTTAATTTTTCCCCCTTAGTGGAGGTTTTGATGTTTTTTACTACACATCATATATCTAAGCCTTAGCCTGTTATCAAAGCAGCAGCTTTTGTAGGGATGAGGGTGTTGCCGCTGTTTTCTGAAGTTTCACTGAAGTTACACAGTGACTTTGAGTTAACACCGCCATCCTCTGAGGACACCCGGTATCTTCAAAAAAAAAAAAAGAGAGAGAGAGAGAATAAACAAGTGTGGGAGGCGCAGTGAGATCCCATGCTGCCTTTTTTTATTCTATAACATCCTGACCCACTTTCCGACTCAGAAAGTACAATTTGACTATATGAACTGTAATCTGATTATACGTAGAAGCCAGCACAGGTATTAGAGCGGCAGCATTTTCTAAAAGGAGCAACTGTGAACCTCTGGAATTTGTCATAGCTGAGATATTGGAAATCTAAAGCCGGAGGCAGTGTAACAGAGCGGGATTTATCTTTTAACTAATGCAGCAAGTGTATCATAATCATGACACGACTATGACTATTATTATAGAGCACTGTGTAAGATCACAGGGTTTATTACTCAGTGCTGTTATTGGAAAGTTCTCAGCACAATAAAATCACTAGTATTACTGATATTTTGATCATAATTGATTTTTAGAAGTCACTGATCGCTCACAATGCTGCACTGATTAATACAACGGCACCTTTCTCTCCAATACAGTAAGAAAGAGCAACAGTGCCACCTAGTTTAATGTATTAGAGTGATCCTCTTCACTGTCCAGGCTCTGGAGGAGCATTCACCCTTAATGACGAGACTTGTAATCAAATAGTGTGTATATTAAGATTGATTGACATAATGAGTGATTGGCACAGTCTGTCTGCACCTGCTGGGTCAGTGCAGAGACGATCACATCAACATAATGCTGTCAGGAATGCATTAGGCATGACCTTCCCTGACGTGTGCTCGCTGATAAATATTTGTGGAAAGTGTTACACATAAACATGAAAAGACTTTATTTAGACAGACACTTCCTAATTAGACTTAGGTCAGCTGTTCAGGGTGTTGTTAATTCCTCAGATGACTCCATGCAAATGAAATCTTCCCAGCATCCCTCGCACGACTCCAGCAATGAGTCATCATAGCGCTATCAGGAGAGAGCGCTGACAAACTGAAACTGAGGCAAAAATAATCTTGCTTTTTACTTGATGCCTTATTGCCATTCAAGACAAACACAAGTCAGTCTGGTTAAATTAGAATATTTTAATGTTTTTCTGCATCAAATAGCACAATTTCAGCGGGCATTTATTTTCCTCCTTTGTTTGAGAGGAGTCTCAAGGCCAATTTAGAAACCAGAGGCTAATTCCTTATTGTGTGTGTGTGTGTAAGTGTCAGGGGTGTTAGTGGCATGTTGAGGTCTCCTGTGAACACACCATGGATTACTATATTCAGATTTTAAAAATTCTGATGCTGCACTCTGCAAAACAGCCAAAAGTCCTGAGTCAAGTCACAAGTTAAAGCCAACAAGTCCCGACTCAAGTCCAAAATCAAAGCCAAGTCCCAGGCCCCAAATTAAGACCAACAAATACCAGGCCAAGTATTAATTCAAGACCAGTAAGTTCCAAGACACAGTCAACAAGTATGAAGTCAACTGCAAGTCAAGACCGCTTATCCTCTTGAGGGTCGCGGCGGGGCTGGAGCCTATCCCAGCTGACACTGGGCAAGAGGCAGGGTACACCCTGGACAGGTCGCCAAACTATCAGGACACACACAACCATTCATACTCACATTCACACCTATGGGCAATTTAGAGTCACTAATTAACCTGCATTTTTGGACTGTGGGAGGAAGCCGGAGTACCCCGGATAAAACCCACGCTGACACGGGGAGGACATGGAAACTCTGCTCAGAAGGGCAGAGTTTCCATGTCTGTGAGGCGACAGTGCTAACCACCACACCACTGGACCGCCCCAAGTCAAGACTAATAAGTTCCAAGTTGAGTCCTATACAACAGTGGTTCCCAGCTGGTGGGTGGCGGTCCAAAAGTGGGTTGCGGTTCCTTTCTAAATGGGCTGCAAGTGACTTGCAAACATGTCAAGTTAGTAGAAAACGCACTGTATTTTGAAGTTAAGTGAATTTTCGACACAGCTTTTATTTTCAAGTGCCATTACCTACTGTAGAGTGAGCCACCAACGGACAGCTACTTAACAGGGAGAGAAAACGAGCTCGACAACATGTTCAAATGCAAGTGTGACACTGCATATATTAAACTGCGTGGGCCTTAAAGTAATGACTAAGAAGAAATCTGACCCCATGGCTGGACCAGTTGGGAACCACTGCTCAGCCAAATGTTTTACATGTTGCTGTTTTTGTCTTGTCTACATCACAGTCTTTACACCCTGAGGAACTGTGTTTTGTCCTTCTGACGATCTGCACTGCACATGTTGAAGAAACAGAGCGTTGAGAAGAGTTTGTTGCACTCTTTTTTTGATATAATTTTCAGTCTCTCGGCTCGGGGACAGGATGTGTGATGAGAAAAAAGAGGCCAATGTCGAAGTGGAGTTACCATTCAGTTCCACAGTAAATCTGGGACACACAGACAGAAACATGAAACACGTTACTAAAATTCAGTATCACACTGTGTCTCTTTTGCATCTTTTGACTAAAACGCCTGAACCAACACGGAATGTCCCAGAGATTTTTATCTTCGGAAAGTATGGCTCAGGCAGAATAAAAGACATAAAAGATAAGAATACGTTTAGCCCACATAAATAGCACCCGTTCAGCTTGTTGGAGAGCCTTTATAAAGTCCAGGGAAAAGGGGAATATCAAATAAAAGGGGAGTTATTCAGCCAAGAACCATCATCTTTGACGATCACTGTACTGTGGAGGATATTTCCGCCCCTACTCTCTCCTTGAGAATTTCTTTCTGGTTATGTTGAAAATGCAGCATTTATGCAGATATGAAAGCACTCCAAACAGTGTTTGAACTCCAGGCATTTTTTTTTCTCATTAGTTCACAAGGAGAACTTGAAAGGGGAAAATTGATTGATATACGTCACAGTGCTTCAACTGGCAAATGCCCATATATGCCCATCAGTCCATTCGTTGCCTGTAATCACATGTCTTATTCAAAAGGGGCTGGAGTCCAGCTGACATTGGGCAAGAGGCGAGGTACACACTAGACAGGTCACCAGACATTAACATACTCATGATCAGGCTTTTGGAGTATCCCATTTATGTGTTTGAGCATGTAAACACCATCATTTATGTCCATGTAAACGAAATGAATCAGACAACCATCCACACACACATTCACACCAACAGGTCCTCAAATCCTGACACGTTGTTACCCCGCCAAACTATGCTGACATTTGGTTTCACGCAGGACACTAACAGTAGTCTCTTTGGTGAAAGTCATGTGTCTGTTTCCACCACTCCTCCTTCCCTCCATCATCAAATATTGCTGCAGATGGGTTTACGTCGGAGAGAGCTGAAAGCCCAGGGCGCTTCATAAAGACGCTAAAGGGTCCCTTCAGTGTCAGTATTTAACGACTTGGGTATGAGAATGGTCTGTTCACTCCTACATGCAATTTACAGTGAACATTTAACCTGAGCTGCATGTCTCTGGAATCTGGGGGAAAGCTGGAGAACATGGAGAAAACCCACGCTGACATGGGAAGAACATGCAAACTCCAGACAAAAGGGCCCGCTGCACCACCTTCTAAATAAAGTTATACAAGGTTAACAAGAACAGTCAACATCAGCTGTCATCAACCCCAAGATGGTGCCTATTCTGTCCAATGAGAACTGCTCACCTGGAAGCTGTGTGTTTCTTCCACTGGTCCCATCCACAAGTTCCTGCTCAGCTCATAGATTTTTCTTTGTGATGATGTCACAGATGAGTCAAAGGAGTAGGAAACGGATGAGGTGTGCTTAAATACTTATTGAAAGGAAATGGGATGTGTTCAAGGCGTGGTCTTGTTCCCGAATTTAGTTATAAAACTTTATTTACTGGCAAAAAAAGAGAAAAAAAATTAGCTATGTGTAGCCACAAAACATATTTGAATAAAGGTAACAGCCTATTAAGTGTCAGTGGCCTCTGGGAAGAAGCGGCATTCCTGGGGCGAATTTTTTAATCAGTCAATCAATCAGCTTTATTTGTAGAGCGCTTTTCCTGCATGGACATGCAACACAAAGTGCTTTACAGAATTAAAAGCAATTAACACAATTAAAGAAAGAAAAACAATTACAAAGAAAGAAAGCCCCTCCCTCCCACCCTTCATACTAGACACACACACACACACACACACACACACACAATCACACACAATAGGGAGACATGGCATGGCACTGAGGATCAAGGAAACGCCACCTTTGGGGCCGTCCACACTGGGAGGAGCCCGTGCCATCGGGGGGGACCAGCACCCAGGCCCCCCGACTCTGACAGACAGGTGGACCCCCACATTGAAGGGAGGAGCCCCCAGCCGGCCGGGCTGAAGGGACCCAAGGACAGCACCCCCAGTAGCAGACCCGACACAGCTCCCAGTGTGGAGGACCCCCCTGAGGAAACACTGGAGTTAAAAGCTAAAGACTAAAAGCATAAAATAGGACTAAAAGAATAAATAAAATAAAATAAATACAGTACCAAAAATAAAATACATAAGATTATAAATAAAATAGAATAGATACAGTACCAGTGATAAATAAAAACAAAAAATTAAGATGAATATCATCTTAAAAAGCAAGATAAAAGCAGCAACATAAAATGGGATAGAACCAGATAAGAACATAAGAAGAGTTTAAAATATTAATTAAAAGCCTGATTAAAAAGGTGTGTCTTTAATCTTCTTTTAAAAATATCAACAGTCTCTGCAGTCCTGAGGCTCTCCGGCAGGCTGTTCCACAGGTGGGGGCCATAGTGGCTAAATGTTGCCTCACCATGGGTTTTTGTTCTGGGTTTTGGTATGGTTAAAAGGCCAGTGCCGGAGGACCTCAGGGTCTGCAAGGGTTGATATGGTAAAAGCAGATCAGATAAATAAGAGGGCGCAAGGCCGTTAAGACATTTAAAAACGAGTAAGAGAATCTTAAAATCGATCCTGAAGCGGACGGGGAGCCAATGCAGCGACTCTAAAACCGGTGTAATGTACTCCCGCCCTCTGGTCCTCGTCAGCACGCGTGCGGCTGAGTTTTGTAATGTAGAATAGTTAAGACATGACTTGCGCTGCCATACTCTGATTTGTTTACCCTGATTCGCCAATCCTAACCACTCATACTTCTCTTGCCTAAACCTACCCAACAAAGACAACGAGTACTAGCCAATTAGAGGATGAGGGTCATGCCTTCGCTATACTAATAAACAAAAATTGGAAGGGAGCCTGCCTTTATCATGCAACGCCATGATGAAAATAAATGCCACAGTGTCATGAATCGACCAGTCAACACTACTGAAATAAAGCAGGTCCAATTAGCGCATTCAGTGCTCAGCATGCGCAGAGTGTAGGCCTCCAGGGTCCCAGTCCATTTCCAGCTGTAAGTGACTCTCAGACAAACTAAACAGGCTTAATGTGTATCATGAAGAACACCCAAACAAATCCGCCGCAATCTGCTTATGCATGAGTGAGAATGATTTATATTCCCAGTTGCTTATGAGGAAGGAGACTTTTATTGATTGACAGATTAGTGGGTTGTCTCTCTTATGACTCACTTACCGATCACAGGAAGAACACATCATTAAATCCTCCTTCACCGAGCTGACCTGTGCTATCTACATCCACAGCGGTAATTTGAGGGAAATGTTTAATGCTGTGTCTCTAATGAGCTTTGATATGGTCAGCTGAAAAAAAAAATGTTATTGGAAGTAATATGCAAGACTGCTTGTTGGAGGATATCAATCAGCAAGCAGCAGGGATTGTTGGACAGTGATGAGTAGACAAAAGGAACCTTTCTTTTTGTTCCCTCTGTCGTCAGATGTTCAGCTGCAAACACAGGCTTTGAATTCAGGTGTACTGTATGTTCTCGTCAGTGTTCATGCCTTCCAGTCTTTTATTCTTCCCCTGATTTTGCGACACGATCAAGGAGATGTGTTTTGACTTCAGTGCCATCCTGATACTCTCTCGTCACAATGCATTCAAACACGACAACTTCAGATCTGCAGGCTCTGGGATTCGACCACACCCCAGGAGAGATTTGTGTTTAAATACAGAAGGGATGGATGGTAAAGTTGAGGTGAGGCTCTGGTCAGAAGAGTCGTAGCGAGGTTGATGGGAACATTAGAAAACAAGGTGCAGGCAGACGCTGCTGAGGCCATAGTGTGAGCGAGAGTTGAACAGTTCAATCCAAGGCCTTTTCCATATATTGCCACCAAAGCCACTGTATCTAATCTTCCCCCCTTGTTTTCTGGAATTCAGTCGCCGGATTGTCATTCAAATGGGCACAACAGCCCGGCTTTGAAGTTAAATCTTGCACACAAAGCAGCTGAAAAAAGACAATGCACATGAAGAATAACAGCAAAACACAAAACAGGAAAACACAAACCATTGTATGAACACAATATGACATCAGCGCCAATTACAGCTTTTGCATAGCAGAAGGAATAATCAATATGGCTGATTGTGACTGACAGGATGATCCTGTGCTGTCACTGAAACACAGAGACGAGGATTTTGCAGTGATTCGTCAAACTTCTGTGGGTTTGTGTGAATCATGCCTGTCAATCAACGTGAAAAATTAAGAGAAATTACATTTACTGACAATAACAGGAGGTCCAGTCCAAACCCACTGAAGATATAGAGCCTAATTGTATACTGTGGAGTTTAATTTACATTTTGAGGTGTTTTTAATGAACTGCAGCTGCTTAATTTTCCCTCCTGTGATAGCCTCGTATATTTAGGTCCTTGTGAAGCCATTTGTGCTCTTCTATACTCGGAAGGTAATTTACCAGCTCCTTATCGTCATTCCCCAGGTTGTGTTCAGGTCAGTGCCAGGTGCCAAACAAAGCTGTTGTTTACTGTTGGTTGCAGGAACCAAGATGGCTACTGTAGTGAATTCATGAAAAGCTGAGGCAAAAACCTGCACTACCCCGTGATTGATTCAGTCAGTGTCAGCTGTTTATACTGAGGGAAAGTGATACTGCAGAAATATGTGTTCAGCACTAAAGTGAAAAGAATGCTGCATCTCAATCACATTTTCAGAACTTAGAAGAAAAAGAGAGTTTTCCTTCAGCTTTATGGTAATCTAACAAGTTGCTGACCTTGCTGGAGAGTCAGTTACCAAACACGCTTATGCACATGTTTTCTAACCCCATACTGTTTTGAGAACACGTGGCCTTCATGTCAAATCGACACTAATCATCAGAGCCCTGGATGTGTCATGGACCTTCAGTAAGCTAATCAAGTGTTTGCACATTTCCACTCAAGGTGACAAGAAGGACGGTGAAAACAGCCGACCTCCCGGTGGTCTGGACCCATGGCTGATGATTAAGGTCCATCATCTGCACAGACGATTCTCACTGTGATGCTACAGGGCGCCGCTATTTAAGTCTTTTTCCACAATGTGAATTTACATGGAAAAAGAAGGAAATCTTTACATGAGTCATGTCTATGTCCACAATAATCGGAGTCCACCACAGGTAGCTGGATGTTTAGGACTGAGCTATGAGAAGCAACAGGTAGACCGAACACAGGAATGTTGCCAACCACAAATAATGGTTGTGTAAATCTGTTGCTAAGAAACATTTGAAGCACAGTCCAATCAGGAGCAATGAGTAGTGTAAACAGGAAGTGACTGTGGCATTACAAGCCATGACATAACTTTCAAAATTACAGTTTTAGGAGGCCAAACATTGTATTAAACTTAAAGGTAAATTATTCTAAATGTAGGTAGGACTTTGCTTTATTTTCTATATGTGCATACATGGAGTAAGTTCATTCCATCTTTTGTTAAGGTTAATTTTTTTGGCTTTTGCCTTCATTAGATGGGACAGTCTGGGTGTGAAGGTGCGTTTAGTCTCAAGATATTCACATCATGTTGTTATTTGATGAGAGGTGAGTTTTGGGGGGAATATGTGATTTAAGAATTTATCAGTTTACATCATGATTAAACAACATTTTAATCAAGTGTCAGGTCAAATATGTCTGACCTCTTACTCGTCAGTTTAAACAGGTCATACTATATAAATATAGCGGCATGGTGGTGCAGTGGCTAGCACAGTTGTCTCACAGCAAGAGGGCTCCAGGGTCAAATCACCAGGCAGCTCGAATCCTTCTGTCTGCTGTTTGCATGTTCCCCCGTGCCGGCATGGGCTTTCTCCGCCTTCCTCCCACAGTCCAAAGACATGCAGGTTAGGTTAATTGGCGACTTTAAATTGCCTGTAAGTGTGAATGTGAGTGTGAATAGCTGTCTGCAAACCTGTCACCCTGTGTCATGCTCCAGCCCAGCCAAAAACCCCTAAGAGGATGAGCAGTTACAGAAAATGAATTATTACTGTTACCAAGCAAATATTACTTTGTCAGTAGGCAAATAAGATTTATATTCTTAAGGTTGTAAATCAATGGTACTGACTCATGGACATCACCAAGCTTTTAAAATGTAAACCCTTTTCTGCCCACGTATATTTTAGAAATGATTTGTTTGGTTGTAGAAGTCTCTGACAAAAATCACAAATGGAATAATGTCTCAGTAAGACTCATATTTATCCAGTTTTGAATAATTTTGAGTGAACAACTCTCCAACTAATGTTAATCAAACAGACAAGATTATTATTTAAAGTTGCACTGATTATCCAGATCTTTTCTTTTTTTCAAGGAAAATGTGTTGATATTCCTAAAAAATGAGTGTCACTTCAAAGACATCCTCCAAATCTGACAATTAATTTTTGATGGTGCTACAAACATCCATTAAGGCACTGATCAGATCTCGCTATTCATTATAAACTAGTCCATACCCATTGTTGGCTTTGTCACCTTCTACCTATGCCAATCCTCAATGCCTATGTGCAGTTTCACATAGATTGACCACGTCAGTGAGTAGAAAAACGTGGGACAGACAGAATGACTGACTGACAGAATGACACACTGACAGTTTCCGTGATTATGTACAGCATACCATACCATGACTTAGTCATACCAAAAATTAGAAAAAAACAAACATTGGTCCACAGGGGGAGCCACAGCGATCGGTAGCATTTTAGCCATTTTTAAGCTTTTTTCTGTTGTTATAGCGCCACCCAGTTGCCAATTAGAGTTAAATTTCTCCAGTCACCTTGAGGCGTCCTGTTCTACATATCTACCAAGTTTAGTAAAAATCGATATGGTGGTTAGGCCTAGATAAGAAATTAGCTCTCTAGCGCCCCCATTTTGTTTGATGGGGTCAATAATGGAGGGGTCCCCTCAGATTATGTGTGGTCATATGCCTACAAAGTTGTGTGGTGATGGGTGAAACCCTTGAGATGTTATACACCTTTATGTGATGAGCCACGCCCTCCGCAATATTCATTGCCTTATAGAAGCTCAGTTTTAGTAAGTTTTCCAACTTTTGCCAAGAGGGAACTTTAGATATTGGTCCCTAGATTATGTTCACCCAGTTTCATGCAGATCGGTCAAACTTCCTAGGAAGAGATCCATTTTAACTGTTTTTCAAAAAATTCAAAATGACTGAAAATCTATATAATCAGAAGTTATGGGTTCTTGAGGCAAAGTTGTTCCTCATGAGGAGAGGCATCTCTGTGCAAAGTTTCATGTCTATACGACATACGGGGCATGAGATATGCCCATTCAAATTTTGTAATTTCAATCGGTTGCTATAGCGCCCCCCTTTGGCCAATTGATGTAATATTGCTTCATTTGCATCCTCCCATGACCCTCTACCACTGTGCCAAATTTCACATGGATTGACCAAGTCAGTGAGGAGAAAAACGTGGAACAGACACACAGACAGGCGGAGTTTTCGTCATTATATAGTAAGGTTTAAAAAATGGAGCTATGCAAGTGAACAGGATCAATTCCAGTGACAGGTATGGTTGTCAGAAGGACTTGGAGAAAATGATACTTGACTGGAGAATCTTTCAAATGCTCCACTGTTGTTCCCCTGCTTGTTAATTAGGCAAAAATATCCACTAGGCTGCCCATGACCAAGCAACTTAAATAAAATCTCTCAAGCCCTAAAATACTTCATTTCTCCTCAAGGGCACATCTTCAGTTAGCAGAGCCCATTATCATATGCTTGATTATCTATGCGTCCTGATGGCCCATCTGTCTCTAGTCCACTGATCTGTGCCTCTCTCGTCCCTGACGCTTGTCTATGAAGTTCTGTCACTTTTTTTAAAGCTAATCTTTATGTATGGCTGCTGTGGGGAGCATCTGACTACATTTACAATTCTAATTTATGCAGATCGCCTTCATTTCCTTAGCGAGTCTCCTGATGACACTTGAATGACTGAAAGAGACCTTTGGTAAATACAGCTAAGCGGGGACGGGAGAAGCAAACATGGTGGAGTCTTTCTCATCGAATCATTCGTCAGAGTAGATTTAGAGGGGAGTTCTTTCAGAGAGGTGAATCAAAATTAAATGGGACACACTTCATACTGCTTTCAAAAGGCGTGTAACATCACAGAGCACATGTGGCTTCTTTTGGTGTATCAGTATCAATAAACTGACATGCCACTATTCCTATATTGGTGGTGTTATATGACTTACGAAAAGCGGCCAGATCAGAACAATTCGAGGAGGTTTTAGGATGTTATTGGCTTCAAATGTTGCACGTAATAAAAAAATTGTAATGTGTTTTGAGAGACGCCTCCGAGGCACTGCTTCAGTGAAGATGTCATTAAACCAGTGTCAGTCAATGTCTTCCTGTATAATGGAAACCCTGAATGTGAGAGGGAGCGCGTCAGGTAAGATACAGAGTGCTGTCATGAAAGGAGAGCTTCGGTAAGACGTTGTCCTGATCCCCATGTAAAAGCAACACGTCCCTGCCTAGTTTATAACATCTATTTTTATAGAATTTATACATCATATGAAGACTGAAAACATTTCTAATTTGAGAAGATGCTATAATCATAAGGCCTTAATGCCACGGAGCATTAATATTCATTTGGAGTAAGATAGATAAGACAATTATTTAGTGTGTACACTATAAAAACAAGACAAAAAAATCACCTTTCGGGACTTCAGGGGCTTCATACAAGTCTAATATTCACTCTCTTTTACCTCTGTTTTTGGTCTCTACCAAATCATGAGGGAAACGTCGGACTCTTTAGCTGCCAAACACCTCACGATGTTAGCACTGTCGCCTCACAGCAAGAGGGCTCCTGGTTCAATCCTAGGAGGGAGCCCTTCTGTGTGGAGTTTGCATGTTCTCCCCGTGTCAGCGTGGGTTTTCTCCGGGTACTCCAGCTTCCTCCCACAGTCCAAAGACACGCAGGTTAACTGGTGACTCTAAATTGTCCGTAGGTGTGAATGTGAGTGTGAATGGTTGTCTGTCTCTATGTGTCAGCCCTGTGATAGTCTGGTGACCTGTCCAGGGTGTACCCCACCTCTCGTCCAATGTCAGCTGGGATAGTGTCCAGCGCCCTGCGACTCTCAAGAGGATAAGCGGTTATGAAAATAAGATTAACTCATATCACAGCGGTGCCTGGACAGCGTGACGTGTGTGGTTGTGCTGCTGCCGTGGTCCTGCCAGATGCCTCCTGCTGCTGCTGCCATCATTAGTCATTAGTCATACTTCTACTGTTATTATACACATATGACTATTGTCACACAAGTATACTGTCAGATATTAATACATACTTTCAACATATTGTACCACAGTAGCCAGAACTATAACTATAACATTATTACTTTCATTAATGTTGTTGTAAGCTACTGTCATTACCTGCATCTCTCTCTCTCTCTCTCTCTCTCTCTCTCTCTCTCTCTCTCTCTCTGTCTCATTGTGTCATATGGATTACTGTTAATTTATTATGCTGATCTGTTCTGTACGACATCCATTGCACGTCTGTCCGTCCTGGAAGAGGGATCCCTCCTCAGTTGCTCTTCCTGAGGTTTCTACCGTTTTTTTTTTCCCCATTAAAGGGGTTTTTTTTGGGGGAGTTTTTCCTTATCCGCTGCGAGGGTCTTAAGGACAGAGGGATGTCGTATGCTGTAAAGCCCTGTGAGGCAAATTGTGATTTGTGATATTGGGCTTTATAAATAAAATTGATTGATTGATTGAAAATGGATGAATGGATGTTTAGCCAACACACATGTGGTTGGGTGTAGGCTACAAAAGCACGTGGTTGGGTTTAGGAAAAAAAGAACAGGGATTGGCTTTACAATGTTACGGGAAGCAAGTACTGGCCTCCTGAGAAAGTTGGTGGTTGTTGGACTCATCCGCCTCACCTCCCCTCCGCCCTACTTGGACGTCCGCTGCCAGTCATCTTTCTCTCCAGGCCAAAATGACCGACTAGTGGCGACTTTTTTTGTCTGTGTCTGCCAGAAGTCACTGACTAAGCGCTGGATGTTGAAAACTAATGAATGAGACCAGATTGTTTTGTCAGTGGACCTAAACATCAGAACACGACACACTTGGTAGCCTCCTGCGTCGGTTTTGAATGTTCGCACACGGCATCTCAATTTACGCTTGTTAAATGCATTGTGTCTTTTAAAATACACTTTTTTTTCACAGGAAATGTACATAAAACACTTAGTTTTTATGTTTACTTCCTTAGCTTAAGGCAACCAACCTTGGTAAGTTTAGAAAAACTGAGAAAACAAGTGTTGCACTATGATTGTTGATCTTGGAGAAGGTCTGAGGGCCAAAACTGTCATTTGAATGAAAGAGAAATGCATATGTAGCTAGAGTGTACGACACTTGTTTTCTACAATCAGGTTTACTGTGATCAGCGTCTCGCTCTTGGTGTCAATACTTTTCCACGTTGTAGCTTTAGAAAGAAAACATCATGGCTTTCTTGATGTAACTATGGTTCTTACTAATGTTATGTCACATCACTTGACATACATCAGTGGTGTTGCAGGCTACTCATACTAGTGCACTACTTTTTTGATTTTTGGCACCACAAGGGAAATAAACAGTGGGTTTGCAGGTGAATGTGTTTGTCAGAGAAAGCCATCGCTTGGTGCATACTGCCACAAAAGGTGCCTGTTTGCATCGGTATCTGTCACCAAAATCACTGACAAAGCGGTGGTATTGGTGTGTTTGCTTATTGGTGCTAAGCAGGTAGTGCTCAGTGAGTTGGAGGGGATGGTGGATGGCATGACACCTGGGCGAGAACAGCGTGTTCGGAGCATTTCTAAGTGACAAAAGTGGGTAATTGTCAAATTAGAGTTTGGGTCATTTCTATTTTTGCGTTTGAGGATACAAAATGGATGTTTTATAATGACATTTCCAGCCAAAACATATTTTCCTAACTCTAATCAAGTGCTTTTTGTGCCTAATAAGCATATGTTAACCAGTGTATCCAGTACATATGAATTGTACAAATGTTACATATCCATGGTTTGCAGAAACAGACATTTATTCTGGGTTGTTGTCCCAGTATGTTCATAGGAGTACTAGAGACACATTTTCATGTGACATTTATTTTGCCCCTACTCTTCTTCTGTTGTTTCACTGTCTCATTCAGGTGGCTTTATTTATCAATCTTTCATCATAATAATTTTAATAGTTTCAACACACCAGACATGTAAATAACTACAGTCTGCTCAAGTGATTCATCTCTAACTGCTTTATACCTGCCCTTATTGTGGTTCAACTGAATAACAGGAAATGATTGATTGTTGCCATGTATTTCTTATAAACGTGGACTGACGGATGACTCATTCATTGAGCAGTTTTGGCAACCCGTCTGTCATCCTGCATCTTCAGAGAAAAACATAGCTGCAGAACAATATCAAAATATAATTTATTCTGCTGACTGACGGCTGGGTCACGCCGCACTCAGAAGTTTTATTTATTCTCTCAGTCGGTCACAAAGAGTTCACGAATGCTTGCAGAGAAATATGACTTTTAGTGGAGACTGCAAATGGACTCAGAGAGGAAATGATGCATCATGTACCACAACAGGAAGCTGGTGACGTAGATTTGTGCCACAATCAGCAGACAAGCTTTGCTTAGAAGTGGACAGACCCAACATAAGGTGGACTCTGAGCAGAACCTTATCAATCTGCATGACAAAAGGCTTTCCTGGGAAATTATTTCACGGATGACACATTCAAGTGTTTGACCAAGCATGGGGTCGTCTGAGTTGAGAGTGGACAAACAAGATGAATCTAACACTCCTGGTGGAGATTTTTTGTTGATGTTTGTGTTTTTCTTTGAACAAAATGACTGTACTCTGCTGCCCAGAGGAGATTACATATAAGAGGATCTCACAGGAGCAGGTAAATACAGGTTATTACTGGATCACAGCAGGTTTGTTGTGAAAGAAATTAAGTCCTATCCCCAAAGAATACATGTTGGTTCTGAGGTCTGCTTTAGCAAGGCACTCAATGTGTGAAAGCTCCAGTGGAGATTTGGTGACCAGCAGATCAAAGTGTGGCTGTAGTTCGCATTTTAAGGAGGATACAAGTTAGCTGATGGTGCAGCATGTGATGCAGTGGCACCCTCCAGTGGACAATGTGGCACTGCTTCTTTATGTAAGGAGAGGACGCTGTTATAGTGCTTCATGCAGTAGTTGAGCTCATATTTCCAGCAAGACATAGGCATATGGGAAACAGTTATTCCATCCATGTTGCATCAATAGATTTCAAACCAGTACGTAAATTATCATTTGTAGAGATAGCAGTGGTAGTCTTATTTTTCTCTTGGCAATTCCTGTAGAAACTCCGCAGGAAGGAGAGGGTATGAAACCCAAACACAGGGAACATCTTGTTTATTGAGCATTTTAACCAGAAGAGGATGCTGCGCTCTCACTCATGAAGGGTTAGGCCAGAGTTCACAGAGGAGCAAAAAGCATGTGCAGTCAGAAAGTCTTTGTTTAGCAGAGACAGAAACAGGCAGCAAAAATAAAATGATGATACATTGCTTAAAACACCCGAAACACTGTGAACTTTTGACACAATGCTTTATTTGCATCAACACATTTCTATTGGATGACATTTTTATAGAAAAGCTGATAAATCTGGATGTAAAAATCTTGAATTTTACAAATGGTTGCCTCTTGTTTTTAATCTTTCTTTTCTTTTTAACATTTATTTTAGGAGACGCTGTTAATTTTCTTCTCTCTCTCTCTCTTTTTTTGTCTGCAGATGGTCGGGGCGGACCCTACAAAGGATTGTGGGAGGCGTTCAGATGCTTCATGTCTCTCGCATTGTTGCCAGAGACGTTTGAGGTGAAGTGCTGGTGTGATTCTCTATAATATGTTTATATGTTGTAATGAGCAGGTAGGAAGAACTGCAGTTTAGATCACTGTAGCCTGCTGGAGCTTTAGTAAGAGACTGCAGTCTAGACACTGGAGACTGGGGTAAAATGAAATGGTTGGTCAACAGTGTGTATGTGTATGCAACGTACATGCAAACTGGGATATCAAATGACCATATGGCCATATTTGATACCAGGTTTTTGCCTTCAGGTACCAGCTGATCACTGGTTGAAATATAAGCGATGGAAGCCAGACTTAATCACACATGTAACTTACATTGATTCAGAAACAAAATTAAAGACTGACAAAACTGTAATGTCCCTGAGGGGCAATTACGTACAATGCATCACACACAGCATATGATCGATATCTCCGACAGTGTCACCATGAAATCATGGAGAAAAAGATGCAATGACAGGACAGATGTAAATGTGTACGTTATATGCATGTATTGAATATTAATGTGGTGCATTTTTTAGCTGTCTACCATGCGTTAAAGTTAAAAATTTAACCTCAGTCTTTGCTTTCTTGTCTTTCTGAGGGAAAGCATTCCTGGTGATAAATCTGGAAATTGTTTGACTTTATGAGTCAAAGTTGGTCTGAGGCTGCACTGTCTCATATGTGGAGAATGGAGCAGGCCCAGTTTGGCTTTCACGTCCTCTGAAGACACCTTCATGGACCCAGTCCTTAAACTGGGACACATCTATAGCCCAAAAATGTTTTCATTTATTTGCAACCAATGAAATCATGCACTATGCTCTCCTGGCAAAAACATCTAGTTGATACATATACATTAGAGTAAAACGGGATATTTCATGTAAGGCCTCAGTAATTACGACGCAGACAGGCATCCTGCTGTCTCGTGGTTCAGACACACACCTTGTCATCCTTCTTTCTTCCTACATTTCTTGTCTGTCTCTACTATCTGTCAATTAATGTCCAATTGTATGTGGGGAGACAGAAAATTGTCATTAAGAAAGCTGCTTATTTAGTGACTTACATTACTGTTGTCGTTAAAAAACTCACGTTTCTATGACAGTTTTATATGACAGTGTATCACACCTGTTGTAGGTTAAAATAAAAGTGGTAAATTTACACGAAAAAAATGCAAAAATTCACTGTCAGAAAGTCAGATGATGTAGTATAAAGAGCAACAAAGTCCATGCAGGTGAAAGAATGGGTCAAGTACAGGACTTTCCCCCAGGAGGTCAAGGTATGTGTCTCATGTGAGCCTATGTTGGCTTATCGTTCCTATTTCTAGACTATACTTTGATTTATTTTGCGGTGGTATGGTGGAATCAGTTTGGAATGCTGCCGGTAACGACGTAATTTAAGGAGCTGGAAAGTCCCTATAGGGCGAGCAGGAGGGGAGGTGGATGGGACTTTCATCCTGGAGCCTGGTGTTTGCTTCTCGTGTGAATGTTGAACCAAACCATGATGTTTTTTTCTAAACCTAACCACAGGCTTTCATTGCACAAGTAAATAAACATAAATACGAGGCGGTTATGCTGGGGTTGCCTCTTCTGTCTATGCATCTAACGAGCAGAAACTGTACATTTCCTTTGAAAATGAAAGTTTATTTTGAAAAGACACAAAGCATGGAACAAGCCCAAATTGACAAGGCAACCCAGAACGTCAACAACAGATGCAGGAGGATGCCTTGCGCTTTATATGTAGACGTGAAAGTCCACTGACAAAGCAGCAATATTTGATGAGTTGGGATCAGAACGCATTGGGTATCTTGTGAAACTAGACAACCAAAGGCAGCCTTCGGTACCAAACATGTCGGCACAGTTTGTTGGAGAGGGAGCTAAATAGCACTCCAAAGTTAGGCTACACTGTGGTGTGGAAACAAGTGGTACGGCCATTTTTTAAGAGAGTCTCATGAACTCTCAACTCAAGATATCTGAATGAAAATGGGTTCTACAAGTCTCTCATAAAATTTAAAAGGCTTGTGCCCAGCAAAGGTTTGTTCCTCACAATCAATGTACTCCTTTGTCCCCTAATATGGAGTATACAGATACATAACTGGAATATTTTGGTACACAGAATGGTAACTGTACCAGTATTAGTCTGTGCACATCATACAATTAGTAACACTGACTGTAAAATAAGAAACCAAACTGACTTGCCTATACTTAAGCAGCATAAGCAAATTCCTGATGTCCAGTTTCAGCTTTTGGTTGTGGTGTGCCACCCCAAGATTTTCAGTGGCCCCATTTGGCCTGCCCTGCAAAAATTTCTGGGGGCGCCACTGCTTTCTGGGACTATTTTTGAACCATGTCTGCCATGTTTTGATTAGACTTCCAAGCAATGATTGTAAATTTACCATTTTACTCTTAGAAGTTATCAGAGGGTGGTTTTATTTTTCAATTTTTTTACAATTTCAATCCAAGCCTAGACACAAGATATATCTGTCTTTAGTTCTATGAAAAAATATACTGCAGATCGTTGACAAAATTCAACACCAAGAGCTCAGTCTCAACTTCTTTTAGACATGCAGCATGCATTTTATGTACATAAAAGCTGATGGGACCCAACGGTGTGTCTGTCTGAAAGTCCTGACAAAATGAGAGACTGCGGCTTGGTGAAAATGGCCTGTGACCGAGCTGCAGCAGCTGAACCGTCACTGGGCCCTTCATGCAACGATGTGTGGTCACCAAGCTGGCATTTAGGCTGCATGGAGCACAGGAAGCAAGTCGACTGGACTGGCCCTCCCTTCATCATCTCGAGCACCACATCACAAGAAAGAAAGAAAGAAAGAAAGAAAGAAAGAAAGAAAGAAAGAAAGAAAAGGAAAGGAAAAGAAAGAAAGAAAGAAAGAAAGAGATAAAAAGAAAGAAAGAAAGAAAGGTGTCATCAGAGAGAGAGCTACAGAATGAGACAGTGAAAAAACAGAGAGGCAGACTCTGGTCAAAGAAATGAAAAAAATCACAGTGAGAAACGCAGAGCGAGGGAATGAGGAAGAGACAGAGAGACTGAGAGAGAAGAAGGAGAGAGACAGGGAGGGGAGAGAGAACAGGAGAGACAACGTGGCAGGAGGTTTCGCCCGATGTAGACCTTGGATGGGACGATAGGACTCCGGGTTCATCTGAGGATGTGTGCTGGGAGAAAGCTCTGCGTAACCATTCATAAGTGGACTGTAACCAAACAATCATTAACTTTCAACCCCCTTTAAATGCTGTTTGCATTTAGCCGATGGGACTTTTTGCATCTTGCAATTTAGTTTTCTCTATCTATCTGATGCCACATCCCACGGCATTAAATACAGTTTAATACAGGGCAAAATTAACAAAGTCTCCATGTAATAGCAGCACTACAATGTAATGCATATGTATTATAATGACAGATCACTTGATTTGACTTACTATGCTTCCACAGCACAGTCCTCTGGTCTCTTTGTATTTTTCCTTTGCAGGCAGACTTTATCACAACGATCAGGCTGCCCTATTAAAATGGAACTTCCTGTTTAGCTCAAAGAAAGGACAGTTTGGCTGGTAAATAAAGCAGGAGTCTCTAAAAGGTCACTGCTTATTGAAGAAGATTGTTGAATTCATCAAATCCATGCAAAACTGTGACAAAATGCTTTGATTTAAGCTGTCTGACTTAACTTGTTTGAGCGTCTGTTATCCTCTTTGCTCGTGGTTTCAGACTTTTATCCATGTCGACTGTAACACTTCGAGGATACCTGCTTATACCAAGAAGAGAGATCTGAATAAATTAAATCGTTTAAGAGACTGAGGTGTAAACTGCACATACTTCAAGCACTTGGGTGCTAATGTATAAATGTATAAACCCCTGCAATTCAACACATTTCAGGGATAAGCGACTGTGTAGCCCCATGTGGAGGTTTGTAGCACTGAAGGAATACAGATGCACTGCAGAGCAGACGACAGGTAATTGTAGGTCTCACCTCTCCCTGGCCCACCTTTCAATTTACTCTTTATTGCTGGTGAAATGGGGGGATTCTCTTAACATGCAATCACAGGCCACGTGCCTGTAAAGACAAGGTATGGCTGGCACACTCACACACTCACTTTGCACAGGTGTGTGTACAACTGCTTTACCATCTGTGCATTGAAAGTTCCACCAATGCAAATCACATGTACATCAACCTCTTGTTTATGTAATTAAAATAATCTGTCTAAGTATAGCTAATGTCTAACTACAAAGGCTTCCGAACCTAGTTTGTGTGTCTGGAAGACTTCCAAGGACATCTTTTATATCTTCATCCTTCTTGTTTGGTATAGTTATATGTGTGTATTTGTTCCCCGTAACAACATGTCTGTCTTCCTGTTCAGCGTATTGTCAATTACAAAGTTGTTTTTAACAGCTTCACACTGTTAGCTCAGCTCCAGTAAACTTAGCTCGGTTTTGCGTTTTTATTAATCTCCTTTGATATTTCTACATTTTGGGGAATATGCCTTTTTGCTTTCTTATGTCTTTGCAGTAAATATGACACTACAGCCAACAGTTAGCTTAGCTTAGCTTTGGTTAGCATGACTAGGCCCGTTTCCACCGCAGGAACTTTGGGGTAATTTTACGGGGCCGGGGCCGTTGGTGTGTGTCTCCACCACAGGAACCACCCCCGAAGGACAGAGTTCCGGAACTTTTACATGGGCTAAACAAGTCCCTGCCTCGGAGTAGGTACTCAGAATGGCCCCGAAAAACTCCTGGGTGGGGCTTGGGGTTTACCTGGTGCTGATTGGATATACTCAAGGCGGGATGTGACGTCAACAGAAAGCAACAAAAAAGACAGCATTTTTAAAACTCAGCAGCGCTTGTTCATAGCTTCCACCGTCATGTAAATGAAGAGACACACCAGAAACCACATCAGCTCCTTCCATGTTGATAATCGTCTTTCTTATGTCTGCTTTCTTCTTCTTCTTACTTCTGCTTCGTGCTTCTTCTTCTTTGTTGTTGTTCTTCTTTGTTTGTTTCTTTGCCACGTCGCCCCGGTCAAAATGGTCGCGCAACAATTACGTCACATCCAGAGCCCGGTAACTTTACAGGAACCTTCGTCCTACACCGCTCTCTCAGTGGAGACACGGTGGTTGAGAGGGCCGAGCAAGAGGACATTCCTGTAGAGTTCCTGCCCCCCAAAGAGTACCAGGAACTTCTTCAGTGGAAACAGGCCTAATACTGGAGACGATTAAACAGTTAGTCTGGCTCTGCCATCTTCCATCCACTTTCATCCGCTTATCCGGGGCCGGGTCGCGGGGGCAGCAGGCCGAGCAAAGCACCTCTGACATTCCTCTCCCCAGCAATGCTTTCCAGCTCCTCCTGGGGGACCCCAAGGTGTTCCCAGGCCAGATGAGATATGTAATCCTTCTAGCGTGTTCTGGGTCTGCCCCGGGGCCTCTTGCCATTTGGACGTGCCCAAAACACCTCCAGCAGGAGGTGCCCAGGAGGCATTCTGATCAGATGCCCGAACCACCTAGGGTTGTTTCTAGGGTCGTATCATCACCATGAATTTGCCATGCAACCACTGTGAGTTAAAACCTAGCTGAGAAATGGCCCGGCGCAGTAAAACTACAGCTTATCACTTCTCCATGAGGCATAACGTGTCCTCTGTCAGCTTTAGAGGTGTTGGTAGTCATGTTCTTTTTATCTTTGGGCAGAATAAAACTAGCATTGCCACACCAATTTGCAAATGCGAGTTAGTCTGGAACGTCTCACTTCTTTTTTGGTCAAAGGGCGCTATCAGCGGCTATAGATCAGAATGCCTTTGGGTGCAATTGGATAGACCCACAACCAATCAGATAAATAATAAAACATGTGACAGCGTGCAGAGATGAGCTGTGATGGTGTAGAATCAATATGACTGTGAAGGAGTGTCGCTGTTTTTACCATCAGAATTTGACAATAGAACTTCAACATAAAGTTCCACACCAGCTGCAGCCATCTTGTTTTTTTGTTTTGTTTTTTGTGCTACGGTGCACGAGCCAAAAATGATGCCATCACATATTTTGTGTAAACTCACTTATTAATGTGTTTCTCATTGTATATCGTTCTATCAAAGATAAATGGTTGTGATTGGCCAGACCTGGGCTTCTTCAGCAGGGAGACGGAAGACAAGATGCATCAGCCAGAGCAAATAAAACATTGCAGATTCATGTGGTTCCCAAGCTAAGCAAAGCTACCTCTTCTCAGTTATGCTAAGCTAAGCTAACTGTCTTCTATTTAACTGACAGGCATGAAAGCCATATAAATCCTCAGAAGAAAACAAATAGGGCTATGTCCAAACGTGTCACTTGCAATGTGTTGTATCAACCACTGACTATGGTAAAAACTGTCAAACCAATCAGATTCCAGCCAGGAAACCCCTCTGCCAATCACAAGGAAGCTTCATCCTCCTTGGAAAGTCGTAGGAATAGCATAGAAGAGAGGGAGTGGGTGAGGAGCTAGGAGGCAAGGAGTGTGTCTGGGTGGGACAGAGAGGGGTGGGGAAGGGTGGGAATGTGGCGGGGCAGCAAAGTGAGTGAGGAGGGAGGAGGATGAGGAGGTTTCTCCCTCTGTACTTTTTTTTTTTTTTCTTCTCCCATCAGTGAAAGTAATGCAGTCCATAAGAAAAGTGATCCGCCCACTTTATCACTTCCCCTCATTCTGGAGGTGTGTTTACCTCCTTAAGGGTGTCATTCAGCGGATCCACCCAGCAACACCACAGCAGCACCTGGGCAGGCTCGTCCCACCTCCCCCTCCGACCACCAGGGTGGGAGAGGTAGACAGCGCGAGGATCGTTTGTAACCCTTTGGCTATAGAGATTCCACATAGGCTTCATTCCTTCCCTCTGTTGAGTTTTGGTTCCACTGTTACTGACAGGCACTGCAGGCTGAGACAATCCAGCAGTGGGAGTCGGAGCTCAGGGAAAGAGAGAAAGAGAAGAAGGGGAAAAAGGCATGGGGGAGGGGAGAGGTTTGGACCTTTTAAGATGTCTGTGGAAAATGAATCATGGGGGCCTGCACAGGGGGAGATCCAGAGGAGAAACACATCTGGTTAGGAAGAAAAAAAGGAAGAATAGGTTTGAGAAAATTTCCTTCAGGACAGATAAAAGATGTTTGTTAGGAGTTGTTTGAAAGGTATCTTAAATTTAACACACAGTACCCTGAGTGACATCATGTGTCCAATAATCAGAAAAGAAATAGTTAAGTAAAAGAGAGATAAAAGAAGAAACTGAGGGGTAAAGGAAAAGCAAATGAGTAGAAGATGGTGAAAAAGGGCCCTCTGAATTGTCATCTGTGAGTTTAATACCATGTTATTCTAAGCTGGAGACGTCCCTCCCTAAACACTGACTGTTCTCCACAATAGGCGGGCAGGCGCAGGGAAATGCAACCCAACGCTGCCAGCTCTCGATTCACTTTGGCCGCTAGGGCTTGTCATTAACTTTTTTTTTTTTTTTTTGCTGTTCCCTTTTAGAAATTGGTTTGAGCCACGAGCAGTAGACACCGTCTCAGGAGCCTGACCCAGCCACGTCATCTACGAGTCTGTGTGAAGAGAAATGATCACCCTGCATCACCTCACAAGAAAAAAAGTCATTTTATCAAAGTTGAAGGAGAAGAATCTACATTCCATTATACTGTGAGGCAGCTTAACACTTTAACATACAGTTTTCCCTTCAGCCAGCACTGTGACATGTATGTTATGTATTGGCTTTTGCAAATCTGCATTAAAGCTATGATTCTGGGAATATTCTAAAGGTTGCGTTCATCATTTTGGGCACATTTACCCCAAAAATCCAGCAGGCAGATCCTTGGAATCTTTGGGATTTGTGTTAAAGTGTTAAATAAAGCTCTGTAGGTGTAAACATAACATGAGTAATGACTGGTTAACCTGCAGACTGGTACTTTTTTCCATATGCAATTAGCTAGTTTTACTGTAGAAAAGTAAGACAAAATGCCAGTAAAGTCCACAAAAACACCTTGAACTATAATGGGAAATGCTACTGCTTTTTGTTGCAGATGCAATTATTGCCTCAGAGGGAGTGGTCAACAGACGTGGAAGAGGAAAGTCAGAGAGAATAAAAGAAGAAGAAGAAGAAAGGGGAGAGAATTCCTGCCATGTTGGAGGGAGACCAGATCTGCGAGGCTGGAGGCTGCAGATTTAGAGCTCAGACGACATGCTGGAAAAACTCTCTCTCTCTTCTCATTTCTTTGTCAGCAGTTTCACTCAAACTAATATCTCTATAAGCACCCTAAAACTTTAAAAAATGTCTTTTTAAAGCTCTGTAAAACTTTGGTATTGGTATGAACAGACTTTTGAAACTTTGAGAGAAAGGAAGTAATGGATGATAAAAGGGAGAGGTGAGGAAAAACATGAATATATAGTAAAATAAAGCAAACAAACTTAAACCAAAGAAGAGTGTGTGAAGGAGAGAGTGTGTTGACGCTCAAGACCCCAGGGAGCAGTTAGAGGAAACACCCCCTGATTCCTGCTCAGTGTGGTCATCCTGTCTGACACCGGCTAAGAAAATACAGCAACATGGCCCCTAAGCACCGGACATGCTCACCTGCGCGTATGTGTGTGTGTTTTCATGCATTACTGTGTGAAACCTGAGGTGGATAATAAGTCCCGTTCTCTCTGTTTAAGGTCTTAAAGGATCACACGGTTGGTTTAATATGACAGATACATTATCTGTCATATAAAATCTATACAGTATGCTGAATGCTTTGTTCCATTCATTTCAGACAAAGTGATGTGTCACTGCTGCATAGTAATTGTCTGACACTCAAGATGCAACATGTGCATCACTAACCAGAGCACATAAGAGTTCGGTGGTTTACGTGCAAAAGAAGGTTTTGATTCAGTCAGTGGCCTTTATCACTCAATCGCTGCATTGTGCCTTTGAAACACTAAATAAATGTGAGTTTATGAGACAAAGATAAAGACAACAAACTAAATTTATTGCAGAGATATAATATGTGCAATACTGTTGTATATCTTCACATATATATCTGTAGCGCAAGTGGAAGACCAGTAGTTTAATACAAATCAAGAAATGAAATATGCAGATTTACAACCTTCAGTATATTTAATATGTCTTGGAAAGTTAGAAACATTGGTGTTTCAAGAAAAGAAAAAGCTTAAAGTGGAATTTGAAATGAGGTGCGCTGCTACTGCTACCCAAACTTATCTATTAGAATTAAAGCAGCCTAACTCTATACAATACTCAGAGCATTAACATAACAGCAAACCACTATTTATAGTGAAGTAATGGCAACCTGAGCAGAGAATTAAGTCACACTTCTTCTGTGTGTGTTGTAATCCGAGCCTCTCTGTTCTTTGTTGTGGTAGACGAAGCGGCAGCACGCACATGTTAGTACATGTTAGTGCATGTGAGATTCCATATGTCCATGTGTGTGTGCGTCCAAAGCCCCCAAGAAAGCCGCTCAGTCTTGCAGCCAAATTTTCCCAGTGGCCACTCGCGGTATTGCAGCGACAAAATCCCCTGTGGCCCAAAAAACATTTCCCCCATAGACCACCATTGTAATAGACATGTCTGTAAAACTGTTGACAGCTAAACAAGGTCAATTATTAATCCTTCTATTCTGATTTTTTTCTTTTTTTGGAGCCATGGAGGTTTTGTATTTGTTAAACTATCCTGGAGCCGAGAAAAGCGATTTAGACATCTGTGGCAATGTAAAGTCTATTAGTGGGCGGGGACAGCGGGAGAAACACTACTGCACACATTAAGTGGGCTGTATTGGGCGAAAGAAAACCTGGAAGTTAGAAAGTATTTTTGGCGAATGCGCCAGGCGAGCAACTCCATCGGACTGAATAGGCGCCATCTTGGTTTCCAGTATCTGGTTATTAAAAATGTATGGTGTGTCCCACTAGATAGCTAATCCTCACCACTCTGCACTGCACTCATCACAGCTGGCATTATTAGTTTCCCACAGGTTAACAGTGCTATCTCTGCACTGTTGCCATTCTTAGCACTGTTTGCACTGTTAGGACCACTAGCCGCTAGCTCAGCCACCTCCATGTTGAGAGCCATGTGCAGGCAATCCCAGTTTAGACACAGCATCTGATAGGTTATGCTTTGAGTGTGACACAGAGCTCCTCTAAAGATGAGAAGATGGTGAGGTGGCTGGGCCTCGCTTTGTCCCTGAAGAAAGGTAAGGGGTCACATTTCACATAGCAAATAGCATGTCCCAGCACATCTCTTATCACAACCTGATCAGGACTAACCAACTGAGTAGCCGGGATGAAGAAGAAATGATCACCTGGCACATGATAGTTTGGGATTAATGGAAATAAGGGTGATTTACAAAATTAAAATTAAGGTTTGTGTTAAAACGTTATAAGTTCTTACCTTGGTTGTGCTCCATCTTAAAGTGAGAAAGGATATGTGAACTAAACTGAGCTCAGATTTTTAATGGAGTTTTGTTTTTATGAAAGGAAACAGACATGTACTCAGGATCAAAGCCCACCACCAGTTACAGTGTTATTATTTCCTTATTTAGTTCATAATCCGGTGCCATCCTTTTTAAGATACAGCTTTTAAAGCCACCCCAGCTTCAAAGTCCTCTCCTCTGTCTTTTAATCCAATCGGAAGATGAGATGAAAACAGCGCTCGGAGCTATTTCTGATTACAGACAGGTATGAACCCCTTGATAAATAACAGCAGTTTAATTTCAAAGGCTCAGCGCTCTCCTTCTCACGGTCTTTTTTCCCTCAAAACATTTCAACTTCCCGTGTTGCAAAGTGTTTCAAAGATATACTGTAGTGAGTTTGTTTTAGGGAAAATCATCTTGCTGTAGTTGCAGGAAACTGATCAAACACAAAACTGTGAGTGCCAAAATAAAGGCACAGACTGAACATAAACGCATTATATGGTCGTGTATTTTGTTGAAATCATTTTATAATGTATGAGTCAAATAAAAATTACACATTTTGTAATTACAAATTTAATCATAGCACCATTTTCAGCCCCCGTCTCTTTATTTCAGCCTCTTTCATACATAGTTCCCAGTAAATTACCAGGAAAAAATTTTAGGCACTGTTAGTGATTTTCATTATTGATGCACTACCTTAAGGAATATTTCCATTTTGCACCTTTTCACACATGCCAAGGCAATGCCAGAATATATTGGACAGGGGACAGTCCAGCAGGCAGCAATAATGTAACACTTATGGATGCCAGCTACCGTAAAACTCAACAGAAGAAGAAGATGTGGCAAGGCTGGATGCACATGTACACTGCGGAAGAGTTTCAGGAAGATGACGGGCAAGGAATTGTTTCTGTCTGGTTCCAGTGTTCTTATAAGTCACCGACAAAGGCATTAAAGGTGTAAATGCTAGACCCTAAACAAGTCATAAATCTAAGTATTTCACCAGCAGACTCTTGTGATTGGTTCACTCACTCCACATGAAAGCGTCTGTTGTCACACAGACATAACTCTTTCTCTGCTTGTCCCTGCAGTGTTACTGCTTTTATTCAGCCATACCAGCATTTTCCCTCTTATAGTACTTGATCTACTGACTATCAATCTCTGTTCCTATTCACACATGACCCCATGCAGGAAATGTTCCTGAACATTTCAGGGACAGACTGTGTGAACGCGTCTCTTTCTGTCTCTCTTGCTCCACCAGTCGGGGCCTGTCCTCTGCAGCTCAGAGTCTCTTTCCGCCTCATCCCCCCCAGGCAGACCGCCTCCACTCTCTCCTCCTCCTCTCAGAGCCTGGGTTACTCAGGTCACAACAGTACAGTGGTGTTGAAACTAGCATCTAGCAACTTTGTCATATTACTTAGAATAGTGGACTGACAAAGGGATGAATGGAAAGGGAAATGACAAAAGCAGAAACAGAGAGATGGAGGTTGACTATTCACCTGGGTGGGAAAAAAAGTGTTTGAAGAGTCCTGTTAAAACTTTTCATGCATCTCTTTAAAGTACTGTACATAATATAAACATTTCCTAATTGTCTTCTTTGTATTTGGTGCATTGTGTTCTTAATAAAAATGAGGTTCCAACCTAAAAACACTGACATGGTGTTAAGATGTTATCAGTTAAATTCAGCCAGCCAGCTGTGTTTTTTAATCTGTCTTCCTGCCTGCTGCAGTGTAAGAGTGTATGTGCATCCTATCCAAATGGATATTTAGCACCAAAAACAACTGTTAACATTTCAGAACCTGGATTTAAGGAGAGGAGAAATTTTGGAAAACTGTAAGAAAACCAGACATGTTCTCTTCCTCCCCTCCTCCATCCGAATCCAGCAGTGGACACGTGTAAGAATTTTCTGGTCATCATGAAGTTTTGGGCTGAGCAGGAAAAAAAAGAAAGACACAAAGCAGGACTGGAGAGGAGGGAAAGAAAAGATTTTTCTTTTCTTTTTTTTCTGTGTAAATTTAGACTCCGCCCCGGCATTACGACTGGCTGCAGGAGATCATCTGGTCAACAAAGTGAACTGGGTGAAGAGGGGAAATGTGGACACGCCCTGAAACTATGAAGTGTGTGTGGCATGTGTGTGTTTATGTTACACAAAAAAAGAAAAGACAGTGGAAGAGAGAGTAAAAGAGAGGCGACAAAGAGAATAATAGAATAAGCAATAGAGAAAGACAGAGAGACAAACATTTTTTCTTCCATATGATGATATGAATAAATCTGTTTCTTGCGCATCAAAGATATATGTCAGAAAACAACTATAGGAAATATGGAGAGATTTCAGTTTCCATTAAGTTTCTCAGCAAAAGGAAAATCAGAAAAACATAGCTGTGAAGAGTGAGAGCGTGTGTGTGTGAGAGAGAGTGAGACGAGCCCGTACCTGTCCCACTGCCCCACGTAAAACCTGGAATGACTGGGAGTCACTGCAAGAGCCGGGACCACCGCATTGTTTTAACAAGTGTCTCATCCATTAGCCTTTACTGTCCTTATAAAAGCAGGGCTCAGCTGTCTCACCAAACACCTCATTCTATTGCTGTTAGCTCAGTGCAGCGGGGTGCAGGATCATATCGCTGTAGTGAAACAGGCAATGTGCAAAGTAATTAAATACATTATTATAATTTACCTGTCTGTGAGAATCTGAATATCATTAATTTACCATCTGGAGACTGGTAGCTTTTCTTTCTACTAAAGGACACAACTCTCCTGCATAACAAGGCGAACTCTGGAGTGAGTCAGCTGATAGTGAAAGAGACTTCCTTTTTCAACATAATGATATGAACCAATTGCATTTGAAAGTTTGGCGTATCTGCACATATTCTGGGTTGCAAAGGCAACAAATAAAGCTCATTTTCACATACTTACTTTCTGTAAATATTTAACATGTATATAGCTCAGAGTTACATGAGAACTGATACCCACCTAATGTCTATACAGTAAACATGAAGCTACTGGTGCGTTCGTTTTGTACTCGGAGGTCGGAAATTCCCAGTTCCCAGTTGGAAGTTTAAACTCGAACGCAACCTGAGATCGGATTTCCAACTCGGAAACCGCATCAACCCCGACTTACGAATTCAAGATGGCTGCCGGTCACATACATAGTGAGTAAACACTCTGCTAAAGTACTGTTTATAGCAATTTTATCTCATTTGTTTTAGGTCAGCCATACTCATAGTACTGTTCAATTTTTATCCGTGGGCATGTTGCTATACATGCTGTCTGTATGTGGAAAATACCACATAGAACATTGTTATCAACTATTATTGCTAACAGTGGCTACGGCTAGCCCAACGGTAGAACGGTAACGTCCATATTTTTCCGACTTGTCCACCGTTGTCAACTAGAATGCAAAAACTGTTGTCAACTCGGAGGTGACGTCATTCCCACTTCCTACTTCCGATCTCCGAGTACAAAACAAACGCACGGTACCCCTTGCAGGTTAGCATAGCTTAGCATAAAGACTGGAAAGTCTCCACTGTCTGTAGTGTAGTCTAGTGTCCAAAGGAAACAAACAAATAAAAACCTTGTTTGTTTATTCCTGTTTAATCCTAACTGTCCATTGTGTAGGATTTAGGGAGATATATCAGAAATGGAATATAATGTAATATCATAAGTATGTTTTTTTTAGTGTATAATCACCTGAAAATAAGAACAAACCAAACACTGCGTCGAGATCCAGTCATCCACATTCGTGTTTTAACATCAGCCACTGTAGTTAGCAGCCCTTCCACGATGAGAGCATCGGAAAAACACCAAATTTTTTAACGTGAAACTGCTTTGTTCAGTGTTTTTACCAGTTAAAATCACCTGGTTTGTTTGTTTTGGAGAGGAGGAGAAAGTAATTAACCTCCTGAACAATAAACACCGGAAGGAATTTTAGCCAGGAGAAGTTTCAACTGATTGCAATCTAAAATTCGTACCACTACATGCCACTAAATCCACCTAAATCTTACACACTAGACCTTTAAGTCCAATCCACGGCATAGTTTTCACACGTCAGTTTTTGTGCAGATTAAACAAACAAGACACGTTGTGTTAAAGGTATACGCAGGAATGGTTGGCTACTGTTTGTGAAAGCCAACCCCAGATTCACTAATTTTCAGCACTGTGTTGACTATTTTCACAGCTTCCTCTTGGGTGCATGCTGCCTTCTGTCTGATGCCCTGGTCACCTCCTTTTAATAAAACCCTGACCTCACCTGAGCACTGTGCCCGTCACTGCGAACACAACAAAATAAGAAGAGAATGAGAAAATACAGGCAGAGTGCAGAGGACCTGCAGATAAATACACCGCAATTAATGACTTGGTGAGCTTGGAGAGAGATTGGTGGACTAACAATTTCCCTGTTTCCAGTCTTTGGGCTGAGCTAAACTAATTGGCTGCTGGCGGTAGATTCATGTCCAGCATACAGAAATGAGAGCAGTATGATGACACTTTCAACAAGAAAGCAAAAAAGCCCTATTTCAGTTTTACTTCGCACCTTCCAGCTTCATTACACCACAGTTTCTGTTAATACAGATTTTAATAAGACTGAATGTTTGTTCATCAAGAAAAATCCACCTTATCTGAACATGTCATTTATGAGAGAAAGGTGCAAACACAGCTACAGAGTAAGAGCAAAATGGCAAAGCTCTTTCCAACACTGTAACATCAAGGGGGGAAATAGGTTCAGATGAATTCCTGCTGTTTCTCACTCCATCTGTTTGTGTTTGTCATTAAAATAAAGGAGAAAATGCACAAAGAGCAACAATCAGGCAACAAAGAGAGGATTAGGAATATAATTAAAAAGAAAACAGTGTTGAGGAAGAGATGAGATTAAAACAAAAAGTGAAGATGAAGAAGAAGAAGCAGGGAACTACAGAGAGGAAAGCAGAGGCAGTAGATTTTTACCAGATGCAGAACTTTCACAGTGGACGTCAGCCAACAGGCATGTACTCATGCTTTAGCTATGTCATGGGCTGCCTGCTCTACCCTAAAACCTCCCCCTTCCTTTACTCCCCTCGTCTCTTTCCGTATGTCTTTTAACCTCTCTTTACCTCCCTCTCTCTCTCACTCACCCCCTTTCCCCCCAACTTCTCTAAACCCAGTGTTAACCTCTCCCTCTCTTTATCTGCCTTCCTTTGGTTCATGCGTGCCGCCTCTGACTCATCCACATACTGCATAAATAGATGTCTGACAAAAGGGGGGACGTGGACTGTGCGTTGTCGTGATAAATGCTGGTCATGACTTTCGTCTAGTCTCAGTAATAAGTAGGGTGGCACGGCTTTGAAATACAACAACTGGTTCCATGAAAACCCAGCTACAGTGTACGATTTTTGTCTAAGTGAGTTTGAACAGATGCAAAGGCTAGCATTTGTGATGATGGTGATTTTCCATTGAGCACTCAAGAAAGGAGACAGAGACACAGAAAGAGAGGGAGAGACACGGAGCGAAGTAGAGAGGCAGAGAGAGAGAGTGGGAGGGACTAGACAAAAGAAACTGGAAAAAAAAATAAAACCATCTGTAAATCTCAAATGGAATTTCTTCCATCATCAGCCAAACCTCCAAATGTAACCAACAGAGAAGGTTAACACACACACACACACTCAGTCTGGTGGATCTTTTGGCCTACATACACTGTAGATCAACACAAACCCCTCCTATAGTTAAATGAGGAAGACTTCCCAAAACCAAAACTACATGAGCTAAATCTGGAGATGGCTGTTTGATGTGCGCTGGGAGAAAGTCATCACTGAATTTAGTCGAGTTAATTAGTTGCTTAAATCCACTTTTTCATGTTAGCTTAGCAGTCAGCATCAGATGACACCTTGGCCGGTAATTGGGTAAGGGTAGCAGGAGGAAGGCTATTATGTCTCCCTAAAAAGACAACAAGGGGTCCACATTACCCAGCTTGTGATGATGTCATCGGGCCAGTCCAAGAGGCCAGGCTGGCAGGGGGTGCCGACTTTACTAATGACTGTAATGTGGGAAAAACTACCCCTACCACTTTAAGGCTCATGTGCCCACCACATGGCTCCTCAAGGATGTAATATATTCCAGGTGCGGCAGAGGCTTTTTTTTTCTTTTTTAACATGACTGCGATGTACACACAAACACAAACATGAGTTCACCCTTTCATGTAAACATAAACACAAACAGAAGCCTGCATATGTAAACTCACAGGTTCTGCACACAGCAAAATTATTTATTATATGTAAAGAAAATTGCACAAGTGTTGAACCCCTGATGACATTAATCACCAACTATGACCAGCCTGCCCGTTCTCATCCCCAGGTCATCACGAATATATTCAGATGTGACCTCACTGTAATCACAGACATTTTGATTAGTAACTTGAATTTAATTAAATATTTTTTCAGTATCTGTAACTGACTACAGTCACATTTATTTTATAATTTAATTAACTAGTTACTCACCAGTAGTGTTCCTTGGTGTGCGACTTTGACACCAAAGGCACCCTTTAGCGTCTTTATGAGATGCACTAGGCTTTAACTAATGCCAATGTAAACCCATCCCTGACAACATCTGATGGTGAGATCAACTGACGTAGTATAAAGGCAGAGACAGAGCATTTAGGGCGGGAGGTGGTTGGGTCAAACAAAACAAGACTTTCACCCAGGAGACTGCAGTTGGTGTCCTGTGTGAAACCAAAAGTCAGTGTGGTTTAAGCGTAATGTTAGGTAATTTAAGTATGGCTGTTACATGCAGATGTCACTCACATTACATTAAAACTTTTTTTTTTTTAAGATATTTTTTAGGGCATTTTTTGCCTTTAATTGACAGGATAGTGAAGTGTGAAGGGGGAGAGAGAGAGGGAGTGACATGCAGCAAAGGGCCACAGGCTGGAGTCGAACCCGGGCCGCTGCGGCAACAGCCTTGTACATGGGGCGCCTGCTCTACCACTAAGCCACCGATGCCCCATCTTTTTTTAAAAAAAATCTAACCAAATGGTTTTGTTGCCTAAAAGTAATTGCGTCATGCTATTATTAATCTCACTGTTTTTCTTGGAAAGTCCTTCCCAACTGTGTTGTGATTGGCTAGTACTTGTCACGTTGACATGTCAAGGTCGGAGGCAGGTAGGTTAGGGCTAGCACTAGCCAATCACAGCACAGTAAGGTCAGACTTGCAAAGAGTCGGAATTATAAAAACACAAAAGCAACTGTTAACTTGGGCTGCCCATGACTAAGGATTTTCCTAGTCAACCAACAGTCATCATTTAGGGCCATTAGTCGACTAGTCGCCTGCATGTTTATGATATTAATGTAATTATTAAATGATATATTTTGGGCGGGGCAACACAATGGTTTGAGTTCAAGGTGTGAGAAAGAATAGTATCAGTAACATTGTTAACACTGTGCTACATTACAGAGAAATACAAAACCGTACTAATGAACCTTCATTAATATAGGCCTATATTTTATCTACAAGAGCACGTCACACACTGAGCGAGCCGCCTGTTAATGATGCTGTGGGATAATGGGCATGTAGCTACTTCCATGTTTCAGGTGATACGTCATGTTTGTAGTCAACCAATAAAGATGAGTTTACATATCACCTTGGGTTCGTCCTTCACCTTCTCAAAATGATCCCACACTTTGGATTTCCTGCCCGACATGTTTTTAACTAGCCTGTGGAATAACCGCAGGTACCAGCCCTGGAGATTAACCTGACTCCTGTCTGACTGCTGAGCGTGGCCACTTTCTGTGTCTGTCCTTCAAATTAAATTCCCAATGAAGTCTTGCCGACTAATGACCTCTCTGGTCGAGTGAAGTTTGGTAGACTATTAAGAGGCAGCCCTACTGTTACAACATGTTTCAGCTGTGTGTCACATAGAGACGCTAAAGGGTACCCTGTGCGTCGCTATGAGACTCCAAGGGATGTCATTATTCTTTGTCTGTTTTTTTTTTCTCCAACAACCTGGGAATGAAAACAGGTTGTCAGACATGTTTAACATGGCGTCTTATCATGCTAAAATGCATGTACTCCTCATCCTATGAGCTAAGAGGCATTTTGTTTCTTATAGACTGAACCACAGAGCTTTTTTCCTCTGTTGTGCAAAGCAACATATTTGTGGGCTGTACAGGAAACATAAAGCATTTCAAGCCGAGATACAAGCTCCTGTGGAGAAGTCTGTAACTTACTGAGCAATTTGCTAATTAGCAAGTTAAACATGAATCCTCTTCTATGGACGTCCTGCTGCTCCTGGTGCCTTCATTTAATAAAATGCATTTTATAATCTTCTCCAGTGTTCTTTACAGTTTGTTTGAGCCTACACGTACAGTAAAAGACATAATTAAAGGTTTTACATTTAAGTCTGTGCTGTGATGTATGTGGTTTTCTCATGTTTAAATTATCAGTACAGTGCCCACTTCCTTTTTGTGCCAAATATAGTAGTTTTAAAGGTGGTGCTGTGCTACAGTGATGTGAAATCCTCCTCACCTGCGCAAACCCCAAGCCACCTTGAGGCCAGGCTGTCTATGACTGAGGGCTGTAATAAACATACTTGGTCAGCCACTAACTTCCAAACAAAGTACCTGTACTTACAGATGCTCAGCAGGAACTCACCTGGGGATTTCCTGAAGCAAGCTTCATTTTCACCAATTAGTGCACTCCACTTTCCCTAAATTAAGTCTCCCTAATGCTCCAAATCCATTGTAATTAATGGGTTGGGATTTAAGAACAAATCTGATTTAGAAACCAGAAGCATGGGAGTAAATACACTTATACTTGTACGCATTTTATTGCACTGTATTGTTTGAAATCTAGTAATAATTCTGTGCTTAAATGCGACTGCTGCCCAGGGACTGCAGGTGCAAATCAGCTGGTACAATAAGCAAAGTATTTTCCTCCAGTGCACTCAGATTCAAAAGCCTCACTGTGAGTTTTTGCACAAACTTACCTTCATCAGTAAAACAGCTGGGCCTCTTTAACACACAGCACTTGTGAGGGTTAGTAGTGTGATTTGTTTTCAGTCACAGAAATGTGAATTGCATGCACAGAGCTGGCTTTTTCCGAGCTGTGAAACAAAGCAGTGTGAATCCATATCAAACACAAACAGCAGTGCGTCCAATCTGTATCTCTTAACATTATCACAGGACACAGAAAACTGTTCCCTGCAGTAACTCGAGTTTCCTTTTTTTCCCCCTCTCTTTGTTTGGCTCTGCGTTGTGTTTTCTCTGGACAGCAAACCCTAACATTTAAACTCTGATTCAAAACCATGGATCCAGACAAGCTGTGCTACAGTCAGAGAAGAGGAGGAGGAGGAGGAGAAGTGATGATGTGGAGCTTGTGAAACTAGGATATCAGGGTGAGGAGGTTTTTTAGAAAAGGGGAGAAAGAGGATAAAGGGATGAATACGCCATTAGTGTGTGTGTGTGTGTGTGTGTGTGTGTGTGTGTACGTGTGTGTGTCCCAAAAATGATCCTTTTTTGAATACCGGAAAAAAAGTTAAAACAATAATTATTCATTAATTAGTTTAGTCTGTAAAAACGTTTAATATAAACCGAGATGACAGATGCTATTTGCCTCAGTTAAATTATAGCTTGTTAGAGACAGTTCACATTCATCACAGGGTTCATCGTTAAATCATAAACTATAATGCATGGCTAACACAGTTTAATTAAATCAACGTAATTAAGAGTTCATTAAATGAAGCATCAATTAACTCCTGTTTAATATCTGAGGTGTCGCCTGTCATGTATCGCTTTCTCTTCGATCTTCTCCATTATCTCCCTGCAGTCTTCTTTTTTGAAATATTTGATATGTTCAGCTGGTTTCTGAATTTGGAATATTCTTCCTCATCATCAGCATCCTCTCCATCTCAACTCCTCCTTGCAGGACTACATAGGGGTCTTGATGTAGAGGCTCCTCCTGCGGTGACCAAGTGTGGCTCCCATTGAAGGTCTGAGGAAACTCCTCACTTCCTCACGTTTACTGTGACCCTCAAGAAACTGCAGTTTATTTGACTTCTGACAACATGATCATACATGCCCTGTATGCAAAATTACCATCACAGTTGTGTGAGATGTTCCATATGTGAACAAACTGGTGTTAGACACCAAGACAAGTCAGACATTACTTATGTTAGTAACTAGGAGAAAATGGAGACAACGTAGACAGCAGTGAAGATGGCGCTTTCTTTAAACTCTCCATGTTTGTAGAGCCATTTACCTCATCACTCACCTTACCCATTCCACACCATAATATGGGAAATGTCACGTGTGAACATAAGCTGCTCTCTCTCAAAGCCATATAGGAAATAAGTCTCAAATTTGTGATGTCATCAAGTATAAAGTCTGGAGGTGCTCCATAAATTGCATGAATTGGAGCCTGATTTTGTGGACCAACAAATGAGCTTTATTCTATCGTAGTGTTCTCAGTTCTGAAAACAGAAAATGTCTCCATATACTCAGAACATTCCTCTGGGGGCTCTCAGTGTCATCTATAAGATCTTTTCCAGTTTATTGTCTATGGAGCAGTTACAGACTCAACACATTCTCACTCCGACCTCGTCACTTGTGATGTTTGGTCATGGACTTTCCACATTGACATATGACATGAAAGGTACCCTGGCTGTGTTGGTTGTTGATGTTCTGGGATGTCGTGTCAACTTCAGGCTGTTACATGCATTGTCTGTTTTCAAACTACACTTCCATTTTCACAGGAAATGTACAGTTTGCATATAGTCACTTTAAAAATAAACGCACTATGTTGGTACAATGCCGCAGATTGTTTTTTTCCTTCAATAACAAATGCATGTGGTTGGGTTTAGGAAAAAAAGAGCAGAGTTTGGCTTTACAATCTTACAGGAAGCAAACACCAGCCCAGGTGGAAGTTGGCCGTTGTTGGACTCATCGACCACCCCTCCTCCTCCACTCTGTCTTTTCGCCCCCTTAACTTACGTTGTCTCCTCGCCGCATTTCTCCCTGAGGCTACAGGATGCTGTTACATAATAATGAGGACCTGCCACATATAATGCAGACAAAAAAGAATGGATGAAAAGGACAGCTTTTTTCATTTGCGTCTGACACTGGAAGTCACTGCCCAAGTGCCGATATTCAACGACTTCGGGGTGACACCAGGTTGCCAGATTTTATACTATTTAACATCACTAATTTAAGTTTTAGCTTTTCTAGTTTTTTTTTGGACTGGACCACAGGAATAACGTGCATGAAATTGAAAAAGTTTATTTCTTGTATTAGTGTTTCTGTAGTCTGCCATGTCTCTTGGCTGAAAGCTGAAACAGCAGGAGTGCTACTGATGTTCTTTCTGTTGTCTAGACCATATATTATTTCTGTATGGTGACATTTTGTAATTGTTTTACATAAAACGCTAGCAAGATTTAAATGCTGTTCACAGCTCATCTTTCCATGACATATTGCTTTATTACAGGCACCAGTTATTTGTGGCTCTGGTCGTTTTAATCATATTGATCATAACTGCAAATAAATTTCCATTAAAAAGACAAATCTGTTATATCAACTAAGAAACAAACAATAGAAAAAAAAGGGTGTCATCAAACTTGAGACTGACTCCCTGTTTTGGCCCTCTGAGAATAAAAAAAAAAGACCCTGCCTTGGTCTTGGATTAAACACTGGCTGGTTTTCCTGCTGCCGATAGGAGATGTCTTCCACCCATAGCTTTAGCTTTCTACTGCAGCGCCTCTCCTCCTCCCACTGGCCTAGCGGGTGGAAAAAGTGACACAGCAACTGACTAAAATGCAAGAGGTAACTCTGCTCCCAGACAGAGTGAACAAATGGAGACAAAAAGATCTCAGACCTCGACTTAGTTTTCCAACATTTATTCAGAATCCACAGGTTACTGTTCATCAATGGACACACAGAAGAAAGACAGAGACTTTGTTAACTGCGTAACACAAAGTACAGAGTGTGTAGTTACAAACAACAACATATGGAACATGTTCAACTGTGGAGACAGATGTAGATGGTACCTACCAACCCCCCAACACACACACACACACACACACACACATATACACACACACACACACACACTTCCAGACAGCAGTGTGGGGCAAGTTCACTTCACAAGAGATAGATTGCACTTCACATAGATTATAAAAGAAAAGTTCACATTTGTAGTTCACAATTTGAAAGTCCCAAAAAATGAACTAGTCTTTGTTCACCTCTTCCACTTATTTGAATGAAATAAAAGCTTGTGATCATCATTCACTGGCAAATATTTCCCAAGGCTGGTTGGATGCTTCAACTCAAAATGTAGTTTCAGTTGTTCATTTCAATTCGTTGTCAGTGTTGTTGTTGTAAAAAAAATACGGGACTTTTTGTTGTTGGAATCTGTACTGTTTTGTTCATAAAACTTTAAATATTCATATGAACTGGCTTCAGCCCCCTTTCATGGTCATGCAAAGGAAGAGTTTTAGTTCAGATATAAGTAGGAGAAAACACGTATTTACAGGGATCTTTGACACAACACCGGGACACCAGGTGCCATAAAACAGCACGTGAGCATTGCTTATTGTCGCAGGAGTTAACAGTGCTAGTTGCAAACAGGACTGCTCACTTCACCGTTCACCAAACAGGAGCGCATGTTTAAATAACACATTCTCACTCTCAACTTCTCCGATTTCACCTTTTGTTCAGATGGACTTTGACATCTAAATATGACGCCCTAGGTGTCCTGGGTGCGTCTGTTGTCGACCTTTCGCGACACTGTGTAACACCATTTTCACAGAAACTGTACAGTTTCTGCTCATTAGATGCATACAGTCTTTTTCAAAATAAACTTGTGTCCGTAAAACACCTCATATTTACGTTAGGGTTAGTTATTTCCTAACAAAAGCATGTGGTTAGGTTTAGGCAACAGTGTAGAAAAATACATCATGGTTTGGCTCAACATTCATATAAGAACTCAACACCGGACTCATGGGTGAAAGTCCTGTGTTTGTTGGACCCATCCCCTACCCTCCTTGCCCTAGACTTTCCAGCTCCTGAAATGATGTTGTTACCAGCAGAATATAACATTGAAGCCATCTGGCAGCATTATACACTGACGGCATATCATACTGTTGCAAAAGGATGCCTTTTTTCATCCATGTCTGAGGCTGACCAGACAAAGATATTTGACGACTTCAGACTGAGAATGAGTTGTTTTGGTGTGTTCATGCCCAGCACTGTCAGACAGTCTCTGCTCTGAACCAAGGCCATTAATCTTAAAGGAGTCAAATTTTGAATTTTGACAAAGGACTCTTACTCCTACTTATCTTTTAAGCATCAGTCAAGCACAAATTATGTTATAAAACAGCTTAACCAGTTCTCCACCATATCCCAAACTGACAAGTTAAACATCTAAAATCAGCTGTGACAGCAGTCATCTCTCTGTCCCCAGGCCACAGCATTTTAACCACAAGCTCAGGGAAGTATTAAAGGCTGATTGCCCTCAGCGAGCCTCCGCCAGGTGTTTTATGTGGCAGGTGGAGGTTTGACTGGTAGCAGGTGGCAGACAGTTAAAGTGCTCAGTTAAGCCTTTAACCCAGCGAAGGCAGGGTGCAATCCATTTTAATGGTTGACTACACTAACAAATCTCTGCAGAGACAAGCAAATTTAAAAGCAATGTTACAGTGCATTGAGTTGGTCTCAGTTGAGCTACACTAAGCTTTATTCACAGCTCAGTCGCCAGAGTAAAATGTTGGCTTTGTTCTTTTCTGCAAACAGATATCTTACATTTCATATGTATCATGTTAACATTTCTTGAGTGATGTAGCCCAGTTTAATTGAGCTGAGTGTCTTGACAGGATGAAGAGGGAAAGGTGGGTGGTGTGACATCTAGGTGAGATAGCAGACAACTGTTCAAGACCAACAAACAACAAAAGCTGGTATTTTTAATGTCACATCAAGACATTATCAGCCATGTTACCGGCAACCAAAATGGGTTATTTAAGCCAAACTATGATCTTCTCCAAACCCTAACCAAGTAGTTTTTGTGCCTAAACCTAACCACACATTAACCACAGTGTTGTCACAGCATGAAATTGAAAACTGAAACATATCGGCTACGTATGGTGAATTCAAATTTAACAATTAAGTGGCTCAAATTCAAGCTCACCTGGTAGAGTGTGTGCACCATAGAGGCTTTGTTCTTTGCAGTGGCCTGAGCTCAGTTCTGATCCATGGCTCTTTGCTGCATGTCATTTACCACTCTCTTTGGCTATCCTATCAGTAAAGGCAAAAACATGTGTTGCACATGTATATAGTGTGTAGAGTTTGGATTTATGATTATGATTACATCCAAGATAGTGTTTGTGATCACCAGTGTTGTAGTACTGAACATCAGTCTCGGTCTTGAGACCAAGACCAGTGATCAACAAAAGACTGACCAAGGTCTCGGTCTTGTCTCGGTCTCAGACAAAGATGACTCAGCATTTTATGTCAAGACTGCTGAAAACCACGACTGCAGAGATATAACTAAATTGCCTTTGCAAAGAGTTGAAATAAAGGTGGTTCCGCTATTGGTGTCCAGTTGTGCAAGAGTAGACATGTTTTTATAGCAACTAAACTATGTTATTTAATGAATGATTATGCCTTCAACTAGAGATTGGAGGACCCTTTAGTAAAAGCCCTGGTCTATGTACTAGGGTTGGTGTTACTTTTATGAGTCAGTTGCTCATCAGATCCTTTAGTCATCAGCTGATTTGAAATTACAATTCAAAACATTGGGGATTTCACCATAAAAATGAATTCTAAGATCAAGAAGTTGTCGTTTTCACTGTTCCAGGTTTGTATCAGTCATTTTTACACAGCACAAACTAATCAGAATGTAGCTGAAGATGGAGGCATGATCTATAACAGGATTAAATCTCCCACCAGAGGTTTGTGCAGCAACATGAATGTGAGAAACGCAAAGTAAAATCTTTTTTTTTCTGCATTGAAGCCTTGCCTGGCTTTACAAGCTCCAACTGTTTTGAAGACCGTTCTCCTCCTTCCCATCTGTGAAATCATTCAAGTGCGGAGGAGGTCTGGAGGAGTCATTTTACTTCCTTGTTGTCACACCAACTGCAGCCGTAAAGCCAGAGAGGCCAGGCGCTTTTTGTCAGGTTTCTCCTGACAAAAACTCACAGACGTTGTGAGCAAAGCTGAGTCCAAGGGGATTATTTTCAATTTAGATGTACAACACCACCGAAACAAACTTTTTTTTTTAAAATCTAGGTAACTCCTCAGGGATACAGGGATAGAAAGGGGTGTAGATTTTCAATTTTGCACTTTCTCATCTGTTTCCTTTGAGACTTCTGCACCCTGTATTGAAGTGTTGAATGGTTTTCCTTCCTCTGAAATTAGGTGGATTATGAAATGCCCGTGAATTCCCTGGCATTGATGTGAGAACACTTCAGATGTTCAATGGTTTCGTGACACAAAGTGTGAAGTAAAAAAGCAAAGCTGGAATAATAGTACAGAAGATGAAAAAATGAGGTTTCTTGTTTGGGTTTGTCTCCTCTTCCTTTACAGGACATGGAAGGTTTGAGGTCAGGCATGAAGGGGTGGCATATGTGGGCCTTTAAGTGATGTGTGGAGAGGTTTTTTTCTCCTCAACTTTGACCTCACCTCTATAACTCTTGTTTGCCACCCATCATTCCCACTGCAGGGACCCTATCATCTTTGTGTGTTAGTATCTTGGGGAAGACAGAAGGAGCAAGAGAGAAGCATGACATTGCAGACATTTATTTAACCAAATAGTATCCGCAGAGAGAACTGCTCAGACGCAGCTGAAATCATGGAAGCAATATTATTGTGGTATGTGGACCTGGGACTGAAGGGAAACAACAGTTTCCATGCTGGAAAAAAAAGAACTAAGATTCCGCCCTCCTGAAAGCTCGGCCAGTCTGCATCCATCATACCGAAATAAAACTGCAGGAACCAGGGCGATTTGAAAGAGGTGGAGTTACCGAGGGGAAGTGACGGAGGAGAGAAAGAAGTTTAAGTCTCAGATTTCCATTAGTGTTAATATCAGTGCCACAGTTTGTCATGTTCACGTCTTTTGCAGGGCTTCATTGTTTTTTCTTCAGGGGTATGATGATGTCATTGGGTTCATAACAACCCTGATGTTCAGTGCTGTAGCTCTGATGGAAGCAAAATGGTAGTTTTATGGTGCAAGACTTTTTCTTGATCTGAATTTTGTTAATCTTGTCTCTTTACTGATAGTGTTTCCTTTTCAAAATCTCAATCGTTTACAGCAAAGATTAGCTATGGATGGAGCGCATTGTCTCTCTTTTCTGTGGTGTGTCATCCGGGGGTCTGAGTGCATTTTCCCAGATGTGTAATGATATACTGCTGCGTTGAACTCGCCTCTAACCAGCCAGCGAGAGAGAGGGAGCAAGGGAGAGAGGGAGAGAGAGGGAGAGAGAGAGAGAGACTCCAGACAGCTGAACTCACTTAAATGTGTTCCTCATGTGTGCCGTAATATGGAAAAGATTTCAGCGCTCTCCCCTCCACTCACCATAGCTGAGCTCAGTTTAACCCTTTAACAGCCAAAACACTTCACTAAATAGGATTAAGGCTGCTGGGCGAAGTCTGGAGGTCCTGCATCTTTCATCCTAGCTGTGCAAACTGTCCCTCAGAGGTTTGCTTACACATGAGTCCAGTCAGATTGCAACTATAATTCAACCATTAAAAAAAGACCTAGCCTAATTGTAACTGTAAATAGCTGAATTTCTCTTTATAAGGTCAAAGGAATATGCTATGGTCTGCCATACCAAGTAGGAAGAGTCTGAGTGTATTGGGTTGTGCACATTTACCGACAAATATTCATTGTTGACTATTAAATCTACAATACTGTGCAACAAACAAACAGTTTTAATCCAGGAAAGTGCAGCAAAGCACTGGTAGAGCTAAATGCTAATATTAGCATTCTCTAATGACAATGCTGATATGCTGATGTTTAGCAGGTATAATGCTAACCATCTTAGTTTAACATAGCATGCTAACATTTGCTAATTAGCACTAAAAGCAATGAGCAGACAAGGATGATGGAAATGGCAGTAGATTTGCAGATATATTGTTCATGACAGTGAACACAACACATCTCTACTCCCTTTAACTGTACAGAAATGAAGCCAAAATGTCCCAGATGTGGACGCTGCAGTAGTGATTGCATAGATGTATAATAATAACTAGATACCAGATGATGAGATGGCATCTATCCATTCCGATAGAGTTGCTCACCTGGCGCGTATGCCAAAAAAGGTTTCTAGCTTGCTGCTTTACTCTCGCGATATGTGGCCTACTGAATACGTGCAGTAGTGTTTCTCTCACTTGCCCCACCTGTGAGTTCCTGTTCGGCTCACAGACTTTACATTGTAATGACGTCACAGATTTTTAGATAGTTTTTTCCACTCAAGGAAAGTTTTACAAATATTAAACCTCAATGGTAGTCTGGAAATCCAGACTCAAATCTAGAAAGATTTTGAGTCTGCCCCTCACCGATACACTCTTCCTACCCAAGGGGCGGCACTAACTGAGGCATATTAAATGCCGCCGCACACAATTGGATAGCACGATGGCCAATCAGAGCAAAAAACAAGGTGACATATGCTTTGCACTAAGCCCCATTTGTTTGCCGACCAGTGGGGCTAACTGATATATTATACTTTTGCCGTATCCCATCGGCAAAACGGCAAAAGCTTCTAGGGCAGTCTTCTGTTCGTCTCTCCAGGAACAAGATAAGTGTAGTTGGCTTAACATTTCTTCCAAAGCTAAACTGAATGGACGTGGTCCTTCGCAGCTCCCATCTTGGCTGTTTACTTTTCGACTCCTACGGCGCAGTGCTGTCTTCATCATGTTAAGCCCACCCAGAGCCCGCCTGATTTGTCCGATAGGTGATTCAGCGGGCTCTACTTGTCGGGGCCAGTCAAAAACTTAGAACAGAAAGAGTCATAATTGACCTTGTTTGCAGTTTGAGGTGTCCTGCCAACAGCTTTACAAACTTTTACAATGGCGGTCTCTAGTGATTTTTTTTTTTTGTTGCTGCAATACCACCAGATGCCACTAGGAAAAGTTGTAAGATGATGTCACAGCCTCTCTGTATAGCATCAAATAACTTAATTACAACCAGTTTTATCCAGAAAAATGGACAACCATCAGCGTTATAAAAACAATCTAAAATGACAGAAACCATCTTTGGGAAAAAAAATTATTTAATCTGTGTGTGTGATTTTCTAGTCTGGCCCATATCCCAGACACTAACATGGAGGAGGTGGAATTCATGATTTATACTGTAGTTGGCTACCACGGAGGCGATGGAGATGTTTCGGCTTCTTTTTAGGGGAGCTGTCATGTCATGTCATGTCGTCCATCATATACAGTCAATGGAAGAAGCAAAGTATTAGACAAACTCAGCTTTTGATCTGCTGATGGAACTAGATTGAAAGTTAAGGAATCCAAAGCTGTTCACTCATCCTGCAGAGGGCATGAACATTTTGCACCAAATGTCATGGCAATTTGATAATGCTCAAATACCATAAATATGTCAACCTGCTGTGGGCACCACAGGAAGTCATTAGGAGTCATCCTCAGGGACCTATAAACATTGTAGGCTACTGAGTTTCATGGCAATCCAGCCAATAAATCAAGTCAAGATATTTTAGTCTGGACCGAAGTGGTGGACCGACCAACAGACTGACTCGGCCCTCCCTGGAGCCATGTGTGGCAACTGTGGCCAACAACTGCCTCTGAGTGATGTTAAGTGTACCAAAGCCACGTCAAACATGTTGCCAGATAATGAGTTTTAACCTTTATAATGTGTATCTTTGACATCTAGCACCATATGAAGAGGAAGGATGACACTCAATTGGGTATAATACTATGACATTATGACATACGGATGGGAATATTAATGTAATTCTGATAGCCCAGTTGAATTTACAATCTTTAAAGAAATAAAGGAGGTTAAATTTTCCTCATCTCTGCTCCTGGACAAAATGGCCACCAAAACCTTGACTGAACTCAAATGATCAACTTGACTCTTTTGCATATTTATGCAGCCGTTCAAAAGAAGAAAAAAAACATTAAAAGAAAAAAAATACATATACGAACATTTTCTTGCTCTACATTTATATGAGTTGGACTTTTTTTCCTCTCTCAAACCACGGCTCAGCTCTATCTAGCAATTAACTGCCTGCCGTGGACTCTGGTGACATTGTGCGTGGATATTTCTGTCACGTTTATTATGCGTTTGCTGACCAGACTGTGAGTCATGTGGACACACAGGCAAATCTAACCATGTGTTAGTCCCAGCCAAGGGAGGTTCCCTACTTTGATTTTCTCCCTTTTGCCTCCTGCCTTTTTGCAATTCTCACGTTCTCTCTCATCACTTAAGCTCTTTCATTGACAGAAAGGCTTTCTGGGGGTACAGTCTTCGGTTCAATCCTCCGAAGTATGCAAGAAAGATGCAAGAAGCCGTAAAGAAAAACTCTTTTTTATATGATTGTTAAGTGTATCTCCAGTGGAAAAGCTATTCCCTGTGACTCAACTCCTCCACCATACTCTGTTGTGTTTCCTGACACATATTTATACTCTCCCTTACCCCTACCCCTCACTCCCTCCCTGCACCCATCCCCAGACTGACATTAGACCAGCTCCTCAATAACCCCGCCTCCCTGTAGCTCAAGTCTAAAAGTTCAACAAATATATTCCAGTGGAAACAGCCTGCAGATGTGGTAACCTGAGGGAGTGAAGGCAGACGGGGAGAAAGAGAGACGAAGAGATGGTGACGAAGGCAGGGGGAGACACTGAAATGATACGAGAAACAAGGGGTAGAAGGGAAAACAGGAAAAGCAGAAGAAGGAAGGGAATGAGCGAGAGAAGGCGTTACATACACATAGACACATCACAAACTTGGCCCGGGTGTTGTATAATTTGAAGCACTTAAAGAAAATGAGTGCTCCTTAAAAAGCCCTTGCCTGTCTTTTACTACTTCTCCCCCAGTTCCTTCCTTCCTTGGTGCTACAGAGGGGGACTCAGCAGGGGGAATAATGCCAGTGGCTTCAGCCTGCTGATATGCACTCAGGCCTGTCGAGCCAATAAGACAGCTGAATTCTTTGACTCAGCTACGTTTTTGATCGTCGTGCTTAAAGACTGGAGCGAGTGCCAGCAGCCTCCAGGTTCTCCTCTAAATCCCAATCGTGCTAAATTAACATGCCTGACTATTGTACTGTCTGTAACCTGCTGCTGCTTCTTGTAACTTAATGTCGGAAGGAGCAGGGATTCACTGCCTTGATAAAATAAAGAAGTGATGATGGTTGCTGCCTGATTTGTTGGCCTGCAGGTGAAAAAGCAATTACAGACTCAAGCTGTGCATCCAGATGTTGTTTAAACCCACAAAACTTTATTTCATGTTCTAGTCAAATTCCCAAAGGTTCAAAAGATGCCAAACACGTTGAGCTTAATTTGTGTATAAAATGATGCACTTGACATTTAGAATATTTCTCTTTGACAGGACGGTGAAGTCTACAGTAACACTGGTTTGGGCTGAGAGGAAAAGTTTAGCACATAATCAAAAATCCATATTTTTCCTCTTACCTGTAGTGCTATTTATCAGGCTAGATTGTTTTGGTTTGAGTTGCCAAGTGTTGGAGATATCGACCGTAGAGATGCCTGCCTTCTCTTGAATATAATGGAACTAGACAACACTCAGCTTGTGGTGCTCAAAGCACCAAAAATACATATACTATACATCTGAAAAGCTTAACAGCAACGTCTCTTTCCAGAAATCACGACCCGGTTACTCGAGATAATTCACAGACCTTGTTGTGAGCAGTTTCATGTAGGAGCCATTTTCTTTTTACCGAACTACACCTGTAACCGTATCGCCACGCAGAAGGAAGCATGCATCTACTGCTTGCTCATGTAGCACCACTGAGCTAGCTAACATTACAGGTCAGTTGAGGAAGATGCCATTAATGTTTACATTTTGCTCTGTCATGAGCTTGAGCCTCTTGTCCATGAGTAGATGCACTCTTCCTTCTGCAGGGTGATACTGTTGGCCATCACGTTCTGTTATATTCGAAAGAACTCAGTCGACAACTCGCACCAAAACCATCTAGATTGATAATCGTGCTACAGCTATTTCCAATGAACTTGCACTTGTCTTGCACCTTTCTAGTCTTCCAACCACTTTGAGCGTTTTACGCCATGTCACATTCACCCATTTACAAACTGGTGGCCGAGACTGCCGCACAAGGTGCTGCAAACTTGCTACCCAACTTAAACATTCACACATTTGGGGCTCAGTTTCTTGCCCAAGGATACTTGGAAGACACGAGCCTGGGTGTTTTTAAGGCTCTTAATGGGTTGGGACCAGCCTACATTACTAATTCTTTGTCGTTTTATAATCCTTCACGGCCTCTTAGATCCTCTGCTGCCGGCTTTTAAAATACAAACTACTCTAATAAGAAAATCGGCAGCTCAGCCTTTTTTAACTATGCACCAAAATTATGGAACTCACTACCCAAGGATATAAGAGATACAAGCTCTGTGAACATTTTCAAACGACAATTGAAAACTTGCATTTAACTAACTGTCACTATTCCCTGGTTTTTATCCCCGTCCTTCACATTTTTTATCTGCTTTTACTTTTATCTTTTACATATTATATTGTTCTTGGTTTCATTGTGCAGCATTTGCACTTGTTTTTTTTTTGTTTGTTTTTTTAAAATTGTATTTGTCTGTTTTTATTTTGTTGTAGAGCACTTTGAGCTACACCTCCCTGTATGAAAGGTGCTATATAAAGAAAGTTTATTATTATTATTATCATTATTATTATTATTATTATACTTTGACATGCAGGCTGGAGGGTCCTGGGATCAAACCGCCAGTCTTCTGACCTGCTCTACCTCCTGAGCCACCGCCAGTGATCTGCCACAAGACAGCTTGCCTTTGTTTCCTTTGTCCTCCTTTCTCTTCTCCTTCTCTTGCAGGCCTATACCTTCTGACTGCCTCATATTAATTGAGACCCATCCTTTTAAAATTCTACAACCATTCAACAAGACAAAAAAATGACCTGTGATTAAAAAAAATGACCCTCTTGTGCTACACTGTATGTTTGATCTTAAAATAAATGACTGAAATGCAAATGAATCTTGGGAAAGAAAGGGAAATTTAATGTGTAGGCTCAGTATCACTGGTGGCAACACTTTCACTTAGTTTAAACATTATATAGTGACAGAAATTCACATTTTGGGCAATATTCGTTTTCACTTTCTCACAGAGTTTTAGATGAAAAGATGGGTACTACTTTCATGTCTGTGTGGTAAATATGACGCTACAACAAGCAGCCAGTTAGCCTAGCTTAGCATAAAGACTGGAAACAGGTGGAAACAGCTAGCCCGACTCTGTCAAAGGTCACAAAACCACCTGTAAAACTCAATGTGTCATTTTTACACTTAAGTTTTGTATGGGTTAAATAAACAAGATATAACATACTGGTTGGTGGTGTTGCTTTTGAACAGAGCCTACTGTGCTAAGTTAAAAGCTGCTGTCCTTTGATATTCAAGCTGACCAAATATAGGCAGGCCAAGTTGGCCATAGAAATCAATATTCAGTGGCCTTGGACTCTGTTGTGCTATTCGGTGCCAGGATGTAAGAAATCTGCAGAGACTGCTGATTCACACCCTACACTCCATATCTTAAAATGCTAATTCATTATTTTACAAAAGCATTTTCATCAAAGACAAGCTGAGTTCAATAGTTTCAAGTTTTTCTGACGGTAGTCCTGTGTGGAAAGTTCGTCGCAAGCGCTCGGAGAAGAGAAAGAGAAAAACTGCCTGGAATATAGGCTGTAATTTGGAAACCTCAACCGCCCCTGCATGTCTGCTGGTGTGTGTGTGTGTGCAGTGCCCTGTTTAATTAGTGCCTTGTGTGTGTGTGTGAGTGTCACAGAGGGTAGTGTGTCTGAACCTTTTATCCATCACTCTCTCTGCTACCTTCAACTTTCAACCGTTTTTTGATCTTTGCTCATCTCTGTCGTCTCTGCCTTTGCTTCACTTGGGGAAAGGATTATAGGTATGTGTGTGCGCTCCTCCTCTTTAATCACTAACTCTCTCTTTCTATCTGCTCCGTCTCTAAATTTCCTCTACAGACAGCTGTGGGTGTCTGAGTGTACGGGCCGCACATACCCATACATACCAGTCACTTTAATGTACAGCAGAAGCATACAGAGAGACATTTTTGGTCGGACTTAGAAGTTCCCTTTACCAAACAGAAAAAGGTTAAAGGAAATTTCATTCTGTTGACTCCCTCCAGCAGGTTCACATAAATAAAACTGATGCTTCTATGTTTGCGTCTTGATGCAAGATATGGTGTAAATTTCACAGTGGCACGTTTTATTTCCTAGATTATATGACAATCCTGCACGAAATTTTGTATGCTGTAAATTCATATATTTCATAATTCAAGACACTGTCACTAAGGAGATGATTTTCTTGCCTTACATCGTCAGTTGAAGTTTTACCACCTGATCTTATCTGTGATTCAGAGCCACAATATGACATGGTAACATCATATATACTCTGGTGTTTTGCTATCAAAGACGCAATAGTTATACATTTCCATCAAAGCAAATAGCAGTTGTTGATCAGATCTTGTTTCTTCCTATCTCCTCGCTCATTTTCTTACCAGCTGGCTGACAGGTGGACAGCCACCCCTGACATGAGAGGAGCCGCTCCACCCACAGTCCTCGGCTCTTTCTTCCGCATCAGAATGGAAACGTGAGACTCAGCGATGGAGACCAGTGAGGAAACAACTTCGACGAGCCAATCGGAGCGCAGCACATCTGGAGGAATCTGCCTGCTGGCCCAGCTGGCAGCACTATGGGAGACAGCAAAGGATAGGAGCAAGATGTTAGATTCAAAATGGCCGAGGGATTAAAGAAGAATCTCCAGGAGTGGAAAGGAATATGTCTTGTTGATTTCAGTTTAGCTTAATTTACCTTTACTGTACACCATTCTAATTTGATTATAAAAAGCCTGAAAAAAAGAACAATAAACTACATCTTTTTCTGCCTGTACCATTTGCAACGCTTGATTACAACATTGACATATTTTTGAATGAAGACTCATATAAACCAATAGTTTACAGGTGTATTAGGGTAACCTAAACTAGCTGTCTACTCCCAGTGATGAAATGACCCACGCTGCCTGAAATAAAGAAGGTTTAGCCACTGAAAATGCCAATTAAAGAGCCCCTCCAGTGCAAATCAAGTGTTTCACCTTGTTAACACGACACGTCCACATGTTGTTTTTTAGTTTGTTTTATATGCAACGAGACATATCTGGAGCAAAATATGGTGACAATGCCATGGCTGAGCAGTTCTATCTTGAAACTGAAGTGTACCAATGACTCAAAAACATAGATTCTTTCAGGGTTTGTTACACAACAAGCCCAGGAAATCTATCCCACAGTGCTACAACGAAAAGACCAATGACCAATGCACTCTCATCCTAACTCGTCAAATATCATTGCTTTGTCACAAGGACTTTCATGTCTACATATGACGTGCTTGATAACCTCCTGCATCTGTTGTTGACATGCCAGGACAGCGTGTCAATATACGCTTGTTACATGCACTGTGTCCTTTCAAAGTATGCTTCTGTTTCACAGGACATGTACATTTTCAGCCCGTTAGATGCAAGCAGTCTTTTTTTAAATGCACGTACAGTGTAGGTAAAACACCTTGTTTTAAGTTTATGTCCTTGAGCAACAAAAGCACATGGTTAGGTTTGTTTGTTGGAACAATCCACCTCCCCATCCCACCGCCCTATAGGGACTTTCCAGCTCTTTCCGTCAGGTAGTGGCCAGCGGCATTAGAATTTGATATCGCCATGATACCACCATGAGATGCCTTCTGACAGTGTTACAAATTGATGCCACCCGACAGCGCAAGGTTTATTTTTCCATCAGCATCTGATTCCAAAATCACTGACAAAGCGGCAGCATTTGATGAGTTGGGAAGGAGAACAGGCTGAGGCTACATATTAGTATTCTGCAAGGTTCACTTTAATTTTAAGTTGTTAGAGCTGGTTATCACTATCTGATGCTTACTGGAAACCCAATTTGCTCAGGTTCTGTCCCCTGACCCAAAGGAGTCGATTGGACTGGAAGTTTTGAATGCCAAATACTTAATTTCCTGCATTATGATAAATTTTTGTGGAAATGTCTTTATTTTCGTCAAAATGAAACTCTGCTACTGTCATGTTTTTATTGGGGGGGAAATGCACGTGTTCTAAATACTGAAGGGGACATGTCTCCTGAGTCTCCCCCAGAATCTGCGCCTATGCCCTGACCGGTAGGCTATCCTCACCCGAACCATACAAGGTCAGTGCTTAATCCCAAATATCCTCACACATGCGGTTTCCAGTACAGATCAGACAGTGACAGCAGCAATCAGGAGCAAGGTTAATCTAATACTAGCAATTAGCCATTAACGTTTACAAGCAGACGTTTTTTTTTAATTGATGCGAAGAGTCTAAAGTTAGCAGGTACCCAGCTAACAGCTAGCTAGTACCTGATGTGCAGAGCTAATTTGTACATTCATAGATCTAGTCATTGGACAGCACGGTGGTGTGATGGTTAGCACTGTTGCCTCACAGCAAGAGGGTTCCTGGTCCGATCCCAGGAGGGAGCCCTTCTGTGTGGGTTTTCTCTGGGTACTCCGGCTTCCTCCCACAGTCCAAAGACATGCAGGTAACGGTGATTCTAAATTGCCCGTAGGTGTGAATGTGAGTGTGAATGGTTGTCTGTCTCTATGTGTCAGCCCTGTGATAGTCTGGTGACCTGTCCAGGGTGTACCCTGCCTCTCGCCCAATGTCAGCTGGGATAGGCTCCAGCCCCCCGCGACCCTCAACAGGATAAGTGGTTACGGAAAATAGATGGATAGATCTACACCTACTGAAGGAGGCAAAGGTGTAAAATTACATGAAAGTCATTATATGGCATTTGTTTGCTTCTTTCTTTGTCTGTTTTTTACAAAACCTACCTCTAAATATGTAATTTTAATGACCAGAAATGAGTTTTCAGGGGTTTTTATCATGTCCAGGAGAGGAACTATAAAACATTAGCAGGACAGACCCTGGAAAATGTTATTAAATAAATAACAGTTGAGGTTTTTAAACTTAGATTTAATGGGTGTTGTCATTGTATTTTCAGAAAACTGTTTCTCATTGATTTGTATCTGCTGCTTTATTGTAGAGTTAAATTATATTTTTTATTTTTCAGTCTTCTAATGAATGTTTTTTAAAGGCTAATCGTGCTTTTGAATGTCCACAAAGAGCACCTTTTCACCAGGGTAAAACATAATTGTCTGCTTCGTGTGGAACGTGGTTGATTCAAGAGAAAAAAGTCTGATGATGTGGAGCTTTGCAGCCATCTTTGATTTCCTACGCCGCCTGTCTGGTCTCCTAAGGCTTCAGCTCCTCAGCAAACATGAGAATGTAACTCCTCAGTGAGTGGGAGCCCTGCCATCTTTAAAACACATTTCATCTCGCTCGCTTGCTCCTCCCCTTCTTTTTTCTTCTCTGTCTTTCTATCTTTCTGGTTCGACTAAGGGAAGAGTTGAGGTGAAGTCGTTGGGAGTGTCCAACAATTACTCTTTTTTTTCTGGCACAGAGGGGGAAGGAAAGGGAACAGGCCTGTCTGTGGCAGGAGGCAAAGAAGAGCTGTGCACTTATTTGTGATAGATAAGCTCCTGTATTGTCTCTGTATTGTTTTAGAGTGGCTTAAATATTGAGTACTAACACAGCTATAGAATACATAATAGATAAAACACACTCCTTGACGTAAAGGGACAATTGGAAGATACTAGGCCTTTCTCATGGCAGACATTTTGACTTGTCATTATAGGGAAAGCACAGGTGTTACTCATGGCAATAGCAATGGCTCCAGTCTATTCAAGTGTCCCAGTGAGCGTGACAGTGAGCCAGTATGCACCCTGAAAGGAATTCGGCCATCATTACTTGTTTTATTTACACCTGTGCTTTTCCTGCTGTGACAAGTCAAAATGCCCTCCATGACAAAGGGCCTCAGTGGCTGAACTTGACCAAATCATGAACTTGATTTTCATAAGTCTGCATGTTTTAAGCCTGTTTTAAAACAACAGTCAGGAGCCTGTATGAACATTGAAGATCTGCTTACTGTCATATGTCCTCCTGTGATTGGAAAAACTGCATTTAAGCTGGCTGTGACACAGGGCCACCGGGCCATATATTTGTTCTAGTACCCAATAGATACTTTCTGTCATCCTTCTGGGGTTGTAATGTAAATGCAAGTGTTAAAACACTGAGTGCATCACTGCATTTGTCTTAACTTAGGAATATGTGTATGCTGTGTTCTCTGCTCACTGGAATGGACAGTGGCTGTGTAATATATGGCAGTATGAGGGCCACGCTGAGTGTTGTTGGAGTGGCGGTAGAATACATGACATGTCTGGTCATGTGGGCAGGTAGGAGCTGCTCAGAGAGAGAGAGGGGTTGAAACTAGAGCTCTACTTCACACCTGTCTTTTGTCAGTCTCAAGCTCCAGCAGAGTATGTTGAATGTGAATCACTGCATTCCACTGATAAGCTGCTGCTGTCGCTGACTTCAGTGCTTTTTGCTTTAATTCTATTATTCTATTTGATCTGAGGAGTTGTAACAGAAATGTAGGAATAGATACATAATTTTATTTTAAAAGACAGTGAATTGTTCAGGAAATGCTTGATGCACTTGTGTGGAAAAAATAAGCATGACGCGAAATCTGTTTGGCTGCATGAGAGATATTGATGATAGCCACATACTCAAAACAGCAGAGCAGTCACTAATGCCTCCCAAAGCAATAAAAGAATAAGAATGAAGTTTTTCCCCAAAAAAGGTCCGTGCGTAAAGCGGCACACTAACAGTCCATTCCAACTAAAATCCAACAACGTTTCAATAGCTAATCCTACTCTCTGTTTCTAAAAGTAATTGTTCCCCAAAAAGATTCCAAAGTGGAGAAGACTCGGCTCCTCTTGGTGCCAACCGATGCCCACCGACGCGCACCAAAATGTGCCATTTTACGCACAAACATAAACTGTGCGCAAGGTTAGACGCCCGGTGCCTGCATCTCCGTACTGACACTCCGGATTCACTGCAAGCCGTAAAAGAGGGGAAAAAACGTAAGGCCTTCTTCTCCCTTTTAAACGTCGACGCTGTCCACGTCCTCAAAAAGAATGGATCTAATTAAAACGTTGCATTCGTCATCATCGCCAAAGCTTTGCCAAACGGTTTCTGGTGGAGAGGAGGCTGGGAGATGCAGCACCACATGACTGAGTCTGAGCTGGAGAGGGATGGGAGTCAGATTGGGTTTCTCTTCTCTCATTGGCCAGTGGGCTGACTTTTGACACGCAGACCAGGGACCCTCCTGCCGTATAAATAAGCCTGATAGAACTTTATTATTCTAGCATCACGGCAGCAGGTTTGTGCTCAGTTTGGAGTTACTCGTGTCACCACAACTGTATGCCTGCTTGAGGGTGGTTTAAAACGGGTTTAGCAGCACAAGGAGTCTGCATGTCCTCTTAGACATGCTCAGCTTTGTGGATACTCGGATTCTGTTGCTGCTTGCAGTAACTTCATACCTAGCATCATGTCAACGTAAGTTTGAATATCTGCTCTTTTTCTGTGATGGATATTATTTTTTTCTCTCGCGTCCCACTGCTTGAGGATCTTTGGCTTTTGTTTGGGACTTACATGAAGGTCAACCTGGAGACAGCTCAAAGCACTGCAGAATAAAGCTCCACGGATTGAGCTCATGCAGAGGATTCTTCAACTTTTCTCCAAGGATACAGTTATTTTATATTTGATTAGTTTCCGAGAGGGAGAAGTTGCACTCCTAGCAAAAAAGTTTCCTTGCTTTGAAAGAGACCTGTAGTACGTGTAGAGACGTGTAGTAGTCGGCCTGGGGTCTTTTCTAAACTTTTAGTGCATGTGGAGTCATCAAAGTAGGCTAAATGTGAATTTTCCTTTAGGAATAGGATGAAAAAGTCTGTGGGGCGTTGTACATATTGTTCCATCCAGGCGTCCAGCTAATCAAGCTTTATTATTGGAAACAGCAACGTCTCCCCCTGGTGGCCATGAATGCAAACATCTGCTTGGCACCAATTTGATTGTGTCCTCTGCAAAGAAAGGCATAGCTACTTTTTTAAAAAATATTAAAGACACTAAATGCGTGCATATTTTAATATTCCTAGATTTTGTTAAACTAAAAAGCATTTTCTTTAACTTTTTTTACAGGTACAGTCAACTGCGTGATTTGTCTTTATTTAGGAAACGATTTAGAGATCAAATCAGAATATATGCGTTGAAGTTGAAGTTGAAGCTCCTTGGAGATATTTTTCAGAATCATAGCACGTTAAATGGGGAGATGATAGTCTCACATCACTTTGAATGTCCAAGCGCGCCCCCTTGTGGTGGAGATTGGTCATGAGGCGTTAGAGTTCATGGGGAGGTCCCAGCTGCACCAAACCCAGCCATGACCAGCTGATGTCCACCTGCAACAAAGTGAAACAAGAGATACAGACATCAGCCAAGAATGAGTCGTCAGATAGTCAGAACTTTTTACTCTTTTTGAATAATTAAATTAAATTAAAAATGCACCACTAATTTTAGTACAAAATCAGAAAAAATGCAGCCACTTTTTAACACAAAATTAGAAAAATACACCTTTAAATAACATCAGAACAGCATCAATAACACATCATACAGTCACCAGTGATGTCGTTCTTGCCCTGTTTGCAGTAGCAGGCCAACTATTCCTGTCCCAAGGGCATACACTACCTGTTCAGGCCTGTTAGCAGCAGGATCCTTAATAGCTGGAATGCTACTGAGCACTGGATTCACACTGCCTGCAGAGTTCGAAGAGGTTTAGCATGCAGAGATGGCCCTCAGCTACACTTTTAGAAATGAGCTGATACCTGTGCTGCAGCGAGCAAACTGAGAGCAATGCGGGAAGGCTAACTGTTTTAGGCATGTCAGAAGAGCTTGTTTAACACTTCAAGACACTGGTGTAGACACATCATAGAAGCTACAGATGGTAGTTAGGGGCTTCAGAACACAAAAGAAGTGCAGCTTCCTGTTTGACATTGAATATTAAGTCATTTCTGCTAAGTTTTCTTTGGATTATTAGACTTAAACATGGTTAATGTGCATTTTAACATCCTGTAAAGATGTTAACTCTTCTTTCTGCAAAGTGTATGTACAGTGTAGTGTGTATTCGTTTGTAGACTTTGTTCTCATGCAAAGGAAAAACAACTTTTCATTGACCTACAGAAAGAGAAGCAGAGATAGGAAATGACATTGTGTCTTTTTTAACTGACGTTCTAACGGAGTATCCCCTCTTCTCTCCCCCACCCTCCTCTTCTCCCTCTCCCTCCTCCTCATCTCTCCAACTCCACAGACTCGGTTAGTACACATGCATGAAATCCTGACAGCAATATGTCTTAAAGATAGCTTTACCTTGTCTCTTTGCCCTCTTTTTCCTTCCTCCTCCAAATGCTGTGAAATACTCCATAAAAGGAAGACCTCTCGTCTGGTCTTGACCATTTGAGCAATCTCAACGATGGCAGAGCATTTCATTTAGGAATTTTCTGCCCCCCGATCCAAGTTATTTCTTGTAGTTTTCTCCCTTCCTGTCCACGGATAGGTGAGGGTCCTATTGGCTAAAGTTTGTGTCAATGAAAGCTAAAACCGCAGCTCTGAGGCACCCATGGGGCCTGGTACAAAGGATCCTTTCTGAGGGGCAGAGGGAGGTTTGCCCCTAACAGCTGGCTTTGGGTCAGTTCTTGGAGTCTCCCTCTCCTCTTTGATTTGGATTTGATTTCACAAAAGCTGATCTCAGACCGGTTTTGATAGGTTGAGATCTTCACCTCAAATAAAACAAAAAAGAAAATTATTGAATTCCCCCTCTGATGTAAGACAAACAGAGTCTGATGAGTGTTTGTTTTACTGATTCTGTTCTCAATTGAGATTGCCAAAAATCAGCACGATGTCTGTAGCCTCAGCAGCAGCATTTTAATATTTTAAATTTGTTCTGGTAACATTTCAGAACTTTAGTTTTTCCCATGGACTAACATGCTCTTACTGCCAAGAGGTTGTTGAGTCTAGATGCTTTTTTAGCTTCTCTGTGCACATGTTGATCATCTGTATCACATGCACATTGCCCTGCTGTGTTTTTATCATGCATGTGCATGTTTTATCTATTGTTTTTATCTATTTTTTGCACGCTTAGATATTACTTAAAATGGCGAAAGATCAGAGAGCTAGATGTTTGATACATCCCAAATGGCCCTGAAAAGACTGAATAAATAAATCTTACATTTATTTATCTTCTTTTCCATTTAGGGAAGAGTCAAGGTGAGCACATGATGTTCTTCTTATGTGTCATTTAGCACCTACAGCGTGGCATGTGAGACACATGAAGCATAGCTTATGTGTAGAAAAGGTCAGAGGGCATCTTTATGATGTGTCGTTTAATTACTGAAATGTGTTTTAAGCCACTTGCCCTCCAACTGTAAGGTCAAGTTTGTATACATACACATTTCATTGCTATTGTCATATACCAGATCATTTGAATACGATTAGAATCTGGTTTTAATTTGCTTTGAGTTACATTTAGTGTAGTTTAAATTGAACGCTTGCTTTGCTGGAGGAATAGTTAGAAGCAGACATGTTGCTGAAGCAGCGTCTGCGCCGTGTTTTGGTCTGACGGAGTTGTTTTTCTGCTGCAGGGTCCCAGAGGAGAGAAAGGACCTCGAGGTGACCGGGTAAGCTGAAGTGCAACTCTACTTCCTTTATTCAAGCAGCTGTTACCAGATATGTCATTTAGGCATTTAATGTGGTTTATCTTTGATGCACATTTGGCACCTTGTTTGCTGACGTCATTTGACCTTCTAACCTCAGTAGGCCACACCCCTTTGTTTACATTACCCATATGACCGAGTGCTTACAACAACGATAGTGATGTGAATGAATGTGATATATTCAGTAAATTATTTTATCTTGAGTCGTATTCTGACATGAAGCGTGATCATCTTATCTTGTATCAACTCAATTTGCTACATGAGTAGTTTTATCTGTTATCAGATCAAATTCATTGATGCAATAGACTAATCTAAGAAACCATCTCATCAGCAGCTGTTCATTCAGTAACAGTGTTTACTCACTACATCATCTGTGTTTTACAGGGTCCTCAGGGCCCAAACGGAAGAGATGGCAAACCCGGACTCCCTGGCCCCGCTGGCCCCCCTGGACCCCCTGGACTTGGAGGAGTAAGTCCACTGTTTATTCTTGTAAAACAAGAAGCTTGGATGTGTAGTTTTTGTCCCAAAAGTGGTCCAGAAATTATAATGATAGTGTGCTAGCTTTGATTTGACCTCCAACATTTCTCACATGCGGGAAAAAAGTACTGAAATATGTCTGTTTGATGTATTTGACCCACATTCACCCCCTGCAGCTCTTGATTTTTTATGTTGAACCGAAAAAGTGTTGAATCTTTTTAATGATGTCATAACCCCATGACCTTTGACCCTTTGCCCTTGACCCATTTGTCCCCATGGCTAACACTTGGATGACACACAACAAAGCTACAATTTGTGTTAATTCGATCTCTCAAGCACTGATTTGATACAAATTTCAATATAATACACGTTCATTTGTCGTGGTGTGCTACACAAGTAGTTTTTCATGGCTGATTTTTGTGCCATGACGACGACATTTGGTTTGGACTGATGGAAACAGTGACCACTTTTCATTTGAAGTGAATTTATGCTCTGCTTGTCCAACAGCGCTGATATATTATTAGAAGTCTGTCATTCTAACCCATTAATTTGTGTTTACTTTCTGTTTATCAGAACTTTGCTGCTCAGTATGATGGTGTAAAAGCTCCCGATCCCGGCCCTGGACCCATGGTGAGGGCCCCTCTCTGTCTTTACAGCCTTACCTACACATAGATAATTATAGTCGATGGATACAGGTGTCTCACACCTTTGAATTCTGATTCCTGCCCTGATACAGTTGCACTTGTGTTGATGAATAATACAAAGAATTAACTCCTTTCTCCTTTTCAGGGTATGATGGGCGCTAGAGGCCCTCCTGGACCTCCTGGACCCCCTGTAAGTTCACACACTCTGCAAATTTCAACTATGGAGCGATCTGATCAAACTTCACACCCATAAGCTCAGTCTGCTGATGCTGCTTTGTCTATGAAGACTAATTGGTTTTTATCATTCAACAGGGTGCTCAGGGCCACACCGGACACCCTGGTGAGCCCGGAGAGCCTGGACAGACTGTAAGATCATCCTCCAAAATGTTCACAATCATTGAAATTATCATGGGATTACAGTCCTTGTCAGATGTACCCATGTGATGCCACCATCTTAAAAGCTTTGATCATCTTTGAGATCTGAAATGTTCTGGTTTTCCTTCCCAAGGGCCCCGTTGGTCCCCGTGGCCCCCCTGGACCCCCTGGCAAATCTGGAGAGGACGTAAGTATACATTTATGTTTCTGCCAAAACCTTTTTAGGGGCTAATTGTGTTTACAAGTTTTCTAAAGACTTAGTTTCTTGATAGGGATTTGAATTGTTGCTATATAGTTTCTACAATGTCATATGGTAACGTGTGTTTTGCTGACTCACAGGGTAACAACGGCAGACCTGGAAAGCCCGGAGACAGAGGTGCCCCCGGCCCACAGGTAAGAGATTTGCCCTGAAACAAAGGGAATGAAACACAACCCACAGATAAACGTATGAACAGTAAATCTGGAGTTTGTCTCAGTAATATTTTCTCTGTGTGGAATTGCAGGGCGCTCGCGGATTCCCCGGAACCCCTGGACTTCCAGGAATGAAGGGACACAGAGTGAGTGCTGATCTTTTCTTCTGCTTGACCTGAACTTTACCTGCGTGCTTTACCCAAACACCTGAAGCCCACTGGCTTATAGCCAGCAGCTGAAACTGCTCCCAAACAAAAATGGCAGAGAAGCTACACCTGTGTAAAAAGTGGACTCCAATGTTTTGTGCATCATAACGAGCACTGCTGGGAGTGATTACAACCCTAACTTCCTGTTTCCTGCCTCCTGGGGAGCATAGTAGATTTAATACAGAGCTTAATGGCTAACATTTAAGATTTTTTTGTCCCAGTTTTTGCTTGAGAGCCCCTACAGCCAGATGGCAAACTTCCTGTAAAACCACCTTTGAAGAAAGACAAGCTTCCATAATGGCCCATATGAGACTTTGGATGTCTTATTAACAATATGTATTCTTTCGAGAAGTCAAACAAGCAAACTGATTCTTTGATATTCCAATTTCCAGTCTCATTTTTTTCTGCTTCAAGTAGCACATTTTAGTACCAATAGGTAATAACAGTGCTGTTTTCCGCTTATCTTATTCTGCTTTATCCCTTTATATAGCCCACAGCCTGTCATGTGATGTCCCTTAACTCTCATAAACATCTTCCATCATTACTCTCTTTCTGCGTTTCAGGGTTACACTGGTCTGGATGGACGCAAGGGAGAGCCTGGTGGTGCTGGACCCAAGGTAAGAACAAATGTTCCTATCAAAAACTTAATTTCATGTCAGATCCCAGTTCCTGTTGTAATCATTTTAATGGCAGCCCATTGATAAGCTTAGGGAAAAAGTTTACAGTAATATACTGTAGTTTCTGCAAGGATGCATGTATTTCACATAGGAGAGTTTCTGTAGTGTGAGTGAATATTGCAATAATAAAACAAACCAAACTTAAGTTTAGCATTACCACTACTTTGTCATGGTTTTCACTTTACTTCACACAATCAAATCTCTCTGACCTGTTAACCTCTGACCTTGAGTCACTTCACTCCAGATGCCCCATCAACCTAACCCACCTTCTCCTGTCTCTCCTATAGGGTGAGCCTGGTGCACATGGAGCTGCTGGAAGTCCCGGACTTGCTGTAAGTTTTTAATTTATGCACCATTTACACACAAAACCACAGCAACCATCATAAATCTTTGCCATAATTTATCATTAATCCCTACAGGACTGCAGTAAAGGCACTGGTCTTATCATTTCTGTTTCTTTGTGTGTCCTCCCTGTAGGGATCTCGTGGTTTGCCTGGTGAGAGAGGCCGTGCTGGCCCTGCTGGCCCTGCTGGTGCTCGTGGTGCTGATGGCAATGTTGGACCCGCCGGTCCTGCTGTGAGTATTGGCCATATAAACCCTTTCGTGATTCTATGATTCAGCCATTTTGTGAATACTGAACTCGAGGTATCATTAAGATACTTTCTAAAATGTACTTTGTGATTATCTTAATGTTTAAACAATAATGTGTGATATAATATCAAAGGAAGAAGCAATTATGCCACTAAATGTTAATTATATACATATGATTGCACCCATATTAGACCAACTTTGACCTTAATGTGAGCTTTGACCTATATTACATATATCCTGATGTTATATCTATTGTTCTTCTGCCCAGGGTCCTCTTGGAGCTGCTGGTCCCCCAGGTTTCCCCGGTGGCCCCGGACCCAAGGTAAGTGTGATGTCACTTCCCATGTCCTTTTGGCAACACATCCTCACATTCATGTTTAGGGTCACAGAAGGAGACAATTCTCATTAACATACAGTGTAAGCATCTGTCAAGGAAATAAAACCTTCTGCCATGTTCACTATCCCAAAAGCTTTTGTAGACTATCCCCATGGGAATAGTTCATACCTGCGAAGACCTCACTCATTCCAGACCATTTATTTTCATAATTTAAATCGTACTCAAACAAATGCACACCAATACATCCCATCATTATGATTTCATTATTAAATCCTGGATGTATTTTTGTCTTTGCCAGGGAGAGATTGGACCTGCTGGAGCTACTGGCCCAAGTGGAGCTCAGGGAGCTAGAGGAGAGCCCGGTCCCAATGGCGCAGTTGGACCCGTCGGTCCCCCTGTAAGTATAATACTCCCAAGTTCCTGGAGAAATTAGAAACAAAAATATGTATTTTATTTAGTTCTTGATTTTGTTTTGATTGGTGTGTTTTTCCAGACTACATTGATCAATTCCAAAAACTACATTGAATATAAATGTTGTCATTTACTGTAGTTACTTTGTGTGACATTATCACATATTCACTACTGAAGTGCAGTTATTTAATCTTTGAAAAAGTCAAATGTAATAATTTTTGTAGCAGTGGATTTTTCAGTTAGATGTTTTTAAATTGTTTTGGGAAGATTCCCTAATTTCTTGTTTTTTTTCCCTTTAGGGTAACCCTGGTAATAATGGTCTGAACGGAGCCAAGGGAGCCGCTGTAAGTTCTCAAGTTGTACTTTTCAAGCATACATAGGTCAAAGGTCATTTAGGGTCCTGACTAATTCTCACCTGTCCATCATCACTGTTATTTAGGGCACCCCTGGTGTTGCTGGCGCTCCTGGCTTCCCTGGACCAAGAGGAGGACCTGGACCTCAGGGCCCTCAGGGTGCTACTGGACAGAGAGGCCTCGCTGTAAGAACACCACCAACACTGATACATATAGACGTGGACATGTATGTTTTTTGTGGATGTACATCATCCACAAAAAACATACATATTCACATGGAAACATGCAAATGTATACACAACGCAGACCAGTAATTGTCTAGTAATTGTGATTGTTTCATTAATTGCATCTGTTTATCTGTCTCAGGGAGATCCTGGTGCCCAGGGTGTTAAGGGAGATGGTGGACCCAAGGGAGAGCCTGTAAGTTCACACCCCGATCCTGTTCTTTGGCTTGAAATTTCACCAAACTGAAACTGAAGACATCTGACTGTGTATGACTTTTGTCCTTCAACTTCTCTGTTGCCTCCCGCAGGGTAACTCTGGACCTCAGGGACCCCCCGGACCTCAGGGTGAGGAGGGTAAGAGAGGACCCACTGGTGAGCTTGGTGCCACTGGACCTGCTGGAAACCGTGGAGCTAGAGTGAGTACCAGATCATTGTCTCCGATGGGTGATGTTGCACTCATATGAATCCATATTCAGATGCATTTTGTCTTCGACCTGCTAATGCCTGTGTGTCTCTTACAGGGTGCCCCTGGCAGCCGTGGTATGCCTGGTAGCGAGGGAAGAACTGGTCCTATTGTAAGTGGTCAAAGAACAAATTTCATTCCACCAACATGCAAGCCAATAAATAAAGCTATGTCTTGTTTCCAAATATAGTCACCATTCAGTTATATGGTTAAATTTCCACCTCATTTACCTTCGACCTCTTTGTCTCCTTCTTGTAGGGAATGCCTGGTGCCCGTGGTGCCACTGGTGCTGCTGGACCTCGTGGACCCCCTGGAGATGCTGGCCGCGCTGGTGAATCTGGCCCAGCTGGTCTCAGGGTGAGTCTTTTGCTCAATTCTGTATTTTTTTTAGAGGGATCTCATGTCTGTGTTAGTTCTGTGAGTCAAGTTTAAAGAGAGAATAGGTCCATGGTGAGCTAGAATAGCTGAGTTAGAATAGTTTGGAGCAGGAGTGCTGTAATGGCTTTAGTACAAGGCTATTGAGAGTAACAAAAATTGGAGTTACATTCCTTGTATGTATGTAGCAGTACAAATTAATGACAAAACATTCATCTCAATGACCAATTTTATTTTCTACAGGGTCTCCCAGGAAGCCCTGGAAGCTCCGGACCCCCAGGAAAGGAGGGACCTGCTGTGAGTAAATCTGAATTTTGCACTGAAGCAGAAGTTATTGGGTTTTTTTTTACTTCATGATCATATTTGCTGCAATGAATGCAATCAACGTGACTTCCTGTTATACTGCCTCTTTCTCCTTCCAGGGCCCTGCTGGACAAGATGGCCGTGGTGGACCCCCTGGCCCAACTGGACCTAGAGGCCAGCCCGGAAACATTGGATTCCCCGGACCCAAAGGACCTAGTGTAAGTAGAAATAGAGCCACGATAAGCATTTGGAGCTTCATCCTTTTCTTTATTGTTAATCAAGTTTATCATAATCTGTGCTTAAACCACCTCTTGCCTCCTTTAGGGTGAGGCTGGCAAGCCTGGAGACAAGGGAGCCACTGGCCCCACTGGACTGAGAGTAAGTCAAAAATACCCAACAGGTGTTTCATACAGTAACTCACTGATAAAACACTTGTCAGCTCCATTGTCAGTTGTTATAACATGTCATCATATTTCTATCTAGGGACCCCCTGGACCTGATGGCAACAATGGAGCCACTGGTGCTACTGGACCTGCTGTAAGTATCCTTATGTATGTTGCGCCCAATTAATGGCAGTTTCGCCTCTTCCGACAAATACATACATTTATGACTGTGATTTTCTATTTTAAACATTGGTCTTCTTTCTTCATCTACAGGGCGGTCCCGGTGAGAAGGGAGAGCAGGGAGCTGCTGGAGCTCCTGGCTTCCAGGTGTGGATCCATCTTTTGATTTTACTCTCTGCTCATTATAAACGAGTCAAAAAAAAGCATATTCAAAAATATGAATATGGTAAATCCAGTCTAACTGCTGTTCCATGTTAGTAGCTACATACATTACCTGCACCTTAAGTGTGCTTTTAATACAGCAGTATCTGCATAAATAGCACTGTTGAGGTCACTGTTCCTGATTTTGCGGCTTGGTGTTTTCAGGGTCTGCCTGGTCCTGCTGGAGGTGCTGGAGAGGCTGGCAAACCCGGAGACAGAGTAAGTAATGCACACACTTACTTCTACCATATTGTACAGTCAAACCATAGAAATTGTAGAATAGGCAGTACATTTCTAACCCACTGTTTATCTCTCTATAGGGTATCCCAGGAGACCAGGGAGTTTCTGGACCTGCTGGTGCCAAGGTGAGTTCACCTGTCCATGTCTTTGTGCCAATACTCATTATGTAGTAGTAGCCGGTAGAGTTTTATTTTAATTTTAGTAAGATGTCAAAACTAATGAAATAGTTAGAATACAAACAGAAAATATCTCTAAATGTGGCAGATTACATTTACATGCATATAAAGACAATACACTGACTTCCTCTTTGTGTTCCTTCAGGGAGAGCGTGGTAACCCTGGTGCTGCTGGAGCTTCTGGACCTCAGGGACCAATTGGACCCCGTGGACCCGCTGGAGCCCCCGGAACTGATGGTGGCAAGGTAAAATGATGCCATGGCTGTTAGAAGCAAAGATTATAAATGAAATGTTGACCTAACAAACGGTAGCAGAGTTTACCAATATCTGATCAATGTTGAATAAATTCTAAACATACACTTTACTGCAGCATATATACATTGTTTGTATGTTCTTTTGTGTACAATAATCCTCTAGAATCAGAATATGTCAGTACCAAGCTCATATATGAGATTATGTATTTATGGACGCATGTGTGTTCTATGCGAAAAGGAACCATAGTTTGTCACGTCTGTTTCCAGGGAGAGCCTGGCGCTGCTGGAGCTGCTGGCGGTCCTGGACACCAGGGACCTGGTGGCATGCCCGGTGAGCGTGGAGCCGCTGGACCCCCTGGAGGCAAGGGAGAGAAGGTAAGATCCAAAAATACCACCTTAAAATAAAGATTTTAGCCCTCAAAATCACTCAGATTTGTCAATAAGAATGTATTTTTTCTCAATTTTCCCTCCTGCTCTCTCTCCTATAGGGAGAGGCTGGACACAGAGGACCTGACGGTAATGCTGGCAGAGATGGTAGCCGTGTAAGTTCAACTCTCTGGTTCTTCTTTAAAAAAAAAAGATAGCCACTCACTCCATTAGTTTGACTGTAGCAATCCCAGCCTTGGCCTCAGTGTCATCTCCTCTCTCTTTCCAGGGCTTGCCTGGACCCGCTGGACCTCCTGGACCCACTGGAGCCAATGGTGATAAGGTAAGTAGGTGACGTGCGGATATTATTTACCACATGACAAATAATGACATCACAATAAATATGTTTAGGATAAACGCTGTAACACAGATTAATTAATGCTATGGAGCTTTGTTAAGACCTAAAAATGGCTACCTCCAACATTATTCAAGATGGCTGACTGACCAGTGATGTACACAAGAGAGTTATTGAGATGTGTAGTTGAAATCAAATCACTATCAGAAATTATCTCTTGGCTGGCCAACTCAAGTCCATATCATTGGACACCCCATTCCCCGTAGAGAGAACCCCCATAGTACAATAGCTTTGTATCTCAAGCTAGAACCTCAACACTGCCACCTGATGGCTGTTTAATAATATTACAGCAATGACAGGATAGAGGTGGTGATAACATTATAAATGAAGCAGACAAATGCAGAAATTTTACATTTTGAATATTTTCATGCTGTTATATGCTGTTTTAAGCAGCTAACGTTACCCTTGCAGTGCTATTTATTTCACTGTTTATTGCTTTGTCGGCTATGTAAACAACTGGCAGACACAGAATTACAACAAAAACAATGACACTACATTTGCATTGCTTAAAAGAGGAAAACCAGTGGATCATCTTTTGTAAGAGTCCTATCAGCTGATCAAGTTGTCTAATTCATTAGCAGATTAATAAGCTGTACACTACAAAAGTAAATGGTAAATGAGCTTTTGGCCCAGTGCCTTTTCTAGTCTGTCTGACCACTTAAAGTGCTTTTATACTACATGTCACATTCACCCATTCACACACCGATGGCCGAGGCTACCATAGCAGGTGCCACCAGCTACTCACCTTAAACATTCACACACACTCACACTTGAGCAGTGTGGGGTTTAGAATCTTGCCCAAGGATGCTTCAACGTGTGGACTTGAAGATCTGGGGGTGGAACCACCAACAACCTCCTGAGCCACAGCCACCCAAAATGCAATAGAGTGCATTTAAATCAATGCTGATGCGTACAAATGATTTCTCGTGTGTATGAATCTATTGATGTATAGTAATCAGTGGTTGGATTGATGGAGCAACGCTAGGCTAGTGACTCACTCACTGTTCTCTCCTCCAGGGTGAGAGCGGTGCCTTCGGACCTGCTGGCCCTGCTGGAGCTCGTGGAGCCCCTGTAAGTAGCTGTTGCTGACTTTCTTCATTAAACAAGCATGAACGGTTCTGCTATATTCACCCTAAATAACCAGTTGACATAAATGTCAGATTAAGACCTTGAGACAACAAACCTTGCTAACCCACTGCTTCTTGTCCACAGGGAGAGCGTGGAGAGGTTGGACCTGCTGGAGCTCCTGGATTCGCTGGACCACCTGTAAGCCAGCAGCCAGTCACCTTCCAATACAACATACTGTGACACAAATACACACACACACACACACACACACACACACACACAAACAGTTGCCCAGATACTAACCCAGCCCCATTACTTTTCCGGTTTACAGGGCGCTGATGGTCAGACCGGAGCAAGAGGAGAGCGTGGACCTTCTGGTGGAAAGGGAGAATCTGGCCCCGCTGGTCCTGCTGGACCTGCTGGACAGTCTGGACCTCCTGTTAGTATAATTTACACTTGAGACATACTCATATATTGAGAATGTATAAACTCAAACGAGATATGAGTAGTAAAGGGCCATTCACACCAAGAACTATAACGATAACACTGTGAGCATCCACACTGATGAACGGTAATGTTCTGTAAACAGTGGGGCCAAGCATGCTGCAAGCTCCAGCTGTGATGCAGTGTGGATGGGTCTGATTGGCTTTCAATGTTCACTCATTCACTCATCCAGTTACTGATCACTGTGTGGACTCAGCAATCCAATTGAGTTAGATATTCATTTTTATTTTTATAGTTATCCTCATTGTTGTGGACTCTCCTTTATGCTAATACGGAATGGTGTCTGATTTTTTTCATCTGTTTATCTAGGGTGCTTCTGGCCCTGCTGGACCTACTGGTGCTCGTGGAGATACCGGCCCTCCTGTGAGTATTGAAACATCACAGCAGCACACATAAGCGCAGATTTAATTTCTGTTGTACCTGTTACACTCACTCACACCCACTTACTTCAACCCCACTAGCCAAATGGCCATTTCAAATCAATGGAAGGCTACCAGAGCATGTGGTGACTGAAAATTAAAGTAAAAAATCTAATAAGACAATTACAGAACAACAGAAATGTCAAATACTGAATTTTTACCAAATGATAACGTCAAATTTCACACACACATAGACATACTAAACACTCTTAGTGACTGCTGTATAACCTTTGATGATGTGTGTTTCCAATTTCAGGGTCTGACTGGTTTCCCTGGTGCTGCTGGCAGAGTTGGCGCTGCTGGCCCTGCTGTGAGTATCATATTTACAGTCATTAGTGAGGACGTACACACGTGCAGACCCACACTGAATACACTGGGTTATTTAAATAACATTTTCAGTTCATCCTCTCATCATGCTGCTTCTCATAACAGTGAAACAAAACAATCACATTTGACATTAACCCGCTCTCCTCCTCCTCTGCTGTCAGGGTATTGTTGGACCCCCTGGCGCCGCTGGTCCCGCTGGTAAGGATGGACCTCGTGGTCTCCGTGGTGATCCTGGTCCTTCTGGTCCTTCTGGAGATCAGGGTATGGTTGGACCACCTGGCCCATCTGGAGAGAAGGGACCTTCTGGAGAGCCCGGTCCCGCTGTAAGTCATAGCTCTTTTTCCAGTACAAATTATGAGACTGTGGGAAATTGAAATGATTAAAACGATAATTATTCTGATAGAAAATATATAACTAAGTTTATATCTTTATTGTGGTCACATAGATCTATAAATCTTCATTATCAATGCATTGATATGTGACCTGTGTGTGTTTAGGGTGCTCCTGGTGCTCCTGGAAGCAGCGGTCCTCTTGGACTTCAGGGATTCGTTGGTCTGCCTGGTGCTAGAGGAGATCGTGGTTCACCTGGTGGTGCTGGTGCTGTGGTAAGCACAAATTAAGACTGACAGTGTTCTACAGAGGATATATAGATGAGTCCTATATCACATACAGTTTGAAGCCTGACTGTATTTGACCCAACGATTTTCTCTGCATCCTGTCACAGGGAGAGCCTGGTAGAGTTGGACCCGCTGGTCCCGCTGGAGCCCGTGGTGCCCCTGGCAACATTGGCCTGCCTGGTATGACCGGACCCCAGGGAGAGGCTGGACGTGAGGTAAGGACTGAACAGGCCAATAACAGGTTAAATGACCTGTTAGTGGTGATCAAATGTGGAGAGAGTATCAAAATATCCCGAGTAGAAGTACTGTTTTTTGACTTAGATATGACTTGTTGTAAATAGGGCAGGAACTATTAATTGTTTTCCCTGTCGGTTAATTGGTCAATTATTTTCTCAATTAACCAATTAGTGGTTTGGTCTCAAAAATGTCAGAAAATGGTGACAAATGTCAATTAGTGTTTCCCAAAGGCCAAGATGATGTCTTGATTTATCCACAGCCCACATATATGCAGTTTACTGTCATAGAGGAGGAAAGAAACCAGAAAATATTCACATTTAAGAAGCTGGAATCAGAAAAATCAATTATTTTAATAGTTTACAACGAACTTATCAATGGTTGCAGCTGTAGTAATAAATGTAAGTTTGGTTTCTTGGTTGCATGGGTGTAGATTTCCAGGGCCAATAAGGGGACATGCTCACCTTAATCTTTAGAATATGTGCATTTGACACAGCCTGACACAATAGCCTGATATAAAGATTGAAACTTTTATGTAAACTACAATATTCTTTGCCATCTACAGGGTAACCCTGGTAATGATGGCCCCCCTGGCCGTCCTGGTGCTCCTGGATTCAAGGTAATGCCTTTTCATACACCTTACAGCACATTTTTATACAGAGTATACACACACACATACCCTGTGATCTGACCTTCATCTGCCCTTTTCCACCATGTTTAGGGAGATCGTGGTGAGCCCGGACCTGCTGGTGCCATGGGACTTGCTGGTGCCCCCGGACCTGCTGGACCCACTGGAGCTGCTGGCAGACCTGGAAACCGTGGAGAGTCTGTAAGTATAAATAAACAGTAACCCTTTTTAAAATGGATTCTCTACTAGACTACTTTCAATTAGCAACATTTACAAGGTAAACAACATCTACAGTCATCTACCTTCTTCATTCATCCTTCATTCCTTGTCTCTCTTGTGACCAGGGCCCTGGAGGTCCTGCTGGAGCTGTTGGCGCCGCTGGAGCTAGAGGTGCCGCTGTAAGTACAAAGAAGCACAGGAATAGCACAAAAAATAGTGTTCATTGACTAAAAGTACACAGAGGTAATGTGTGTGTGTATGCATGTTATAGGGACCCGCTGGATCCCGTGGTGAGAAGGGAGTTGCTGGTGAGAAGGGAGAGAGAGGCATGAAGGGTCTGCGTGGACATGCTGGTCTCCAGGGAATGCCCGGACCTTCTGTGAGTGATGGCCCAGCATCACGATGCACACAAAATATGGAAACTTACATCTACATGTGCTGATCTAATGTAAGATGTTTACTATAATGTCATTCAATGGTACACTTTCTCTGCTGTCAGGGACCCTCCGGTGACAGTGGACCTGCTGGACCTAATGGACCCGCTGGACCAAGAGTAAGTCTTTTTTTGTGATCACAAAGGCACCAAATACTGGAGATAGTGTAATTTACAGTCATAAAATGTCAAAATTCTTGACTTTGCCATGTGATGACCTCCTCTTCAGGGACCTGCTGGACCCCATGGACCTCCTGGTAAGGACGGCAGAGCTGGTAGCCATGGAACTATTGGCGCCCCTGGTGCTCGTGGACCCCCTGGATATGTTGGACCCGTTGTAAGCACACCTAGAGTCTTGTAAACCAGATAGTTTGGCTCATTTTTTCAAAGGATCTGCAAAGGATTCAACTGCAACTTTGATCCACATATTAATCCATTCTCTCATTCATATCAGGGTCCTCCTGGAGCTCCTGGTCTGCCCGGACCTCCCGGCCCTGCTGGTGGTGGATATGATGTCTCTGGATATGATGAGTACAGAGCCGATCAGCCTGCTCTGAGAGCCAAGGACTACGAGGTCGATGCCACTATCAAGTCCCTCAACACTCAGATCGAGAACCTGCTCACCCCTGAGGGATCCAGGAAGAACCCTGCCCGCACCTGCCGTGACATCAAACTCAGCCATCCCGAATGGAGCAGCGGTAAACTAAACTAAATCTGCTAGCACCGCAGTACACTTTAGATGTCTTTTGCAGCCTATGCAGTGCCTTGTTTCTATCAATTTTGACTCCGTTTTCTTGCCATGTAGGATTCTACTGGATTGACCCCAACCAGGGATGTAGTAATGATGCCATCAAGGTCTTCTGCGACTTCAACACCCGCGAGACCTGCATCCACGCCCACCCCGGAAGCATTGCCCGCAAGAACTGGTTCAGAAGCACCGAGGGCAAGAAACACGTCTGGTTCGGAGAGACCATCAACGGTGGTACTGAGGTGAGCATCTTCAGAGAGGAGACATATTCATTTTCCTTTTATTTGGTTTAAAGGTATACTATCCAGGATTGTCGGTTACTCTGTGTATCATATTTGAATTCTGACTGTCTCTCTTTCCTCCATGCAGTTTACCTACAACGATGAGACCATCAGCCCACAGAGCATGGCCACCCAGCTTGCCTTCATGCGCCTGCTTTCCAACGAGGCTACCCAGAACATCACCTACCACTGCAAGAACAGCAATGCCTACATGAGTGATGAGACCGGTGACCTGAAGAGGGCTGTGGTGGTCCAGGGCTCCAACGATGTGGAGCTGAGAGCCGAGGGCAACAGCCGCTTCACCTTCTCCGTGCTGGAGGACGGCTGCACTGTGAGTAGCCCTTTGGTCATTGCTGTTATCCTTCAGTTTCATTCGTAACTGTTAAATTAATGCAATTTTTGGTGTCACAAGACAGAGCTAATTTGTCTTACCGCTGTGTGATTTGATTTATTTTGCCACTGTTCTAAAACAAGGTCTCCTTTTTTTCCATTACACCCGCAGAGACACACTGGTGAGTGGAGCAAGACAGTCATTGAGTACAGAACGAATAAACCATCTCGCCTGCCCATCCTCGACATTGCACCTTTGGACATTGGTGGAGCTGATCAGGAGTTTGGTTTGGACATTGGCCCAGTCTGTTTCAAATAAATAGACTCATGATAAATTAACACCAAAAACGAGAGAAAGAACGAAAAAAACAAAATCTCTGCCCTTCTTTCTGTGTTGTTTTTTTTTTTATACTGAATGCTGATTTCTCTCTGCGCATCCACTTGCTTAAGATGGGCAACTATCTGAAAGGACTGAACGGACTGAACGGAGCGTTTGTGCAATGCAAATTAATACAGCAACCCAAAGGGACGCGGGAAAACACCTTGTTGTGGGACATCATGTCATCCTTTTGTAAAAAATAAAAGAAGTGTAATAAAAACGCTGAAAGTATGCATCACTGTGGTCTTTGTATATCTTCCAAAGAGGAGGTTTAAAACCACAATTTCCATGAAAAAAAGGTTTAAACTACCTCATGCCTGTACCTAAAGAAAATACTTTTGACAAAACCTGGGTCCACAACCGAGATGTTAAGACTTCTAATGCTTCAAGCTTTGTCCCGTATCGGAAGGTGCTCAGTTACTTGAAGCAGAGATCTATGGTGCTAATATGCAGCTGTGGAGCAAACCACTTTTTACTGTATTACTTTGTATTGACATTTGAGGAGTCTTGCATTGGTCCCCTGATACTCCCCCACTTTAAGCAGGTGGAATGTTTCTAAACCTGATGTCTGGTTTTTGTTTTGTTTTGTTTTGTTCTTTTTTTGTTTTGTCTAGAAGGTTTTTTTTTTGTTTTGGTTTTTTGTTCAGGCTTTTTTTAACTCTTCAGACCCCACACAGAGTGTTCATACTGACAGCACATATTTCACCCAATTCTGAATGGTTTTTTTAAGACGGCCTCTCTCTCTCTCTCAAAAAACGATACCACAAAGTCTATTGTACCTATTTTGTATATGTGAGATGTTTAAATAAATTGTGAAAAGTTCTGAAATAAAGCATGTCCAATGTTCCAAAACACACTACTCAGTGACTTAAGTGCTTTCATGTTTTAACGACACCATTGAAGGTTTGTCACTGTTTTTGGTTCTAGTTTAATTTAAACATCTTCCTATTGTGGAAGCACAGCCATATCCTGATTTTCCTTCCCCCTGTTTCTTGCTTTTCAACGGTACATCCAATTTTAATGTACAGTAAATTTCTGTTGACACTGTCCATGCCAATGTGTGATTACTAAAGTGCATTGTTTCTTGTAAATATGCATCCTCTGATGTTGCTTTTCCTTGCATAATACAGCTTTTGCATCCAAATAAATTTCTGTGATTTGGATCAAGGCTTGAATTGCAGTGATAAGTGCACACCAGTATTAGCTAAGATTCAGTATGGGGACATGGCACTCTGTCAGAAATGACTTGTTTTGTCACTTTGTCAGTGGCTGAGAATCAGCGTGAGTTAAGTGTGTTAAGGGAACTGGGATATGCAAGCATTTTGAAATTTTGGATTTAATCACACACCCACATGTAGAGGCAGTTCTGTTTGCTGTTGGGAGAAGTTTGTCTTACTTGGTTCGGCTTAGGAGGGCAAACTTCTTCCATGTGTGCAAGGGCGTAGGTTTTATTTTAACACTGGGGTTTTTGCACCAGTTTGTGCCTTTTCTTATTGATTTCACTTTATTCAATGTGATTTCACTTTACTATCAGGAAAAAATCTGAAATTTGTCTTACGTCCCAGGACGTCAAGTGTTTCACACAAATACACAAATACAAAAACACAAATCTGCATTAATTTATGGTGTAAATGTCTCTTATTTGTCATGTTTTTATTGGTGGAGACAAATGCACATGTTCTAAACACTGAGGGAGGAGATGTGTCTCCTGCTTTGCACACCCTCTCAAAATCTGCACTTGTGCATGGAGATGAAGGCATCATCTCACAAAAGTTCATTTGCAGCACTTTTCTATAACCACTAGAGGGCAGCATGGCATGCTTTTAGTAGCATCCCTGCTCTTCTTACAATGCAGCTTAGCCTTAGTGGCATTGGACCTTTGACTTTACATTAACATGGCACAACTGAAGTGACAATTTGTTGATGCTGATGATGTAATCATTTTCAGTACCAGTGGCAGAAAGACTAAAGTACATTTACTCAAGTAGGTTACTGTGCCACAGTACAAAATTGAGATACTTTACATTTGATTCTACCTAACAGATGTACTTCCCTAAATTTCAGAGGGCAATTTTCTACTTACTTTCTTCTTCATTATATTTCTCTGACAGCCAGAGTTTCTAGTTACTTTGCAGATCAAGTTTTTACTTTTTTAAAACTTATATTCACATGATTGTCTGACCATGATGCAAGACCTACCAGACTAACCAGTTAGAGCACCACCTGATCCCAGGTCATTTGTACTATAATTAACACATCTTTATTTTGGGATATGCAACATGTGAGCCCAGAATAAACTAAATGAATTTTTACTTAAAATTTAGCATGAAAATGAATCAGTAATAATAAGCTAAAAATGATACAATGCAGTATTTTTACACAGTATAACTACTCAAAAAGGGATCTCAATGTTCATTTAACTCGCCCTCTAACTCAGTCCAGACCTGCTGATTTATTCCATACTGTTGATGGTGAACACTGCCCGACAAACTTGTGTGTCATCATTCTTTGTGTCAGCATACTGTGTGTCTGCACTTTAGAGTTCTTATTATAACTTCCATTCAGCTTTATCTGCATGGGTGTCTAGTGTACATCCAAATGAATGGTTGCAGTAAAGGAAGCCCTTGTCTGTTCCACCCAGGTGAAGAAATACAAGTCAAGCAGCTAAAAGTTTTTTGAAAATGTAACAGTGCAGAGTGGCAGACTGATTTGTCAGATTAGTCCATGATGCCATTGGCAGATTACAGTTGATGCTTTTTATTGTTACCATGCTCCCTAGCACTGCTGATACTGCACAGTGTTTAATAATGACTGATTGTACAGCACACAGATGTACAAATGTGTTTTGAGAGTTTTCTTGAAGGTGGAGAGTGAGGGGGAGTCTCTGATGTCTTTGGAGAGTGAGTTCCAGAGGGTGGGAGCAGCAATGGAAAAGGCCCTGTCCCCCCAGATGCGGTGGTTGGTCCTGGTGGGGCAGGACAGGAGGTTGGCATCAGCAGACCCAACAGTGCGGGAGGGAGTGTGCCGGCGGAGGAGCTCAGACAGGCAGTGGGAGCCAGGTTGTGGAGAGCTTTATAAGTGATGAGGAGGAGTTTGAAGTGGATACGCTGGGGGATGGGGACCCAGTGGAGGTCATGAAGGACGGGGGTGATGTGGTCACGGGTGCGGGAGTGTGTGAGAACACAAGCAGCTGAGGGAAGGATGGAGTAGTGACCAGGCCTCTGTGGACAGTGACGAAAAAGAGGTGCACTTATCAGCTGTGAAGGATTGGGCCCCATTGTCAAGTGTCTTGGTGTAAATGCTGCTAAAATTGCTCAAATTTGTTGCCAGACTGCCTTCACAGAGATGGCTACCATCTTGTTTTTACATGAGCCACTAGATGGCACATTAAAGTGTTCACGAATGAGGACAATAGGTCTAAGTTAAGTAGAATGAAGTGTCAGGTCAAGTCAACTCAAAATACAGGCTGTCAGGAGGATATGTTTCAAAAATAAGAATAAGCCTACTACTTGGGGCGTTAGTGGCTTAGTGGTAGAGCAGGTGCCCCATGTACAAGGCTGTTGCCGCAGCGGGCTCGAATCCAGCCTGTGGCCCCCTGCTGCATGTCATCCCCCTCTCTCTATCCCCCTTCACGCTTACCTGTCCTGTCCTTTAAAGGCCAAATGGCCAAAAAAAAAATCTTTAAAAAAAAGAGAAGCCTGCTAATAAAAAGCCTCCTATCTAATAATCTGGCATTACATTCATACTTAATAAATGTATTTAATCATATTCCACCACTGTTGACATAAAGACATACTTTTACATATTATAATTTTACTAAATCACAACTCATAATTGGATCTGGAAAGTTAAAGATCATTTTTAAATGGTAAATAAGGTTCAAGAGTGTATAAAAAAAGCTTCAAAATAGAGAAAAATTTCCTGGGGAAGGATACCCATGGTCCCCCCTACAGAGGTCCTGGCCCCCCATTATGAATAGATGTTTACGGCCCTGTCCCTAATGCCACTTCCAACAAGGGACCTAATTTAAAAGAACAAAATCTGAAAACTACTGCAATTTACAAATCTCAAGTCAGCAGATTGTTGTGTTTATCCAAGGAGGTTAAATCAAATCACTGTCCTGGAAATCAGAGCACGAAATCCCCCCAAAACGCCAAAATCAGCAACTACCATTCACTACTACACAAGATTCCCTTACCCTTTGCTCGGGGGGTAAACAAAGCTGGCGCAACTGATCTCTTGCAGCTCTAAACCAACCGGTTTAACAAGCCACACCTGAAAATCACCTCATTAAAAACCAGACAAACTGCGTGCCCGCATTGGGTGCTCACGGAGAGGAGGACGACGACTACACTTTTTCAGGAAGACTTTAAGTTTTGTTTTCAGGCAGTTGCTTCCGGGCTTTGAGCTTTAAACTACTCCGGCACATCAGCCTAAAGTGACAGTAATCTGCGTGAAAAGTTGGGCAGATTCATAAAGACACCGATTATTTATTTAATTATTTGTTGATCTGCACCTGCCGGCGGTGTGTTGATGGAGAAGGAGGCGGTGTCGCATGAGGCAGAGCGGGCCGAGGGTGCGCAGGGAGGAGCGCCGCCGTTAGGCTGCACAGGTGCTTGTTGTCATGGAGGAGCAAAGATGGCGGTCCTGGCCTATAGCCTGGGCAAACGCGAAATAAATCAACATTTCACCATCAAAAACGCCAAACTGATATCGCTAGTAGTCGTCATCTTACTCATCGTGTTCCACACTGCTTCGCGGTACTATGGAGGTAAGTGGTATCCCGTTCATTAAAGTTACTGTTGAAGCAGCCAAACACTTGACATCAGCTAATGCTAATGTTAGCTAGCTAGCTGTAGCTCGCTGTTTGTGTCTCTGTTAGGACTTCTCTTTGTGGGTCGGCACAGTGCTGTTAATCAGCGTTGCCTTTTAAAGCTGAGACATACACATTGATAGCCTTAATAAAGATAGCTGGGTGTGTATATATAACGTTATAGCGTAAATTCACCGACGGTAACTCTGCTGCATGAACTTAAGTCGGCTCTGTCTGGCTAGCTTAGCTGAATAAAGCTAACACTGCATTTAGCTGTGTTTACATGCCGCTGTCAGGACACGCTGGGGAAGCCGTGTGTAACGTTAGGTTGATGTAGCTAATAATTGACACAGAAAATTGACATTGTCAGCACTAGGAGGCCAAAGCTATTTAAATCGCCAGTGCTGCCTATTCCGTTAGCTGCACAGATAAAGCTACATGCTACACTATCTACAAAGCTACTCAGTAATGTGTAACGTTAGTTTACACTAACAAACTGTGGCTTCAGTGGTTGTGAACAGTATTGGAGCAGCCTGCTTCCTGTCTCAGGTCTTTCTGAAGTTTGCATTGGCTTGTCACGCAAAGATGAGTTAGCTCCGATGACAGAGACGCTCACTGGTTTTCAGGTGTAACAGGTTGGATGTCATTTTTCTTGTCCCACACCCTAAGCCTGACAATGACAGTGATTAAACAAAGCCCAGAATTTTGTTATAAGCAAATAGCATCGCTTACATCCGCCACTAATCCGTGTTGCACAAAGTTGTATTTGTTCTTGAGAAGGGATAGGGACCATAGACTTCTGTGTGGGAACAGCTGCTGTCCCTGGCGATGACACTACATGCCTACCCATCTCGCCAGACCCTTCATGTTCGCCTGTTTCCATGGGTTGATTCAAGTGCTGATGGCTCTATTCATTTTGCACACAAATGAATAGCTGCAGAGATTAATGGTTGAGCTAAATTGCTGATGGCTTCATTTTGTGCTATTGCCCCTAGGAGAGCTCTGTATTGTATACCAGCCTTTTGACAGCACTGAATGAAAAGCCATGGTACTATTGAGACAGCAGGTTGCAGTCATAGGCAAAGAAATACTATGAGTGAATGCAAGAGCAGTGTTTTTTGTTTGGTCTTACTGGGGGGGTTCTCTGTGTCTTGCCTCCAGGCGGAGACTCATGTGAATGGCTGCTGTCCAAAGGACGTTACTTGGGGGAGAACGTGTGGCAGCCTTATGGCTGCATGATGCACAAATACAAGAGCATGTGAGTCACACTAACTGTGCAAGGTTGCTATATGAACACTATGTTTGAGACAAAGATGAATAAAAAAGTGTGTTGCAGTGATAGATGAGATGAGGTGTGTGTGTGTGTGTGTGTGTGTGTGTGTCCCTGTATGGTGGATGAGTAATTCTTGAGACAAATAAGCAATTGAGAAGATACTATCACACTAATAGGCATTGTGTAATTAGATCTGCTTTTGATGAGGTTAGAGAATGCAATTAACCAACCAATACATGAATGATTGCTATCTGTAGTTCCTTGAATGGACAGGTTTCAGATTCCTCTCTGCCATTTTTGTCTTACAGTGAAGCCAAAACCTGCCTTGCTAAAAAGCAAGTGGCCTTTATTGGTGATTCACGAATCAGGCAGTTGTTTTACTCCTTCATCAAAATTATTGATCCTACGCAAAGAGAAGATGGAAACAAGGTAATTATGAGAAGAAGCACCATTAACAATTGTTCAGCAGAGGTAGCAAGAGTTGTGGGACAAATACCATAGTGGTGATTGTGCTCGGCATACAGATCTACAGATGTGAAGCAGACCTTTGACACTGACAGACATTTCTCTATGTAGTCTCTACTCGTGCCCTTAACAGTCTATATGCCAAAAGTATCTGATGAAAATTAGTGGACCCTTGATGATTATAGAAATTTGTCTGCTTTTTAATCTGCCATATCTCACTATACACAGCCAACCATTATATTCAAGTTCCAACTAAAGCCATGTACGCCTTACTAATAACTTTCCCATTTATATAGCTGGATGTGAAAGTATTGCACCCTTTGTAATCAATTTACAGTTACTTGCTACAAAATGGTCTCAGTGACCTTTTTTCCTTGAAGTGTCTGTATAGATGTGATTTCACTGAATATCTTGAGGCCTTCAGCTTTCATAATAAACACCTGCAGGAAATCCTGAAATAGATAGCATTGAGAAGATGTACTCAAACAGAAAAATGTAAGTTTATCCAAGTTGTTTGCGCAAAAATAATCTTCAACAAAAAATGCATCCCTGGAATGCGGGGCAGTCATGCAGCAGCCACAACTATTTTTGGTCTGATCTCAAGCAGGGAGAAAGAGGAACGCTATTTGTGTAACAGACTTTCTCTCTGTCTGCATGTAATGTCTGAAGCACGAGGACATTTCCTTTGATGATGAGAGATCCTCTGTTAATGTGGTAAGCTTTTTTCTGGATGTGTTTTATATCCTTTTCTAAGTCTGTAAAAACATACTCTGATAAAGCATCTACTACTTCTTGTGTGTAGAAATTCCTGTGGTATCCAGAGGCAAATAATTCCATGAAGGAGCGCTTGATATCATGGACATACGTGAGTAAACATGCTCCAGACTAACTTTTTACACCAGCACATAACTTGGGTGCACCCACAATATTTCACGCCTTTTGGTGCAGCATTTAAGCACATTTTAAACGTAACCTTTTTTGTCAGTTCCCATACACACTAGTAGTGTATTAACACATTTATGTAAATTATTTTAAACACTGAAGTTGTTGGCTCAGGATAAGACATTTTAGAGGCCGTTTGCACGTGGCTGGCTATTTTCATAAACGGACACTTCACTATCTCCGTTTTCAAAAAGATCTTCGTTTACACTTACCCGGATATATATACACAAGAGCATGCCAAACCTGTAGGGGGCAGTGTAATGAGAAGCTCAAGCCTTCCATGTATCCATTGTCACCATAGCAACATAGGTCGCACTTTTGACACAGGCGCAAGTTCCGGCGCATACTGTGACGTCAGCTGCCTATAACTCCGTTTATTTCCGTTTATCTCAGTTTACATGCAAATGTGCAACCGGAGTTTTCCAAAATCTCCACTCTGGCCGAAGTTTTTAGAAAGACTCGTTTTCAGAGGAGAAATCTCCGTTTGCGTGTAAACGAAGGGCACAAACAAAGGAAGATGTCTCCGTTTATCAAAATCACAGTGTATGTGTAAACGGCCTCTTATTTGGGACATGGGAGGCAGATGATTGAGCACATACCTTTGCCTGTGATGAATCTGGGCGCGGCCTTTTAGGGCTGTAACAGGATGTGGCAGAGGTGAAATACAGGGTGTGGTTTCATACATACACGGAGACAACTGCTAAATGTCAGGTGCACTGGTGTGACCAATGAAAATGTTGAGTTATACTTGACAGATTTTAGGTTGTACATGCAACTCTGCTTGAGGTTCTGTTATTAACAAGAAAAACTTGACATTATCATGTAGCTTGGGCATAAATTTACTTTTCTAATTACATCTTCTCTCATGTTGCAGGAAGGTTCAGCTAAGCCAGATGTTGTCATCCTCGGAGCGGCAACAGTAAGCTGTATAATTACATGCTTAGCAATGCCGGCACATTCCATGATAGACAAAAACAGGGTGGTGGCTAAATTTTGTCAATCTTAATCTCATCCATGAATTAATCCATTTACCACAGTGGTCCATCAAGTTGCACAGTGGCAGCAGCGAGTCTCTGCAGAAGTACAAACTCAACCTGACAACCATTGCTGTGCACCTGGATAAGCTCGCTGAACATGGAGAGGTCTACTGGGTCTTGCAAGGTAAACTCAGCTTTGAGCTTTCTTTGATGTGTCATTTTAGTTGGGTTAGGAAAGTGTTACTGCCTGTTCCGTTCACCACAGTGATTAGACTCTCATGTGACCACTGCATTCATGTCAAATGGGATTACAATTAGAACAACTTGATGGTTAAAAGCAGTGATTCAAAAGTGTTCACCAAGTCCAGATGGTAGGGTGCTTCACAGTGTTTAGGTGCTACAGTATGATTACTAAATTCTAATTTCCCAAGTAGTACTTTTGAGTAGAAGTTGACATGATTGGTACTTCTCTGTCATACATGCACCCTCTAAACTAAATCTCGTTTGTTGTTCACACTGCGCAAATCACCATCACACCTCTAGACCCAGTAAACGAGGAGGTGTTGAGTGAGAGTAGGAAAGTGATCACCAACTCACAGCTGGAGATGTACAATGACGCGGCGGTGGACGTGCTCAACAGCAGCAAACGGTATGGCAGGTCCCGAGTCAAGCTGTTGGCCGCGTCACGCCAGGCTGCACTGGAAACAATCTCCCAGTCAGTGGACGGCTTGCACCTGCCGGAGAGCACCAGGAATGTGGTAGGACATGTGTCTGTTGATTTTAAGATTATTAGTTGGCATTTAGATTGTTAACACTTTTTGCAAAATATGGTGTCAGTTTCACCGTGACACTTCGTTATAGTACGTGCATGTTCAACAGCTAGTGTTGCCCCCCCCCCCCCCCCCCCCCACAACACTTCTCTTTAATGCACTTGTAGGTAGGCTATAGAAATGTCACTGACCCAACGATCTGTTGTTCTTTGAGGGGCAAGTAGCATATGTCCCAGTTACCTCCACAGACTTGTGAAGCATTCATGTGGTGTTGGAATAATCTGACAAATGGATTCCTGCTCATATTTAATGGCTCACCTTATCAGTTTCCTTGCTCTTCATTATGAATGTGTTCTTTAAACGCTTTGAGCAATAAAAGACAGCACATCTTCTATGTCACGTCCATGTTGTCTCCACATTTCAAATTAAAGCTCATGAATGCACCAAAACTGGAAGAAGAGCAAGTGAATGCACCATTGGACTTGGCTGGTGGGGGGCTCAACTCAGGTCCAATTTAATTGCTTCTCGTTCGCTTACTATAGCAGGCAGTGTGAGCAGTACCCTACGATAGCAAGTGGGAAAAGTCAGGGATTCATGACTACTCAGCATTCAACAGAGTGACCTACTACATATAGGACACTAGAAAGAGTCACTCAAAAAAATTTGTTGGTTTATTTCTGCCCGTCACAATTCGATTGTTCTGGTTATGTAGCTATTGTGGCAGCACAGTCCTTGAGTTTTATCTTAGACTATTACTCACATTTTTTCCCCACTCTGTAATCCTCTTGTCAGGGAGCCATGGTCCTCATGAACTCTCTGTGCAACAAGATAATAAGGCCCATTGACGGCTCCTGCTGCCAGACGTTGCCCCCCCCAAACCACCTCCAGAAACTGTCGGCATGTATCTTTGTGGGTTCTGCCCTGGTCCTTATCGTCCTCGCCATCCTCGGCAACAACCGCCACCGCCGACCAGTGCTCCCGGATGTGGAGAGCTTAGAGGAGAAGAAGCCAGCGACTGCAGCTGTCCTTCAGGGACCAAAGGCACCACTCCAGGCCCTTTGCAGGATGGGCATCATCATGGCCTATTTTTACATTTGTGACAGAGCGGATGTGTTCATGAAAGAGCAGAAGTTCTACACACACTCCTCGTTCTTCATCCCTCTCATCTATATACTTGTCCTGGGAGTTTTCTACAATGAGAACACCAAAGAGGTGAGGAGACGCTGTTCAGGGAAATATTTTTTATAATGGGGAAGCTTACTTCCAGCTTTCAACAACACAGTCTCATTTCAGCATAAAATTAATTGCGAAGTGTGAAAAAAGATTTTTCTGAAATTGTGCATTTTTGTCTGCCAACACAACATGTAGGCAAGTAGTAAAAGTACCCAAAAACTTTGCTGGTGGTAAGGATGCAACAAGTTTAACGATTTGATATCACAAATCAACATGTTGTCTTTCTTTTACAAACAGACCAAATTACTCAACCGAGAGCAAACAGATGAGTGGAAAGGCTGGATGCAGTTGGTCATTCTAATCTATCACATTTCTGGGGCCAGCGCTGTGAGTCTTTAACCTGACCCTCTACGCATCTATCAGTAACCTGCTTTCAAGCGGTCTATATTGATATTTGATATTAAGGCGTATATTATTTGTCTCAGTTTGTTCCAGTGTATATGCATGTGCGGGTGCTGGTGGCAGCGTACCTTTTCCAGACTGGCTATGGACACTTTTCCTTTTTTTGGCTCAAAGGAGACTTTGGACTGTATCGAGTGTGCCAGGTGAGGGTTCACTCAGTTATACTTTAACCAGGATCATGCAAATACTCTATATGGCAGTAATCACATTTTTATGAGATTTAAGGCTGTTACTCATACAGTTACTCATGTCTTTTGTAATTCAGCGTGACATACTGTCATATTATGTATAAGATACATACAGTTATTTGGTTTGGACTGTTATCAGTGTGATGCCATTATGGATTGATCTGTGTATGTGTCTGTTTTCATGCACATTCCACTCTAGGTGCTTTTCCGTCTAAACTTCCTGGTCTTGGTGCTGTGCATGGTGATGGACAGACCCTACCAGGCCTATTACTTTGTTCCTTTGGTCACCTTCTGGTTTGTCACCATCTATGCCACGCTGGCCATGTGGCCTCAGATCCTTCAGAAGAAGGCCAACAGTAGGTGTCAGAAAGTTTCTAAAAAACCTAATTTGTTTCACTCACTTGTGTTGTGAAAAAGTCTTGGTTATTTGAATGGGGTTGTGTTGGGTTGCATTTACAAAAACTTTTTACTGATGGCTGTTTTGTTTTTCTGATCAGGCAGTGGCTTGTGGCACCTCGGGGTCTTGGCGAAGTTACTTGGCCTCCTGCTAGTTATCTGCGTCTTTGCCTACTCACAGGTGGGTGAATTAAAAATAATTAAACTCACACATCACAATTGAAACCTCACTTTAGTTTTGAATGTCATTGTTAGTTCAGAGAGCTCTATTCTGGTCATGGTGAAACGCCTTTGAAACAGCATTTTAACTTGCCGCTGAAACCTGCCAGCTTTTAGCCTTCACAAGTGTGTCACTATTAGGTGTGCCTAGTCATCAAGTGGGCGGTATCGGAGCCTTTGGTGATGACTGACACCCCTGTTTAAAAGGCTACGTTACATTAAAATGAAGTAATTTTCTGAACTTGCCGAACTGTTCTAGCTGTTCTATCATTTGCCTTTGCCCACTTAGTCATTTACATTACTGATGGTTATCTATCAAAATGTTATCATGTAAATATTTAGTGAAAGCATAAATAGTCATTTAATTTCATTTATTTATCTTATGTGATTTAAGACCATGATCTGAAATCAGAAAGACTTTACTGATCCCAGAGGGGAAATTGTAATTGTTTGCAGTTGCTCCAGTTTGAAGAATAGAGAGTTATATAAAGTAAGAGTATGTAAATATAAGGTAATACAATAAATAGAATGTTTAACACTAGTACTTAAGATATGAAGTATAAAAGATTAGGAATAAAATATATATCTTCACAGTGCACAGAGTGTGTAAGATATACAAATATGTGCATTGTGTTACATTACACTGTCTAAACTAGTGTTACCTTCAGAAATATGAAATATGTATTTTGCTATAATGTGAATAAAAGAATAATAAGAATAAACATGAGAAATATGTACAGTCTTGTGCATTGTATGTTGAATTAATATAGACATTAAAGAGGTGTTGGTGAGAATAAAGGCGTGTACTGAAGAATATCGCACAGTTGAATAATGACACCAATTATTGCACAATAAAAGAATGCCTGATACAAGAATGCTGCCTCTATTCAACAGTAGAAACAAAACAGATAATAATGAATTATAAATACAGATAGATGGATGAAGTCCAAGTGCCAGTGTGTTGACTCAGAGCGGCTGACAGTGAGGGAGGAGTTGTAGATATTGATGGCCACAGGCAGGAATGACTGTGTGACTATTTGGTGTGGCGCACAAAGAGAACACACAGTAATAGCAATGATGGCACATAGTGTGACAGTAAGATACAACAAATGCTGCTTCAAATCCTATTTCAAAATTGATATTTGGCGTGTCTGGTTGTATTAACAAGTTAAGTTAAATATAGGTGGGTAGTTTAAATAACACTTTGGCAAATACAGTAGCTTTCTCTTTACGTCATTAAGCTCACATTGTCATTTACACAAGTTGCAGATCCTCTGGTTTCCCTCCAGTTCTTTGTCTTCCAATGACTTCAAGAATTCTGATGTTGTTTACACTGTAGTTACAAACAGCCTGCCTGTACTTTTGGTTTTCATGCATCAGTTACTTTTCCAGTTTAAGCTCTTGTTTATATTGTACATAAATAGCATATGATGTCATACTTCTGAACTCACTTTGCCACTTTTACATGAGCTGATCTTTCAGCCCAATACAGTGTTGTCGCTATGTAGATATCTATATAGATATTTGGTCAAAAATACCGTGATATTTGCACCCAGACGTACTTTTAAGTGGTAATCACATTTATGTAATTTAGCCCAAATGAAGCTGAATGGATTGTGAATTTAATGTTTTAAGAGCTATTTTATACTGTCGTCATTTTCCACAAATTCATGGTTTGCTCCTTGTGTGAAACCCTGCGTATTTATTTAATGTTTTGATGTTGTGACTGCAGGGTTTCTTTGAGCGTGTCTTCTCTGTGTGGCCCATCTCCATGCTGTTTGAGCTGGACGGAAGCATCCACGAGTGGTGGTTCAGATGGAAGCTGGACCGATTTGTAAGTCAGATGTGTTTCACTCTAGTTGCGCCCCGCTGTCGTAGTCAGTCTTTGCATTAACACATTGTTTGAAATGTAATCCATTGAAGCTTCTTCAAGTGGGACCACATTTCCCAGACTTGGTATGAATTGTTTTAACGTGGCGATGGTTCTTTTGCAGGCGGTGATCCACGGCATGTTATTTGCCTTCATCTACCTGGTGCTCCAGAAGCGCCAGGTGCTGTCGGAGGGCAAAGGAGAGGCCCTCTTCTCTGCCAAGATCTCAAACCTGCTTCTCTTCCTCTCTGTCGTCTCCTTCATCGTAAGACTCTTCATACTTGGCTTTGTACCAATACTGGGTGTAGCCTCACTAGATAGCTGTCGTCAACCTTGGTCTGTTTTGAAAACCACAGTTGTCTGCTCTTACGTACGTTGTAAAGAAAGGTCAACTCAGTATAGTGACATCCATCATCTCGCAGAGATAATGTGTGTTGTGTAACACAGAGGCAGCCCTTTATTCTTTGTTGACTCAGCCAAAGCACCGACTGTAGGGATTATAGTAACTGCTTTGCTTTAATCAAACTAAATCAGCCACCTCCTTGTCTTTGTTGCATCCAAAGATTAAACCATGTTGCGTAACGTCTCCTTTCCCCCCATCACTCTAGACTTACTCAATATGGGCAAGCAGCTGCAAAACCAAAACAGAGTGCAACGAGATGCATCCTTTCATCTCTGTGGTCCAGGTAAAAAAAAACAAACAAACTGTGCTTCTCCCTCTTTTTTTTCTCCTCCAAAACATTGAAATGTACAGCTATAGAGAGGAGGTTACAACTAGTAATGCATTCAGGTTTGGAAATTAACTTTGTGGCCGGTGGATTCCAAACTCTGCTAACTATGAGTGGATTAGAGTGAAGCAAATCTAGCAGCCACTTTGTCACTAAGATTATACACTGTTAATGTCTTGTTTTCTAAACCGAATCCATTTCTCCCATTTTCTGTTGAACTCGTCTTCTTTCATTCTTAAAGAATACATCATCCTCTCTATCACAGATATTTCCTGTACTGTATCAAACCATTGTCTGTACCTGGGTGGTGCCATCAAAGTTTTTCCGTCATCACCTTGCCTTTTGTTTTAGCGTGTGAGGTTTTACAGCAAACACGCCTTGTTTCACATTGCGTAACCCGATTGTGATTCCTTTCCACTTGTGTTGAGATGTCGTTATCCTTGTCACATGACAGGATAATATGAGTGTAACAACAAGGGAGTTGCCTTCTCTCGTTGCTAAAGATAGCACTGCTATTATGTGGAGCCAGTCCCCACTGGGAAGGAGCAGAGCAGTAGATAATGTCTTTAAGAACATACTTGAGCTTATTTCTCTGAGACTGGCCAGGATTGCGCATCTTACACTTGATGACTCAGTGATTGTATCTCACCCTAACTTGAGTGTCTACTACTCCTTGACTTCAGCTTGCCACGTTAAATGATAAGAATCTGACAACACAGTGTGCCCTCACTCTCTTTTGTCCACAGATTTTGGCCTTCATTCTCATCAGGAACATTCCTGGCTATGCCCGCTCTGTATATAGCTCATTCTTTGCATGGTTTGGAAAGATCTCCTTGGAGGTAAGACAGGAACGGCAGTTAAGTTAAGCACCATAAAACAGTTAAGAGAAACGAGCAAACTGTAATTCAGCTAAGATGAGATAAGAATCATAAAATTCACGTCTCTTTTTAGATCATGATCATTTTTTTAACAACATCTTTTAACGGGATGAAGAGTTTTAGTCATCAGGCCTCTGGATCTAAACCTCCTGACACCCTGCATTCTCATATGAAGACATTACATTTTGGGCTTGCTGCACTTTTTACTTAATTCTGCATTACTACAGTAAGACTTGTCCTTGTTCGTGGACACTTTTTTGTGCCATCTAGTGGTAGCACTAATCCATGTAAAAACAAGATGGCAGCCAAATCTTCCAAGTCAGTCTACAGCTGAGGCCGACACAAAAGTGACAAAGATACAAAACCTAATGAAATTTTATGGTTGAAACATGTTTAATATTGCCTGATAACACTTGTAGTTTGATTTGGCATATGAATTTGACTAATTTCAGCAACAGGAACAAGCTAAGAGGCTATAAATTGACAAAATGAACAAATCATGTTTTTAGATGTTGCATTATTTGCATTTTTGCTTTCGTGCAGCCATGTTTAGGCATTGAAATTAACAGTTTTGAAAAGATTTAGACTTAAACCGTGACCTAACCCATAAAGTTACAAGGCATTAAACAAATGTTGCATGATTTGCAATGTTGCTTTTGCACAACAGCGTTCAGGCATTGAAATAAGCTGTTTTATACTTTAATACACACTTGTGACTATTAATAGTAAGCTGATCGTTCTTATGTAACTGTTCAAGACAATGCTTAGTTTTTACTAATTACAAATAGCTAGGAGAAAATAAAAATACAAACCACACAAAGGCTCAGGCCTCAGGAGGTTAAGTTATCAGAGAAGCTGCATAAACATTAGCTGCAGCTCGCCTCACAGTTGGCCTAGCCCCGAGGAGCGTCTGAGAGACACTGATTTTTAATGTTAAACTGCTTTATTCAGTGTTCAACTGGTTTAATCACCCAGTCTGTTTGTTTTGGAGAGGAGGAAGCCTCTGCGGATTAATCAACTCCATGTGAAAACCTTGTGAACAATGAACACTTAAGGTATATTAACCCACAAGCAAGCTGAGAGTTAATGTTAGTGGCAGTGTAGCTATCAGCTCCTCCTGACATCTGAGGAATATAACATTGTGTTGAATATGCCTTGTTTGTCTCCCCCAGCTGTTCATATGCCAGTACCACATCTGGCTGGCAGCAGACACCAGGGGCATTTTAGTCCTGATCCCAGGAAACCCTTCACTTAACATCATGGTCAGCACCTTCATCTTTGTTTGTGTGGCTCATGAGATCTCCCTCATCACCAATGAACTGGCCCAGGTGGTCATCCCCAAAGACAGCATGGCCCTGCTGAAGAGACTTGGGGCCGCCGGACTCTTCGGTGTCCTTGTATTGCTGCTGGCCAGGAGCAGCCAGCCCACGCACGGCGCCTGACGGACACCTTGATGGGTGGGGGTACAACAGACTCATCAAGCCCCTGCTGAGGTTGGAAGTGAAGTATTGTTCCAAGCCGGGAGCAGGCCTGGTGTTTTTGCCTACTGGTGGCCACGGGAGATGACTCTCAGATGTGTTGGGTGGCAACACAGGGACCTGCGGGAGGACTGTCTCTTTGCTGGCCATACATGAGCAGAGTCTGTACTTTTTGACTGCTGTGAAAGTCGCACACTGAATAAAAGAAAAATACTAAAAAAAAAAAACAAAAAAAAAAACAAAACAGTTGCTCCTTTCAGGGCAAAGGGCAAATTGCAAGAGAGGAAAAAAAGAACAAAACGCTCAAAACGTTTACATTATCTGAATTCATTGGAGAGCAGAGGGGAAGTCTGTTGAGTTTTATCTAAAACAAAAAGAGGTCCTCTCATTTCAAGACCATATGCTTGCTGTGTGAATCTTTGCAGCGTTGCTTCTGTTTAGCCAAACAAACTAATCCGTTTATTTTGTCACATTACAGTACTTCCTTTCATAACCTCACTCTGGAAATGATCACTTGGCACACTCCGTCCACATGGCAATAGCAGTTGAAGGTGTTTTCACTCAGGTGGATCCATAATCTACATATTCAGATATCTAAAAAGGAAAAAAAAAATTGTGCTGCATTTTATTATCAACATGACTTTGTACAGTATTTCTGGTGATTTAAAAAAATAGCATTAGATATCTAAATATGCAAAGTATGGACCAACAACTGGTGCGGGTGATCATGAAACTGTCAAGACTAAAGTCAAAAATTTGGAGTGCAATTGTTGACAATGTTGGATTATTCCTCGACATATTTTTGCTAATGTTTTTGTGAGTGATTTTAGAGATGTTTGCCTTGTGCTGAAAGGTACTGTGGTCACCTGCTGTTGCTCTGAAATTCTATGTGGTATGTACAGTATTTAATGATTTAAATTAAGCTTATATTTTATACAGTTTTTTTTTTTCCTTTGGGCTTTGTTTTGTACTTTGCGCTCATGACTGCTGTTTGTGAAGGAAGTATTACATAGATAATTTTGTACCCATCCCAGCATCTCATAGATGATCACTTGCCTCAGAGACGCATTGCGGAGGTCGAGCCTTTTACACCCTTCTGTCCTGTCAGCTCACTTCATAGTCTGTGTATATTTGTATAATAGAGTGAGAGACTTTATTTTATACAGCAGTGCTTCAGCAGTGTTTCTATCCTGTCATTATGCCTCTTAGCTCTGGTGGAAAATGCTCCGGCTTGCATATATTTTACCATAGGAATAACGGCTAAACACACACCCTTCCCCTGCTGTCACAGCCAGTGGACGTTTTGGTCAGTGGGTGAGGGATTTCTCAGACTGACTGCCTTTGAACATACAGCTTCTCTCAGTGGCTTATACACACAGTACATGCTCATCTGTGATCACAATCCTCCCTCTGTTTGGCACTTTGCATCAGGGCCATGTCAACATTTAAAAAGAACTGCTAACTAATGCACTGACTGAGCTACGAGGGCACATCACTGTCATTTAAAGGAATATACTGTATATTTTTGGGTGATGTCTCTTTGCCTATATATCCTCACAGACATTTAAGAGATAAGCACTTTGATTTTAAGACCTGCGTTTTCTTTTCATCTTTGCAGTGAAACAGGAAGTTCAACATGGATACCGGTGCAGATACTTTCTGTACTTTATTGCATTTTTATTGGGTAAATGAAATGTTTTGTCAAAGTCATTTGGCATATACAAAAAATATAATATTGTTAATCCAATCTGTATTTGCTTTTGAATTTTGAGTTGCATTACATCTACCACAGGGCAGTAAAAGATTGCTTTATCGATTGTCATCTACACATTTATGTAGCTTCTCTGTAAAAGAAAATCGTGGGTCCACAAGGAACTGATTTCTTCTTCACAGTGGAACAATCTGTCGACGGCTTTTTCGAAGCTTTTTGTGTCAGTTATCAGACAATGTGCGGGTCGTGCTCTCGAACTGAGGAAGAGCCAAGTAAATTTGTAATTTCTATAACCAGTCGTCACCTCATCGTATAGAGAGGAGAGTGGCATTTCCATGTTGTGATTTCCATTGATATGTGTGAAGTTTACTGATCCATTTCTTCGTCTATTACTGATCAACAGTTATAAATTTGGTAATTGTTTCAGGCCTTAATAGATCTTTTTGGTCTTGTAAAAGCAACAACTATTTATACCCCTGTGCAGGGCCTCTTTTAAATATGTTACATGTAAAAACAAAAAAATTGTGATGTCTTAAAAATGTGAAATGTATCCATATTATTTATAAATGCCTTTATTCTGTTGTACATTGTTAATATTACCTTCATAAAATGTGCTTTTTGGCTTCTTTTTTGGACAAAAATATACCTTTCATGTCATTCAGACATTACCAGTGTCTTGTTTATTATTGAGACAAAAATTACTTAGGGTCAAAAAATATTTTGAAAGACTTTATTATCATGTGACACAAAACATATTTAATAACACATGACAACAAAAACTCTCTCTTCCTCTAAGAGGTCCATTGTGCAAAGCAAGTAGAAATACAAACATAGTTTTAACATTTACAAACTCTTCAAAATACTCTGATGTATTTTTATAATCAGCTAAGCTCTTTTCTCACTCACTCTTTAAGGTGTAAGTGCATGTGGATGATAAATCTTTGTAAAGACACTTCTGACGCATGCAGATTGGCACAAATGTTAGAATAAAACAAAGATATACTGTAGATATGAAATCAGTCAGCTCCGACACTGGTCACAAATTCAGTGCTTCAGCCACCTTCCTCTCCTCAGGAATACCATTTACCTAGAACAAATATGAAAAACAGAATATAAAACCTCGTTGGCAAGAATTCACATTTAAGTTTCATACCCTGATGGTCCCCTTCAGCGGCTGCAGAGATGAGCTGAAATAACTTCGTGAAAATCAGTATGAATTATCTCGACATTAATTCAGAAACTGCAGCACCTACCTCCAGCCTCCGAAATGTTGACATGACATAATTATCTCCTTTGTTAGCAGTAAACAGAGAGAGCAGCAGGTTAGTGCTAGTACGGCCATGCAGCTGAACAACATGTACACAGGAGGGCGCTCAAGCTCTGATACCAGAACCGCAGGGGCTGAGATGCCACTGAATGAGAAGTAAAGCTCTGATTTCTTGTGGAGCGAAATTATTTGCTCTCAATAATCTGTGTCCAATTCTATAAAGTCTGGATGCTTGTGTTTTTACAGTGCTGTGGGGAGACGGTGAGGTCAGACTGAGGGTGTGAGCAACACGGCAAAATAACTGTGGCTCCAATATTGTAATTATTATCGTCAGTGCAGTCATCTTACTCAATGTAGAAAGATGTCAGTACACCCCCAAATCAATAAAACATATTTTCTTTTACCTGTAGTGCTGTTTATCAGTCTGGATTGTATTTGGTGTGAGTTGCTGAGTCTTGGAGATGTCCGCCATAGATTTGTCTGTCTTCTCGTCAATTTAACGGAACTAGATGGCACTCAGCATGTGGTGCTCAAAGTGGCCAAAAAAACCCAAAAAACAACACATTTGACAAACTCAACAGCAATGTCTCTTTCCAGAAATCATGACCCAGTTCCTCAAGATACTCCACAGACGTTGTTGTGAGCAGTTTCACGTAGGAACTATTTTCTTCCTCCCAGGCTACATCCTCCAACTGTATCACTGCAAAGAAGGAAGTGTGCACCTACTCATGGACAGTGGCCAGTGCTCCATTAAGGGTGAAATCTGCACTGACATGTACTTGCCTCCCGTTCCCTTCCATCCAATAAAAGCAACGGGTCAAATAAAACATTCACTTCCACTCGCACCTTTGCATCACGTGGAATTCAACTCTAGTGAACTTTGACCGGTGAAGTCACAGCCTCAACCAACAGCTGTGTCTAACCAGCTGATGTTGTATGATACTGGCCGTAAAAAACACAAACTGCCCCTTATGAGAGACGTGCGATCATATGTCACATTATTTAAAGGCAGGCTTGCTAACATTAGCTGGCAAGCTAACTGTCCTTGGGCGTCAAACCTGGCACTGCCCACACTCAGCCAGAATATCGACTCGGCAGGCGATGGTCATTTGCCTACATTCGCTCATGTGTGACCGTGCCCAAATGGCGTCCTCCTCTGCTGAGCTGTAACATTAACCAGCTCAGTGGTGCAGTAACAGAAGAGGCATGCTTCCTTCTATGTGATAGTTTTTGGGTGTAGTTGGACAGAAAGAAAATAGTTCCTACATCAAACTGCTCACAACAAGGTCACTGGATAATTTTCAGTAAGTGAGTCATGATTTCTGGAAAGAGACATTGCTGTTGAGTTTTTCAAATCTATTTTTCTGAGTGCCATCTAGTTCCATTGTATTTGAGAGAAGGCAGACATGTCTACAGCTGATGTCTGCAACACTCTGCAGCTCACACCAAAATAATCTAGATTGATAGACAGCAACACAGCTAAAAGTAAATTATGTATTTTTCAATTTGGGGTGGACTGTCCCTTGAACTGTAGCTCTGGCATCTGCAGCATCTATATTCTTTATTTATTACTTTTATTATCTATTAAATAGTGTCATATTAGATGGAGCAAGGCAGTTTGCGTGGGTACTACACAAAGGTTGAAAAAAAATACTAACCTGATGGCCGCTGCTGTGGTATCGTAATCTGGTTTTGCAGATTCCTGAAATCAACAACGACATTATGGTGAGCATTCACATACATTACAAGAGCCTTTAGTATCATGTGTTGTGCTTATATTAGCAAATATTTCTGTGTTTCAAGCCCATTAAGAAAAATCATGGGACAGCTTGAACCTCTTAAGCTGTGGTCGTATTTTCCAGAGGCCTGACTGGCTTTAGCTGTAAACATGGCACTGAAAACAAGATTAGACGATAACGGTATTGTTTTGACTTATATTTCCCCCTCTATAACGGCGCCTATAAGCCATACAGCTGCGTGCCTGCTAATGAGCAAATGTCTGTTTGTTCGTTCACGTGTTGCGTTAACCGCACATGCATGTCCCCTTCACCCAAAGTGAATAATCTTTGGACTCACGTCTGTGTCTGCATGAGGGGCATGCTGGTGGTCTCGTAGTTGTCCGGGTGGATGGGCGGCACCACCTCGCCACTGACCGGGTTGAAGACGGGCAGGGTGGAGAGGGGCCAGGAGATCTCACGGTTCTTAGACATGCTCCGCAGCTCCTTGGCGGACTTCTGGATTGAGCTGTGGTGAACCAGCTGGATGCTGGAGAGGGGAGAGGCAGTGCGGTTAACACGTATTGAAGCTCGGTGTAGTCACGGCGGGTGGTGTTAATTTGTCTCATCCGACACACATTTAAAATAGGCAATCAATTTGTATCAGCTATGCTGAGTTCTGTGCTCAATTCATGCATGCACAACAGCAACATAACCTCCATCCTGACCTATCGCTGTGACTTCTTTACTTTGTTTGACATATGGTGCAAGATATGTTCTTTGATTTATGTACGTTTTAGGCAATCTGTTACAGCTACAACATTAATAACCTGCACCTGGCCATTGAATTTTTGAGCAGCCCGTTTGGATGAATGGATGTCAACACACACATGAGCATATGAATGTATATGAGAAAGCCGTCAATGACAACATAGATGACAAAACTGCAAACCAAAGAGAGAGGGGGGGGCAGGGGACAGAAACAGACCCAAAATAAAGAAAAACACAGGAGAGGTAAAACACTTACTCTGGTGTTTGCATGTTTCTTTTTTCCCTAGAAACAAAACAAAATGGATGAATTAAATACTAATATTAATAGTTAAAAGAGACATCTACACACAAGTGAATGGACCGTTGGGTAAAGACAGAGTGGAAATGGTGATGGGGGTGTGCGAGATTGAGTGAACGAGGGGGCACGTCTCTCCCAGCCTGTAAATGATGGAGGATGATGAAAGAGATTTACCATGGATGAATGGCTACCGATGTCACGGCTATGCTTCAAAACATCAAGATGACAAAATTAACAAAAAACTGTGACAAATATTCATGGGGGGAACGTAATATAAATGGACCGTACAACTGGATGGTAATGACACGCTGCAATTCCAGTCCAGATTATTGCTCTTATCTAAATATCCTGCACTATCAACCCTGTCTCGCACTTGCTTCTCATAAACTTCAGTAACAGTTTCTCTGCTTTCCTCAAATGTTTGTTGGGGTGTCTGGTGTGATATTTGCATAAAAATATAAGACCAAGCACACTTACACCCCTTCCCGCCGGCAGCACATAGTGTAGCCGAGGATGAAGAAGAGGACTAGTGCCACAGCGGAGGGAACAGCCAGTGTGATAAGGAAGTCTGAAAAGTAGTTGCGGCCCTGCAGGGACTCAGAGGGGGGGTTGTATTCCCCGAATTCAGGCAGGATCCCGGTGCCTGGGTCGGGACGGGTAATGTATACCGGGGCCACTTTGTTGATGTCAACCTAAAGAGATAAGTCGTAGTTAATACAGCGTCTGTGAAAAAAATGTGTCAGAGATGTAACAGTAGTTTAGAATAATATTTACTCAATGACAGCATTTGGTCAAAAACACTGCTTTTGGTGCACAAAGACTAGTGTACCTGTTCATCTCAGCATTAAAGGGGACCCATTATGCTTTTCCTCAATTTCTGTCATATATATATATATATCATGTTAAAATGTCAAAAGTCCATATGAAACGTAGCCAAAGTTTCAAATAATGACGTAAACATATGTATAACTGAGCAAAAACCTCAGGCTTCAGACCACTCTGAATACGGCTGATCGTGACAGATTTCCTTATATGGTCATCTGCTCCAGGCACGTCACTGCAAGTGTTTTCATTACGTAGCCTACACTGTTCCATGCTAACTTCAAGAAAACATGTAATCCTGGTATCAGATGTTGTCAATGTCTCTGAGACTTAAGATCATGTTCCTGCTAAAACGTCTCCAGCTGTGGAGATTTGGGGATTTTTTTTATGGTAGAAAGTGCCACTATATTCTGTTACAGTCATTCCCCAGCTGCAAGTACACTGCTACACGTAGCTACATGCTGTCGTCAGGGAAAGTGATTTCACATCTTATTCCTGCTGGAACATGTCCTGTTGTATTGAGAGGCTTTTACTGGTGACTTCTCACAGTAGAAAGTACTGCTTTTCTCCATTAATGTCATTTTCCTGGCTGCTATGAGGGTGCAGAAACGCAAAGATTTGAAAGACCTGGGAACACTGACCAATCAGAGCAGACTGGGCTTTTTCAGTAGGGGGGCTTAAAGAGACAGGCGCTATAATGGAGTATCTCAGACAGAGGGTGAATACAGGTGTTTCGGCACAGGTAGTATTAGGGCTGGGCAATGTGGCGACTATATATGATATATCAATATATTTTCCGCCCCACTTGGTAACTCACAAGTTCTACAGCAGCACTGAGAGACGCAGAGCTGCTCCTCTGTTTAATCTGTTTGTTTACAGTGCGACATTGGTCGATATGTTGCACGTGCTACGCTACATCAGTCTGTGAGATGACTGAAATCACCGCAGTAGCACGCATGTAATCCAGCACTGCGCTGCTAGTCTGTGCATGAGGTGGATCATAGTGCATCGCTGTTCTTTTTGTTAGTTGTAGTCTGTTTTGTGACACTGAGACAGCGCCTGGATGCAGGTGACAGATCTGTTTAAAAAATGCAGCAACAACACAGACGTTTAGCATACAAGATGTATATAACGCAGACAAATTATCTCTCGCTCCTTCCCTCCCTCAGCCTCTCTGTTGATGCTCTGTGCAGAAATGAGATTAAATGAATACAAATATTTAAATCATTTTTCAGCACTAGATTCATTTGACAGGCGATGGTAAACGACTTTACAGAGATATATATCGTGTAACACCATTCAGCCTGAAAATACTGAAATATGAATTTGAGAGAAGGGAGCCAGCCCTAGGCAGTATGAAGAAAATGGCGCGTTTTTTTGTCCTTTGAAGCATGTTAATATGTTCAAGTTTAAACCTCAAAATGAGCATAATAGTTCCCCTTTAAAGAACCTGCAATTTTCAATCCAAGCAAATCTGTACAAGACAATCCTCACCAGAGAGATCTTACACCAATCAATGTGAAACTGGGCTCTGAACTTCTTGTCACAGCTGATGGCAGGCTCCATCTCCTGACTGCAGCGCAGCTGGTTATGTGGGCTTTCCACCTCCCGCAGGCACGAAGAGAAGGGAACATCGGCGCCGACCATCACATACACTCTGGAGAGGGGAGGAGAAAGTGAAACGCAAAGCATGAGAGAAGAGGAGAGAAAATGGAGCCTCATTTTACATGTTTATGCTGAGGCTTGTAATAGTCAGAGCACTTCTCCTCCGCTGAGCGTTCTCCTACATGCTTTCATCTTCCAAAACGTCAGCATGAATCTTTGATGCACAACTTATGGCAGTTCATGTGGGCTATTCCCCTCTGAACTAGACCAGCTGACAGTATCTGTCGGCGCTGACAGTCAAGTGTACTCATCTAATTCACAGCGAACGGTGAATCCCTAGGGCCCCAATTAAATAAAATGTCAGCATGATGTGAGTGGGCTGAAAATATAAGCAATTTGTTTGATTGGAGACCATGTTTAAGACTGTTAAAACTCACCTGAATCATAACACTAATCCCGCAATTTATCTGGTTTTCAGTATAAAAAAATCAACGTAACGTGCAATAAAAAGAGCCTAAAAAGAAAGAAAATTAATTTAGCTGTGACTGGATCATCTTTCCTTCAGTGTTGCAATACAAGTCCTGCAAAACTTTCAAACTCCTCACCCTTCCTTAAGGTTGTTAATGGGCAGGGGCACACGGCCGCCACGGTCCAGAGCTGAGGTGATGTTGATAGCATTGAGGCGCTCAGGCTGCCATACGTTCTTTACCGCTCCAAGGAAGTCCCCCAGCACCTCGCTGGCCAGCATCTCCTCCACATTCATGTTTTTGATATAAAACTCCGCCTGGTAGGGCAGAGGGAACTCTGTGCACAGGGATGAGGGAGAGAGAGACTCAGAATCAAAGTTGAATGGCGGAGAGAGACAGGGTTCCTACAGCTTAAGGCAAGTTAGATTTAAGACCTTTTTCAGTTTACTTAATGCCACTTGGAATGAAATTTAAGACTAATTTTACGATAAACTATTAAAGAAAAAAAGGGCATGAATTACAAAGGGTTAAGGACAGTTTTGCACAAATGTTTACTGTAATGTGAAACATCCGTCAACTTCGTCTGGATGATGTTAATCTGAGATGTTAATTATTATTTTTAAGACTTTTGAAAGATTATTTTAAGACATTTTAATACCAATTAAGACCCTTACTTTTAGATTAATGAATTCGTGCCTTTTAAGACTTTTTAAGGATTTGCAGATAGAGAAGCGAGGGGGGCAGCTACAGTTGCGTTCTGCTGACTATGACATCATTAATACTTCATTGCTGCAGCATAGATGACACTGATTTCGGCAGTCTGTCCAGCAGACGTTAGTGTGTCTGCTCTGCTCTGTTATGACTTGGCCTCCTTCTGGAGCCAGATGGCAGATGACATCACAGAAAAGGGAAAGTGATGTCACGTTGGCGCCGCGAACATCTGCCGAGCGTTCAGCCAATTCAGTTCATCTTGTACTGCATGTACCGCGACTGGTCGACAAGCCGGTGTGCAAACGTGCAGACGCACAGATGTGAGGTGCAGTCACACAGATGAAAGGGAGTGGCTGCTTTCTATAGATATACCATAATAATTTATGACCATAACATTCTGTATTGATGCAAGAGTGTGTGTTTACAGAAGCCACACTGACTTGTGATTCTTGATGTATCTTTTAGTTCATCTGCAAACAATAACTGATTCAGAGTTTGGTAGAGACACTTGTATATATCGTACACGTGGTTAGATCAATACAACATGTTCTTTTTCTTGAGAATGACTGATTAGTTCTTGTTGACAAAAATAATCACAGGCGGCATTTTCTCCTCCTCTCCATGACACTTCAAGTACTGATCAAGCCCTCAGGATTTAATCAGGGAAGTTGCACAGTCTGATCTCTGTTTGCTTTAAGCCCTCATACTGGCACCTCTTACCTTCTGTGGCCATGATGTTTATGATCAAGTTGTGCCGTGCTGTCTCGAAAGTGCGTCTGTTATAGGCAGTAATCTGCAACACACAGGGGTGAAAGTTTAAGCCCAGATCAGTGCAGCTTATATGGCAGCAGCACTCTGGGCAAGGCTGAGCTAGATACACACTACGCAGGCTCTGTGCAAGACTGAGACGCCGTATAGAGGCACATGTGCGCCGCTGGGAATGCTAAGCCTTTTGGGAAAAGAATTTCTACAGTAGCTTATGGGGGACAAAGAAAGCATAAGAAAACATAATGGAATTTAAGTCTGAAGACTCGTAGCGTAACATTTTACTATGCTACATCAGCTGTGCTCTGTAAAATCAATTCAAATGTGTTACTACTCCATTACCTTTATGTGTGTGATTTGGTAGAGACTGTAAATGTGTGACACTGCCTTCTGAATGAAAATGATTCTTTTAATTTAATGCTTTCATGTTGTACGACAGTTTTACTTTCTTGACACATTAAACAGAAACATGAATGCCTTCATCTTCCCTCTCTTCACTTTGAAAGTGGTCCAACCACCCACCTCTATGACGGAGGGCTTGCCAACATGCTCTGCAGTGGGGGAGCCGTAGAGCACTCCGTCGCTGTGCTGGGTCCTCTGGATGTAACGCAGCCAGCCCGGCCTGTCGGGGTAGCCCATCAGGTTGGTGTTGAAAGTGATCGGGTCGTTGCTGGCATCGCCTGTAGGCAGAGCTGTTTAATGAGGGGTGACCCAATGATCTGTTACGGGTCAGAACCAATTCAGTAATGTACATTTAGACCCATTAGCTGAATTGTGGACGACTTGCCACCAGCGGCTAAGCATTTTTTACTAGTGAAATGTGATGAATGGACAATGCACTGCTGCATTTATACAATGGCTGCGCCAACAACTACCGGTACAAATGTTTTACTCACTTAGATAATAAGCATAGTAAGCTAATAAGCATGCAGAAAGTGGGAATGTGATGGTGTTATACCTGATTTTGGGTAGGGAGGAAACTCTCCTTTGAAATACTCCCTCTCCAGAACATGGACAAACAGCACTCCTGCAGATGGGTAGACGTTACGGTCTGCATGCGATCTTGACAAGATGGTGACCACTGAAACACAGATTTCAAAACAAAAAGGAAATTAGCACCTGAAAGCAAAATATTCACACTTTTTTCCCCCTCTGTGTTTGCTTTATCATTAATGACCTGCCAGCAGCACTAATTAGACAAGAAGAGAAGGCGTTAATAGAGGTGAAAACAAATAAAGTAAACATTCAGGGTTACTAACACCTGCTAACCTACTTCACACTTTGAGAATCAATACTGCTGGCAATGACAGATTTGTCCACTTTTCTTGCCTGGTGGCGTCTGCATTCTCTTAAAAGTAAAATGCATTTGCTTCACACAAGAACGCAGTGAAGAAACAGGCACGAACTCAAATTATTAGCTGACGGAAAGACTATGATTATGTACATAATAAGACCAAGCTGCTAAATCAAAAGAATGAATTTCAGGGCCAAGGCGCCGAGGTACTGTGAGTAAAAGCAGCAGTAATGAGAGTCATTCAGACTGTATGGAGCTGTTTTCGTGCCCTCCTCCCACTCCGTCTCCATTATTCTCTCTGTTTAGCCCCACTCCATTTCAAACACAAACATTTAGTCTGTATTTGTGAAGGGCATCGCTAGGAAAATGGCAGCCCCTTCACAAAAGTTTACACAACAAAAGACTTGTGATTTGCAAAGCTCTCTTCCCTGTCTTTGCATCTTCCACTATTTCCCCTTCTCTTGTCGTCTTTCAGTCTCTGAGAATTTTTCCTCTTCTCACTTTTTTCTCCCCGCAGTGGGTGGGCACTCAATTTTTAATCACCATGGGAGACTGAGTGTACAAGGAGGAAGAGGAGAAGGAGGGGGGGAGGAGAGGGAGGGAGGGCAAACTGGAGATCTGTGCTATGAAGTGCAAGAGAAGGAGGGAAGGAGAGTTTGTACTGTTCTCGCCTGCAGACACATAACTCCAAACACATTAAGCAGCAAGAAGGCATGGGAAAGCTGTATGTGTGCCTTCCCCTCGAGGAAAATGTCACCGATTTTCACCATTGTTTATCTCCCGCCTCATCTTCTTATTAACGTCAAACTAACATATTCTACAGCATCACAACATGGAGTGAGTCTCTACGACTGTACTGACAGCCCTCTCCTTGAACACAAGCTGATTTCCAAGGAGAATCTCCACTGAACACAGTAATAGAGCAGGATTTACATTTTAATCCATGCCCATGAAAGAGGAAGTCAGTATGTGATCTTCGGTTGTTAAGTGTTATCTATTACCAGGGAGCACAAAGGGGTTATAAAAGATTAAGTGACACAGTAAGCTGCAGATTATTAAGGAAGTCCACATCTACAAGGCCAAATTGCCTAACTGCAATCTAGGTGCACTGATGAGCTGCCTGTACGAGTAAGGTTATAAAACACTCCCATATGCATGTTAAACTGGGCTACATCTGTGGCCACAAACGGTGACTGGCCATATGTCCGATGTCCCCGAGGGCTCAGTCGCAGCTAGATACAATCAATAGCATTTAGCGGCCGCTAAATGTGGTGTTACTTGTAGAAACCTGAGGTTATATCCACCACGTTTCTTTCCAAGAACAGATTGAGGGAACCACCTGAGCGAGACTAATCCGCGCCATGGCTCCTTTCTCTGCTACTACTGCACCCATGACACTAAGATCTAGGTTATTCAGCGACCAAGAATAAAACCTCATTCAGTTTCGGCGCACCGGTGGCACCCTCGGTGATGACTTGAGTCGATCTGCAAATCCCACTCTGAATGTGCACGCTTGGATTCTATTACCCGACCCGTTGGGCCTCATCAATTCTTCACCACACAAAGGACCACAGTCACACACTCCCATTCAAGGTCAAGCACTGGCTATTCTGTTCTGCTCAGAGGCCAACTGGATGCGGTGTAAACATTTGTGGCACGTCCACAGATGAGACAAGCAGGACACAGAAGCGAGCCCAGATGGCCTGGTCTCACCTAATGGTCTGAGGAATAGGAAATGACCTATGGGATTTGAAATGTGTTTTGGCCGATCAACATTAAAGCTCTGATTCAACAGCAAGCCTTTGAGCCTAACACACACTCCTGGCTGCCTTATGTTAGCCGGTCTCGCTTACAGGATCCTATTGGACTGTGTTTGACTGCAGTCACTTCTGTTTAGCGAGCAGCCACTGTAAGTAAAGATCACTAACTAAGCTACACTGAGGCTCCGCTAATAGCATCAGATCTGCTTATTTGCGGCGGGCTGAATTTCTGCCAGGCCTTCTCGAGATGATGGACCTCAGCCCTCCTACTGTACCAGGGCTCAACACTAACTTTTAAAAGCCAGGCAGCTCTTGGTTGCCGAAACTAAAAATATGGTTTTATCTGATACTTGACAGATTTTGAATCTAAAGTGTTATCAGTAAACTAGTAAACTTGATACGTCACTTATTGATGAGTATGCTGTACATATTTTGCAGTGTATTTCTGTTAAGCTCAAGGGTGCCGAGATACTACACCTACCAAGAATTCACAGATTTACTTTTTGTTTTTTTGTCCGTTGAAGCACATTCGAGTTGGAAGCTGACAGGTTCGTTGAACTTTTCACCCCATAGTCAAACAACTTAATTTGCTTTACAATTGTCTCTAAAAACAGATGCCTGCATACATGCCAGTAAACGCACCAATGCACTTGCAGTGTTGTCACCTGCATCAGAGTCATGACTGTGACTTATGACCAACCATGAACCTCCAGGGCTGAAAAATGAAGCCAACGCAGAAGTGTTATTAAAAACTGCAGTTCCTCTAATGGCCACTTGAGGCTGGTTCCAGAAGCGAGTCAATTTCCGAAGACATCCATATTAAAATGCCCAACTTCACAGCAGAAATAGACATGTTTACAGCTGGTACATAAAACAGTTTGGGTCTCTTTAGCTAATTCCAACATTCATGACAACTGTATGGGGGTTAACTTTTATATAACTCATCAATTTTCATTTTATTAAGGCTTTATTTAATTTTATATGTTAAGGAGATCAAGAACTGGTTGCCATTTTTTTCAAAAAGGTTGCTACTGGCAACCTGGCAACTATTACTGTTGAGCCCTGTGTACATAATACATCACCAGTTAAAGGTTAATACTAGACTGACTGAAGACTAACCATTAGGCTCCTGCTGCAAGACAAATGTAAAGATAGACAAAAGTGCATGCTCATACACTCATACACACAACAAGCCACACTCTACTGATAATTGGGCTCACATACTGTACGCGCTGGCATTCAGGTATTTCCTTTATATTGCACATAATCATAATAAACTGACAATCTTTAATTTAGAGTAGATCACTGACAGGCCATGGGGGAGGTGGAAATGACTAACCAGATTTTATGCTCTTCAGGGCTGACCTTGGACTGACTGAAGTTTCAGGAGTGATGCCTACGCTAAAAATGTCATTGGCAGCACATAGAGAAAAAAACACACCCTTGTTCCTCTAATGGCTCGAGCTAACTGAGGCCTCCGGCTAGCCGACACAGAGGCAAGGGAGGGATGTCCTTTAGTTCTGTTGAATCAGCTTTGTATGTGTACGTCGCACGGGTCAGGAGGAATGCATGTGCTTCTTTGGTGTTCCGGGGAAGCACAGACAACAAGGATCGCTACTGTTTGAACCGCAGCTTTGGTATTCTGCCTGTGATGAGGTTGAGCCTCGTTGTTCTAAACACAGACCTGGAAGTGAAAGTAGTCAGTGTCACAACAGGCAGAAGGCTGTGGCTAAGGACAAGAGTGGACACGACACAGCCAGTTCAATCTTCTAGCGCTCTGTGGGGGTAAGTAAATCTCTGGTTTATCTAAAACAATTAGGTTGACTCAGGGCAGTAGAGCACCAGTATCGTGTTAAACAGAAGATATAGACCTTTGTTTCATAGTTAATGATTAAGGATGAATTCTACTTCTAGCAGGGGCAAGGATCAGACAAAATCTAAATTCAGTAAACTGCTGTTACAGCAAAAGTATGTGGGCCAAGTCTGTGGGACAGCAGACAACTGAAAACAATAATGCCAGTATTAATGGGAAACCAGTTGAGCGTGTCACTGTGTTATGACAGGGGGGAGGGGACAGCGGGTCAACACATGAAGTGCACCACTGCACACACCCACTCACCATCTCTGTATAGGGCTGTTCTCTGCTTCAAGCCCACGGGCCAATCCATATGGACAAATCTCTCATGTAAAGACGTGTGTTTGGCGTCATAGGCATGCACAATGTAAACTATTGGATCATTGAACAGAAGCATGAATAGAACAAGTGTGTCTTTCAAGGGCAGTCTAAACTATACATTCAGTTTGTTACTAGTTTATTAACCTGGCTTAAACTAATGCAGTCTAATACAACAGCTGTGCATGCAGATTCACATTTTTCAAGCTTGGATAAATCCCCCAGATAAAGAGAAGTTGCACACAGAAATTAATTTGAATAAACTGAAACCATTGTTTCTAATGTGTGGTGCATTGAAACTGGTTTGGTGCGTTTCTTTGTCATAATAGTGAACTGAAAATCTTTGGGTATTGGATTGTTGATTACATAAAACAAGACATATCTCTTCATGGGCTGTGGGAAATTCTAATGTGCGTTTATTACTATTTTTCTTTGATTTCTTGACCAAACAATTAATGGATTTATCAAGGTTTTTTCGCTTTTTACAATATATTCTTGTTGCTGTGTAGCTTTTATGATCGCACCATGTTTGCACCTGACTGTGAGCTAGTTTTATAATTTGCACATTACTGTTATCTAGTTTTTACATTTGCTATATATCATATATCTTATTTAATATTTGCTAAACACTTCTAATCTGCTGTCTTTTTCTCATCTTATTTTACTTTTCCTTATCTTTAAAACAGATTAACTGATGATGAAAGTAATTGTAAGTTGTATCCCTAGATAAAAGCATGGACAAATGTTAGAGACCTTTGATTCCTGCTGTAATGTTGAAGTGATACTGGGCTGATTTTATACCTGTAGATCAGGGTTCCTGCAGACTTTTTAAAGTCAAATTTAAGATGTTTTACGACCTCAAAAAAGAAAAATTAATACCATTTAACTCCAACAAACTGCATTAATACACGGTAGTAAACATCATGTTCACATGTTTTTCAGTGTATCTTCTATCGCATTACGAGTAATAAAGTAATAATATCATATAACTAATCATGTAACTAGATACAGTAATAGCTAGATTTGATTAGGTATTCAGACATGTCTCCGTTAGTCCTAGTTTCACCTCAAAATTTAAGACTTCTCACAGGTAAAAATAAGACTTTTTAAGACATTTTATGGCCTTAAATTTTCAAAATCAAATTTAAGACTTGTTAAACCCTGGTAGATGGATGTAAGGAGTTCATATGATTATCTTGCACCAAGATTTCTGACTCTTAACATTGTTGCAAGGCTGTTGTGTTACTGCATTAATTTCACCTACATGTCTACCTAATAAACAGGCAACAGAGAGAATATAAATTGCCAGCACAAGATGTGTACCACTAATAAGCAGCTGTAAGAAAAAAAAAAAGCAGTGTAATAATATTCTCACATATATTCTCCATATATAATTAGGGGTGACTTGAGCTGCTAAATTAGGCATCCATTACACACCTGGTCTAAATATAAACACAGGCCAGCGCCATGGGAAATGGGCTAATTTCACAAAGGTAATTAAAACTGAATGAATGACAACAAATATAACCAGCAAGATATTGTATAACGTTATTATATAACTCGTTGAAGATGTAAGAGAGTGTATAAAACCATTTTTATGCTGACTGTGTACACTGTATAACGGTATAGCTGCCTATTGTTAGCCATTTTTCCTCCTCAGCCTCCTGGAAAAAATGAGCACGGTAGCTAAACAGCAGCATGCTAACTAGCTAGCTAGCTAGCATAGACACCGCATCAAAGGCAAACGCGTGAAAATGTCCGGATATATCCGAGTTTAATCGATACGTACCCGTACCGAGCCATACCGCGACAGCTCTAGCGGACATGGTGCACATCATCCTCGTAAATCTAACATGTAAAAAGGCTGTTTTAATCTAATCGCCACTGGGGTTTGACAGCCATGATAATAAGCATCCTGCAGCATTCCTTCCTCCGCCTCCTTCCTTCACTGGAAACAGCACGGCTCCTCATTGGCTCCACATCTGGATGGAAAAAGATGGTTGTCTCGTAAAAAAACGGGGCAAAAACACAGCATGAATCAGAGAAAGGGGCGTCACGCCTTCTGTGGATGTTTCTGTGGGATGTTGGTGGAGTTAAACTGGGGTTTAGGTTTCAGCTGGCTGTGTATCATACACAAGGAGTGGCTGCTGTGTGGCTGCGTCCCTGTTGACTTGTCTCCATGTGATTAAGGACTACATGTCATTTCACTGACCCTATAGTGTAACTCTCTTAAAGCATCTTTTTATCTTCAATTGAAAGAAGGTTGCTAAATTCCTCTGTTTATTAATGCCTTCTTTGATTTCTTTTTGATCTATGAGCTTGATGATTTCTTGACAAACACATAGGCTCCTACACACATGCATACACACCATCACCTCACCAGAGCATGACCTCCGAAGCCCAGCTGTTGGAGGGCAGAGACATGTTTAAGAAGTCTGCTCGAATCTGCCCAGACCCCCTGCAGAGGCAGTCCTAGCAGACAGATGGTCATGTTTTGGCCCCTTGGCTTCAAGTCAGGCCGGCTAAAGGGCTGTGGGACCCTTAATTCACCCTTCATGCTCCCTTGATGTCAGCTGCCACTGAGAGCGCACTTTGATTCTGCAGAGAAGCACCCTGGTTCTGGCTAACATGTCGACCGTGTTCACTGAATGCCTCTTGTTTGATGAAGGGATATTTGAAACTGGATTCATAGCTTCCGCATGTGGTGATGAACATGATGCCATCCATCCTCAGCGCTCTGCGGTTGCGAGGCTGTTCTGTTCTCTCACCCTCCCTATCATTCCCTTAAGATTATTTTTAGGTTGCTTAGCAACATCTTCACATAGCCAGCGTTTGGACTGAATGTATCACAACAAACAGTATAGGTCAATGCATGCTTCATGCTTGGAAAACACAGCATTTCCCAATTGGCAAGAGGTTAAGATAGTGGCTAAATGTGTCTGAGATCTTATGTGGTGAATGTGCGCTGATTTGGATTGACCACTTCTTCCTCAGTATAGGTTGTGTTAAGTGTCAGTTTACGCTGTAGTTGCCCTGACTTTACTTATTCTGAGGTGCAGGGCAAGATGTAACATACCCTCGCTCCTCACAAGTGCATCCTGTTGCTAAATGGGAACAAACTATAGCTCATGTAGGTTTATTGTGGCAAAGACTTCCTTTAGAGACGCTGGTAATGAAAAATGTGAAAGATCATAAGTAAAAATGGAACAACAATAGCCTACTGCATGAAAAAGAACAAATGTGTATCTTTGAGTGAGTTTAATATGGACAGAAATGGTTACATAAAATTTATTTAACCATTTACCATGCCAAAATATGCGATTTACCTTATTTTGATAATAATGTAAATTGCATATTTTGGCAGATCATATGACTGCACATTTATAAATGAGATTTACTTTATGGGATTTAAGAATGTGACGAATTAAGTCATAAATATTTCATTCAAATTTACGCTTGCTCTTTAATCTGCTAAATCACACATACTTTTTGAATGAATTGTGATTAAATTTTGATTAAGATTTTAATTCAGAATATAACATGTCATGTGTGCTTGCAACATACACATGTAAGCAACAATGCCATGCATTATAACACATCAACATCAATAACTCTGCAGTGTTTATTAAGATAACCACACATTTGAATGTTGGCAATTGTTAAAATTTGTGTAATGTAAAATCAGACATTTTAATTGAGGAAAGAGACTGCAAATTCTGATAACCATATAATTTTCTGATATGCATTTAGCATGCGAGTGTGTGAGTATGGTGTGTTCAGTATGGCCAACTTTAATATTCAGAGGCTCTTGTTTCATCACGTGTGGCTGAATTAAGTCTGCTCATGACACTTATCACCCTCCAGAAGGAACAAATGCCCAGTGTCACCTTTACCTACAGTAGAATCAAGGGCATAGGTGCCATTTCAACATTGAAAGTGGACACATATGAAATGAGGGTTTTTTGGTCCTCCTCAGGAAATTTTGAGCATCAGACCAGGGTTTGCGCTAGACTTATATTTATGCCCAATATGTCCATTAATATTCCAGAATTCTGACCATATAACAGACTACATTTAATGACAGTGAAACCCACCATGCATGGTAGAGTGAAATGTATCTCTGGTCTGAGCTCCAAGGTTGCGGTGTGTTGAAGGTCTGCTTGGAGAATGTGATCCATGATGCTATCACCTAGCGACAGTGAGTGTGGTAAGAGAAGATCGTGAGTGCTGTGGATGTGTCATATGTACAGCTTCGTCGGTCAAATAGATCCGTCTGTAGTAAAAATAAAAATCTGGTCTGCATGTTTGTATTTAAGTTGTCTAAGCAACAAATATAGATTAATATTGATATATATTAACATGCTGTTTATTTATTTGGCATATTTCCCACTGGACATTTTGGCCTTTGATATTTTCAGCTGCTGGACAACTACATGTGATTCCAGCAAAAAGCCAGCATATGCCTTCTGACTTAAACCCTGTGTTAGACGCCTAATGTTCTGCATTTTGGTGAATTTGAATGCATCAATCTGTGTTTTCTCTGCAGCATTTTACGATGGAAATGTCTTTAATTTCTTCAAAATGCAAGACCTCTGCTACTTTGATGTTTCTATGGGTGGCGACAAATGTTTAAAATGTTGAAGGGGTGGTGCCCCCTGTGCCCCCCCTGAAATCTACACCTATGCTTACACTGATAAGATGTAGGAAGGAGCAGATGTTGCTATCCTTATTTCTCCTAGCACACAGTTAATTAACAGTGATATCAAACTTCACCCATTTTTCTTGCTCTTCCTTCTTGTAAACTCCTCTAGGCCCTCTGGTGGCCCTCATCTCTAGTCACCCTAATTTGAGCACCCATCGCGTTGCCAGATTGGTCCCTGACCCCATCTACCCCACCCAAACCCCAGTGATGAACAATAAGCAGCGAGTAAAGTTACAGTTGCTGTGTGCTGGTATTTATGCCAGACTGCAGCTCACTGAAACCCCCTCCGCGCAGCAGATTATCGGACCAAACCATTGCCGCAGTTCAGGTTTTAGCACCTGTCACATGAGGCTTTACATTCGCAAATCGCCGGCTACCATAACAGCTAAGTATGTTTGCTTTACCATCCTGCAGACGTATATCGGAGCAGCCCTTGTAGATGGTGCCACAGTGCAGCTCTCTGTGAGATGAGCTGCCAAATTGCACCGACACCCCTATAGCGCGACTGGCAGCATCACCCACTGCCTGCAATGGCGTTGTAGCGGCTCCAGTGTGTCCAAACGTTTCTGTAGTGGCGATTCCGTCCCGGACAATTTACGAGCGTGGGATAGAAATGTTTTTATCGAAAGGTTTTGCAACAAGAGCATCTATATTGTCCACGAGTTTACGCCTCGGGATTACAGTTTGTTTGTATCACGCGTCAAACGGAGCCGGAGCCATGAATGTAAGTCTGACTCTTTTGTTTTTGTAACATTGGAGCAACATCGCGGTGGTTTGTGGTTAACAGTTAACTTAGTCTTCTGGTAATCACAGAGGAAGGTCAGTCGTTTATATGTTTGCCCCCTGCATGTGCACGGGAGGGGAAATGCACATAAATAAATGTTTAACAGTGTCAGAATGGGGAAACCTGAGCTGTCATGCTGTGTGCGGTGTGGCTGATGTGCTTGTTTGTCTGATCCCACTGACACAATGTTAAAGCCTCAATTTCATCTTTCATCTTTCACCTCTAACTTTATGTGCTATGTCACCCAAAGCAGCACAGAATGTTATTCAAGTTGATTTTATTTTGCACAAGGAATTTTACCTAGGTGTTACCAGCAAGAGTCCGGCATGGTGAATAATGAATATTGAGCCAGGACATTTAGGTTTCAGCCACTGCTGCTGCTGCTGCTGATGCATCCATACCATTCAGCACAACTGAGATTAATGGATTGTCTGTTTTCCCACATGGATGTTTTTGTGTCATATTTCATCATCCTCTTTGTGTGAATGTATTTCCAAACAGGATTAAATATGTATAGCTGTAGGTATGGAATATTTAACCACTATGCTAGCCTGCTACCCTGCTCCAATGCAGTATTATTGTAATGGTGGGTAAACTGCAAGGCTTTCAGTTCATGAAATGTTTAGTATTGTTGTTCCTGGGATGGTGTCAACACATTACTGGTGCATTCAACAGCCCTTTTCTCTCTGTGCAGTAAAGGTTGCAACTACCATGAAATGCTTTGTTTAAGGGCATTAAGTAGGGACCGGCATAATTTCAGTGACGGTTTGAAAAGCTATGGGATGTGGCGGCGAACAAGGGTCACAGCTTACTATAGCAAACAGAGGGAGTGGGAGAGGAAAATAATATTTCCTGCAGCATAGCACCAGTTTAAATATAAAGAGCTCAAACAAGGATATTGATTTGAGGAGGTTAACAGTGCCAGCAGTTCTGAAAAGACAACATAATCAGGGTGCTTTTAGAGTCCAATAGGCTTTCATAACTAGTCCTCTTGTACTAAGACTCATACATCAGCATATTTGGCTCCCATGTTACTAAATAGTTTTATTTATGGAAGGTGAAAATGATCCCTTCTCAAGCTTTGTGATCGTTTTTTTTACGAGAAAGAGCCACTTTCAGTTTGTGTTGTTACAGCGCGCGTGTTTAAATAGTTATCCCTCTTGAAATCACATTATAATGCAATGTTACAAAGTGTTTCTATCTTTATAACTTCTCTTTTTAACTCTGCAGGTGTGAATGGGTCTGAAGGAAGTACAACATCAGGTGGATCCCACTAGGCAGCGCTGCAGTAGGTCAAACTAGACTCCTCACTCCCACATTCTAATGAGGCCACGGCGATGCTGACATCCCCCCTGAATCCAAAGACATCATCATGCTGAAGACGGAGGCTTCGGGGGAGAGGACCAGCCTCCGGAGTGCCTCCCCCCACCGTAATGCCTACCGGGCTGAGTTTCAGGCGCTAAAAAGGGCCTTTGACCAGCCTCGGATCGATGGAGACTCCAAGCCCAAAGACCTAGAACGGGTGAAACAGCCAAGGGGCCGCCAGTATGGCAGCCATGTCAGTCGCATTAAGGACATGTTCATGCAGATGGGCTCAGATAAAGTGCCGGTTAAGGCCAGGGGTTGTGATGATACCTCGCCGCAAAAGCTGGTCAAGCCCACCAACTTCATCAACAAGGCCGATGGATCGGTGATAAGACTCCAACATTCCTCATCAGCTGACAGGGTTGGAGGTGCTGGAGCAAAGTTCTCTGAAACCAGGAAGCTGTTTGAGCAGCAGTCACGTGACCAGTCCCAATCACCAGTCTTTCCATACGGACGTGATAAGCGAGGTTCCCATGAGCATCTAGACGACTGGCGAGGTGCGAGGTCTAATCGAGGCAGCACAGACTCCTTGGACTCACTTTGCTCTAGAACAGAGGCGTCCTCGCCAACTGTCAGTCAACTTAGTGCTGTTTTTGAAAATGCTGACCACCACAACCAAGGTGCGCCCTACAAAGGAGTCAGCAGACGAGCCCTCTACTCACCAGACGGATTCAACCGCCATGGAGGTGACGTCAGTGAAGATGATTCAAGACAATCTCCAGTTCGTGGAAGCTACCGGAGCAGGATAGGAGGAAAGGTTCCAACATCCTCCTCTTCTGAGGACCTTCTGAGCCCCAGTCCTGGGATGGAGACTTCAGAGCTGAAACCTGCACCAAAAGAGGAAGAAGCCCAAGACAAATCAGACAAGGTTAAGACTACGGGCGGAGAAAGAAAACGTCTGTCTGGGGTCACCACCAACGGAAGCCAGGTCAATGGCTCATGTGAAGAAGAGGAGAAACCCTCAGAAACAAGAAAACATACTGAGGATTTAGGGGTGTCCAAAGCTTCAAAACCTACAGATGATGCTGTGATTACCGATAAAGCTTTTGACGATGCAACCCCTGAGCCATTGCCAACCCCAGCTACACCAGCTGGGGAAAGCCAGGAGGATGGAGACGGTTCAAGAGATGACAAGTCCTCCGAATCTCCCAAGGACCAGGTGGAAGAGCCCGATGAGGAATACGTTGGGAATGAGCGGGTGATTTTTAACGCAGATGGGGACGCCTGTTACCAGGGTTGGGGGGAAAGCTGCACGGATCCTGAGGATGACCTCTACGGAGACGATGAGGATATTGTCTACGACCCGGGCTCTGATCTGACAGAGATTCCCGGTCTGCCACAAGAAAACAAAGAGGACATCCCTGCAAAGAGGAAGATTCGTTTCAGCACTGCCCCCATTACAGTAAGTTGGGTACTGAACAAAACTGTTGTGGAAGCCTTAATTGTGTAAACACACTGAACACAATCCAACATAAAAGCCCTGGTGCTGCTCTTATCAAAAGTAGGTTAAAACAACAGAGAGCTAATATTGTATTCAGAGCCTCCTTTTATGGGCTCGTATTTATAGTTACTGTTGAACTACTGGATGTGGTTAGCTTTGTTGTTTTCAAATACATTTTTATGAGGTCACATGATCATGATTAAATGAGCTGACATCAATAATCTTTACCCTCGTAAGACCTTTATAGTGTGCTTTCACATTTTGTTTCTTTAATACCGTCGCTGATATGCTAGATAAAATATCAAATTGTGTGGCTATTTTTTGATGCAGAGCTTCAGGGTCAAAGCATCGCCCTCTGGGAAATTGACGTGTGCAAGAGGAGAACATCTGTGCATGTGTTAGTCATGCTGGTTCTGCACCCACACAGTTTTCACACATGATACCATGTTTGTTTTTCTCAGTCTCATCTCTGTCTTAATGAAGAAGCTATTTATCGAGCTAGAATATTTTGTACTTTTCAGTCGCAGAGTCTGCACGAATCTGTACTGTATGTACAGAATATGGTGTACCTAGTGTATGTGTGTGTGTAACCTTGTGTCCGTTAGATTTATGGCAAGTTACAACATGCATTTCTACCATCCATACCACAGGGATTTTACAGGGACTGGAAAGGGCATAATAACGCCACAATAAGGTTTCACTTTTAAATAAAGGTCATTGTTTCTGGTGAAGATGCAGCCATGATGCCCAGTTCCCACAGAGTTTAATTTCTCCGGTAACCTCTTGTCTTAAATGAATAGAAATTGCTCAACCACAGTTTTTGTTGCATCATCTGCCGTGAAGTATTTTGACACTGTTTGCAGTGCTGAGTTGGACACAATGCAGCCAGTGTTTGTGGATTGGGAAGATGGATTTGGAAGATTATGGGAAATATTTTTCAGTCTTTATCCCCAAGCATTTGCAATCAATAAGCTTATTTGGAGTAGTGAACAACATGCTTTAGGTTGCACTTTTCCTTTTTATCTAGTTTGTCAATGAAATCTGTTTTTATTTTTAAGATTCTCAGCCTGTTGACATACAAGCAACGTGTGATCATGTACATGTAAAATGTGAGGGGAACACTGGTAATTTAGAGAGTGAGATTTATGTATATTTGGAGCTAACACAAACATTCCACAAGTTGCTGTAATGAACCAGAACAATTAGCCCAGTTATTCTGAGGAGAAAACGTGATGTTGGCTCACTAATTACCCTGTACTGTCTCTGCAGTGTGTGTCCTTTTGCATCTCTCTCCTCTCCTCCCTCTCAGGACTCAGCACACGTGCTTTAAAGCACACACAATCAAAAGCATACATTTCCACAAGGATATTGGTTCTCCCATTATCTGGCTAAGCATCAAATGTAATATAAATGTATGTTTTTGATAATATGTTGAATTCATTTCATTTTTATTTTCATCACACAGTTAAAAGTGAGCACTACAAATCTTGTTGTCCCATTTAGGTCGAACAGGCGGGCAATATGTTCCTCTGTTGTTGTCTGTAGTTTCAAGGCTTCTGTTTTCTATGAAAAGGACAGACGCTCGTTCATCATATGGAATATTCAACAGAGGCACTGCCCCCCCTTCACACAGACGCACACGCACAATTAGACATGGACCCCTCCCACTTCTCCATCAAACACCCCCTCTCCTCTCAGCACATGAGGAACAAGCAGGGTTCTGTCTTTTGTTCATCTATATAGTGAAAGAGACAAAGCTATTTTCTCAGCCCCCGGCCCCGCACGAGTCCAGCTTGACCCCTGTGGGAGGAGACGGCAGAGAAAACCTTGAAAAAAACTGCCGTTTTATAATCTAATACTTTACGTTCCCTCCCCTTCATGTAATGTTTCTTGGTTCTGCCCCATAAAGCGGATAAATAATTTCAACATCCCAGCTCTGAAAGCTTAATTAATTTTAGAAATCATCGTGGCAGCCACAGGGAGAAGATGACACACAACCAACTTTTGGCAACATCTTGTTAACATGCACACTGGCTTGTGTTTGGGAAGATGAATAACAGGTCCAGATATTCACAGAAGCTTGTTATTGGTTTGACTTCACTAGAGCTGTAACATTTTTAGACCAAACAACTAATTGATTAATCGAGAAAATAATAAATAGATAAATCAACCGTGAACATAATTGTAAGTTTCAGCCCTAGACTTCATGAATGTTGAGTTTAGAAATCAAATTTTTAGCCATGCTACCAGCATGGGTCTGTGGATAGCAATGTCAGTTAGTCTGATGGTCCACCACTTTGGTCCAGAATAAAATATCTCAACAACTATTGGATGGATTGTCTGCACGGTTGTCCCCAGAGGATGAACCCTATTGGCTGATGATGCTCTGACTTTCATGTAGTGTCACCACAGGGTTGACATTTTTGCTTTAAGTGAAGTGTCTTTTTTAAAACCCAGGCTGAAGCTGTAGAAGTTTAGGGCCGATTTATCCCTGATTGACCCCACAGACGGAGGAAAGACCTGGTCTAGGACCTTGGTCGGTACCAATGATCAGCCCAGATTATCTGGTAATGAGTGAGGTTTACAGATCCAGTTTTAAACCTTATGAACTGCTCGCAGACTCATCAGGGCTGCCTCCATAATGTCAAACATTGTTTGATATTTAGGAATTAAAATCTGGATTACAATTATGATTACATCAGCTGACTGTGTTGCCACGCAACAATAAACAGTCTAGCCCTTGAGGCTAATGCTAGCATACTATTGTTGATATATTATGTAGATATCAAAACTGGCAGTTAAAATCTCACCTTCAGTTCTTGGTAAAAAAAACAACCAAGCCAAGTTTCTTATTCAGACTCATTTAGCCCTCTGCTTTCGTTTTCCTCAATGCAAAGCATTATTAATACACAGGAAGTTATTGCAAGATGTCAGTCTCTCTTTTTTTACATCTGCATCCCCATGAGATCACGTGTGCTGGTGTATTCATGCTCCCTCTGGTTGGATAAGAATAATAATATCTTGTAGTGCATGCATGTTTGAGATCAGCTGGAAGAACTTCTCTGAAGTTTCTCCTCATGTGCATGAAGCAACCCAATTTCAAAATCGTTCAGGATTTTATACCTCCTGCAGTCTGAGCCTGGCCTAGGTGAGGTGTCTTGATTAGATATCCATGGGTGCGGTTCAGACGTTTATGGTTCCCTGATGATTATTACAGAGACTTTGGTGATTGCCTGTCTTTCCTCTAGTACCACCATGAGGTTCACACTTGTGGCTTTGAGTGACACTAATGCAGTGCCCCTTCTGCTGTTCAGGTTTCTCAAGAACCTCTCATCTAAACAACTTCACACTCAACCCTGCACATCTATGGGTCTTGAGCAATACACCTGCCAAGTGTAATGCTGATCAGTTTAACGATGGACTAGAACAATTTTGGTGATGACCTGACTTTCTGTTAGTTCATGACTGAACACATGTAAAACTAATGACATTCCCATCAGCCTTGGCTGTACTTTGTGTGTTTATTGCTAACTAGCTTGTGTTAGCATGCTAACACGCTAAGCTAAGATGGTGAACATGGTAAACATTACACATTATTAGAATTGTCACTGTGAGCATGTTAGTATGTTGACGTTAGCATTCAGCTCAGCGCATTGCTGTGCCTACAGTGTTCGCACGGAGTCGCTCCCATTGCTGTTAACTCTTGTTAATACTCATGCAAGTTTTTTTTCATTAATATTACTTCCACATCCTTTCACTCAGCTGTAACATCCCGACTGACCCAGTGAGAAGTGACTGCTTTGAGCTGCCTGAGGCGAAGGCAGCCTGCTCTCCCGAAGGCACTGACCTACAGACGAGAATCAGATCTCATGTTCAGTCAAGCAACCGGTTTTATTCATGTCATTAGAACCTCTAGTTCGGTTGTTCAGTCTGAGGCCTATAGATCGATGTAGTAGTATTGAAGTGGATTACCATCTACTATCGCACTTTTGATGTCCTGTTGTCAAAGTACAGTCTGTGCAGCTGATATGACATTGAGAATACAATGTTTGATCTGACGGTATGACACACATCTCAGCCAGTGCTCAGTTCCCCCGTGTGGTTCCCTCACAGTTTAAAAAAAAAAAATCAGCCTTGATCACAAACAAATCCCAAAAGCTTTTAACCATCTCACACTTGTTGCCGATTTCTTTGCATGCAGCGTGTTTTCTGTCTTTCTTTGTGGAACCGCACCCCAGGAGTTTGACAGAAGAACGCTTCTCCCTCTGCACGCACTCTGCTGTTTCAGTCTCCTCTTGTTTTCCTCCCTCCGTCTGTACGTGACTGGCATTTATATCGTCCTTTTAATGGTACTTTTTTGTGCCTGTAGTGCAACAGCATTTTCATCGGTGGAGACACCGTGATATCGTAATGGAATTAAGCAGATGTGATGAGCGGAGCAGCAGTTCACCGGCCACTGAAGTCGCTCTGTAATCAGCCCCTCCACTTCGCATGCTGTCTGTTACTGTATCAAAGAGACTGGCGTTCTGTCCATTAGATTCTGCTGCCGTACTGTTAGTGGAATGCTGAGTAGCATGGATCTGAGCTCAGAGCTTTAATCGATATGATAGATGTGTGTTGCCTCTCTTCTCTGTGGCAATGGTTTTGGATCCGCAAGACTTTTTTATGAATGTCTTTTACTAGATGTTTTGACCGGTGTGTTGTTCGGCAACAGGGATGGTTGTGTTCATTCTTTTTCTGTGTTGTATAAATGTCTGTGTCTTGAACTTTGGTGAGAGTATTTTTTTTTTTTTCGAGATTTAGTTTCCTGAATATAAGAGGGTGTGAGGTCAACACAGGGGCATATGATGTCACTGAGATGACTCATTTGCCTCAGACGAGGGGTGGGACCAGAACGGTGACACAAAGAATGTGATTGGCTGCCCTAAGTGCCCCCTCTACCAGCGTCAGAAGGTAATAAATGGCTACAGGTTTTTCAGTCCATGGGTGTCTTTCTCCTAAATAGGAGTTGGGGACATTTTATATGTCTGTATCCACAAGCCCATTGTCTCAATTTCTCCATTGCTGTTTGCTATTTAGTAGTATTGACAGTTGTTTATTTGGCATTCATTTATCATACTGAATGAACAATGTAACTATCAACAATGCAGAGTTTATTATTGCTGTTGCTGCATTACTGTGCCCTCAGTCTGGCACAAGTTTCTAAACCCGCCCTTACCTCAGACTGATCTCCTCATGCTTGCAGATTAGATCCCACTACAAACACTTTGTTGCAAAAACAACCTACACACATTTTGCTTGTGTACTTTTGCTGTATGCGGGTTTGCAACTCAGGCTGCAGTCATTAAACTAATTCAGAGACTCATCTTGTACTTTACTGGAGCATGAAAGAACATAAAGACAAAGTCGCTGATGCTTAAAAACAGAGAAAATGCCAACTAGCACCCTCCCAGTGCTGCTCCACAGCCTTGCCAGACGGTTATTTCTTGTGAACGTTTGGGAGCTCATTTGACTGCCCTTAATACGGTACATGACAACAGAGACTCTGAGCTTTCTGTCTGGATGCAACTACTGGCCTGTCCTTCCTGCTGTACATGGCTGTACTAAATCCAACGTACATGCATCAACAGTAAAGATCTGTGCGATTCTAACATCATCCTTATCTGGAGCATCACCTAATACAGTCTTGTGCCTCACAAGCTGAAATGAGATGGCTTCCAGCCAGGAACTTTCTGACCGTGTTTTTGATGGAAAGGATTACTCTACTTAAGGGCAGTCTGTCTTTCTGGCTAATGGTATATGTGTCAACAGCATTGCTCGAATTTTGGAACCAATGCTGACATGGATGTTGGCAATGTCATTTGTAAATAGCATTTGAGGCCTGCAGCAGCATCAGTCCAGCTTAGCCACCTTCAGTATGGTCTAGTGTTGCAGTGGATGACTTATAGGTTAAAAATCCAGTTTGTAGACATCTCTGTTCCAATCATACTCAGCGGTTGAGTCAAAGGCTCAATCCCAAAACACCCCTTGCCCCTACCACTAAGCCCTTACCCCTCTGTTTTGTGTGGTCATGCCTAGGGGTAGGCTGTCCCAAGTCTTATTGGGATAGAGGGATGGGGTGACGTGTTAGGGCCCTCCAAACGAAGATTTTTCCAGAGGCATGAATTGTCCATTCCTTTATAACAAGCATAACAAAAGCATTGCTATTGCAGATTTGTGCATGACAGTTCAGCATTTTGACACCTTTCCATGTCGTTATGGGTGTGTACGGGTCAAAGTCTACATTCAAAGTCAAAGTTAACTCTGATTAACTGCTGCCAAGTGGTACTTTGCCATTATTTGCAATACACACTCTCTGTACATGTATATCTCTTAATTGCAACACACTTTAGAGCCCAATGCATTTCCCTCCTGCCCTGATTTCTGGTGTTTTCCCTCTGTGAGCTGACTGAAGCTGGCTGTCAGCTTCCTAATTATGCAATCTGTGGCTGGGCATAATGGGAGAGAGCAGGGTTTTGTTGGGAGAGAGTTCCGACACTCTGCCACAGCAGCGATATAACAGCTGACATTTTGGTTAGACCAGCAAAAAACAGCAGCTGAGCTCATTCAGAACGACAGTCGGGTATTTTGGTTAAGCTTCTTTCGGGCAGGCTAAATCCAAAATCTTGACTAACAGCTAGACTCCTTACAAATCATGTAGTAGTGGAGAAACTTGTGTGATGGCTTTGTGTTATTATGCAGATATGTGAACTAAAAGGCAGCAAAAACAATCCAGCAGGATTCTCAGGTATCATAAATTGAAATTCAGCTGTCAAGGAAATGCTGTTTTTGTCAAGTAGCCCAGCTGTGAAAGCGCATCATCATGACTCCAAGGATTTTTCCTTCCTCTCTTATCTCTGACAGGTACAACTACTCCAAACCCGGGTGAGGGTATGTGCGTGCATGTAGCTTAGTCACTCCATTATTAATGCAGTGGTGTTTTTGTTTGCTTGTTTCGGTGCCACCCGATCCTCCCCGGGGGATGCATTTTTAATGATCCAGGAAAGGCGAGATGTGCCTTGCGGTTTTCGGGGCTGGTCAGTTGCCACACAGTGGACTTTGTCATGAACCATCATCCAAACCCCACCTTCCCAATCTGGTCCACTGCTAATGATATCATCAGTGTGCTGCCATTTTTTATTGCAATGAAAAACTGCACAGAACAGAGCGTCTGAGTAACACAGTGTTCTCAGTGCTTGCTAAGCCGGCGCTGAGGACGGTTTAGTCTGCTGCACTGTCACCATGTCCTTATTTGTACTGAGCCAGGAACACAGTTAAGGTGAACTGTCTGAATTTAAACTCATTGAAATGCTGAAACTGATTTCTGTCCTGAGATCTGTGCCAAAACAGAATCATTCCAGATCACACAGAGTGGTTATTATGCTGTGGAGAAATCTGAATACCGACTGTGGTCCCAAACTCTGCCAAGTCATTGATGCAGCATAATGAGGTGCATAGCATAGCAAGTGGGCATCAGAGCGTCAATACTGTAACAAGCAACATGTTGTTGTTGTGTTTCTTGTGATCCCAGCCTCCCACTCACTGTATATGACCAAGACATAGAATAAAGCAGGACATTGTCTGCAGTCATTCAGTTGCACTTGTTTACTACGCTCTGCCCCCTGTTTAAAGCCGGCCCCTCACTCCCTCGCTCTCTGTGGCTCTCATGCTGTAGTTGGCCAGTGGCTTGGTTTGTTGGTGGGAGTCATGGCACCCAGTGGTATTGGGCCATAAACAGCAGACTGGAAAAAACAACCCGGCTACAGAGACAGCAACTGAAACAAGCTGTAAAACTGAATCTTGATTACATTACACAGAGTACATGTTAGCAGTGTATTTCTCTTGTCTGAGCAGTATGTGTGTCTGCTCTGTATGCAGAAGCTACTTCGGTTAAAAAAAGAAATGCTGACTTGATTTTCTCAAAAGTCTGTGTCACTTCCTCAGACGAGGGGTGAGGCATGTCAAGATGACGGAGGGGTCGGCTTTGAATGGACAGTAAAATCTGTACGTTCTCACTTATCTCTATGAAGAACTGGATGTCTCTGTTTGTTTCTCTCTCTTCATACTCACTCCTTCCCCTCTCCACCTCTTTATATCTGTCAGTCTCGGTCTGCTCTCGCAAGACATGAATTAATTTCCATCATCAGCAACTGTCTCGTCCCCTCAGCATCCAGACACTTTCCTCAGCACCTGTCAGCCCTCCGGCACGGTGTTGTGTGAGTGGGCGGGGTGGCCACAGGTACAAGTAATGGAATGCAAATGTGCTGAGCTGTCGCAGCAGAGCAGACTGTGTGAGTGTGTATGTGTGTGTATGTGTGTGCCAGGCTGGAGTTAATCCTCTGCAGGGTTTGCTGGGCTCGTGCCACAGCAGTAGGAACATTTCTCCTGGGCTTTCCAGCCTCTTATTGCCCTGGGCAGCGTCCACTGTCTGGAAAGCGCAGGACGGGCGACGGCACTGGCAGCGACACACCAAAGGCCCTAGTTTAATACCATCAGAGGCGGTTGGCCGGGAATGGGCGCCATGCCGTGACATCTTAGGCAGGGACTCAAACAACCCTGGAGCGCATTACCCCAAGCCTTACCCGGTCCTCAGCTTCTCTCTTTTTTTATTCATTTTCTTTTCTTTATTTCTCTCTTATTGCCTGTTTCACTCTTCAATAGCCTCACTGTCTGCCACTGCCCTAACCCATGAATCATATGAATCACTCTGTTTCTCTCTCTCTGTGGATATGCCTCCTCTGTAAACTCGATTCTTCCTTTTCATTTACTCCTCCTCCATTTTCTCATCATCTTAAAGCTTCCTGCATCTCGTCTTGTGTCCCCGCATTTGTCCCTTTTTTGTACCAGTCCACCATCTCCATCTTTTTACCTTTTCCTTGTCAAGCCTCACCCGCATGTTCTGTCGCTCCCTCTTCCTCTCTCCTCCCCTGTGGCTTAGTGGGCCCTTGGTTAATCCACGCTCCTCTGTCCCTGAGGATGTCCAGACAGACTGACAGACATTATTTGGCTGAGCGGTTGTCATCTAGCACCACAGGCAGTGAGATGAATCTTGATTCAGGACACCAGCTTGGCATGTACATGTATGCACGCACGCTTGTGCAGACACGTAAGTGCAATGAAACTTCAACCGGCTGCACACACATGCACAAAAACCCTGCATGCATACTGTTATCACTCACATACTTGATGTGCATTTCTGACATACACACTCGAGCCCCTATACACAAATATAGTGAGAGTGTGAGGCACTTGCTCTGAGTGAGAGGGCTCTGCTTTATTGAAGTCAGAAGCTGAGGACGTCCGCAGGCATCTGCAGAGTCACAGCAGCTGCAGCAGCATCCATAAATGACAGTAAAAGTGTATTTCAGAGGAGTCAAACCAAACCCCCTCCATCCTCCCGCAAGCCCCGGAGGTCAAATTGCAACACTGCCAATCTGTGGATGCCCAAACAGAACTGCTGTCTGCACCAGTGTCTCCATTGTGAGGGGTTTAATTACTGACAAAACAGAAAAATGTGCGTGTCTTTGGTGTCAGGGGGATCGATCAGTGTGTTGTGTGGATGAAAGCTGAGGATAAGCAGAGGAAGAGGGGAGATATTGGTTGATACAGTGAGGAGTGACAAACAGAGAAAGGAGAGGTCGCCATTATCAGACTCTACAGTGTGTGTGTTAGATCTCAGAGAAGGAAGTGCCTGCATGTGTACTCTATAAGACGATTGTATTTACCAGCTCTCATGTTAAGAGGATGTACAGAAGTTTTAGATTAAGCATTGAAATTAGATAGCATGACGTACTCAGCAAGCACCATTACCCCAGAGTCCATAAAACTATTTTTAACTCCATTTATGATTTTAAATCTATGCGGCCAGCCATCTGAAAATAAGGCACTTTCATGTGAATCCTAAAATCTTGACTTTTTGTTGACACAAGCTTTTTTCCATCCAAAGAAGTGCATTAGGCTTGAAAGAAAGTGCAGGCACTGTAGAGGAATATATTTACATGTAAATGGTTGTGTGTTGTGTTTAATCCCTCAAAAGCCTATTCCAATTCTATTCCAGGGGGGCACCACACGGAGAGACGGCCCATTATACTTCCATATTCAATGGTTGTCCTTGTGCGCTGCCTCTTCAATAAAAACTGGATTTCAGTTCAGCATAATGACCTGCCTCAGCACACAGCAAGTGGACTTGAAAGTGGAAATTTGTAGGTGTTTGTCAGCTTGACGTGATGAGGATATAGATTTCACACGGTTATTAATGCAGATAAGGGTGAAGTGCTCTGACATTGCTGCTCCCAGGGATCCTTTTATTAGATTATGTGGGTCAACATATTGATATGGATCATATTAAGGTTGTGGGAGCTGTCATGATTTATTTTGTCTCTTGAGTCTGCGCCTATATGCAGTGTTGGGTTTTGTCAACTCTGTCAGGCTTTGCATCATGTTTGTTTCTCTCAAGCTGTACTCAGAGAGACAGATCACCCGAATGTCAGAAGGACACATTTTCCCTTTTACCTGTGGTGCTATTTATCGATCAAGATTGTTTTTTTGACATTTACCAAGACTTGGAGATACTGGACATAGAGGTGTCTGTTTTCTCTTAATTGAATTAGATGGCCCTCAGCTTGTGGTGCTCAAAGCGCCAAAAAGTACATTTGAAAAACTCAACAGCAATGTCTCTTATCCACAGACCTTGTTGTGAGCAGTTTCATGTAGGAACTATTTTCTTTCTACTGAACTACACCCACCAACCGAATCAGCACCAGGGGGAAGAGTGCATCTACTCATGGACCAGAGGCTCATGCCAGTGACCTCTAGAGATGTAAATATTCAGGGCTTCCCCTTCGGTTGAGCTGTAATGTTAGCTAGCTCAGTGGTTCTAGGTACAGATGCAGTAGATGCACTCTTCCTTTTTTGTGGTGACACGGGTCAATTATGACTCTTTCTATTAGGGGTATAAATCACCAGCTTCATCACGATACGATATTATATCGATTTGTTTGGGTGACGATACGATGTTTGCTGATATCACAAAATCTGTCACGATATGATTTTGATTCAATTCGATTCAGGAGCTTGTGATCGATATGACGCGATATCATATGCCCATCTAACACAATCATTTACATCAACTCACAAAAACAACTAGAATATGATTTGACCATTTTATTTCTGAGCTCTGTTTGTTGAGCGGAGGCGCGCTTGCCCAGAAATGGTGACACAGACGTGCTATGTGAATTTCAAAATAAATGCGTATCTTTAAGATGACGATATGGATCGATGGTTTCATTTTGCATCGATATAATTGGATCGTTAATCAATGAATCGATGTGGATCGTTGTATCATTACACCCCTACTTTCTATGATTCATTTTTGATCCATGGAGGTTTTATATTTGTAAAACTTTCCTTGAGTTAAGAAATGTGTTTCAAAAATCCATGACATCACCACAATGTAAGGTCTCTGAGCTGTGTGGGAACTTTTGGGCAGGGTCAGCGTGAGAAAGAAAAGAACCCCAAAAGTAGACCTGGAAGGTAGAAACTGGTTTTGCCGTGCGTTTCGTATCCTTGCCATTTTTCAGCTCCTCATAGTGAAACACACAACAGGCAGCAGCATCCTACCATACTGCCAAGGTTATACACACATTACTGTATCATCTCACATTCTCTCTTTCTGCCACTGCTTTTTCTTTTCTTTGTCCTTATCTCTCCTCTGTTACTTCAGGTCAAAAAGTTTTTTTTTGATGGAACAAAATCCAATTATTGTCAAAGAACAAGAAGATTATACATCCTATCTGTGAGAAGAAATGTAAAAACTTAGCTCATAATAAAAACGTAAAAAAGATTGAATCAGTTATCAGTCTGCTCTGGCTGACCTTCACATTTCAGCAAACCCCTCTACCTTCTTTCATCCTTTGTAAGCCAGGGTAATTTTGAGCTGTGTTCTTTCCTTTGGTGCCTTAATATGTACTGAATTGACTGAACATGGCCTCCATTCTCTGGAGATATATACCGATAGTTTCCGTTTAGAGCCAGATAACTGTCAGGTTTCTTTATCTTGTTGGTAAATGCTTTCCATTTGATGGTGCAGTCTGTCTCTGTTTCTCTTTCACTCCCCCTCTGCCTACCTATTCTTATTTCCCCGGTGCATGCTCTTTTATTTATCTTGTCACCCCCTCTCTCACTCTCTTGCTCTCTTGTCCATCCTTTGTCTTCTCAGTTCGTCTGTCTCTCAGTTTTTGTTTTGTTTTTTTTGGCCTTTTCTTATCTGTCTCCATCACTGCGCCTTCTCTGTCTCTTTCTTTGCTCGCCTTCTCTCATGGATCCACCCTCAACTGTCCTCATCTCTCTCCGTGACCTCTCCCTCTCTTCCCCTGGCTCCCTCTCTCTGCCTGGCCACATGCTAATGTGTTTGTAGATAGCACACAGTGACTGAGAGAGGCCATTAGAGAATGTACTTACTGCCAGTGGTAGCATCCCGTTCAGGACGTCCCGGACAGTGCAAGTGCTGGTGTTAGCATTCGTCAGCAGTGTGTGTTTGTGCATTGGTATTTATTATGTAGCTGCATGTGCGTGGAGTTAGGTGTGTATCTTTACAGGTTGCTTTTTGTGTGCCTATATGTATTTTTTTTATATTTCTTTAAGGCTGTGCACAACAGTATGTTTATGTATGGATGTGTGTGTCCATGCAAGCGTTAATAATGCAGGGCTGTTGATCACACTGAATGATTGATGACAGGGAGGTCACAGATAGCGCTCACGCAGGCTCACACAGAGGAAAGACTAAAAGCCAACCCTGGCAGCATCACGCTACATCAATGTGCCCAAGCTGTGTGTACAGCCAGCGCAATGTCTCTTCAACAGAGTGGCATGTATTTACTCACTGTAGTTTGTTGCGTCTTTAGCTTGTCGTTAAGATATTAGTCAAACCAGTGGCACATCACCTATAGCATCACCTACAGCATTAAAAACGTGTATCTAAAAGCACAAATGTCTCGACGTCATTTTTTGCCCTCGTTTTCGTTATTAACTTTTCCAATCATGTTAAATGCTGACGACAGAAGCCAGCATCGGCAAACATAAATCTGGCTTTAGGCTTTAATCAATACATCTGATGTGCCGTGACACCTTATTGATCTCTACTAGGGAGAGATTTCCTATTTCACCTAACTTAAAGAGGTCAGAGCCCTGAGATGGGCAGTGACTGACTCGCTCAGTGACACAACAGCAAGGTGGATGTGGCAAAGCTCCTTGGGCATGCAGCATTGTGAATGATAATTGATGTCATCGAGCTAAATATGTGATATCCCTAGCCTGATATCGTTGCTTATAGGGGACAGCACCATGTGGCACTTTAATGTGGCATTTTAATAATAGCAGCTGCAGTCAGTGTGGGTGTGCAGGTGTGCGTCTGACTGAGAAACAGACACCAGAGACGACACCTATATCATCATTCAAGCGTGCCTGTGCACTTAAACACTTTGCATACCCTTGCACCCCTTTATTCGGCACCAGAACGCTGCACTACAGACAGTATGCATGTTGGAGCTCTCTCACCTCCTCCCCCTCTTCCTCAGTGCAGAGAGCAGTGGGAGCGCTTGGCCCAGGATGAGATGTGAAGTGACGGCTGACTCTTGCTGTGGAGGAGAGGCTCCTATGATGACCGCACAGCTTAGTGGAGGATGGCCTTCCTATCCCCCATCACCACACTGTTTCTTTACATTTCAGTTTCCTGTTGATCAATGGGCTGATTTGTGGTCGTAGCTGTGGCTTTGTCATCTGGCCTTTATTTACCACAGTGTTGTCAGCTCTGCCGTGTAGATAAAGCATTGGTTGAGATAATAAAAGCTCGTATTTACTCTCATCCATTCATGAACTTCAAAAGTAAGCAGCATTACTCACTGTTGTCATCAAAGAATAGAAGTGTCTTGCCATATTTGTAGGTACAATATGTCTTTCATAAACTTTATTAAACCTCCAGAATCATGCTGCTGAGATGGTGGAACTATTTCCATCTCTACAGTGTGAACCAACTGCTATATTTGATTTCCTGTGCCCACGTCCCTTTAACTCCTTGTGCTCCCTCTCCAGGTGTTCAACACCTACTCCAACGAGGACTATGACCGTCGCAACGAAGAGGTGGATCCTGTGGCCTCCTCCGCAGAGTACGAGCTGGAGAAGAGGGTGGAGAAACTGGAGCTCTTCCCCGTGGAGCTGGAGAAAGGTGGGAAAGAAAATCTGAGAACATTGAAATGAGGAGGTGGATCCTGTCATTTATACCCAGTAGACAGAAACACCCACGTATGGGATGTCACTTTTTTTTTTTTTTGGTGTGATATTTCCGTCTTTCTATCCAAGTTGTTTTTTTCATCACTTTATCTATGTCTCCATCATTTCGACTTCGGGGCTAACAAAACAAAAAAGGCTTCTTCTTTTTAAACCTTTTAAAAACACAGTTACAGCTTTTCAGCATTGTGTTTTGATGTAAAAGTTACACTAGAAATCTCCTTAGATCCTTTCAAAGACACTGTAGTGCACAGTTTGTCCTAATTCTCCATTATGAGCTAAAAAAAGGGGGACTTGTCTATTTCTGTTGAGGTTTTCCTGTGTTGAAATCCAACGTTGCCACGGACCTGAAATAGAATGATTTTACATCACAGGGTTTCACCATCCACTCCCTGTTACGTAATCCCAACAACTCGTGAATTATTCATGCAGGATGGAGACGGACGGATGCTACACTGGAAGGGAATTTCCCATCCAGCGCATTTCCCTTTAACGTGAAGGCCACCATGCCTATAGTAAAAGTCTCCTCCTCTTTTCCATTAATAAATCATCAGTTTTTCCTCCTTGCGTGTATTCACCCAACCATTTTTCCATGTATCCCTCAGTCCACCTGGTGTCAGTTTATTTGGAGCCATTTTGGATTTGAGCCAAGCACAATAGAAACAGGGATTTGCCAATCCAATACTATATTCCACTGTTATTCTAAATGCGACAATAATTTGACTTTGATATGGGTCATATAACCTGTATAGTCTGTTTGGATATTCAAAATTAGGCCTTTTCCAAATGTCCTTATGTATTTTTGGGGTTTAATGAACATTCCTTGGACATGTATACAGTGTATTTGGAATATGTGTCTCAATTGGGGTTTTTACCGCAGTTTCCAACAACTGGCCTCTTACCTGTTTACAGTCAGCTCTGTGCGTTGTCACTGATGAATGCACACAAACCAACTAGCCAGTAGTTTGGAAAGACTGTGGGATAGAGATGCACGCTCAGAAGAAAAGCCCATATTTCTTGTCAGAAGGAGAAACACACCACACCTACTTTTAAACATTATGAAAGACCTGGGATATCAACAGGTTTTTAGATATGCACAAATATCGCAATGCCAACCTTTTCAAGAAGGTGGAATGAAAGAGGGAGGCTTTGTTCCTAGAGAAAAACTTTAGAAAAAGTTCTATGCTGATGCAAAGAAGCAAAATAGCACAAGCAGCTCCCGCCGTTCCACTTTTCTACATTTTGACATCATAAACGACATGTTAGGGCATGTAAATGAAGTATGCACAGCTGCATGTCAATAGGAATTTTAGTAGAATATTAATTTCATCAGCCATGTTAACAACTCCATAGGAATATTTTTGGAACTGGAATATTTTGTGCATGTAAACAAGGGCTGCAGATAACCCAAGGCCTCATGATACCATGTTATCACGATAATTAAGTCACTATACAATGTTATTGTGATTTTAAACGTTTTGCGATATGCTGAGTATTTCTACAATGTATACTGCGATACATTGTGATTTATTAGGCTTTTTTTAACTACAGATTATGTCCTCAAAGGAAAACTCTGTCAACATATGTTTTGACAGTCTGTTCATCTCATTTCAATCGTATTTATTGCAGCAAAATGTATTTCGTGGACTGAAAAAGCAATCGATTTTATTATTGTAGAAGGCTACCAAAAGTTTAATTCACATTTACAGTAGCTACAAATAATTCATATAATAATCGATACAGTAATACCATGCATAACATCATGATACTATACTGTATCTATTTTTTTCCCCCACCTCTAATGTGAACATACTGATAATGGGGCCAATCTATTCAATTCAATTCTATGTTTAGCTTTGTTTAGCTCAAATGCACGTACTGCGTCACCCTTTATTTTCAGTTTTTGCAGTTGTGTTGTTTTATACTGGAATTGTAATTCCTGTTTATGTTTTGAGCCAATTTGTTGCTGCATTTTAATTCTTGTTCATCTTAAAGATTTTTTGATAAATTGCAGATGCACAATTTTTTTAATATTAAATTACAATTCTTTACATGTGTATCTATGTATTTATTTGTTACACGTTGTTTTACAAAGTTAGGAATGCAAAGTTTAAGTGAAGCGTGATGTTGCCTCACAGATAAAACAATGATCTCGGTCACTTCCACACAGTGAGGCTTACAGTTTATTAATCAATCACAGATATCATTGGATCACTACTCAGTATCGGCTGATACTTGAAGCCCAGGTAGCTGTGTGATGGGTCCATCAATGGGAAATTAGGAAAGACCCTTAAAGACACAAACATGCACACTTTAACTGCATGTTGTGTATATTTCCAGATGAAGACGGCCTGGGGATCAGTATCATCGGGATGGGTGTTGGCGCCGACGCAGGCCTGGAGAAACTGGGCATCTTCGTCAAGACTGTCATCGAGGGCGGGGCTGCTGAGAGAGACGGCAGGTGAGATCTGCTCTCCTATTGGACATCACAGATATTACTGGGCGATAAGTGAGTCTGAAAAACACATCAAAGCAGATTAGAAGGTGTGAAAGCTCAGCGTTTGCAGGAACCAAAAAATGCACTTATCACATATTGTCCAAAAATATACACAACAATTAATCAGCTATTTTGTTTCCGTTTCCCAACAGCTTCTCACCCACACTCACACACACACACTTACTCACACACACACACAGACACACATAGTCACACAGTCACACTCTGTCCCTGTCAGATTTAGCAGCAGGGGTTCGGATTAGATCCACTGGGAGAGGCGCAGTCTGGGGCATGAAGTCTCCCACAGAACTGTATGTGTATAGGTGTGTGTGTGTGTGTGACAGAGGCATTAGAGTGTATTATATTTCTTGTTTCTGTGTAAGTTTGCAAAAATTATTCTGTTGTGTAGGCCTCCATATTCAATATGTCTCTATCTGTGTCCCTCGATGGTGTGTGTGTGTGTGTGTTGCTGTTGTTGCAGGGAAGAAACTGTGTGTGTATTTGTGCATTAAGAGCGTGAACAGTGCAGAGTAAGCACTCAGCCGGCCATAGAGGAAGAGATGACAGCTTCCCAGCAGGCTAGCTGTGGTTTTCTGCCTCTAAACCGGCAGCTTCTACCTATTAGTGTGCCTGTGTGGCTCAGGTTCCCCATAAACAGATTAAAAGACAGATAGGCACTTCCATTCCATGCAGTATGAGAGCTGTAAGCACCGTAAGCTCCCGATACACACTGGGAACCCAAGTGCACTGGGGTTGTTTGCGGTAGGTGTGTTTCCTTCGGGGATTAATTCTTTCTTTTATACCACAGCCAGGGCTGCCACATTCAGGAACACATGAGAGCGAGATTAGTTAAAATGTAGCAGGCAGAGAGACGGGAGAGAGGAGTACAAGTGAGGAAAAGAAACGGCTTGTTCAAAAGTGAGAAAAGATGACAGTTTCACCGACTCCAAAAAGTCTCATTCCCGTCAGTGACTGGGAGAAGTATGAAAAGTTAAAAGATCAGAGGAAGGCTGTGCTAAAGCTCAAGTTCAATTCAGTTCTGAGCTTGTGGATTTGATCCTTTTTCTCATTCATTTAAACTGAACAAAGCTTTGAATATCACTGCTCCTCGGCTCTCCACAATCTGTCCAAGTTGTTTGCCTTTTTGTTAATAATTCTCACACACTTAAAAGAGTGAAACTATGCTTGCTTAAATTTCTTCAGCCACGCTAGCTGCACGGTCTGTCCGCAGGTCTTTTACTTTTATGCAGACTACCATAATTCTCGCACAATGACATTCATACGGGGGTGTCCTGCTGGCCCAGTGGTTAAGACGATATGATATAAATGCAGAAAATATTTTGAATAGAAGATTTATCTTAAAGGAACAGTTCACCCCAAAAATCATAAATACATATTTCCCCTCTTAGCTGTAGTGCTGTTTGTCAGTCTAGGTTGTTTTGGTGTGAGTTGCCGAGTGTTGGAGATGTCGGCCGTAGAGATGTCTGCCTTCTCTTGGATGTAATGGAACAATCACCTGCCTCAGAAAGAGACGTGCATCTACTCATGGGTGAGAGACTCATGCTCATGACAGCGTAAGGTGTAAACATTAATGGCGTCCTCCTTGGCTGAGCTGTAACGTTAGCTAGCTCAGTGGTGCTAGGTGAGCTAGCAGTAGATGCACTCTTCCTTCTGCAGTGTGATACGGTTGGGAGAGAGAAAATAGTTCCTACATGAAACTGCTCACAACAGGATCTGTGCTTACTGTGCAACGGTCCATTTACAGCTGTGCCACTTTAAGCTTAGATCCCATTTGCTGCTGACCTTTCCAAAAACAGAGCAGGCGATGTAGGAGAAATACTTCCTCTTTACGTCTGTATAAAAATATCTTGATAGTGTAGGTCAGTTTAATGTAGTGTGTGAGCATTACATAACAGAATCATCCTTTACTGTGAGTCTGCAGCTCTGCCTGTGTCCCCATGATGGATTTCACAATAAACCCTGATCACAATATGAGAGCAATAAACCAAAGACTCGAGATATTAGTAATAAATACTGGATAACTTGTGCACATTCATTCGCCCCATAAGTGCTATCTCACTCTCACACACACTCAGGGGAGGAGTCACTGGCCACAATGTAATTTCCTTCCATCATTACCCATTGCAGCTATAGGGCTCTGTCTCTGTCTCGCTGAGTTGGACTTAATGGTCTGACACACACACACAAACACACACACACTCAGGGGCAGACAGATAGATGAGCTTGGCTGTGGCTCACTGTATTGTCTGGTGCAGATGACCCTAGGTGTGTGTGCACTGGGGTGAGATGGAGGTTATGAGATGAAGGTGTGTGTGTGTGTGTGTGTGTTTTGGTTTATTCATATGAATCTTCCTCTGCTGTCAGTTAGTTTCGTTTCCTCCTGCCGCCTTTGCTCAGCAGCTGTATGTCAAACAGCCTTGACCACCTAAAGCCAAATTGAGACATTAGATGGCGTGAAGGTCAGAGAAGTGTCTGAGCCGCTGACTGGCACACAACCAGCCCGCTCTCTGTCTACCTGTCAGGCTCTATGCATCCATACGACAGCTCTGGTTGATGTGTTTGGTGTCACGGTCATATTAAATGCTGGATGTTGTGACAGACTGCGAAAGGAGCCGAGAGGACAGTGGTTACTGCAGTTGTTGATGCAGCTATCAGAGGACATTGATTTAGATCTTGACTTTGTGGGAAAGTATATAAAAAAAAAAAAAAATCAACTGCAATTTGCAGAAGCTTTGCAGGAAGGAGATGGCGCAGGGTTAACCCATTCTAGGGACTGAAAGAAAGGATATCTTAGTTTCTGTTGCACTGACTGTGACCACTCCTAATTAATCTCTCCTGTGTCCCTCAAGTTCACTTCAATACTCTTATACAATGGCCGAAAATAGACTTGCGTGCAATTGTTTTTTATGCCTCGAGATAACAATGCTTGTCTTCTTGTGACGATCTCAAGAAAGCAAAAGGCTGATAACAAGATAATTTATCAGGTGTAAACAAAAACTAATTCAAGCCTTCAAGTTCACTGTCATGACCGTCCAGGGGGGATTCTCCTTAAAGCTACTCTTACCTTTCTTGCATTTCACACAGCACTCCTCCTGCAACTCCACCTCCCTCCAAAGGCCTACTCCCCCCTCCTCCATTACGTCCTCATTACGTCTATGATAGACGTAGGCGTTGGCAAGGTAACGTTAGATACACGGAAGAGGAGAGCGAGTGTAACGTTACAACCAAGACAGTCAAGTTTTAAAACTCAACCGGAGTCAGTGATGACTGATGAGTTTTAGAATAAGGTTACAGTGCTAACGTTAGATAGTAGCCTTAACGTTACTAGTAAGTGGAAACGCACAAGGAAGATAATGTTAATGTTTCAGAGGCTACGCTACAGTAGGCTAACATTAGCCATTAGCAACTGGATGCTGTGTTGTCATATAACGTTATAGCCTATGTTACATTAGAGGCAAACTAAAAAATACCTGTCCAGCAGAAACTCTGCAACAATCTCGTCCCTTTTTAGCTCAGGATGAAGCTGCATCAGTCTTCGCCATCGCCCGCAAAGCAGAGTGGTTACGTCAGTCGGAGGCCTTCACGTGAGGATGACAGACAGGACACTCGGCCAATCATTGCATTCAGTCCGAATGCAATGATTGGTCAGAGTTTTCTTAGAACCATATGAGAATGGTACAGTTATGAGTTTTTATCTCTGGTGGGATTCACTTACATTTTAGTGTGCCATCAGCTTATTAATAGCATTTTAACCTAAACAAAGAAAAGCGTAAAATTTCCAGAAAGGTAAGCGTCGCTTTAAATGAAGAGAGCTGATCTGACAGAAAGACACAAGGCTGCACAGTTAATCGAAATATAATCAAAATTGCAATATGGCCAGGTGCAATATCCAAATCACAGGAGCTGCAATTTTTTGATGAAGGTAAAATGTGTTACAACATACCATTGTAAATGAAGCATTGTGGTGCAACAGTGATGCCCTGACCTACAAATATTACTCCAGACATAAGAGCACATATAAAAATTACCATTCCCTTTAAAATCCTGACTCAAAAAGCAATATCTGTCAAAATAATAGATATAGACCTTGACTGAAGTTAATCGTTAATGAGAGAAAATGGTTTTTTGTTTTGTCATAATAATTGAATGAAATGAAGAAAAATTGAATTTAGAGTCAGGTTGGTGGCAACATGGTGCTCAGATACCAGCATTCATAAACATTCGCACCAAATACTGTAAAGTCAGCTTGTCTGAATGCACCATGATTATATTTAGAAATGGTGCGTGAGGCAGGATTTATGTGTCTAGAGGTTCAGGGTAAATGGAAGCCGTAATGGTGCGTGCTAAGTGATCTCTGCAGAACTGGACGCAACTCTCATGAAACAGTAACTCATTATCCTCTCACTTATCCTGAGTGTGATCACTCTCCAGTCTCCAGAGTAGTTGTGCTGGTTTCATTGGACCATTATATATCATATAAATGTGATAATTGGACTAGATTAAAGTGTTTTTGAGTTGTCTGTGTTTGTAGGTATTGAGGGGATTGTTAGACGTCAAACATGGTATTTGCATGCTGTTATTACTTGGAACAAATAGGAGAAGAATCTCTACAGTGGAGACCTAACTGGTTTGTTGTAGAAGAATATAATGTATGTGTTGATATACTGGAACAATATGGTATTTTGTTGAAAAACAACGAGAGACATTTTTTGTTTTATTCATGTCAAAGAAATTATTCAAAGCACAGATTCAGAATTCTTCTTAGTCTGGTTTTTATGCAGATTTCCAAGTGGTTTACATTGAATATTTAACAAGGACGTCTCTTTTAAGTGATTTGTTCACTATTCCCCCGCCACGAAAAGTGGATCATCGGGAGTTTCATTTTGGATCAAGAACTTAGCTGACCTCTCATCGTATCCAGAGCAGAGCAGAAATTCCGGCTGTGTTTTGGCTCAGGGCGAAAGGCTAGCTGGCCTCTGTGTCCTCGTTAGCCCTCCTAGTTTGTTTTGAGCTTCATCTCTTCTGTCTCTTGGGTAGACAATAGTCTGGAGCTATTGCAGTGGAAATTTGTGACCGCAAGAAAGTCTGGCACGATTGCAATTTTGAAAATAATGTGAAAATACATGATAGGCCAGTTTGTTTGTCCCCTTTTTCCTTTTGTCATAGTTTTGCTGCATCAGTCATAATGTAATTTTCCTGGGTCTTTGTAGATGAGTCAGGGACATTGTGTGTGGGCTAAATCAGGATCAGCCGTGTTTCAGCTGACATGCACACACAGATCGTGAACACAGAGTGACACATGACATAGAATTGTTGTACATAGTGTTGAATGATGCTGTCATCTGTGTGTGTATCAGGATCAAGGTGAATGACCAGATCGTGGAGGTGGATGGGACCAGTCTGGTGGGCGTCACCCAGAGCTTTGCTGCCTCCGTCCTCAGGAACACATCAGGGGTGGTCAGGTATGGCCCGAACACACACACACACACACACACACACACACACACACTTAAACCAAAGCTAATCACAGCAAATGATTAGTCCCATTAGTGGTCTTATGATCCTGTGTTTTCTTAAAGGGACAGTTCACCCTAAAATCAAAAATACATATTAATCCTCTTACTTAAAGTGCTATTTGTCGGTGAAGATTCTCAGTCATCCAGGTCATGATAATCATAAGTGCTAATATCGTAGGCAACTGGACTTGCTTGCGTTTCTTGGATTAAACTGCTATTTATCAATCTGGAGATGTCTGCCTTTTCTTGAATAGAATTGAACTAGATGGCACTCGGCTTGTGATTCCCCTTTTCCACCAACATCTCCAGGAACTTTTATTACCAGGAGTTTATTTACCTGGGGAAAAGAATTCCTGGTAATATGTGTGGTTTGCGTTTCCGCCGCACCTCAAAGTTCCGGAAAATGTATTCAAATTAGCGTGATGACGTAGACGATACGGCATGTGCCCTATCTTCAGCTCCACGAGCTTATTGGCTGGTACCATGGTAACATTAGCGCTGGTAGAGAGAGGAGTGGCTGTTTGTCTCAGCCAGCAGCTAAGTTTAAAAGTATTTTAAGTGTCAAGCTTAGTTAGTTTACATACAGACAACTGTCATTTGAGCTTACTAGTAACAATTCACTATCAGCTGAACTAGCATTCTGTCCTTGTGTAAGACATAACGTTAGTGTCAGTGGATGAGAGACTGTGGACGGAGCATATTGAATAGCCCTGTCTACATGTTTACATGGTCATGCTTACTAAACATATGTATTGATAAAGTATTGGCTTCTTACTCGCTAAGGCTTAATGTCACTTACAATAATGAGTCTAGCTGCCGTCAACTCGAGTCATTTTCGAGTTATCTTCACTTCGTTTCCAGCTGTTCACCAGTTACCGTGTCGTGAAGGCGTGTGTGAGTGGATGTGGGTGTGTGGATGTGTGTATGTGGAGGAGTTCAGCGCCAGCACAAAAGAACCAATACCGTTAGCGCTTATCAATACTACGGTCTTTAATAATTTAGCTCTGGGGCTAATTTAGTACCAGGTTTTGGTACCCATCCTTAATCAAAACACAAACAAAGTGAAGCTTGTAGAAATGAAATAAAGTTTTCAGCGGCTGCCCGTACCAGGAAGTGCGGAATGCGCAAATGTGTGTTCCACCAATCAGCGTTCTTCAGCACACAGCCTCGCCCCTCAAGAATTCTGGGTAATCTGAAAAGTCCTACCCCCTACTAGGTATTTTTTTCAGAGAAAGTTTGGGGTTGAGGGAAAGTTTTTTACCCGGGTAATTTTGGTGGAAACGCGCCGAGGCTTTTCAAAATCACAGGTAAATGATAAAAGTTCCTGTGGTGGAAAATGGGCTATTAATGGCGTCATCCTCAGCTGAGCTGTAACGTTAGCTAGCTCCGAGCTGCTAGGTGAGCTCGCAGTAGTTCCATTATATTTGAGAGAAGGCGGACATCTATACGGTGGACCAAAACAATCTAGACTGATAAAAAAGCACTACAGGTAAGAGGAAAAATATTAACTGTCCCTTTAAAGTACTTAAACAATACTGCTACTTAGTTAAGAAACTTTAAACATGGACTCCACAGAAAGAGGACAGAGTGATGTCAGTGACTCCATTACTATTAAAAGAGTAAAATTTAATTCAAGAAATCAATCAGAACAGGGTCCATTACATTGAACACAAGTTAAATGATGGTTCTGCAACATCAGTTTAATCTTGAATATAAAATTAGTTGTTAAGATTTAGTGCTTGTTTATATTTATTTTTTAATTTTATTAGTTTTTTTATTGCATACACACATAAGATTTGTACGTTTTCACTTGCTGATGAGGATCTTTGGATTACCATAAGATTATAGAAGTGTGTCAAGCAGCTATCAGCCCCAAGAAGCAGACGTACCCTCGTACAGCATCAGACATAATTACTAACAAACCGAAGCCTCTTAAAAATTCCTTTTAAATACAGCAATGGTGAGTGAGGACAGCCTTCACTTTTCACTACCCCTGCATGGTACGACTCTGGATGCTGCTCGTCCTGCTGTCATGGTGCAGAAGCTGCAAAAACAGCCGCTTAAGCAGCCATGCTCGGTGAGATTTTGTTTGGCAGGCCCCTCTGCGCCATTACCATATCTGAGATAGTTGAAGATGTGGGAACACAATATGTGACAAAAGTCTGGTACGTTTGACAGTCGAACGGTTTCTGGCAGGGGTCCGCTTAGAGCAGTGGGGAGCAGACAGCACAAACACACACACACACACACACACACACACAGCATGGCAGGAAGGCTTTGATTTGGAAAGCCAGTGCTGTCCTTGGCAGTGTTGTTAGCCTGCCATCTTTCGCTTTCAATCGGTTCTTGTGGTGTGGTATGTTTTACTGTTGTCCTTTCTATTTCTGTTTTACCATCATCTGCTGTTGAGTATTTCTTGTCATCCTTTCTTACTCCTCTTTTTACTCTCTCATCTTTTATGCTGTTTTCACCTCTTTGCATTCTCAGGAGGTCTTGTTTACTAAATCAAGCTTCAGTATGTCTAAATGAATTGTACCACCTATCCATACATCCATCCATACACACACATCGCACATGGACAGCCGTTATATTTCTGGTAAATGATCCAAAAGCATCACTGCGGTTTCCAGCCCCTCTGGTCACTGTGTTCCCTCTGGGAGTTGTGGAAAGATAGATGTGTGTGTGGAGAGTACAGTTCCCAGGGAAAAGCTGGTAGCTGAACAAAGACATGTCAAACAGTATCAGAACAGACTGTCGACTGGAAAGATGCTGTTTGCTGAACTAATATTGACAATGGGGGTTTTCCACATACCAGGATGTGGCACTATAGATGAGGCAACCTTGAAAAGATCCATCTATCACCTGTCCATCTATCTAGCAAGTATGAATAGTTTAAAGTGAGCAGTGCAGAAAGCTTTATAGTCCCATATGCCTTTTGATTAAAAGGCTTATAGACTTATAATGAATTACTCAAAAAACAGAGGACATGTTAAGATTTCTGATCTTATACCGTATGGAGAATGCACCACTGTGACAATCTTACAGCGAATTGTGATGATAATTACACCCACTGCTATTTCTCATCATATCATCAGACCTATTTTCAATCTTCTCTCCCTCTCTGCTCTCTCACTATTTCAGTCTTCCTCCATCATGTCTCACCCACTCACTCCTCCTCCTTGGTAAATCCTTCTCTCGCTGTCTGATCACCAGAGGTTTTATGGCCAACTGTCCTAGATTTGCCATTTTAGCTATATTTAACCCTGACTTCCAGCAGCTTGTCCTCCAGGTTGAAGTCAGAAGTTCCCCCCAGTGTGAGAGTGTAAAACACAGCTTTAAAGGCCCTGTCATATAGATCACCTGTAGGGATACACAAGAGAAATATGCACTTGTTAAGATGGTATGAAAAATAGACTGCATATGGAAGACACTGCTAAATTTGGATCTGAATTTAGTTTACGTGGTTTAATGCATCTTTGTTGGCTGTAGGTGCTCAGACTATTTGTGTGAGTGATAATAACATAATAGGGAGCAACAATACGTCTAAATCGATCGAGTGAAACATCGGTATCGTCACCTATAAGATATGCTTTTATTTTGAAATTTGCATGGCACATCTGTCACCATATCCGCCCACGCACATCTCTTTTCTAAACATTCAAACAGCGCTAGCCGCCTAGCGCCCAGCAGACAGTGGCAGGCAGCCAAGAAAAAGAGAAAGAGGATATTCACTGATTTCGTCCCATGTCGATCGCTGGACCCTGAATTGAACTGAATCAAAATTGTATCGTGGCAGTGATGCGTGCAAATGTCATATCTTACAAAGAGTCAGTGTTTTGTATCATGATAAAACTTTGATTTACACCCCCATAACATAGTAATCTAGAAATCCTAAAAGGCCAAGCACTGTTACATTTTGCGACACAAATATGTGTTTAATTTAATTATATGCAACTCCTTCTGTTGATTGTCCTTTCCAGTTTTAAACAATAAGGTTTGCAATATTCTATCTGTCTTTTATTGTCAACAAATGCCAGAAAAATCCAACCAAAAATCACTGTAATTGATTCTTCTAAATAAGAATTTCCCAGAACCTGCTTGTTCCTTTGTGTCGCAGAGCTCCACTGTTGTCCAAAAGCTATGACAAGCACATAAATGAGATGTCATTTATTCAGAGTCATGCAAATACAGCATCCTACTCCTGTAAATTCTGACTAGTGCACGAAATGCGTATTAGTACGCAGCTGAAAATAGTCCCCAGCAAATGCACTACTTACTCATTTATTTACTAAAAACAGTGCCCAGCTGTTTTAGGAATCTACTTAGTCTTTTTTACATGTCTGTGGCGGCAACAGCCATGGCTGTAGATATTATGTCTTAGGGTTGTCCAACAGTAATTCTAGTTTGAAAAATGAAACTATATATTAACAGGATTTTTTTTTTTTTTTTTTTTTTTTTTTTTTTTTTTTTTTGGTTACATCTCAAATGCAACAAATGGGGCTGAGTGCCACAGACCGGAGTCATAAATGATGACAGAAGGACTTTACTTCTTATAATGGGATTTATCAAAAAATATAAAAAGAAATACAGAATAAAACCATCATCATACTTTAATGTATTTTATATTTATTTTATTTATTTAGCCTTTATTTAACCAGGAAGTCCCATTGAGGTTGAAAATGTTCTCTTTTACAGGAGAGACCTGGCCAGGGTAGCAACCAATCAAAACACATTTACATGCATCAACATATAAAACAAAAATCCACAATTAAACTAACAACTATTCAAACATAGTGGCCTCTCAAGAAAAACAAGCCAGGTCTCCATCACCACATTCTTTATAATGCCCTTAAATTCATTGATGGATATAAGTATTATTAATTTTAGATCTTTCTGAAGATTGTTTCTTGTCCACGGCGCAGAGTAGGAAAATGCAGTTTTCCCCAGATCTGTTAAAACCCAGGGAACATTAAAAAGCAACCACTTGGAGGAGTGTAGCTGGTAACTACAAGAGCTGACACACACAAGGGAGCAGTCGAAAGTTTGCCCAATATTGCTTTATAGATATGAGTATACCAGTGCTGTTGTCTGCAAGTGGTCAATGACATCCAACCCACCAAATCATAAAGAATGCAGTGATTAGTAAGTGATTTTGCGCTTATAATAAAACTTAGAGATGCATGGTACAACCATGAGATGTTTAAATGTATTAATGGACTATGGTAAACTTCCCTCTGTCTTTCCAGCGCCCAGATCTCCCTGCTTCTCTCACAGATCAGACCCGCTGAATGACACGGTTCGCATCATGTGACAACTTTAAACCAAGATTTTGTTGCTCTATTGCCTATTTTTTGCCTAACTTGTATTTGAAAACATATTTTAGTGCACTTTTTGATTGAATTACTAAAATTTGTGAACAGGAAACAGGCGCCATAAAAGAAAGTATTGCTGATAAAATTTTAACCAAATTGCTTTTACTGCATTGCTGAATTCTTGCCTAAAATGTTTTCAGAAGCATATTTTAGCTTATTGTTTGACTATAATTCAAAAACGTTTGTTATTAGCTGGCTGACATATTTTTCCCTGTGTCAAAACGCATCACGTCATTAAACCAATAGGAGTGTTTACTGGTCCGGTACGTGCGGGGTATTCTGATGATTGTAGATTTTCTATCTCTTAAGAAAAAGGAAAAGACCAGCAGTGATAATACTTCTTTAACTATCATAACAACCTACAGAAAGATTAACAAAAGAGAAAATCTCTTCATGTCGTATCTGATATGTGTGAACCTGCACTGACACCCTTAAATTCCTGTCAGCCCAGTGCTATCTAATGGGGAAGACTCATATTCTGTTCTCCCAGCATTACTTCGGTCTTCTTTCCTTCCTACACCCGGGCCTCCTTTTTCACCCATCCCTTCAACTTCCTGCACCAAACTGTACGTTAAACAAGAGCCATGTCTGTATTAATTGGAGTAAATGAGATCAGTAGTGAAGGTTTTGGCAGTTGAGCTGAAGCAGCACTGTGTGGCAGCCCCAGAGCAGTGGGAGGTAAGGAGGAACCAAGACAGGCTCCCCATGCGTGAGGAGAAAGGCTGTTTCCAGGTCAGCTGCTCCTCAGACCTCCCTGCTGTCCAAAGGCTTGTTCCAGTACAGTACTTAGCTTAGCCACTCTCCCTTTCCCTTTTTCTTTTCTTTTTTTTTTAACTTTCTATCTCTGTCCTGCCCTTCAGTTGTTCCTTCACATGTAGATCAAATACGCCTCTCCGCTGAAGCGTAAGGCCTTTTCTACATCGCCTTTAGAAATATATGAAAGAGCTCTGGGTAGCTGAATTCACTTGATTAGGCCCTATCTCGAATCCACTCTCTCTCTCTCTTTCCTTCTGTCTGTTTCTCTCCCTCACTGTAACACACTTATCTAACACACTTATATGTACATGTACAGTAGATAGGAACCCTTAACACACACACACAGTTACAGGGTCTCTGCTGGGTTAACAGTAATAATGGAGGTAAGAGTAAATCATTTATTTATGGTTATGTAAACTATTTGCTCTTCAATCTAAGATGACTATATCCTTCTTTGCCCCATCATACGACAAATATAACACACACACAATTTATCAGGGAGGCAGGTTATATTTGGGACAAACTTTTGTGCCGCACACCGGCAACAGTTGTGGCCGGAAGCACCCATCAGCTTTGTCGGACAACAAGGTAGCTTTCATTAGCTTTGTTAATATTCTTCTACATTCATATGCAGATATCTGCGTATAAAGGTAAGCTGAAATGACTGGCGCTCAGCGGAGGAAGTCTTAGCCCTGATACACACTAGCTACTTCAGATCAGCCCTCACACCCCAGAGGTTTTAGCATCATCAGATGATAGCCGATGGGTTCTGAGATTGCATGTCATATCTCAGGAACAGAAAGGGAGACATTTGGTCTGACACTAAAGTGGTGACACTAATCCTGAGTGTCCACCTTGAAACTGTACTGATTGTATTGATCCTCTGTGCTGAAGATGTGTGTGAGGAATGCACGTTACAGGTTCTTTGCAGCATTGTGGCTACATATGAGTCTGAACAGGCGTGAATGTAAACTATAACTTGACTGGTTGGCAGAGGCATACAACTGCATTTGTGCTCTTTCTCCTTTTTTTCCTCACTTTGTCTACATGTTAATGTGATATGTGTTGTTGGTAGGTCCCATGTGTGATTGCTGTAGCTAGTCGTCAGTAGCTCTGAGGCACAGCCTGTGGCTTTCTCCATTTAGTTCACTGCCAGGCTAATAACAGGCTGCCTGGCTGAGCTGACTGTCTTCTCATATTATTATGTGTGTCCCGTCTCCCCGCCCTGCCCTGATACGTCAGCAGATATCGCTGTCATTGCTTTGTGGCTGTGGGCCTCTGCTGCCCTCACATAGTGACTGCTGTGGTCAGTTCACTGTATAAATACACACCACGAGAAAAAGACACAAGAAATTGGAGCAAAAATTCAGTAAATATGCTTATATGTGCCGTAAAAAGGAAATAGCATCAGGTGTAATGTGCAGTGACTCTGCATGTCTTCAAAAAATCATGTTGATAAAAATAAAGTTGTTATCTGTCATATTTTTAAACTTATTTTTGACATTATAAGATTAATCGTTGCCTTAAACAAATGGGAGATCCTTTAGAATTTGTGATATTTTTTATACTAGCATTTATCAGAGACTACATTTCCCATAAGCCCATTCACTTCCTATTTTAACCCTTTACTATAGAGGCAATTTTTGGGGGGGGGGAAGGAGGAGCTATTGACACTAAAATGCAGCCTAAAGACATGTAATTAATATTTTCCACAACTATACTTAAAACATTATTGGTTATTCATTAATTGAAAATTCTCATGTAAATGTAGTTTTTGTCGTGTAATCACAGGCTGTTGACAGGACTGTCTATAACAGGGCGTGTCGTTGCAGGTTTGTGATTGGCCGAGAGCGTCCGGGTCAGCAGAGTGAGGTGGCCACGCTCATCCAGCAGACCCTGGAGCAAGAGAGGAGGCAGAGAGAGCTGTTGGAGCAGCAGTACGCCCACTATGACGCTGATGATGACGAGGTAATGACCACACACAACCCTGGTCACTATACAAGTCGCTATAGCCCTGATTATGCACACAAACATAAGAGATTATGTATGCTAGATTGTGAATGTTAAAATATATCCAGTGTGCACACAGGGTAAGCTGCCCTCTTTAGTAAAAGCAACATTATCTCATATAAATAAAGCTCATTATATCTACATTTGTTTGAAGTTCATCCGTTGTCAGTACACAGCTCTTACACATGACTCTATATTAGAAAATTGAGGCTTCTAGTTGTCACTTAATGTAAATCAGCTCTCTCGTCATGACAGCTGACTTGAAGTTTTAGCTTATTAACTCCATAAAACTGACTGACAGTGGGCTTTGATGCTGGCACACAAAACGCTCTTCTCTCGCAGACACACACACACTAAGAGGATGCCATGTGAGCTTCAGTCCTAGAAAGCATCACTCAGCGTTTCCCCCTCTCCACTGCTTACTCACAGCACGTTTAATCCACCAGACACTGAGCTCATGACCGGGCAACTCATGCTATGTGCGTATGTGTGTGCCCTGGAGACACACGTGCGTGTAGACACACTCACACTGTATATACACATGTAATCACACACTAAAGGAGCATAAATCAATGCATAGTGCACCCTGGCTTACACACAGGAACAGCTGCACTCATGCGTGGATTTACATGCAGACACACACACTCACTGGAGCATTTCTTTCCTCCTCTTTTGCTGTCTTCATCAGTGTTGTTTGAAGTATTTCATTTCCTGGTGGACTGAGAGCCGTCATGCATAAGAAACTCCTCACCAGGCCCCCAGAAGCTGATTCCAGTGCTCCCATAATCACAGCCTCATACACATGTAACACTGTCAGCTCCTATTAAAGCTCCTAGAGAGAGCTGAGGATTCAGCCGTAAACAAAAGTGTCACTGGGCAGAGTCCGATTTAAAGGTCCAGTGTGTAGGATTTCACATAATAAGCACATTTTCATTTGTGTCTAATCACCTGAAAATAGGAATCGTTGTGTTTTATTCACGTTAGAATGAACGGATTATATTCACAAGGGGAGGAAGCAGGTCCTTGTCTGTGGAGATTGCAGTGTTGCACTGCCGTAATTCTACAGTGGTCCAAAACAGACAGACTAAACACTGGCTCTAGATAGGGCCATTCAGGTTTTCACATCAGCCACTGTATTTAGCAGCCCCTCTGTGACAAGAGCACAGGGAAAACACTGATTTTTTTTTAACATGGAAGTGCTTTATTCAGTGTTTTTCCCAGTTTACATCATCGGGTCCATTAGTTTTAGAGGAGAAGAGATCTCTGTGGATAATTCAGCTCCTGGTAACAATTTCCTGAACATCTGAGAGCACACATTAGCAGCCCATCTGCAATGTACCAAATAGTGTTGGAGAAACACTGGTGTGTAACGTGAAACTGCTTGATTCAGTGGGAGTTTTTTGTTTAGTCTAAATCACTGGGTCTGTTTGTTTTGGAGAGGAAGATAACACTGGACTTGCTTGCGTTTCTTGAAGGCGTTTCGCTTCTCATCCAAGATGCTTCTTCAGTTCTAACTGAGTGGTGCGGAGTCGCAGGCTTTGAACTCAGTGTGGGTGTGAACCCTTACAGTATCGTAGAGGTCACATGTGAATTGTTGACCCACCTGGCCATCATGTGTGTTGACACACAGTATGGAGCCTGCGACTCTGCACCAGTCATTTAGAACTGAAGACGCTTCTTGGATAAGAGGCAAAACATCTTCAAGAAACGCAAGCGAGTCCAGTTGCCTACGATAGAGCACTTATGATTACCATGACCTCAGTGGCGGCTGCTGGTCTTTCAAACAGGGGAAGCTCACTTTAAGTTTACATCATAAAATTTGTCATATTGTAGCGAGGCAGAAGGCAAAAGGAACATTTAATTGAAGCCGTTTTTCAACCACACTCATGCCAAAGATCCACAGCAAAACACACCTCAAAGATTTTCAGGTGGGGTTAAACACCTGAACTGTGTCTAAAACGGTGAAAATGAGCTATATGGCTTATGGAAATGAGGAACTACGGACGGCACTCTGTCAGAAGAGTCCACTTGCCGATGCCAGTGTGTATTTCCAAAGCACTGTCAATCACAAAGGCGTTCAGCCTTTTAGACAATTCCTCCTATCATCAAGCAAACACCGAGTGTCCTCTCCCGCCCACCGCTCCATTAGGTCCCAGGGAAGCTGAGCCTCCCTGGAAGTGACGATTTTGTTGCATTTATCCTATGACCGTCTTGCTTTGCTGCATGAAAAAAACCTGCTCATCGCTGTCTCATAGGAATGCTTGGAGGCTCTGCGTCCACTGTGCTGACACGGGAATGTATGACAGGGAGGTCGCGTTTGAAAACTGGTGATTAACAGCTGACGTTTGTACATCATAGTCATGATGTGAAACGCATCCTAGCGCACGTTTAATGCAATGTAAATTCTTATTTTAATGTAAATTCAATAGTGCATATTTGACCATTTCTTCTATGAAATTTTAGGAGAAGTTCAGCCTCCCTTGTTGTCTCAGAGCAATCGCCCCTGCATGACCTGGATGACTGAGAATCTTCACAGACAGTGAACACTGAAAGGAATTCTAACTGGGAGAAATTTCAGCTGGTTGTAATGTGCGATACTCACCGCTACATGCCACTAACTCTCCCTGAATTTTACACTCTGTTACATTAAGCACACAAGAAACCCTGCTGTCCGTCATACTTTAAGATCTGGAGTGTATAATGAAAATCAAAGTAAACTTAGCAGCAAGAGAGCAACTTAATTGAAGAAACACCCTGTGCCACAGATCCCCTGGAAGAAGACATGAAAATAAGGATGGTGATTGTATTAAAATTGTTAATCCGTACATAGATTACTACCGGCTGTAAAAATACACTTGAAATCTGTCTCTGCCAAGCACCAAGTCATCCATAACTCCCTACGTCACCGCCGATAGGGTAAACAGTTACAAAACCATTACAGAGATCTATGGGGCAATAAAAGGAACTCATCAATATTAATATCTCTATAAATATTAGAACGAATTCTCACCGGGGGGGTTATTTCTCACTCTTGAGTGCTGCCTGGGTTGATCTGACAGACAGCTCTTTATTGGTGCTGGGGCTTTTTTCCCAAGAGGGAGGGACGCTCCTCCAGTTAGAAATAGATATCACACACATGTCAGCCCATTGGTGTGTTTGATTATGTGTAATCAAACACACATGCGTGGCCATCTGTCAGCAGTTAATTGTGACCACACGCATGAAAAAAGCATGGAGAGAGAGACGCATGCTAGAAAATATGTAAGACTAAGTTCTCATATTCACTTTTATTGCTACTTTTTCTGACGTGGTTGTAAATTAAAATAATTGGAATCTGTTATTTGGACAAAACAAGCAATTTGAAGACATCGCCTTGGGCTCTGGGAGATTGCGGTTGCCATTTTTGTGTTTTATAATGTTTGATAAACAGTAATAGTCTACACAGTAGTCATTCATGACAATAATTATTAGTTGCTGCTCTTGACACAGATACTTGCTTTTTCTTTCCCCCAATTATGTACAGTAGAAACAAATGTTAATAAACAGAATAAAAAGCACATTGTTTAACTGAAGTCAACAAAAAGTAACACATCAATCAAGAGTGAATAAAAGCATCTGATTTGCATCACTGTGCTGACAGATCTATTCATGTCAGCGCCAACTGGAAGACACGTTAACACACACACACATACCATGTTTACATCATACAGAATAAATGGTACAGACCGTTTGCAGAATTGTTAGTGTGACTTGGGTTTCATATTCTTGAACATTGGATTTTGGCTGATGTAAGGCATTCATTAGTGGATAACCACAACAATTGTGCATTTTATGAGAACAGCATGAAATTTCTACAAAGTGCACACCATGATGTTTATTTTCAGATGTGTAGGGACGTTGGATCTGACCTCTGAGCGCCATGAGAGGTTAAATCCAAGATGGCCACCAGTTCACTGGGTCTGATGTTCAAATGCATTAAATTTGACACCAAACTGTGTAGAAAAACATTTACGGTGTCATTTCCAACTTATTTCAGGGTGGCTATTAATTTGGTAATGCTTCTGAGTTCGCCAGAGCTCAATAAAATGAAGATCTGTGGTAAAAATGTGGACCTATTTTATGGTTTTTATAACAGGTGGTTCAGGTACAGGAAAGAACTATGTAATCAGAGTGCTACTGTATGAGGCAGCGAGGTTACTATTGACACTGTGTTGTTACCCTGAGGACATTTGTGTATTGTTCACTGTTCCGACTGCCATTGCACACAATTGACATGCTTCAGTTTTTCATAATACACTTGGCACAGACATGAAATTACCCCACACACCTTTGTGTGGGGAAAAGATCAGTAGCATGCCAAATACAGTAATCAGCAAATGTTAATAATTTATTAGATATTCATAGTTAATCATTAACTGATGACATATATTCATTGCAGATAAAGGCAGATCAAGTGTGGTTGCTGTTGGAGATTTTTTCCAGCTGGCTCTAGTAAAAGGGAAGTTATTGTATGTTGACGATGTGGGTGTTTACCTGTGGTGTAACGTATTTAAAGTTGTCGAGTTAAAGACTATTGTTAGGCAGGAAGATGCTGTGTTTGCAGAGTTATTAAATATACCGAGGACACATTCAAAAGGAACGCCATTGTAAGCAAGTTATGTAGATTTGTTAAAGAGGCGTGAAAGACAGTTCACCTTTGTACATATGCCCTACGAATGCTCAAGTTAAAATAAACCTTATGGTAAATATTAATGACGCTATGTCATGCTTTTCTTATAAACTGCACAATTGTTACAATGTGAGGGCTTATCCACTGTACTATTGCACCAATAGTACACCAATTTAGCACCAATTCAGACATATATGAGCTTTCACAAAAGAACTGAGCTTCCCATTTGTAATGACGACTTAAATGTTGATGTGAATGGTACATACAATTTGTAAACTGCTAACTATTAACATTGTTTTTTTAGTTTATTGACTTGAATGCAAAGTATGTGATTTCTGCCGCTAGAGGTCACAAAAACAAAATAATACAAATTTTGGTGATGTCATGAAGTAGTGAGGGATCATGGGACTTGGGGTCTTCATTCTTGAACAACCACCATCACTGATGAAAATCTATCGAACATTACTCGGGCAAAAATCATGTAGTTGTCACTACAAATTAGCCACAGAGACCAAAAATGTTTTTTTGCACCAGGTTGTAAACATGTTTATTTCTGCTGTAAAGTTGGGCATTTTAAGGTGGTGGTCTTCTGGGATTAACTCACTTTTGAAGCCAGCCTCAAGTGTCAACTAGAAGAACTGCAGTTTTAGCACTTCCATTTTCAGCCCGGGAAGTTGCCTCTTGCGACTACCCATACAGCTACTGTAGCTAATGTTATGTGATGTAACCCAGTGCTGTTATCCATGGTCAGAACAAGTCACACAATAGCACAAAAACATTCATTTTAAACAGCAGTAGACCAGCAACTCCCGTGTTGTGTGAGGTAAAATTAGTGTTTTGTCAAATGAGTCTGGTGGCTTTGAAGAGAGCAATATAACGGCTTCAGCTGGGTAATCAATCAAGCATATTTAGCCACCTAAAAACAAGCTACATCAGTTTAAGTTTACGCTATATTTAAAATACTTTGACCGCTTTATCTGCCGTCGGACAGCCCTTTCTGAAGCTGTTATCTATGCTCTCTTCAAAGCCACCAGACTCCTTTGACAAAAACAGTCATTTTACATTGCAGAACACGGGAGTTGCTGGTTCCCTGCTGCCTTGATCAGTTATTTTTTACAACTTTAGGTAATTATATTAAAACATTAGGTCCCATAGAACAATATTTCATATACAGTACAATTATATCAGTGCATACACAGTCTCTCTCACACACACATACACACACTAAGACAAAACTGTGCACAGTGGCGCAAGTACACTCTTCCTCCAGTCAAAGAAGCAGTCATTGCTGTTTTCTCCAGTGAGTGACAGTCATTATGCCAACATCACACTCATATCAGACATTCATAGTGCAGATCATGGCGTGCTGAGCACCCTCTAAACAACAGCAACATTTCTCCTTAAATCGTCCCCTCCTCTCCGCCTGATTCCTCATGCATGTGGTGGGAGGTGAAGCATTTATCATATGCAAATTGGTGTTTGACTGCCCTGCCATGTGTTCAGTGGTTAACTCCACCTTCAGTGAATGGGACCTTAATGTAGGATGCTGGTACCATGGCAACAAGCTAGCCTATTATGGAAATGGAACTCTATGTCGGCCATGCATGCAAACAAATCAGGACCGAGCTGTGTTATCTGGGTGGGAGATAGATGGAGGGAAGTGCAGGAAACGAGATGAGGAGATATAGGCCAAGATGATGAGAGAGGAGATGAGACTGTGTGTGTGTGTGTGTGTGTGTGTGTGTGTGTGCTACATGTGTAACGAGGGAGAGAGAGATTTTAGATAGACCAGACAAGATAGAGATATAGAGAAAGACAAAGTAATAGAAGAATTGAAGTGCAGAATAGATAAGGGATACTTCAATTGTCTTCACTGTAAAGCAATTAATTTGTACTTATCTTTTTTGAATATTTACACGTTGATAATAAAACCTATTATCAACTTGACTGATAGGAAAAGAGAAAGCTGGATAGGATAGGATAGGGGATAGATGTTTTAACATACAGTAATAGCTGCAATGGAAATATGAGGCTCTGTTGGTCATCAGCCAAAGAGTGAATCAACCGATCCACTTAGATCCAATGGGAGAAAAGAAAAACTGCCTGGAAAACATGCAGCGTAATGGCCTGCATTAATGTCACTCCACAAATCGTCGACAAATAGTGACTTAGAAGAGATTTTTTTTGTAAATCCCAGAAATCACTAACATCTTCAATTAGCTCCATAAGGTAGAGACACTATTACGCTCTCAGTCCTCATAAGTTTGAACAAGCAATGTCTTATCACATGAGGCGAGATGGTGACTAATGTCTAAAAATAATAAAAAGTGACACTCAGATTTGTCCAGTACAACTTATCCTCTGGCTTATTTTTATAGAAATGACACTCATGGCCGACCAGGCTGTCAAGCCAGTTTATTTTTGACAAACTTTTGGCCAACTAAATGGGTTACCTAAATCTTATATAACTCTTAGCATTAAAATAGCATTAGGCTACTTATGCAAAATAGAAAGTGGAGGGGAAAAAGGATGGCATGAGGTAGAAATGGGTAGGAGTTTCTGGAAGTGCTTGACATGCAATATTATGCACTCTGAGTGGTGTGGCTTTGAGGAGAGATGGGAGGTAAGACAGATGAAAGAAGACAGACAGAAAGAGGGAGGTAACAGATGCTGGGTGGTTGTTCAGTTCAGGCTGTTTTGCAGCCTGTTGACACTGTGTATAAGGCACGTTTGACATATCTCCACTTCCTCCAGTTGTACAAAAAATGAAGTCAAAATTTTCCCTGATACAGGTGCTGCCATCTTGCGCTGGTGACGTCATTTGGAGACAGATGCTGTGTCTCAAATCGCATACTTCTGTACTACTTACACTTAATATTTTGAGTGCATGAGTGCGTTCACACTGAGAAGTACGGAAAAATGCAGTGCACTATGAGTACCCGCATGGTGCACTCAAAACGGTCAAGAAGGTGAGTGTGGAACTATGGACACTTCTCGCCCTCCATTGTCGCCATCTTGGCTAGGTAGGGGAAGAGGAGGGACCACGTTTCAAACTGGAAATGGCGGCCGAGGACTGTGCGACCATTACCGTCGCTGCATCGTACAAATACATGTGTTTTTGCACTAAGCACCACTATACTGTTGTCGGGTATAAGCCAGCAGTATGTTAACTGGGTTAATTTAGCAGTCTTTAATGATTTGGTACTGCGAACAGTAACGCAAATGCTAATGCTAGTTTGCTAACTAGCTAATTTGTGATCGTCATTTCCAGTAAGTGCACAAAGGCAGTGTTTGGTTTGAGACAACACTACCCTGTCGAAATTTGTGCACTACGCCAATAAGTACATAGTGCACATAGTATACTACATAGAAGTGTACTGACACGATTTGAGACACAGCAAGAGTCTGTGCATGAGGAATCAGGAAGTGCAGCTGTGGTATCGAGTTCCCGTCCATACTCCCATCTGACCCAGTTTGATTTTTTAGTCTGGCCCATGTCCCATCTGCTAACATACACAGAGCAGGTTTTTGACCTATACTGCAGCCAGCCACCAGGGGGCGATCAAGATATTTTGGCTTCACTTTTGGGCATCCGTCATGCTGTCCATTTTTATATAGGCTACACTCATTGAGGCAGAGTGTCCTCTGGCCCTCAGTCAGATCCACCTTACACTCGTCCAAAAATGGTCACTGCTGGCTCCAAAAACCAAGATGGCGATGGCCCAAATGCTGAAAACAAGAGTCCACAAACCAGTAAGAGTGACCAGTGACATCACAGTGGCTGCATCCTAATCCAAACAAAGATGGTAGCCAGTTATCACACATTTTCTTACTGAATTTGCACAACTTCTTTACAGTATTTTATATTTTCATACAAAATTACATGTTAATATTTTGACTGTCATGTCCGGCTACCTGTAATAGGACATACAAGAGAAACTAGATGAAACTAGACTTACATCTGTGCACTGTGCTGTTTGTATGAAGTGTAGCTGCAGAAACACAGACTACTCAACTGACTTTGCATTTCCTGTTACAGCAGACAGGAGAGTACGCTACAGACGACGAGGAGGCAGGGACAACAGTGGCAGGCGAGGACAAGAGCATCGAGGTGTTTGACTTGCCAGAATCGGAGGACATCTTGTCTCCCTCGGAACTGGACGCCACTAAACTCTACCAGAAGTTCAGAGAGGTAAACTCAGATACTTTCTCATCTGTAGTTTAATCCCTAGTCTTGAATATGTGATAATAATGGGAGCCCACCACATTTTTCCCTGTCAGTGCTTTGAAGAATACATTTCAAAGAATAAATACACCCACACACTCACTAGAATAACGTACCCACAGAAAAGAAGGTAATTCAATTAAACAACAAAAGATACCAACACAATGGAGTCTAGCACTCCTGCTTTACTTGGCAGAGTTATATTCTTTTGTCGAGATCTAAGATCCGCTTACTCTCTCTAATTCCTAATCTGGATGATTAGAGCATGAATACAAAAGCGATGTAAGACCTATGCTCATTACATCTCTAATTACCCATGTTTAGTTAAAACCCACAGATGAGAAGAGGGAGCTAACACTTTAAACCTGTATTTGAATCGATTTGTATCCTGATCTTGGCAACTCTTAAAAAGCCTGGCCTCTGAGAATAGAAGCACATTTTGTTGAACTTTTGCCTCCATTGCTTTCAATGAACTCCCCTTAAAAACCACAGCGATAAAAACGGAACATGAATTCACTGGCTGTTAACACGTTTCTGGTTTTTTTTTATGCTGCCGAGAAGCCGCTAATATTGATTGAGCACTCCAGCGCTGTTTTTGGCATCGCTTGAGCCTTTCTGTAGACCGCCAGAATAGCTGTATGACACATTTAACAAATGGCTTCAGCTGCACTGCAGGCACCTCAGGGGGATATTAAGTGAAACTATAATGCAATCCCTGGTCACAGGATGTATACATTTGTTCTATTTCCTCATTTTCTCTGCAGGTTGACCTCTGTCACCCAGAGTGTAGCTTTTACCTTTTTCATTGAAAGGCTGCTACCATTTCTCACTTCTTCTTTTTTTTTTTCTTTGCTGCCTTTTACACACTCAAGGAAAAAAGAATCCATGCGGTGGGAAATAAGCCTTAAAACATAGTGCTTGTGTAGTTCACACAAAAAAGTCTCTTTTTTATCCTCTTAACGTCCTCTTTTAAAATAATGTTCCCTACCAGGCTGCTGCTCAAGTCCATTTACTTTTTGATGATGTTTTGACTTATGCTTCGGAGCCAAGAGTAATTAATAATGCCTCAGTCAACACAGACGTATTGACTGATTTACTCATACTCTTCTGGGCACACACACACACACATCACTAAATACTCTCTTTAAATCCCAGTCTTCGTTAGCTCACCTCAGAAAGACATTGAACCCACCCACAGTAGAAGCAGCATGCTTTACAAAACTTGGTCTAATCATCAGCAGATGTAAATTTAAATTAAAATGATATTAACATAATCAGGATCATGACATGCACTGACTTTAATATGGTATGTATGTTGAGCACAGATTTTCCAATCACTTAACCAAATTTCAGATTTACACTTTGACGCAATTTCACGAGTCGTTGCTTAATCTCCATATAGCCTCACTGCACAGCTGAACATTGTTAAAATGTCTAATCAGGGTGTCAAGATAAGTGAAAAGATACCGAAGATGCCTCTCTGAACTGTGAGGAAATTGTTTAAGATAATCCGTGTTGCTTTGTTATGTTGTGAGTAAAATTATGGTCCAAACGTGAATTTCCTTACGTGATAATAAAGGATAGGTTTCCTTTTTTAATGTCTGACATGCCCATATGTACTTTGATTGCCTGACTGAAACAGTTTTTGTTTGCTGTAATCATTTCTGGACATTAAAGATGCTCTCCTGATGTTCTTCCAGTGGTGGTGATGGGGGGCAGCCTGTCCTCACTGTGATTTAAATTTAATATGAAGCTTTAGCAGTCTGATTGAATTAAATCAAGTGGGTATCTTCCGAAGTTACAGTCTACTGGGATGGATTTGTTCTTTGTGTTTCCCCTGACAGTGTGTCTATGCTGAGCTGCAGTGGAGGGATAGTAACACAAGGCAGGAATTTGGCATTAAAAAGACTGTAACTTTAGAAGACACCCACCTAATTTGTCTAATTCAGACTCTTGAAGCCTTATAATAACTTGCGATAAACTTTTTTTTTTTTTAAGATATTTTTTGGGCATTTTTTTGCCTTTATTGGACAGGACAGTTAAGTGTGAAAGGGGGAGAGAGAGAGGGGATGACATGCAGCAAAGGGCCACAGGCTGGACTCGAACCCGGGCCGCTGCGGCAACAGCCTTGTAGATGGGGCGCCTGCTCTACCACTAAGCCACCAACGCCCCAACTTGCGATAAACTTTTGTCCCCCAGCTCTTACATTAGAGGCAAATTAAGAAGGGAGCAAAAAGTGTTGTAATCAATAAACACGTGGGCTATTGTTTAAAGGGGAGCTCTGATATTTTTCAACTTGGATCCTGTATTCCCAGGTTTTTGTGTCTAAGTGATTTGTAGGTTTGGGAGCAACAGGTTTTTTTTAAAAAAATTGGTCCAGCCTTTCTAATCCCATGTCAAAAATCTTGGTGTGATATTTGACCCTGCCTTTAATTTTTACAAATAAATGAATGCAGCAGTAAAAGCCAACTTCTCACCATTTCCAAAATCAAGCTATCTCTCTCCCTCAAAGACCTGGACACAGTCACCCACGCTCTCATCTCCTCCCGTTACTGTAACTCTGTGTACACCGGTATCAGTCAGTCCTCTCTGTCCCGTCTCCAGCTGGTTCAGAACGCTGCTACCAGACTCCTCACAGGAACCCGGAGGAGAGACAATATCACACCTGTTTTGGCCTCTCTCCACTGGCTGCCTGTAAAGTTCAGACTTTAAGGTTCTCCTGTTTGTGTACAAAGCCCTTAATGGTCTGGTGGCATCCTACATCACAGACCTTCTAACCTACTATTCTACACCCAGGTCCCTCAGGTTAGCTGACCTGGGGCTCCTGGCTGTCCCACGCTCCAGACGTAAGCTCAGGGGTGATCGTGCCTTTGCTGTGTCTGCCCCCAAACTGTGGAACAGCATCGCCTGCCCAGTCAGATCTGCCCCCACCACTGACTCGTTTAAGTCCAGGCTCAAAACCTACTTTTATTCATTAGCGTTTGAGTCCCCCTGATGTGGTTTTCCCTGACGCATGCCTGTGTGTGTTGTGTCCCTAAAGGTGTGAGCTGTGTACCTGACAGTTATGTATGCGTTTTTAGCATTTTATTCTTTTTGTACAGCACTGTGAGTTGTTTTTAAATGTGCTTTATAAATAGATTTGAGTTGAGTTGAGTTGAGTTGAAGAGCACTGCAGAAACAGGCTGCAGTGTGACCACTCGGGGCAGGTGCGCCCCATAAATTAGACATCATTATGGGAAATAACCTACAGAAAAGTGAAACATTGTTCTGCACCTTCCGCTTGTTTCGGTCTGTTTTGTGTCCAAGTCTTGCTAAAGGAGAAGTCTCATTCTGAAATCTCGCAGACTTTTTCGCACTGTTGAAATCAGTTAATATTCAACCATGACACTGAAAATCTTACCGGCACTCCTCTCTCCAACTGTCACTTACACTAACATTTCCACTATTTTCTTTATGCAACAAGTCACCTCTCATGAGATTTCAGAATGAGATTTGGACACAAAACAGAATGGAACAAGCAAACGATACAGAGAAACATTTTATTCAGTCATTTTCCATAATGCGCTAACACAACAATAATAGCAATCTTTGCCAGTAGGTGGCAAAACAAGCACTTTTAGTTGATGTATACCGACGGGACGCGCCTGCCATGAGTTGTTATATTGTTGCCTGTTTCGCCGGTCACAATACAAAAACATGAAATAATAGGGTGCAGGTTTTACACCTTTAAAGACAGCCTTTTTGTGAACCTATCCTTTAAAGTGAAAGAGAAATCAGACTTCAGATGATGAGAGAGAGTATGGTCATTGTCAGTATTGTTACACTTGAAACTTTCCCATAGCTCCTAATGTCCCTCCTTCCCTTTTTCTCTATTTCTGCCTCACTTACTAGAGCTCTTATTTGCTCCCATTTCCATATCTCTTGTTCCATATCCACTCCTTTTCCCGCCATCTCCTCTTCTCTTTTATGTCTGCTCTGTCATTATCTCTCTGCCTCTCTGTCTGCCTGTAAATGAGTGCTCATCTCAGCTCCCATGCATAACTCCTTTGTCGCTCTCTCTCCATTTCCAGCTCCATCCATCTGACATTTTACACTTCAGAAAGTACACTCGCCTTTTTGTCTTGAGATTTCAACAGCTTTAGACATGACTTTTTTTTTCTTGTTGGAATAATGTATGAATTTTTAAATGTACTGCTATGTTAAGTAATTTTTTAAAACTATCTTTCTCTATCTCCTGCATCTCCTTCCCATTCCTCTGAGAGTGTGTGTCAGTGCAGGCGCCGGGATGCTGTCAGGGGAGGACAGGGTCGGCTGCCTCCGTCCGTCACACTGTATCGACAGCAAAGAGAGCCTGCGCAGCCATGCATTTGATTATCTGACCGCCCTCTCTTTTTCTCTCCTATCTTCTCTCTTTTCTCCGCCTCTGCTTCCAACAGCTCCAGATCAAACACACAGTGACCGAGGCCGAGATCCAGAAGCTCAAAAACAAGGTAAGAGATTAAAACTGTCAGTGCGAGGGCTGGTTGTGGGTGCATGTGACGGAAGTTTGCTGGGAGTTCAAACAATTTGTAAATGGATGTGGGACTGGTGTCAGGGCAACACGGGGGCAGGGGTTTAGGAATAGATTTTGTTCTTTAGAAATAGGAAGCAGATTATTTTGGTAAAACAGAAGCTGTTAAGGAATCTAATCATGCTTCTTGTAAGCGGTGCTATAGTTGCCTCTGCAAATGTTGACTAAAGCACTTGCTAGAGTTTCTGTTCACCTCTTTTTCTGCAAAGCTCTGTGTGCGTATGTTTACCTATATACACATCTGAAGGATATAATTGATATGCTCTGTAAAATGTTAAGTACCTCATTTGATTAATCCCCAAATTAATGTGCTGAGAGTTGATGTGATTAAACTCATCAGAGAAGCGGTGCCTAAAAAATGTTTTAAGATTGAGAGTAGATTCCACTTTTACTGAGAATTGATGCAATTTGTGCTCTCAGTACAGACTTTGCTGTAAAAGGAGTCTTTGTGAAGCATTTCTCATAGACCATCTTTGTTTGATGTCATTCCCAATTTTAAAAATCTCATTGCTCATTGCATGCTTTCATGTAGTTGCAGACAGTAAAAATACAACCACTAATGCTTCGGTTTGAGGGACAAACTGTACAAGATAAAATATGAAAGCTGTTATTCCGAACCACGGTATCTTTTTTTTTTTTTTAATTAAATTAAAAAACAAACATTGTCTGGGATTTCTTACTCAGTAGCCAAAGCTGTTTTTGTCCCCTTCCAGCTGGCGTCAGTGGAGAGGGAGAAGCAGCGCTGGGAGAAGGAGAAGAGCCAGCTGAAGGCCAGCATCGAGGAGAACAAGGAGAGGATGCTGAAGCTGGAGAGCTACTGGATCGAAGCGCAGACCCTCTGCCACACAGTCAACGAGCACCTGAAGGAGGCGCAGGCTCAGTACCAAGCTCTGGAGAAGAAGTACAACAAAGCCAAGAAACTCATCAAAGACTTCCAGCAGAAGTGAGTGAACCTGGATTAAACCGGACATCCTTATCTGTGATGGAGGAATGGGGGAGGAATATATTGTGAATATGGAAGATTGTAGTGAGACATTTCAAACTTTTAGGAGTTTAACACAGTTTGACCTCAATTAAGGTGCATTTTTTGTTGTTTTGTTTGAAAGTGTATGATCACCTACAGTGCTGTGCATGCAAGGGATCAACAGAGGTGGGATTAGAACCCAAAGTTACTATAACTGAGCTTGTATTCTCTTACTGAGGTAACTTAAAATTGATTTCCTCATTTTGTTGGGACGAGGACCACAGAAAGTCAGACCTTATTTTGAAGACCACTGACCTAAACAATGCCAAATTAATATCTTTATATGAAGATGGGCAATGCACCCCCACTTGTCCTCACTGTATCCCAGATACAGCTGCTACCATTTTGTGCTGGTGCCATCATTTGGAGCCAGAGTCTGCGCAGTAGTGATCAGGAAGTGGAGTCATGGCATTGAGTTCCCACCCATATACTGGTCCAACCCAACTGCAACACACTGATTGACACACACAACTGTCAATCATGATGCCACACCCACTTTTTAAAGCAACTTATCAGAAAAATGAACACATAAACGTACATCATCATGATGAGAACGACCTTGGAAAAACTGATTTGAAGTGTACTGTGCTGTTTTTAGTTTTGCCCATGTCGCATCAGACTTGCTGAAAGAGGCTCTGGAGGGGGCGGGGTTTATTACCTATACCGCAGCCAGCTACCAGGGGGCAGTTGAGGTGTTTTGACTTCACTTTTTGGGAACATGTCTATTTTTTTATACAGTTTATGTGCCACATATCCAACACAAGTGATTAAGGCAATGTAAACGTACAATATTTAGTAAAATTCATGAGAATGTACTTTAAAAACAATATAAAGCCACTATGTGAGTAATTTATACCTCACATTTCAAAGTATTCTGACGGCATACATTTTTGTTTGAAGAAAAAATACATAATTCCAGTGTTGCTTCCAGCCTATTAACCTCAGTGGACCTGGGTCAGATTTGTGGGTCAGCGTGCATTTCCGTGTCTGCAAAACCAAAACATTTCAAATCCTACAGCGCCTTTAATCTAAAGACAATGTTGGTGACAATCATTTCTTGAGAGAGAGACAGTTCAGGGCAGGACAAGGCCAAAGCTTCTCAACACAAGCTCCACTCTCAAGCTTTTTCCAGAGCTTTCAATCACATCTCAAGGTCTTTATCAGCGAAGAGAGTTTGCTCACCTCATCTCTCATGGAGTATGGAGCTCCTCTTTAACCTGCTTAGACAGCTTCCCCTGATGCTTCTTTAGTCTGTCTCTTTTTTTCTGTTTCAGGTCCGACTAGGTCAGTCTGTTGCTTTGGTTGTCACAGTTTAGTGTAGCATAATGCCGTTAGAAACTTCTGTTTACTCACCTCTTTTAAACCAGCAACCACCAAACTTGTTCAAAGAGGCTCTTGAAACATCATTTACATGTCTATTAAAACTCATACAGTGGAAGCTTTTCTTTAAATGAGGTCATTGCGCCGTCCCCTTCCATTAAATGTATGCTTTAATAAATAATTTTAGATGACTTCCTTCATTATTCCCTTTTACAGCCTCTCTTGCTTCAGTGAACAGAAAAGAGAATATCCACTGTGTTTCTATCTGTGAGGCAGAGCGGCTCTTTTTATAGCCAAGTCTTATCCCATTTCAACAGTAAGAGCCGAGTCTCCATTCTCATGCAACGCAGCTCTCCTGCTTTTCAGTGCATTGATCTCTTTGGTCAGTCCCATCACAACCTCTCCTGCTCAGCTCCAGTCTGACTGCCTCTAATTGGCTCCGGCCCTGCAGGCCAAATGAAAGCTAACTGATGAAACAAACTCTCCATGCTGATCTGTAGCAGAGGACTGAGCTGCAGAGGAGGGACAGCGAGCTCACAGACCAAGGGCAAAGCAGGCATGAGGACATGGATGAATTTAGTATTCTTAGGGATAAAAATATGTGTGTGTGCATTTTAGTTGTAGATATGTGTTGTTTGTGTTCAGTGTGAGCAGCAGGGTCAAAGTGAAGTCACGCTGACATCCTAAAACAGCCTCAGCTCCCTTATCGCCACAGCTGAAACTAAAGGCAGGCACTGTCACACATGGCTAAACTTGCACACACACACACCCACGCACCCACGCACACACACACATAAATGCATCTCGTTTTCCTGTGTTAGCACACGCCTACTCACCACATTACGATCTCCCCTCCCTTTCATCTCCACAGAGAGGTGGAGTTTATCCAGAAGGAAGATGCGGAGAGGAGGCGGCTGGAGGAGGCAGAAAAAGCTCACCTGGCTGAGATCCAGGGACTGCAAGTCAGGGTAAAACAGATCTGCTTAACTTTACTCTGTCTATCTCTCACCTCCATCTTTCCCTGTGTGCCTTTGTGTGTTTTAGCTGTTCTGTCCGTGTCTGCACAGTTCTGCATATTGGCCTCAAAACAACAGAAATCCCTGAAGTGAAAACTAACTAATGAACACTGCAGTTCTTCTCTGTGCCTAATGATCAAGATTCTTGGGTTTTGCACATAACATATATTTATGCAGGTATTTTTTTTCTTTTATAGCATAGCCTGGAAATGTGTAAAGGCCCAGACACACCAAACTGACGTCAAAGAACTAGTGGTGACAAGGCCGACCGTTGAGTCGCTTCACGTTGCCTATGCCTCGACCAAAAAGTTGCACTTAAATACACCAAGAAGACTAAATCCAACTGCCAACTGGCGTGCAGGTTCTGCACCTGCATGAGGGGAAATAAAGCAAGAATTATGGTTGTGCGTAGACGTGTATTTGTGCAGTGGTGTGTCTGTGTCACTCTGCAGTTACACCTCCAAAACACTAGTCCGCGGCGGAGGTTTCTGAAAAGTAGCGTAAAGTTTAGTTGATTTAAAACACACATTAAACACACATTAAACATGGCTTAATAGAGACAATTTCAAACACAAGTACATAAATCAGCTTCACTATAACTCGGCGCATTCACAGACAAACGCTTGTCTTTATCTGGACACATTTTCCCCACAAATACAACATGCTAACGTTATTAGCACAAGCCTATGGCATTTTACATTGTATAGATTAGCCTAGCGGCCGGCAATCTTTCCCTTTTCTCATATAAAACCAGGCACAACAGCAACATTTAACAAAGGTAACAGAACATAATTTGGCTCCATTACAACTCACAAGATTCACTGACAAAACAACTGCCATACTTAACACCTATCCAAAGAAATACATAATGCTAACATTATTAGCGCAAGCCTATGGCATTTTACATTGTATGAATTAGCCTACCGATGAGCAGAGATTTCCTCTGACCTACCAATCAGAGGGACTTCATTCACTGACGGGCTACGCCATCTCTGACGCTACTTCAGTTTGCTGAATCTGCCAAAAAACAGTGTGAGACGCACCCCAAAAATTAAAGCGACAGGTGCTCACCAGCCGTCTGACATTGGCTAACCGTCGGCTTGGTGTGTCAGAGCCCTAAGAGAAATGAAATACAAACTCAGTGATCAACATGTTAAAGAAGCTCAATAACAGCAGTTCATTATGACTGCTTTCTCTCTGCGAGGCTTAAAAGTGCCGCTTCTGCCACAGTCCTCCTTGAACAGTGACAGTGGGTGGGCTGGAGGTGTCCAGGGGCCTGTGGTCGGCTCCACTGTCAAACTCTATATTGATTTTCTGCTTTCCCAGTCTTAAAACATGACAGTTGTGTTGTTTTCCGCTCAAGTCGAAGGCCATGCCCCACAGTTGAATGGGCAGTCAACCCGACTGTCCCCCTCTATTATTCTGCACAGTGAGCACTCACTCTCCCACTGCACTGCAATGGAAAGGGTGAATGGTGAAGTGTTATAAGCAAGAGTGGTGGAAAAACAGCACATTCTGGAATTTAAGCCAACAGCAAGACAGGAGGGTTATGCTTTAACTAAGCTGACATAGTGCTTCACTTGTGCTTTCCATGTGCACTTAGCCAACACCTGTAAGAGACTTGAGTATTTTCAAACTAAATCAAAAGACGAATTATGTGCTCGTCATCATGTAGGCCGTGTTTTGGTGCTTTTAAAGCAACTGTTTTGACAGGTAAACGCCTCGGGCTGATTAACATTGATCGGTTCCTCTCCCTCTACAGATTGCAGCATTAGAGTCCGAGCTAATGCAGCTGATGAAGCAGAACGGCATCCAGGTCAACAACAACAACAGCAACAGTGCCGAGAGGCTCAGTGCTCAGCAGCACAGCCCCAAAAGGGTTGTGGCACAGGCCAGAGGTGTGTGTGTGTGTGTGTGTGTGTGTGTGTGTGTGTGTGTGAGGGGACTGCTCTCTGCCAGGATCATTATTATGATATTGATTTGAAGGAATTGTTCCACATGTTAGAGAGAAGTTTGTTTCATGAAGATTGATACCACTGTCATTAAATATGAAGGTTAAGTCAGCAGCCAATTAGCTTAGCATAGCATAAAGACTGGAAACAGAAGGGAACAGCTAGCCTTGCTTTGTCCAGAGGTCATATCTCTCTCGCTACGTTCCAGGTGCTGTCTCACTCCCTCTTTCTCTCCTTGCAGCTCTCGTACACATACAATTGAGGTTACATCCAGTAATTACTTTTACTAATGGCAGAACATTTCCCGCAGAGACACCAGGTGTTTCTGCAGCAGTATTCAATTGTGATGCTTATTACAACTTCAGTAATATCTGCTACCTTACATTCGACACAGCACCACTCGCTGATGGGAGCAGCTTCAACCTGTGCTCGTCTTTGACTTCTTGCAGTTTCCGCTGGTTTCCTGGCAACCACAACTTGTCAATTTTACACTATGGCTTTTGTACTGATCAAACAAACAAAATATAACTTGTTATTTATTGAGCTTAAGAATTTCTGTTCGGCTAGCTGTTTCCTCCTGTTCCCAGTCTTTCTCTTCTCTTGGCTCCAGTTTCATATTGAGCTGACAGACATGAGAGTAGTGCTGATAGGTCTGTTTCCCAAAATGTAAACTATTCATTTAATGAAAGCTATGACACCTCAAATAGAAGAGGAGGCTGTAACACCTGCATCTCATCATATTTATGTCTGATATACGGTCTTAAAGGTGTATTTATCTGCAGAGACTCTGCCCTCTGATTTTATTTTCCTATTTTCTTCTTATTGTCTGTGTTCGGGACATTTATGGACGTGTACCCCCACAGTGCTCAGGTGAAGTCAGGAGAGGTGCCAGACTGTAAACAGCAGGCATCCAAGAGACACAGCACAGACAAAAAGAAGTACAGCAAGGCAAAACACTAAGCTAGAATAAATCTACTTTCACTTTCTCTGACTATTAAGAAACGGTATCTGACAGTCTTGCATAGTATACCTTTAAATAACCCTTCAAAGTTTCCCCACTGCATTTGCTGTTTAGATAAAGTATCAACTGAGCACTTCGATTTTTATTTTGTCCCTAAAATGACCCATGATGCAACCGTTACCTTTTTTAGCCTCTGTAGTTTATTGACTCCTCTTGCCCCGTGAAGGGCATTCAGAAGTTTAGACTCTCTTATGGCTAAGATATTACACACACACAAACACACATACACACAGTGAGACCTGGATTTCTTACACTCACATCCTCCTCTCCTCCCTTTTCCTCAACCTTCACACACACTTTCACCCCATACTCTGTTCACTTAGGACCTCTGCAAACAGAAACAAACACATAATCCCTTCTGAGCACATCTGTCTGGTTTTGTTGTCCTCAAGTCTTTTTAAGCTCCGCTGGCTTTATTTCAGAACACTGTGCACACAGAAGCACCGCATCTGATACTGTACACTGCAGACGGGATAACAGAGTGAATGGATCCGCATTGATCCGACTGAGGCAGCCCATTATGCAATATTAAAAAGGGGCGATTGAGGGAGACGGCTGGAACAGGATATAAATGAAAGACAGAGCACGTGGGAGGAGACAACAGAACCTGCTGAAACGATCAGTTGAATCTAAACGATTTGAGTTTTTGTCTCCTCTGACAGCATCTCCCTGTGCACTCAGGGAACACGCAGGAAAATGATAATTGCCTGCCTAATTGATGGTGTTACTTCTGAGGGAAGACTTGATATTTTAAATGCGTCAATGTTTTCTTAATAGACTTATTTAACGGGGGTGTCAGCACCAGGGCCACGCCAAATTAAGTGCCTCTTAATAAGACTAAAACAAGGGAAAACACGCACATCATTGATGGACAAATGCTTTTATTAAACCAATGGATCACACAGTTTATTCTTTTAACTTTGTCGAGCTAAATTGCTGTTTTGTTTACTCTCATTTCCCTGTGTGTGTGTGTGTGTGGCTGTGTGTGTGTGACTCCAGACCTGAAGGAGGGCTCTCCCAATTCACCCAGCAAAAAGAAGAGCTACAGAGGAGTCGCCCGAGACAGCCTCAGCTCCACAGAGGGAGAGGTTTGTATCGAAACACACACACCTGCACGTTTTTCTTTTTTTCAGGGACCGACAGATTTCTTTTTTTAAGAACATCTGTTGAAGTATCAACCAGATGTGTGTTTTAATTACATTATTCTCAATAGACTATTCTTACACCACAGGGTGTTTTAATTAGAGTGTGTTTTGTGTATATGTGTGTGTGTGTTCATCAGCCCCTTTGTGTGTCTTTAACCCCTGTCCATTCCACTTTATTCTTTTAATGGATTAATTGCTACGTGTTGCTCCGCAGCACTAATTGAGTCTGTGACGCTGTCACAACTTATTGTCTCTCCCAGTGTGATAATAACGGCCGCAGTCTTTTTCTGGATGAAAGGCTCTCGTCTGACTAATGCTGTCACTTAACTCAGCCAGAGCAGCAATGAGTTCAGATTGGATAAACAACTTTGAGAACTGGATCAGAATTGGCAGGAACACAGTAACCAGACAGTGGCGAGGCTTCCAGGGGAAAAAAGAGGGCGAGGAATTAGAAATGAAAGTATGTCAAGTGACTTCTTTCCGATTAGTCACTGAGATCACTTTTCCTTTGATTGCACTTTATTCTTTGTTGTTTCTGTGACCGCTTTGAGCCTTTGCTTTCAAATTTTTACACTCTCACACCCTTCCTCCCATTTCCCACTACCCTCTCCTTCATTTGCTTCATCTCTCTTCTTTTTCTTTTTCTGTCCCTTTACGTCTGTCTTCAGGTCTCAGAGGGACACGGCAGTCCGGCACACAGTCGATCCAGTTCGATTCGTAGCGTCACCTCTTGTGACGGAGGAGCCGCAGTCCTCAGGGCCCCTGGCAGCGCGGAAAGCTCCCCCAGACAAACACTGCAGTCGCCTTTCACCACGGGTTAGTACTCATGCAGCTTCGCTACATCTAATAATGAAGCATCAAATGGTTACCAATATATCTGTAACTATGCTGACTCATCACTTGACGTGGGAGTAATAAGTGCGGGGTGTTTGTGATCACAGGCTCTCAGTCTCCCGCAAAGTTGAGCCCTTCTCACAGTGTGGAGGAACACAGACAGGCTCTGGATCCAGGGTAAGACGACAAATAGTGGAATGCCATATTTTTGTTTTAAGTTGTACACCTACCAACTAATGTGTACAGTAGGAAAAAATATTTACCTGTCATTTTGCGTGATTATTTGAGACGCAATTGGATTTAGATCATTTACTTATGTGGAGCGAAAAGCTTGGGATAAGATCATTCCTGTACAAACACTGCTTAAATAATTGTACTTATCAAGAAGCCTTACAGTGTTCATTTGGGGTCTTTTCATATAAGACAACATATGGGAAAACTGCAGTTATTTTATTTCTTTTTTCTTTTTTTTTTTACTTTACTTTTTTGATACTTTGCCTCATGGTGACCCATCTGCTTCTGGCTACCTGATGCTGGCGCTGCATGCACATTAAAATCATGACGGAAAGAAAGAAGTAATTTTTCTCAGTGAAAATGAAGTCTGCTCAAATAACCAGAAACAGTCATTGATGCTCATGATCAGCCAGAAAACAAATACACACAGGTTGAAGCCGCCCTCTCGTGTGGATTGATAATGCCTGGTCACATAATGCCTCCGTAACAGCTGTACTGTATTTTGAAACAGTCAATAAAATTCAGTAAATAGCAAAGCTGTCCATTTCATTACTTTATATTCATGTGATAAATATGAGAAAGCCGGCGAAAGAAAAACAAACATTGGTTATACTAGTCATTAGGGATGCAAAATAGTGAATTTATCCGATATCTGATTTGCCAATATGTCACAATTCATTTGACTCATTTCATAACCGAAACTGATATCGATACATCCACTTTATTCATTCATTCATTTTCCGTAACTGCATATCCTGTTAGGGGAGCCTATCCCAGCTGACACTGGGCGAGAGGCAGGGTACACCCCTGGACAGGTCACCAGACTATCACAGGGCTGACACATAGAGACAGACAACCATTCACACTCACATTCACACCTACAGTACGGACAATTTAGAGTCACCAATTAACCTGCATGTCTTTGGACTGTGGGAGGAAGCTGGAGTACCTGGAGAAAACCCACACTTACACGGGGAGAACATGCAAACTGAGCACAGAAGGGCTCCCCCACCCTGGGTTCAAACCAGGAACCCTCTTGCTGTTAGGTGCCAATGCTAACCACTGCACCACCGTGCTGCCATATCCACTTTATTCCCTACCTAACTTTACTGATCATCAAGTCTCTTCTGAGGACTTTGCATGTATACTCTTATCGTGATGGCCCACCAGCAGATGGAGACATGCTTTTCAGTGAATGTGATATTCATTCATTGTGCAAATTAAGAAAAAGCATGTTGGCCGATTCTGAGTTCATTTTACAGCCAATATTGGCTGATACAGATGACGTGCAAACATTATCGTGCATCCCTACTCGTCATCTGCTTATAGTAATCCATTCAAACCTGACAGATGTGATCACTAATATCAGTTTCGACTGTAGTTCAGTTTATCATAATTCCATAGTTAGACAAAGCAAAGCACCAAAAAGATTCTCAGTAATTCTGTTACAACCTGGATCTGTTCAGTCACATGTATTTTCTCACTATACATTTGTTCTGTTCAGGTCCTCCCTCAGGAAAACTAAAGAGACGGACAAAGATCCCAGAGCCTCACCTGGAAACAGGTAAATAATAACTGCATCAGAGTTCGAGCGTTGTTTTCCTGCTGGTTCTAAAACTGTAGAGTGACACATTGTGAGACCCAGCAGAATATCTGGATGTTTTTAGTTGTAGTTCTCCTAAGTGAGTCCAGGTCCAGAAACTGTTGATGAAGGAGCTGTACAGTAATCGTCACCACTGACCTCTATTGAATTCCCCCCTCCCTTTTATTTCCCTCTCTCAGCTCCACAGAGCCGTCAGCAGAGGACAGTCTGGAGAAACTCAAGGCCAAGGTACATGAGGTTTGGCTGCTGTGCATTGGGCTAATATTGATTCACTTTACAGATATTTTACAGTGAGGACATTAAAAGACACTGTGTTATGTGACTATAAGTCCAGTCAGTGGGCTTTTTGTCAGACAGATATAGCTTGTTGACATGTTTCCTTATGGTATGGTGTTTAGTTTTGATGTGTTGTGTTATTTTTTACTGAACAGACCTCCCTCACATGGCCCCACTTCTTCTCCTATTCATATTACTTGGTATTGTATTCTTTTGTGTTCTGTTCAATTATACCTTAATCCACAGACATGGAAATGAGTTAAGAGGTAAACATGGTTTATAATAAGGGGAACTGTTGCACTCCAATCACAGGAATGCTTAATTGCATTGTTAACTGCAAGAAAATCAACAAGTATTCTTACATGATCCTGAACATCTCTTATAATCATAACTACGTCTTCAGCGACACTGTAAAGAATGTCCATTTTAGCAATCAAGTGATCTGTTTTTAAGTATTAAATTCCAGTTTTTGAGCAAATCAGTTTGTCTCATAATGCATCTTCAATCAGCTTCATATCATACTGACACAGTTAAATTAAAGTTGTTAACATGGGCATTCGTTGCAGTGCAGGAACTTGTATAAAAACTGTTTCTAATCCTGTGTAAAATCAGATGTGCTCACCGTAGGATTAAAAAGGAGATTATTTTTGATCCTGCACCAATCCAGTCCTTTTTCTCTCTCCATGCTCTCCGCTTGAGACGAGTGCACATCAGAAGAGAAATCAATGCAGAATGTATTCGCATTAATAGTTATGTGGAGCTTTTAAGTGAGGACGCAGCGCAGAGAGCTGAAAGTCTGAACGTGTAAGATTAGTTTCGCTTTTACCTCAGACGGCACTGAAATTCAAAGAATTGCTTCAAGCTACAGTATACAGCTTAATGTAAGATGAAGCTCTACATTTTTGACTCAAATTCCTATGTAAATATAATGTAACACTTTGTCTTTGACACTCATTAAATCTGTTAAATACTGTATATTCAAGGAAGAGAAAAAGAGGCCTTACGGATGCTCTACAAAAACTATTAAGTTTTTCTCCTCCTGATAGTCCATATTTCTCTGCAGCAGCTTGTCTCTGCATGTTTGAGCACAGATCTTAGATCTTATTACCGTCACTCCATAAATGTCCGCACTCTGGCACACTCACAAGGACAGAGAGAGAGGTTTTTTTTCAAACTGGATAGCATCCAGCTACATCATTTCCCACCACTAATCACATTCACAGTTTGTGCAATAATGGAACATCTTAAAAGTGAGGGATGTGCACAACCCTGACGTCCTGCAGTCTAACAGCTTAAATATATTAGTCTAATGTACTTTTTATTGACTGTCAAATATTGGGAAGAAGCACATCAATCATAACAGTGTGTGCTCAGTGGGAAAATCTTCATTCTCTCCGATTCATTCACTCCTCATCCTGTCGTTCTGTTTTAAGAAATAGAAGTAGAGAAGCTCTCCATCTAATCAACTAAATACAGCCTCGGAGCCAGTTGGCTCTCGGCACCAGTCTTATAAGTGTGTTGTTGATTTCTCAGGGACCCACTTTGAACGATGATCTGAGTGCCAGCAGCAGCAGCTCGGTGGAGATCAGCGGCCTGCTGAGTGAAGCCAAGATGTCGGGACGCTCGCACACTCTTGTGCTCTCCTCAGATGAGGTACACATACAAGTTGAACATATTTTCTGACGATGAAATATATTCTCAAATAAATGATATACATGAGATTTGATTTTACCGCAAGAGAGGTACAGCCCTTTAAATACAAGAGCATTTTAATCACTCATTAGTTCAATTGTGGCCATAATGCTCTGACCACTGGATCCCAACCTGGGGTCCTGACTCCCACTAGGGGTCGCCAAAGCTTCACAGGGGGGTTGTGAGGTCTTTTTGATTTTACGGGGTGTAAGAAAACATTTTATAATACAGTACATCTCAGCATTTCATTAATATCTGTGTAGAAAACTGAATGAAATTGTTCTTTTTAAAGTCTACATCAGTGGTTCCCAACTGGTCCAGCCACAGGGTCCAGATTTCTCCTTAGTCATTAGGTCAACGTCAACAGTTAAATACACTCGGCATCATACTTGTGTCTGGCCATGTCGTCAAGCTAGTTTGCTGTCTCTGTCAAGTAGCTGTCCATTAGTCACTCACTCTACAGCAGGAAAAAGCACTTCAAAATAAAAGCTCTGTGACGTAGATTCACTGTATTTAACAATAAAGTGTGTTTGTGTTTTTGTTTTTTACGAACTTGACACATTCAGAATGGACCCGCGACCCACTTTTGAAACCACGATCCACCAGTTGGGAACCACTAGTTTACATAATTATTCAAGATATAAACTTGCCTTAATTTTTTACCTTAATGGATATAAAGAAAGACAAACATCCTTACAGGAAGAAGCTTCTCTCATATTCCTCTGTCAGAAAACAACAAGCTTAAAATCAATGCACCAGTTTTGGTTCATTGTATTCAAATGCTGATCTTGGCTGTTGTAGTGTAAGCCCTATTGTTTTGTCTCTGTTAACAACCCCGGTCATCTTCTGTTGTTTTCAATGCTGCCACATTCAGAGTCTGGATATGATAGATGACGAGGTGAGACCTGCGTTTTACTGCATGAATGTCTTCATGTGTCTGTCGAGTATTTGTCTGTGTTTCATTCCCACACATCATTTATGGTGAAGATTGATTTTCCCACAGAGTAGTATGTGTTGTGACTGTAAACTGTGTAGTCATTGGTTGCAACAGAATATAGTACTATAGTTCTATAGTATAGATTCTAAGTATACTTATCATCATTAAGCGTTCTGTAGAGGATAGGCTTTCAGTGCATGGTTAAATACTGCATGTAAGAGCTGGAAAGTTTTGCATCTAATCTGCTTCTCTCCCTGTTGCACATGGTCAGATCCTGGACGAGGGACAGTTTCCAAAGCAGTGCCAGTGGCAGAACCGCTGCATCACAGAGTGGACCTCCCAGCAAGTGGCCCGCTGGCTCATGGGCCTCAACTTAGAACAATACATCCCAGAATTCACTGCCAAAAACATAGATGGAGAACAGCTGCTGCAGCTGGAGAGTCCTGAGCTCAAGGTAAGTTAAATGTTTTTCATACATATATTGTATTCACATACATATACACTAGATCCCACAGGTATATCAGAACATATGTCAGCCAGTGAGTATGAGAAATTAAGAGTATAGCACTGCCAATCATGTGTTTTGGGTGATTTAGAAACAGTGCTACCATTACAATTTTAATATTAATGGGTACATAGGTAGACCAAAGAAAGACAGATACTTATGTGCCGTTATTTGTTTCAGGCCCTTGGAGTCACTTCTTCCCAGGATCGTGCCCTGATCAAGAAAAAGATCAAAGATCTTAAAGTTCTGATGGAGAAGGCCAAGAGGAACCGAGAGAAAGTGGAGAAACAGCGCGAGAAGCTAAGGAAGAGAGAGCTGGAGCAGCAGCAGAAAGAGGCGCGCAAAGAAAGCGCAGCAGAGTGAAGCGCACCGTTAGATCACCTCCCGCTTTACTGTAGCACCACACCAAGTAGCATCTCGAGGAACAGAACGTCAGCAGGCCCCACAAAAGAACCCTGAGGGACGCCTGCTCAGTAGTTCAATAGTTCTCAGTGGTGGAGCTACATGCCCAACTGTCGGAGATCGTTGAGTGACTTTTTCACCAAGCAAATCAAACCAAAACGAGCAGTTGGGTGATAGGAACCTGCCCCCCCGTTCATTTGCCTCATTTTACACCTCATCCTGTTTTTAGCCATTTAAGATTTTACTCAGTTTTATTTATTTTACTGTTTACTGCTGTAAATTAGGATTATTTATTCAAATCCAGAGTAAATCTGTGAAAAGTTCATCTCATCCTCATCCCATATCATCCTCAAAGCCGTCACCCATCACAGCACCTGTAGACATGACGACCATGTACAGTGATAAATACAAATATGTCTTATGTGCCATTTTGATAGACTTATGTACATCCTGTTCAGATACATAGATCAGTGGAATTGCTCTATTGCTTTGATGAAGCACAGACAGGTCAGGCCTGTGTGATGGAGTGTATGAGGCAGTACTCATCTCCCACCACTGGGTGTCCCCATGCTGCTTACTTTCACTACTGAAGGAGGCGACACTGGAACTCTCCAATAGGAGCTGAAGCAGGAACCAAGTTTCACTGGAAGAAACAAACTCTCTCAGTACTTGCAAGAACACTGGAAGTGCAAACACTGTAAATTGAACCTCGGCACTGGCTCGTCCAATGCTCCTTACAGTATACGCGTACCATACTAAAGCAGTTCACAAGGTATGAATGACGACAAGGACATACTGTAACTCATTGGACTGGTTCTAATGGAGACTTCAGGTACAATGTAATCATGAAATTTGTAATTTACCAAACCTGTACCACAAAAACAAACAAAAAAAAAGTCAAAACAAAACTTCCTGCTTATATGCATAACGTTGCTTTGACACCGCTTGTAACCTGCTTTTGACCTCTTTTTATATTCTCTCTCAATAACAAAGTGAAACCCCGCCGCTGCCTTTAGAAATTCTAGAGAAGTAGAATTTTTCTGACCTCTACCCGCTTCTGTGTGAGTGTCGAAACACATACAGTAGAGTAAACATTTCTAATTGTTCTTTAATTTTTTCTTTCATAAAAAAAAATCACAGGTCAGAGTTCACCATGCGAATTACTTTTGGACTCTCTGAATAATATTTAGGAATGCTGCCATATAGATGAGTCATCTCCGTGATCGAGGACAGATGCAGTGAGTCCAGAAATTGTCTTAAAAATGATCGCACCTGATGTTACACTGGAAATTGCACCTCATGGATGCAATGTAGTTATAATTTTCCTATGAAACTGGTTCAGTTAACATTTGATTTACTTGTTAGATAAAAAAATATATACCTTTGAAATTATTTTGATGTATGTACTTAATGCAGTTCTTGTTTTAGGATTACGGCGCTCACCGAGAGACATGTTCCCTGTGTTACTTCTTTAGCATTCCCGAGAATCATTCCATAGGTTTACAGCAAATATAGAGACACCAGTGTCACCGTGATTAAAAAAAAAAACAAAACACGAAGGCAGCTTTGATTATGATTCCCTTTTGGTCTCAAGGGCACCGCCTGATGAACTGTTAACAGGTTAAGGATATGAATAATAGTAGGGGTTACAGATAGCTCCATGCAATGCCACAGTAATACAGGTATCACTGATCTGTTAATGTTATTATTTATTTATTTCTGTATTTAATGAAGCAACTGACTACTGTTTATGATAACTTATACAAAATAAGAGTATTATTAACACCTAACAATGATTTATCCAGAATTGTATGATTACTTCCTATTGCCAAAATATAATTAAACCTGTTCATTAAAAGTGATTTTAGATTCGAATGGTTGTTATCAAATGAAGGACGTAAAGTTTGGAAATGCAAAACGCAGTAATACTCCCCCATCGTGCTTGTGGTTTTTCCTCTAATACAACCATAGTGCTGCTCCAGTGCAACTTCAATAAACTGCTCATGATGTATTCTTATGGAATATTTTGTAACACTTGAACCTTTCTGTGAATACCCCCCCACCCCCACCTCTGTCAAGTCAGTCCGCCCGACTGCACTCTTTTGTATGTATAGTAAAACACTGAGAGCAATATGCTGTAAGAATCCTAAAGAAGCCTTGTTTTCTATCGTGTCAGTGTGTGTGCACAGTTTGTCTGAGGGCTGAGGAGGCTAAAAGGTCACGTCTGAGGCCAAAATGTGATCTTTTCTATGTGCTTGACTGAGCTTGCCTAGGCATGATGGAACCAACATGTGGATGAGATCCCTGGTGCTCCTGGCGGGGGTTTGAGTCATGTCTGGAAGGGTTTGTCTTTAATGTTCATAGAGAGCAAAAGATAATCACCACAAACTGCTAGCCATGCTTTCACTCTTTTAAAAAAGCTGTGCTTATTGTCTTCCTACTCCTCCCCTTCTTTTTTTGTCTTAACCTTGCTCTCTTTTTCGCATTCTGAAAAGTTTGAAAGGGCAGCTACCTGTCACACCGAATAAAATGTGCGGTCACTGTCCCTAGTTTGCTTTTGTTTCTTCTTTTTTCACCATGTGTCTGACTTTCTCTACATAGTGTGAATGGTCATAATTAAAATTACATATTTTTCCTCTTACCTTTAGTGCTATTTATCTGCCTAGATTGTTTTGGTGTTGGAGATATTGGTTTTAGAGATGTCCACCTTCCCTCAATTATAAGGGAACTAGATGGCACTCTGCTTGTGGTGCTCAAAGTGACAAAAAAACTCAACTCACAAACACGAGCCTCTTGTCTCTTGAATGTACTCGTGGACAAAAGACTTCTGCTTGTGACGGCATGATTTAAACATTAATGGCATCGTCCTAGGCTGAGCTATATGCCAGGTGAGCTAGCAGTAGATGCATGCTTCCTTATGCGCAGTGATACAGTTAGAGAGTGTAGTTTGGCAGACATCTCTACAGCTGATATCTCAAACACTCGGCAACTCACACCAAAATAATCTAGATTGAAAAATAGTGCTACAGGTAAGAAGAAAAATATGTACTTTTTGATTTAAGGGTGAACTGTCCCTTTAAGTACGACAGAAATCTGAGTCTCATGCAGCAGGACGGTGTGCAAAAAGTTTATGATTGGTCCTTTTTCATTCTTCTGTGTAGAATTTATCATAGTAAACCTGATCGTCATGTTAAGATAGAATAGACGAGAACAAGAAGATTTCTCTCCAAAACATGTTCACATGGCCTGTTATCTTAACCATGTGACCCTCCACTGCCTCATGCCTTTCTCCCAGTGGACATCTCAGCAGCCTGGCTGACCTGGAGTCAACCACAGTCAGCTGTAGCTCTCCAGCCCCTCCCTCTCTGCTTTCTATTTATATTCAGCCTAATTTCACTCCAGGGCTATTTTTCTCTGTCTGACGACTCCCTCCTGTCACTTGTTGCCCCTCTTCATTTCCGTCTTCCTTCCTCGTGCACCTCCTTTATGTGATGGCAGGGGCTTCTGCAGGCCTTCTGGTGTGGGTATGATTGACACCTTCATTATCACCATTTGCACATTTCTTTCTAATCTCCTCCACGCCGTGTGGAGAGCAATAGCAGCCGTGCCGGCTGGTTTGGCAGTGCCATACGAGGAGCGAAGGCTTACTTTTAGGGAGCTCATGGAGGAGCTGAGCCCCAGACAACTGGCTGAGAAACAGCTGAAGCAACAGTTTATGGAGGCCCTGCAGGCCAACAATGCCCAGGAGGTCAAACGGATTCTGCACACCAGGAAATTAGATATTGACACTGTGCTGGAGGTGGAGGACCCCAGCATGGTGCTTGCTTCATATAAACAAGGTATGGAGGAAGTAGGATGAGATCCACATTGCACCAGCAGCAACTGTAATGTTTGCCATGCTAGGCTATCAAGTGTTAAGTCCAAGAAAGATGAGTTATTGTGACTCTGAATTGGACAATATCCCTGAAAGATTATATATTTTCAGTAAAAAGAGATTGTCAAAGTAGCTCCACAAGGCCTCAAAACAAACTTACATTTTTATCTTATTTACCACAGGTTACTGGCTCCCGGGCTACAAACTGGAGAAGTCCTGGGCGATGGGTATTCATGTATGTGTGATGTACAATGCTGTGGAAACAGCGCTGGTGCTCATTCAGGAAGGTGCAGCCATCAACCGGAAGCCCAACGGGAAGACGCCGCTGCATGTCGCCTGCGAGGTCTCCAGCAGTGAGTGTGTCGCCTTGCTTTTGGCTCACAGGGCAAAAGTCAACAGCCTGTCACTGAGCGGACACACAGCGCTGCACTACTGCATCACCAGGGAGTCTGTGGACTGTGCCAAGCAGCTAATCCTCAAAGGTCAGGAGGGAAGGATGCATGGGTAGATGGATATATTAGTAGAAGGATGAGAGTGCATTCAAAGGCAAGGCAGGGCAAGGTTATTCATGTAACATCATTCAGACAAAAGGGAATTCAAAGTGCTTTACAGGGGCATAAAAATACATTAAACATAAGGCATTAAGAAAACATTAAAGTTGCATTCAAAAGACATTAAAAATGAAGCAAAAACAAGCAAATTAATAGTTAAAAAACAGGGTGGAAATGCATAAAGATACAATGAAAAGAAGTTATGTATGGAGTTTATTGGAAAGCCACAGTAGCCAATAATGTTTTACGTCCCAAAACTACTAAATAACCATTTCTTTTTCCCCCATGGAGGTGCAAACGTCAATGAGCCCAGCAACAACAATGAGGAGGTGACACCTTTACACACAGCAGCCAGATTCGGTGTCCCAGAGCTGGTAGCTCTCTACTTGGCCCACGGAGCATCTGTCAATGCAGTCAACTCTCTCCAGGAGACTGCCCTGATGACTGCGTGCTTCTGGGCTTTTGACGCCAAAGAGCAAACCTACAGCCAAGATCACCATCTTGTCTGCCGTCTCTTGCTGGACCACCATGCAGGTGAGTTGTTTTCTGGACTTCTGTGCATGTATTGATTTGTTTTCTACAACATTTCACGTCTGTTTTAGACCCCAACCTCCGAGAAGAGGACAATAAAACAGCTCTTCACAAGGCGTCCTGGAACTGCGATCACGTCCTGATGCAGATGCTGCTGGAGGCCGGAGCAGACGCGCGATCCATGGACATCAACGGCTGTGCCCCCATTCAGTATCTCCTCAAAGTGACCGGTGTCAGGCCCATGGCCATACCTGAGCTCTGCTATCAGCTGCTGCTCAACTTCAACGCAGCACGGGTCTACCCGCCCCAGTTCCACAAGGTGAGAGGTCAAACTGTTGTTATTAGATCATACTTTAAACAGTACCTACAGTATCTGTGGCTGATTACATGTTGATAGGTCTTCTTGTGCTGTGTGTCATGTTGTGTGTTGCTTTGTGCAGGTGTTGCAGACCTGCTGTGACTACCCCAGAGCAGTGGAAGTCATGGTCAACTCTTATGAACGTTTAAAGCCCACAAAGAAGTGGAGAGCTGCCATTCCTGATGACTGCTTCCAGGTAGCATGAAGTGTGTGTTCAGTGTAGAACCGAGCAAGTAGTAAGAATGTCACTACTGTCTTTGTTTAAAAGACTCCACAATCTGTTTTTCTTTGCTCCCTCAGCGACATAAAGACTTCTACGACTCCATGTTTGCTGTTTGCTCCAACACTCCTCGCAGCCTGCTTCACCTGACCAGATGTGCCATCAGACTCAGCCTGGCTACATCCTGCCACAGAGGTATAGCGCAGCTGCCTCTGCCATCTCCCATTAAGAAATATTTATTGCTGGAACCTGAGGGGATACTGTACTGATGGAGAGACTTTTTGTTCAGAAAGGGACGATACTCAGCCTGTCGACGTGATTGTAATCAAACATTTACTTCCTGTCTGCAGACTGAGGAAAATGAAAATGCTGCTAGTTGGATCTGGTACTAACCATTTAATGATAACTAACGTGTGTGGCTTTTTTGTTTTTGCCTAACATTCCCAGAGGCCTTTGTCTGGAACATAAGAAATCCCTCTACATGCACATTGTCTTGCTGGAGTTGAACTCTAATCACTTGCTATAAAACTGATTAATGAAGTTGATCTGAAGCTGGACATGACAAAGGATGCCATTCAACTAAGCCCAAATTATGAATGGATTGACCATTCAACCAGAAATATGCAGTAATTTGAGTGACAGGTGAGCAAATAGCAATATGCTAATGAAAACTGCTGTGCAACTTAGTCTAATAATAATCATCTATAGTGATTGACAAGTGAGATTTTTTTGCCCGCTGGGCCTCACAACCTCTCTTTCTGTAATCCCTGTGTTGTTTATGTCTCTCACCTTCCACAGAGGCCTTATTTGTCTCGTTTAAAGTGGCATGAGTGTCAGTAAAGACAATTTATATTTTACACGTCACAGTGCTGCCTCGTACTTCAGGGAATCCAGATCTACCTGGCAACCTGCCTGAATGCTCCCTGTCCTGCTCACACTCTTGTGATGCCCCACTATTTGCAGAGCAAACACTTGACAAAGCCCTCCACAACAAGTGCTTGTTTTTTTCCACACAAAGCCGTGTACAGGCACCATTTTGTCGTCGTCCGGAAATAAAATTAAAACTCCGATCTCCCTCAAAATAGAGGTTACTCTGCAAAACAGTGATGGTAATAATATCCTTGTCAAGATTTATAAGAATATCCAGCTTATCTCAACACCAGATGCTCTCTCTGAGCTGCTTTACATCCTGACTTCAAAGGTAGATTCTCATCTAAAGGAAGACGACTAAACCAACCTTGAAAAGTCTCAGGTAGAATTTAATTGTGACCTGAGCCAATAACCCAGCCACAACCGACGATCCCTGACTTAGTGACATATTTTATGGCTATTTTATATTATATTTCATGCATAACAATATCAGCACAGAACAAGTGATAAACAGTACAATCAACTCAAATATTGAACTCAACAACTGCAGGAAGTTTGCATAGAACAAATGATCTGGAGGAATTTTAGCAAGTTATTGCGTCAAAGATGAGTTTTCCTTATATTTAAGGACTTTATAAGATTCTCTGTCTGTATTATGTACTTTTTTTACATTTTTAACAGTCATACATACTTAACAGGTTTTAACTGCATTCTTTTCTAATGCAGGACAAGACATTAGCAGAGAATGAAGGCTCTGTGAACATAGGTTGTGTTCAGGATTCACTGTGCCCTTATTCTGTGAGATTTTTAAAAATATTATTTTGTATAATAAGCTAAACTTTGAAAAGCTGAGATACAGGTCTACTGTATATATATTTTTTAGAGGCCTCGCAACCCTCTGCAAAGCTTTGGCGACCCCTAGTGGGGGTCTGGATCCCCAGATAGGGAACCTGTGCAAAAGAGGGTAGCACGCAAGACTGAGGCTGTCGTCTGAGCAGAGAAGCACTGCTGAGCTATTGTACAACGATGTTGTTGAAGGGGAGAAAGAGGAGAAAATGAACAGGCAGTCTCACAAATCATTAAGATGAAGGCTACATTTGAATGGGAGCTTTTTCTTTATCTCCAATCGGTGCGCATTGATACAGCTTGGATGGATCGTCCTGCAATTCTTTGAACCATCCCAGGATCCGTGGGTTAGTGTCATATCTTTTATGCCAAATAATTAGAGGCAACTGGGATCCATAGGTGTAGATTTTAGGGGGGATGCAGGGATACATCCCCCTCAGTATTTACAACATGTGCTTTTGTCCCCCACTGCAAACACAGAAGTAGCAGAGGACTTTTATTTTGACAAAATTAAAGACATTTACACCATAAATCAATGCAGAAAAGGCACACGTTGGTGGAGGAGCCTAAACCCCCCTGTCTCATATGTGTGTCCTGCAGTGTTTAAGAAAACTACGCCCTTGCCAGGATCAGTGACCTCACCGTCTTACAACAGTAGTTTGTACCTGTGGTGAGCTGTTGGTGTAATCATTAGGAACATTATGGCAGTCCATAGATCACACACATAAACAGGTGAGGCTGAGCAGACATCTCTTGTACAGGAACATTGTCTGGATGACTTCAGGGTCAGACGTTATTCCCTGAGCTCTTAAAATAGACCAGTAAAAGTCAGGCGGAGGGAGATTATATACTTAAATCATGCATTTTAATAACAGGAAGAGGGAAATGGGTTTCGCATTTAACTGAACTTGACCGCTGTAGCGATTCTGACATTGCAGTGATCTTATTTTTTATTCTCTTATCTTTGAAAATTAGCTTGCATAACACTGTGTTTGTATTGCTGCCATGCCAATCGTGCCTGAATGAGCAGGAAAACAGAATTAAGAGAGACAAGTAGAGAAAAGTAACAAAACCAGAATAGAGCACGACATGTGGGCACACTAATGAAGGGGCCCAACAGAGCAGGACAGCCAGTTCTCAAACCCCTATTGGCAGCTGGCCATGAAAAAAGCCACTGGACTGTGTCTGCGATGGTGACAGACAAACAGAGCAAAATTTCCTAAAAACAAGATGCAGGGGGAGAAGAGGGAGTCAGAGGGAGAAAACAACTTCCAGATATGTCAGAGAGCAGTGGCACATGGGGCTGTGTCCTCAACATACTGGTAAGATCTTTCTGGTCTGAACAGAAGCACAGGGTTAAGTTCATAAATGCACCATGAGCTGCACAAGGCACAAGAAATGATGTGTTGAGAAGTGAGATTTTTATTTTCTACATTCACTGGTCCTTTTAGTGGCGAACCACAACTTCAGTACAGTCACACGTGGCTTTTGAGATTACTGTTTATACAGTTTAAAATGCAAATGTGTCTGTTGGTGCACAGACAGTTCACAAATCATGATAAAAGTCTAAAGCTAAAGATTCATATTTTAACCAACAAGAGCAATGCTAAACACTACAAACTGACTGAATTGAGAAGTACAGTGTTTGAACGTTTGACTGGTTTGTAATGAAGACATGGAAAAACGTGAAATTGTTAGATACAGATAAGGCAATATCTGTTAGATCAGCACTAAAGCATTTGACATTTCACAAAGGCCTTTACACCCTCTAAAGTTGGTTATTAAATATACAACACATGCATCATTACAAAACACTTAGCATGATATTATCTAGTGACTGCAGGTCTACAGTTACTCTCAGAGAAACACTGAAAAGTTTCTTGGAAACAGTTTAAAAAGTGTGTATGGTATTTTCGCTCCTGCTGCGATTAATTTCACACCAGTTTCAACAGAGGAGAATTATTATTGTGTAGCACAGCTTTCACTTGGCAGTTTTACAGTTAAAATATAATTACTCACAGTTCAACCGTACAAATTAACTTCACATATGCTGCAATGCTATGTTATAACAATTCCACTTCTCCAGAAAGGCACTTTCTCATTTTTGCTCTATGGAACCAAACATCCATCAAATATTATTCACAATATTCCAACTTTTAAAATGATCGCAGCCTGCATAGATTGAAGACTAAGGTAGGTAGCTTACTGACGTACATTAAAAGAACCATATTCTTTTACACCTTATATTAAAGAAGCTTAAAGACTAAAAATTTACATTGATGTCATCAAAGCAAAAATACTATCATTTTATGCCACGCATAACCAGTGCAAATTCTTCTTCTGGCATCTTTAAAATGCTGTGGCTGTATAAGAGCTAAACTCCACTGAAATGCTTAAGTTGTGTGAGTGAAGCAATGCTACAAGTTCAAAATGACTGAAATGCCTCCATGAACATAAGTGGAGGAACAGACTTTGCTCCTCTGGTGTTTATGCTGGAGTGGTTGAGCATGTTCCCATTTTGTTTAACTCAAGTGACCCCGTTGCAGCTGGTTTTGGCTGGGTGTTTCAAGGCATCGATACACACTTAGCCTACAAAACTTTACCCATGATACTGACCAAAGACCGTGTGCAAAACTTAAGATTGTGAAGAAAAAAAAAAGTTACATTAACACAAACAGCATGCTTACTTCCAAGTGTTAACACGGTATTATAAGTGATAACTGAGTGTAATGAGTGAGGCAAAGGCAGATTAATACTAGTTCCATTGCCATTAGCAGCCTGTAATTGTCGTATAGTAAAATGAAATTGCCTGCCGGTTGGTTGGAATATTTTTCAGCTCAGTTATTTTGGTGCATTAATCTGGTTCTCCACACCAACAATAACCATTTCCTTTATCCAGATTTCTCTCTCCTATGCGACAAAGGAACCCACACACACAAGTCCAGGTTCAACAGCGTGCTGAAAGCCTTTGGTGCCTTCTTCCACTTACAGTACAAGCTTATCCATTTCTTCCAACATGGATCCTCTTTGTCTTCTTACATTTATTGTGTCCTCCTTCAGTCCGCCATCACAGAGTCCTCTTGGAATTGCCCAGTCTCTTTGGATCCTTGCTGGGCATGCACCAGTCGTCAGCCTCTATGGTCGTCTGGTAATGCCGTAAGGCTGACTTGTTGAAAACAGGAAGTCTCTCGACTGACTCTGAGGACAAAGCCTGTGATACGCAACAGAAAGGTTCTTATTGGCCTTTTCACGCAGACATGTTTGCTTGATTTAGAATCAGTTCCAGGTAATTTCTCGTTGGGCTTTCCTTCAAAGATCCCTTTATACACTCCTTAAAGGGACAGTTCACCTTAGAACCTAGAAAAAAATCAGTCTAGATAGTTTTGGTGTAAGTTGCAGAGTGTTGGAGATATCAACTGTAGAGACGTCTGCCTTTTTGAATATAATGAAACTACATGACACTCAGCTTGTGGTGCTCAAAGTTCCGAAAATATTCCTTAAAAACTCAACAGCAATGTCTCTTTCCAGGAATCATGACCCGATTACTCAAGATTATCAAGAGACCTCGTTGTGAACAGTTTCAAGCGGGAACTATTTTCTTTCCACTGAAGTACACCCATCAACCTGTGTAGATGGAAGCGTGCATCTACTGCTAGCTCACCTAGCACCGATTAGACGGACCAACATTGTGCACGAGCCTCATCCATGAGTAGACGCACACTTCCTTCCGTGCGATGATGTGGTTACCGGGCATAGTTTGGTAGTAAGAAAAAAGCTCTTGCATGAAACTGCTCATAAGGTCTGTGGAGTAACCAGGTCAAGATTTCTGGAAAGAGACATTGCTGATGAGTTTTTAAAGTGTATATTTCTGGCGCTTGAGCACTAAAACTACAGTACATTTGATTTTGGGTTGAACTGTCTCTTTAAAGTAGAGGCCGAAAAGGTCTCTCTGTGGTGAGTTATAACACACAACATGACACACATTAGTAGTGAATTGCCTGCATTACACAGCTACGCCACATCTGCCACCACTCAGTCAATCAACCTTGTGCAGCTGACAGTAAATATATACGTGAACTCTACACCAACTATTAAGGTTATTTCTGACAGTGTGTGTGGAGATAATGCAGTTCTCACCTTCAAGTATATGACAGCTGAGGTGCCGTAGCCCTCCATAGAGTAGAGCTGCAGGTCTCCCTGAAAGTACCTGGCATACAGACGGGAGATGGGCAGGCCATAGCCAAAACCAGCCTGACGGAAGACAACAGTATCAATACAGATTAGCCTGTCTGGACCAGTTGCTAAAATATTACAACATTTATGAAATAAGGTGGATGTTGTGGTGGGTTTGTGGTGTGGACAGGTCTTGTGTTTCTCTCATGGTTACAGTGTAATCCACTGCAATGTTGCAGACTGCATTCCTCTCTGTAATAAGCTAATGTGCAACCTTGCTCAGCTGTGGGAGTCTTTGTGAAATTAACCATTTAGATAACTTGTAATCCCAGTTGAAACCTCGTCATTAAATGCAAAAGCAAGCTTGTAGCATACAGTCCACTGACTAAGACAACATTGAAGGCAGGTTTAGTCTCACCAGTGGTGCATTGCGAGAGTTGTCTACGTGGACTGGACTGGGTGCCGTGGAGTACATATAGCTGAACAGGCGCTCGATCTTCCTCAGAGGGACTCCGCCTCCTTTGTCAGACATCTAAAAATAAAGGGGAGGTATTTTATATCAACAAGGCTCCTCTCATTGTTCTGGTAGCAGTGACCTAATCAGCTCTTAACCATTTGCCATTTGAATGGAATCTAAACAGTGTCATGCTTTGTGAATCAGGTCATCTGGATTAGCTTTATTTATATACTACCAAGGTTCAAATGGACATGCATACAGTACACAGTATAGCTGATGGCAGTGACTGGAACAACACTTGTTTGCTGGTGTAATTTTAACCTGATTTCCCCTGCACAGTGTTGCCTTTAGTGTAAATTTGTGATCAAACCTTAACTCTGTGTACTTATCTACCTTGATAGTGAGGTCCTCAGTTCCCAGTGAGACTTGCACTTTGATCGGGGGCAACGTTGGGCTCGTCTCATGGGTTTCTACTGTAGCTCTCATGGCGTTCTAACAGAGAAGCAGATCACAAAACGAGTGAGCAGACATGTGGCGATGAATAATATAAGTCTAGTTTTCAGGGTTGCTGGGCACTGTACCTTGAAAAGCTCAAACAGCATATGATAGAGATGGGATGGCACATAGACAATGTGGAGGTCCTGGTTGGGGGTTTTGGCTGTGAAAAAAAATAATAAAGCTGATCACATGGGGGAAAAAAGACACCTTTCCTAAATGTGGAAATATGTTAAAACCATGACAAATCAATAACCCTGATACCCTGACTGAAAAGTACACCAGTGCTTGAAAGAAGAAGAAAACTGCATGCATTACAAAACTACACATTAACTCCGGCCTGAGACAAGACAAGCATTTTCAATATCAGTGGAAAAAAATTAAAGCCATTCCTGCCAAATAAACAAAGAAAAGGACATTGTAACTCCATTTATCATTTCGATTTATATAATCTAGAACATGTCTGCCAAGAACATGCTGGCCTAGTATGTACAGTTTATATTAAAAGCCCTGGTGCATGTTCTGACTCATTCTGCAGCAGGACTTCGGTTTATGGATTCAGTTATAGAACATATTGTATCAATAACTATCACACTTATTCTACTAAACCACATATTCATCTATACAGTATATTAGTCTCTTTTGGCTGGACAGCAGCATGTGAGGCCAGCCCTATAAACACAAAAGTCTGTCGGTGAGTGAAAAAGTAAGTGAGTGAGTGCGTGAATGATGATTTTACACCATTGGTTTGAGTGAGTGATGACATAAATGTGAATATTTCCCCTTTTGAAACGAATAGCCGCAGACATGCTGACAGAGCCGTGGATGCTGAGAGTCCTGTATTACTGTATTCCTCATTTTTTGTAACCAATGTAGCATGATAACATGGTGGAATTAGCAAGCTAACTAACTAGCTAGCTGCTACATGTGTAAAATTTATCAACTTACTGTAATACCTCATCCACACACTGTTGTCACAGCATAGGAAAGCACATTGCTATTGTCAGATGAGTGACAACTTTGTTCGACTCATTTTCAGTCACCACTGTAACGTTAGCATAAAAACATGGTGGAGTCATAGACTGTATAAAAAACAGACGTTGTGTCTATGATGTCACCCACTGGTTTGTGGACTGCTGTTTTGAAGCCTTGAAGTTTGGCCATTGCCATCTTGTTTTTTTTGGAGCCAGAAGTGACCATATTTGAATGAGAGGGGTGAGCTGTGGAGGAGCAAAGGGTAGATCTGACTCAGACTGTAGCTCAAGTCACTCAAGTGGCCTTGCCCTTTAATATGTGTAACTTTGGGCCTTTATAAAATGTGAATGGATGAGTTATATAACCCGCCGTTTTTTTGCCTTTACACACCAGTCAAGTTTCTCTTACAGTTTACAATCATGTCTGTGAAAACCAGGGTGCTTCACACACATCTTCTCCCTGGCAAAATGTCATCACTTCATTATATCCTATTGGACATTTGTGTGAAGTCTTGTCATAATCAGCATAGGAATTCTGACCTTGATTTTTGACCTTCAGCCACCAAATTCTAATCAATTACTTTTTCGGTCCAAGTAGACATTTGTGTCAAATTTGAAGAAATTTCCCCAGGTCGTTCATCATCATGTTCATGTGACAAAAGTACATACAGACAACCCGAAAACATGAGGCCTCCAGCCATGGCTGTTGCCAATGCTGTGGTATAAACGCCCCCCCCCCCCCCCCCCCAACTTGTTTATTTCTGCTGTGAAGTTTTGGAACCAACCCTTAAGTGACCATTCAATGAACTGCTGTTTTTGGCACTTCTGCATTAGCTTCATTTTTCAGCCTCTGAGGTTGCTGCTTGGGTGGAATTACCAATTAGCAATTAGCATTAACTAGCCCAGCCAAGTTTTTGACAGAGGAAAGAGAGAATCACCTCATCAATTTGTTTGAGGAACAGAAGTGTCTGTGTGACACACAAGCCTTTAAAATTAATGAGAAACATTACTTAATATTACATGATACAGTGTCGGACTGGATGCCGCCACAGTTTTGAGAAGAAAGGGGAGACGTAAGAACGGGTGCCAACACCTTTGTAACAATCCATAACTAGAGGTCACAACATGAACTATTTCTTTTGGCCAATTAAACACGCCTGTAGAACGTTTTACAAATCATTGTCACACAGGGATGTACATCGCCGACCAGGGCTGAAGAGGGGAGGGTTGTGTTAATAGGAGCAAACAGGTGCTTGATAAGGGGGTACAGCTCCAGAGAAAGTGGGTCCCTCTGCCAAAGTGTATTGGTCTTCTTCTTAGTGTATTTACAGATTTTTTAAATCAGAATCTTTTAAAAGACCTCTGGCATCCAGCACGGTCCAGCCATAAACTCAGTTTTGACATAGTCTCATTATGCATGTACATTAATCATACTACCTACAGTTTTTAATGTTTTCCCACCCCAGATGTATGAGCATACACGTGATAAAATAAAGCCTTCCCCTGCTCTGGTTAGTTTGTCACATTATCTGTAGATAATGAATTAAATGGAGGAATGCCTGATGCTGACGCCAGCTCTTGGCAGGCCCAACTAACAGGACACAGACACCGGGAGCCTCACTTAAGCCAAAACAGATTAATCCTAAAAGGTTTAGTTGAATTTTCAAGAGCACACCAGCACAACTTCCATCTCACACAGATATCTACAAAAAAAATGTGGATAAAAAACATCTGCAAAAACAAACATGAAGGTTGTTTTTTAAGACTTACAAGTGACTTCTATGATCTGCATATCAGGAGAGGTCAGGTAATACTGCTCACATAGCATCTTTGAAGTCTCATAGGCATCTAGAGAGCGGGAAAAAAAATATCTGTGGTTACTTTGAAGCGTGAGAAAGTGGAGAACAACAGCAGAGAAACGTATGTCTCCGTCTTTCAGTGCATCAGTTTACACAACATCGAAAAGGTGGGTGTTTTCACTTCCCACTCTGTGTATTGACTCTAAAAATATCAGATGATAAAAGGTCAAACAATCATGAATCTGTACAAACAGAGACTGAGGGAAAGTAGATAACACATCCAGGGTATGTATGAGTGTGTATGTATAGACAGCCGTATTGGAGCTGAGAAAGATTATTCATTACCTTTTACTACTTCCACGACGTCACATGTGGGGTCGATGCTGCCTATATGTTTAGGATGGGCTGGGTTCACGCTGCCTTCGAAGATTAATGCTACAGGGCACAAAGCAACAAATGTGTGTGACTCAAAATCCGTAGAGATACAATTCAATGTCCATAGATTTTCTACATTTGTAAATATTTAAACAATTATAGAGCACATGTCAAGTTGACTAAGTTCCATAGAACTAGTGTAAAACCTTCAAGGCAGGCTGGGTGTTTTTTTACAGCATTAAATCTTAAAAATCACATTAGACACAATGAGACAAAAAGGACAAAATGTGCTGCGACATTTCTGAATCCCAGCTCTCAAACATTATCACACGTTGGCTTTAATCTTATGACATGAGCTTCGTGTGTGAGCAACTGCGTTGATTAACTCACAGTCAATCACAGAGTGCTATACTGACTGTGCTGGTTCATGAGCATGCGTGTGGAGATGCGGCTCATGTAGAAGCGGTCCAGGAAGTACTGAACGTTCTGGTTGGTGACGGGGTCCACGCCAAAGGCCTCCTTGTACTCCACCACGCCCTGAGCCATGGTGGGCACCACGTTGTTATGCCGATTACGGACGTTTACCAGAGTCCGTGTGAAGCTGGGAGGGCACAGACATGATAGGCGTGTGAGTGTGTGAGGGCAGGTAGTACAGTGCACTAGGATTATTGGGATATATGTAACCAGCAGTGTGAATGGCACTGGGCACTGGGTTGAAAGCAGTAAAAAATGCTCTAACATTTGGTATCTGATTAAGAGTTAAAGTACGTGTGCACATACAAGTAATGTGACTTCGGTAAACTTTGCTCTCAATGTACCAGTATTGACATTATCTGGTAATTACCGCTTTTTGACTGGGACAATCTATGAAAGTCCACCACATTTCAATCTCTTCAGTCATAATGTCTGGTTAAAATAATTCCCACCATGTTCTCAAACAACGCAAAAGAGCGTCAGCAAAAAATCAGATGGATTGCACTTTTCTTGAGTGTAATATCCAAACTGGCTGTGAGTGTTGCTGAGCAGCGTCTTGAGCCGTACTTTTTGTTTCTATTAATTCCTATCGCTCACTTTGAAAGCACAGCAATGGACGACGTACAGCTGATTTATGGAGTTGTTTGTTATACCTCGTCATTTCACTGCAACAACCTAAATAAGGTGGCAGCTGGCTGCAGGGGAGATCACAAGGGAGCTAAAAATTTCTGGCAGATGACCGTCGCTAATAACAATCTACTTATTGTTGGCTATATTTCATTATTCTATGTCTATATCTATGCCAATAAAATATGTCTATATGTCTATACAACGCATGAAGATAGCAAGTGCTCACCCATCTTTGGAGTGGTTATGCTGGTTTGTTTACATGGTGTATCAGTACTATCAATTGTTATTTAAGCACCGTTAGCACAGATAATATTTGACCAGCCTTCTTCCTATTTGTCCAAGATGTTAAAATCCTTCAGGACACATCGACAGGCACCAAACCCTGCTTCAAATAATGTGAAAATGTGAAAAGTCCCTCTCTAGTACCACTGTTTGGTTTGTCCAGTCTTGGCAACTTTAGAAAAATGGCAGTACAACCTGGTGGTCCCACTCCGTACGCAGATAGGAAGGGCTCATTCTTAGCTAACAAAATCACAAAGATTCAAATTTTTCGGTGATTATACACAAATAAAAGTATAATTATGAATAATGTATTTCACTTCTGCCGATAGAGCCCCCTAAAGCCTAAACACTGGACTTTAAATGGAGCTTCTGCTTTTCTTTTTCAGTCTTTGAGTCTGACGGTGGCCTTCAGGAACTGTGAGTGAGATCACAATTTGGACTGATCCTGTCTTTGTAGTGTGAGGTCGAAAATAGGCAGTTAAATAATTCCTGGATTACTGAATTAGTGTTGGCAGTTACTGAAGAATTAACCAACTGGATTGGTAACAGCAACAAAACAACTAGACAGGGACATGGTGAAGGTCTACACAAGCAGTACGTATGTATTGGAAAGTGCCTGTAAATGACTTACCTTTTCAGGACATCCTTGTCATCTGGATCCTTTTCTAAAAAATCTACAATCTCCAACAAACTCTGTGAATACCTGGTGGACACAAAAGGGTAGACTTTAGAAGAAAATAAGAGACACGTAAGCATTAAAAACTACTCAGCAAGCAGTAAATTTCTGCTAGACTAGACATGCTTGAAATTCTTAACCAGTTTCACAACTGTGTAATTATTTCCACATGATTAAAATGACAATGTCTCCTCTTTGGATAACAGTTGCTTATTTTATCAAAGAGTTTATCTGTAGGCCAGTGGATGCAGAGGACTCAAGTGCTGAGTTGTTTGAGTCACACTCTCTCATGCTGTCTCACAGCAGAGAAACTGGGTGAAAGGTGAACAGCAGTGTGACTGCCTATGATTTCAATGTGCTCGGTTTGTCCCTCAATTGACCTTCAGCGCTCAAATTTTGGATTAAGTCCCGTCATGCAAACAGATGTACATCCTGAAATAGACTATTCTGCGACTTGTGGTTTCACAAGCTTGCCAGGAAATATCAAGGCATGACCTCTCTGCCCTTGTCGACAACATTAACAAGTGACAGATCTACTCTTTGCTGGCAACCAAAGAGCTCTGCCATAGTGAGAAGAGAAAGCCACAGTGAAGGAGGTACACAGCCATATATAGACACTCCTGTGGCTCTTATAAGAAGAGCAGGGTGGGGTAATGATAGTATTGCTAACATGTCTCAACGTGACATAATCAACATGCTAGGGTGAAGTCTCCTGCAGAATAGAATAGTTTTAATGTGACCAGGAAGTAGCAGCTATGGTGGAAAAACAAAATCCAAGAGAAAATGATCACAGCTGAAAACCTACAACAAACATAATTACCCTATGTACACACATTTACTTGGCTGCACCCCCAATGTTTACAACCTTTCACTCTTCTTTACAACATGTACCTTGAAATGGGCGTGTGCACACAGATTCGCACATGTCAGCATAACTCTGTGTGAATTTTCTAACTACAAACAAATGCTGCCATGCACCAAGTAGCGTGAATTCTCCAGAATTCCAAAACGGTGCTGCATCTTGATGGCACAACATGAAACTGGAACGTACACATAATCCTTTAAGCTATATTACACAAGAATAACATATCACCACGACAACAGCCAGTACATTAGCCTATCCAGTATAAATAAAGTACACTCCCAGATCGATGGCATCGAGCCAGACAGTGCTCAGACAACAGCGGGGTGAGCGAGGAGGTGATTCGCTTCATGGTTAAACAGAACAGACAGTTGGAAAACCTCATGTAACCTCTGAAAACATCAACAGCAGTGTTTTTATCAGATCACAGCTGTAAGCCTGACTGGTTAAATTTAACAAAACCACAGGAGAACAACTGCATACAAAACAGATTTAATGATTTGAAGCTAAAGTTGCTTGAAGTCCACAGGCTGAAATACAAAGGGAATATGCTTTGAGACATAATGAGGAGAACTTGAATCACCCAGACACTACCGTTTCATGACTACCCCCTGCTGAACGAGTCCCCGTGTGACCTTGTGTAACCAGGGAATCCTGTACTAAGTGACAATAGAAATACAGCAGGACTCTCCTGCCACAGTTTCATGATCCTGCCCTCTCTTTTGCTTTGATTCTGATGCAGAGGTGCAGGGAGACTTGTTGGAAAACTAAGATTATTTAAGTCTTGAAAAGAAGATCCTGCACACTGCTTTAACTCAGCTTCACAATGTATTAGTTACACTGACATTTCAGTCCCTCTGGACTTTTGTCAGGTATCCAACAGGTTGTATTCGATGACACAGTATGCAGGGTTGCCTAGGAATCCTACCAGCTGATGAGGAGCTTTAGGGATGGAGTGCCGAGGAGCTTGTCAGGGAGGAAATCAATTTCCTTCATGATGTTGGCCAGTCTGACAGGAAGCTCCTGCCGCAGGAACACAAAGGAGGTCTTCTCACATGCATTGGCCGAGCCTGCAGTCACATGCGGGGACAGAGACAGGAAAATAAAACACTGAGCCAGCATACAACTTTTGACCCCATCCTGTCAAAACACAAGTCAAAGACACAGCAACCTTTACTTGATATTTGGAGGACATCTACCCAGGATTATTTGTGGATATAGTCTTTCCTTAAAGGAGGAACCTGTTGCGCAAATCAAATAAAAAACTATGGTGACAATATCTGCTTTATTTTGTGCTGAGGTAGCAGTAACATCAACCACACATCAGTTTTTAGAGGCTGTCTTCTCTTGGTCACTGCAATGCCCACAATGCCACAGTCATCAAAATCTAAAACTGAAAATGGTGATTTCAGTCATGTGGTTAGGGTTAGGGGTTAGGGATTAACCCCTAACCCTAGCCCAGGAGACACTATGGAGGACTATCACCAGGACATACATTAACACTGAATGGCGTGAGTTGTGCAACTAGCATGTGAGTGTGGGAAAGCAGGCTCACAGGTAGCACACAGTGTCCGACAACACCAACACCACTAGAAACACTCACCAAAGTCAATGAACTGCTTCATGGACAACGGAGACGGGGAAAACTTGGCAAACTTCTCCACTTGTTTCGGTATCCCAGCGACGGAGCCATTTTTCAGCAAAAACTGAGCGAACTTCATGTTTCCTGTCCTCGACAGACCCCAGCTGTAAATATATCGGGGACAAACTGCCCTTTCTTTCCTCAGCTCGCTCCAGTTTGACGACGGTTAGCTAGCAGGGCTAAAGCTCGACGTCGTTTAACAGCCTCCTCAGTAAATTTATATTTCCCAGGATGCTGGTTAAGAGTTTCTCATCGTTGTTTTTCTCGGGCTGTCCTCTCGCATCTCTGCAAGCTGTTGTGTGCCCTTCAAACACAACTTCCAACAGTGAGCGGTGTGTGTTGTTGTTGGGCGGGGCGAAGGCGGGATTGACATGAGACCCGACCAATGAGCGTCAAGATCGGGCTGGCGCTGCAGGATGTGCAGGACGAAGTGTTGATTGATGGAGGAGAAGTTTGTGGCTGTAAACTATTATGATTTGAGGACATGGACAATGTAGGGCAAGGATATTTATTAATGCAGCACTTGGACTTGCAGTGGTTTAAAATATTATTGCTCCAGTATGTGACTGGAAAATCCATAGGCAGTGTCATGTACAATACATCAGTGACTGATGAGGAGCTGGGTGTGTTTGGGGAATCTAATTGGATTAAGAGATTAAGTTTAAGAGGTAGAGTGATGACTGTCATTTGATTTCATTTATACAGGAATGGAATTAAAAGCAACATCGTGTGCTAAAGTTAAAACTGGCCTGGCTCAGTTAAAAACTGGTTTTCAGCAGATTCCTGTTCTGCAACAAAGACACATAACTCAGAACGAAAACAGAAACAATCAACAGAGGCAAGGCAATAAAACAGAGGCAGCTACACAGACAATGCAGAGTAGCAGACTGAAGTGGAGTGGGTAAAAGCTCCTCATCAGCTGGTAGGATCCCTAGGCTGCACTACATGAGACCCTGTGTCATCATATTTTGGGTTTACTTGACCTTATACTTCATTCTACTTAACTCAAACCTGTTGTCCTTGTTCGTGGACACTTTTTTGTGCCATCTAGTGGTAGTGAGGGCACAATACACTAATCTGTGAAAATAAACAAATGGCAGCCATCTCTGCTAAGTCAGTCTGCAGCCGATCCTGACACGAAAGTGGACAAGAACCCAGACCTGATCACATTTTGTGTTTGAAAGTCATTTATCTATGATTGATAATGTTTGTACTTTGTTATGGCAACAAATTTGACCAATTTTAGCAACAGTATCAAGCTAAGAGGAAGTACTCATTTGAAGACATTGGGACTTTATTGTTGTCTTATTTGAGTACACTAGGACTTAATTATTGTTGACCATGTTTAGTTTTTTTATACTTATGGGGTCCCACTAATCCCAAATAGCCAGGAGAAATTGAAGATGCAGGATATTACCTGTTGAATATTTGACAAAGGTCCAGAGGGACTGAAATGTTAGTGTAACTAATAAATCATGAAGCTGAGCAAGAACATTGTGCGGGATCTTCTTTTCAAGACTTAAATAATCTGTACCAAAATCATTCATATGAAAACCTGGGAATAATAAAATCTTAGTTTTCCAACAAGTCTTCCTGCACCTCTGCATCAGAATCAAGGCAAGAGAGAGGAAAGGACCATGAAACTGTGGCACAAGAGTCCTGCTGTATTTCTATTGTCATTTATTACAGGATTCTCTGGTTATGAGGTCACACAGGGACTCGTTCAGCAGGGGGTAGTCATGAAACGGTAGTGTCTGGGTGATTCAAGTTCTCCTCATTATGTCTCAAAGCATATTCCCTTTGTATTTCAGCCTGTGGACTTCAAGCAACTTTAGCTTCAAATCATTAAATCTGTTCTGTATGCAATTTGTTCTTCTGTGGTTTTGTTAAATTTAACCAGTCAGGCTTACAGCTGTGATCTGATAAAAACACTGCTGTTGATGTTTTCAGAGGTTACGTGAGTTTTTCCAACTGTCTGTTCTGTTTAACCATGAATTGAATCATCATTGCTTTGGGAGAGTTAAAAAGCTAGCTAAAACTAGAAATGCTTTAGAATATTAATAAAGAAACAGTAGCTGCAGTTTTTTTTAAGTCAAAGTTTTTAAGTGGATAATGGATCTTTTGAATATAAGAACTACCCAATTTAAAGAAGGATCTGAAAATTTCAATAAGTATGAGGTTGAAAATGGTATACCTCAGGGCAGTCAGGCAGTCCCATACTATTCTCAATTACAGTTAATGACACATCATTAGATATGGGGAGATGGTGGGGGGTTGTGGACAAGAGGGAGCAATTTGGGCAATGGAGCACAAAAAAGTGATAAATCAAGTTGATATGGGGGAAGAAATGCGGTGCTTAGGATTTTAGTTGAAAGACCAACAAGAGAATTAGTGTTCTTTATGAGATGATTAGAAAAAAAAGACTCGTTTGTAACAATAGTAGGTTGTATTTTGACTCAGATTTTCATGGTGAGAAAAAAATTGCCAAATATTGGGGAGCCAATATTTAATCCTTGACACAGCTCTAATCAGTTAGACTATGGGAGTATAGTTTTGGGATTTGCATCAAAAACGAATCGTAGGATTGGACATGATTCAGGTGCGGGCTCTTAGATTGCGAGCTGTGTCTGCATGTGTGTGCCCTTTAAATGGAGACTGGAGAAATGCCACTGCTTTTACACAGAAAACCACTTCGATAGTTATTCAACCAAAGGTCTGCTGGGAAAGGGAGATAACACGATAAGATGGTTTTAAGTTTGCATTTGAATGTCAACACAGCTGTGCTGGACCTCAAGTCATCAGGCAGCTTATTCCAGAGAGCAGGACCACAGTAACTAAACGCACCCTTGGATCTAATCCTGGGTACAGCTTGGAAACATCTGCGAGATGCCCTGAGAGGCCTGACAGGCTTATAATTAATGAGCAAGTCAAAAATTGGTCTGCTTAGCAGTCAAATCATTAATTCCTGTTTAGATATTAGCAGGGTTTTGAAAGTGATTCTATATTGCACCAAGAGCCAATGAAGTGATTTCAGCATAATGTGTTTACATTTTCTTGTACATGTAAGGACTCTGGCTGCTCCATCCTGAATGACTTATATTCCCTGTGCAGTTACTAGAAACTCTGTTGGTAGATTTGGAATTATCACAAATTAAGGCAAGAAATGTAAGTGCAGATTTAGTGAGTGAGTTTCTATAGTCATGCAAAATGTAAATGGACTACATGCAGCCTTTAATGATGAGACTTAATATTCCAAATTATGGCAATACATTGATAAAAAATGAATGTTTCACTGCCTAATTAGGGAGTATAAGTTTGACTGGACAGAGCTTCTAGCCAGTGTGCACACTTAAACACAAGGATCCAAGAGCCATTATAACCATTTATTGCAGTAGGAGAATAGATAGAGGACGGATGAATGGTAAACAAAAGTACCTAAGTTACCTTACACTATTAATGTATCTACTTTCTAATAAGGGAACCCAAAGGCCTTCTTCAGGGTCCTTATTATAAAAAACATATGCAAATTCAGCAGAATATACAACCATTTCCTCGGCTAAATCAAAATAATTTGCCTTACTTACTGGGTTTGAGTTTATATCAAAGGTAAGTATATTAAACAGCTACAAAACGACATATCATAATTGTTGTAACATCAGATATGCCCATTAAATTAGAATGCTTAGCATATAGACATAAATAATAAGTCAAGTAAAACAATTTGGCAGAACAGTTTTGAGTAAACTGACAGCTTTGAGCTTGAGATTTTAAACAATTTAACAGAAATAACACAAGGCAATGAGGTCAAATTAATTTGGGGTCCTGCACATATGACTATGGGTATTCTGGGTAATGAGAGAGTGAACAATCTAGCTACACAAGCTATTAAAAAGGAAAACATAAACATATTTGTATTAAACTTCAGCATCAGAAGGAGAGGACAATGTATGGACGAAATCAATCATGAGTAGCAGCACTGATATCAGGGGATGGATGGCAGTAGGAATGTAAACTGCCGTTAAAGCTTGAAGAAGAAGAAGAAGAAGAAGAAGAATGATAGTGATGTCAGGTCAGAAGGGTCGGGGTCTTCTTAAAAATGTTAAATCCTTATCGTGCTGTAAATAACAAAATATTTTATTAACGTTAGATCATCTCCTACCGACGAGCTACCCGAAAAAAAGTTTGTTTTACGCTTTTAACACTTTACGATATTAGTCCGTCCACAAAAGAGACGTTTGGACCGACCGTTGCTGCCGTTACTTCAGTTTTAAGCTCAATATTAATGGAACGCTAACTAAAATTAAACAAGCATTCAACTACGAGCCTCTTATACGTTACTTGTCTAAAAAATATAACATACGGTCTATTAGTACAGTAACATCTCTGACAGGTGTCAACTCTGTTAGTTTTGGCCACCCTCCAACGCACTCCTCCCTCCAAACGGCCACAAGATGGCGGCGTTGCAAAAGCCATGAGACAATGACAGTGCGTGTCAAAGGAGGAGGGATTTCCTCTCCTCCTTCTCATCAACATCATCCTACTCCTCCTAGGGATGTATCGGCGTGCGGTGCACCTGTTTTATGTGTTATCTGGGTCATCGACCGCTGAAATGCTCCGTTGTTACCGGTGTCATCAATAGCCACACGAAAACGTTTAACCGACCTAGTCGGTGGTTCACGAGAGGCCTCGATTCAGTGTGATTCAGGAGGAGGATGTGTTGATTTTTCTCCTCTTTCGGGGTGCAGCAGTGAGACAGCATCTTTGCCGGGTGACACATCATTACCAGTGCGAGTGGACAAGGTATGAGTGAAACAATAACAGTGCATTTGACGGTTTCTTGCGATTAAATATTCCCATTTTTGTTATTAAAACACACACTAGAATTAATAGCAAGGCCGTGAACGCATTGACGCAATTACAAATGCTGTCAAATTTGTGATTAGCTAACGTTAGTTAGCTGCGAATAGACATGCCATGCTAACGTCAGTACTTCAATTAAACAAACGCCTCAGGGGCTTGGTGTTTTTCCTGTGTACATATTTAGCTACGTGGCTTGTGTTTGCTGTTATGGTTATACTGTGTATGTGTCAACTGCGCACATAATATTAGATATTCTCCCATATATTGTTCCACATAGCTTTAGCAGACGTTTTCATACCCCCAGGGTCAGGTGTCTGTTCATTCGCTATGTGTGAGGGATGTGACAGTAGCCAGTACCCAACAAATCAATGTCAGGGTGCAGACTGCTGTAAATAGGTAGCCAACCTTTCTGTAATAATAGCTCAGAGCACTGTCAGTGAGCCTTGTCAAGATCCTGAGCCTAAGTCTACATTTAGTCTGTTTTTAAAGTAAATAATCACTACTATTTGCTGTATGTTCACCAAACCTGAACAGTGTCAATAGAGGTGTTGAGCTTTGAGCCATTCCCATGAACCACATTGGATTATTGTAATGTTGATTTCACTCTAAGGGTGGATTTTTTTGTTTGATAACTCTGTTGATTTGACTAAGGGATTGAACAGGGAGGTGGCTGCCTAAATATAACCTGCACACACAGGACTACTTCTACAAGTGTAACACCGATGTGGAAATCTCTCCGGCCCAGAATGGCCTAGTATTGACAGCTGTTTCCCAGTTTTCAAGTCCTTAATGGTTGCTGAGCCTACAAGGTTATGGATGTACTAGATGTGTAACTGCCACACCCAGTGGGTTTTCTGAAGCTTTACTTCCAGCTCACTGGAAAAACTGATACTCCTCTATATTGTATCATGTTAACATGAAACCAGAGCATATTGTAACAGTGCCCTATGTTGCTCATTCCTGTTCGTTCCTTTACCCGAAGCCCTGTAGGACAACATGTCAGACAAAAGTGACCTAAAAGCAGAGCTGGAGCGCAAGAAGCAGCGCCTCGCCCAAATCAGGCAGGAAAAAAAGATAAAGGAGGAGGAGAGGAAGAAGAAAGAGGTAAGGAAAAAAGTGAGTAACGTCCACACGACTGGCACTCATACTGTATCGCACTCTGGTGTGCACTGTTTGTGTGTTCGATTGCTTTCTGTCAGGCCGTGACACATAAAAGGCTGAGGTTGTGTGTGTCCATGTGTGCATACAATCATCTATGTGTGTGCAGAAGGTTGGTGTTGGAATTTTCGATCAAAATGTTCATGCACATGCATGTGTTCGCTTAGCTTGGACCTTAAGTCATGATGAGTAAACTGGCATTTTTTTGCTCTGTATCCTGAGCAGTCAGAGAGCCAGCAGAAGAGAGAGTCCACCCCAGAGGATTCAGATTTGGACCGTAAGCGCAGGGAGACTGAGGCCCTGCTACAGAGTATTGGCATCTCACCAGAGCCTCCACTAGGTTTGTAATACTCTTACCCCCTAAACATTAAAGTAACCCTTAAAGGTTATTTCACTGTTCTCTTGTGATTGTACTGCAATAGGTGTATTTGTTAACTACAATAAAAGTTGCCTAGGTGGTTCTGAAATTACACCAAACTTCATTAATTACAGCCAAATGAACCCTTTAACATTTCGACTATACTCTCCAAGTAGCAGACCTAAGATGCCCTAAAACATGATTGAATCATGATTTTGGAAAAATATGCTGCTCAAAGATATCTTCTCTTAACTGTCTGTCACCTCCAGCAAGCTTTTGGAAGCACTGTTCTCTAGTGGTCTGAAACTGTAACAACACCCCTCAACAACTCAAAATTGGGTCACTGCTATCTATGCCTGTTATTTTAACTTCGGTTATTTATACCACATCTTCAAACAAAGCTGAGTACAAATATAACTACATGCAAAATTAGAAATGCATTTGATGTCCTGACTTACCTCTCCTTTTTTAAACATCGATTTTATTGGTCCATTGCTCATTTTACTTTGTGATGTTTCATGCCAATTTTCAAACAGTCCATTCTTTGCAGGCTTTAATGTTAGATTCATGTTATTGTTATTATTTAGTCCCGACCCCTGTGTCCCCCTCCAAATCAGTGAGCACGCCTAGTGAGACGGGAAGCCAGGATTCAGCTGATGGAGGAGCAGCAGGCAGGTAGGCCAAAGTGACACACTTCATACCCAAGTTCAATGTCAGACGTGAAATGCATTATGTAAAAGACATATCACACTTTGCTCACTCTTGCGTATCAGGCATGCTTTTTGAGAGATTACCAATAACCAGTGTGTGGTGCCTGCATCTTAAACTTGAAAGACGATCACGCGGCTTAAAAATGATGATTTGAAGTTGCTTTGGGCTGTGAATATTTTTGGCATGTTGTCACTTTTGACACATATTCTGTCTCTCTTCTCATCAATGGCACAACAGGTTTAGGTAAGGATGAGTGTCCCTAGTGGTGACATTGTGGTGCCTTGTTAGGTTTTGAGTGTGGTATCTGTCACTTGTCATGGCATCCGGTGTTTTGATGACCACTGTGTGGCTTGTCGCTTCTCACAACTAGTCTTGAGGAGTTTGATGTCGAGGTAAGTCTCAGCTGCAGATGTTCCTGCAAAGAAGTTGTTAGTCTGACAAAAAAAAAAACAGAGAGATGCTAATTTCTGTTCAAGTAAGAACCACATTGGTAAACTTTCAGAAAGCAGCCTTAGTGAGCCAGTTAATGGAGTATGTTTAAAAAATATAAGCGTTTCCCCCTTTTGTCACTGCTCTGTATTCACAGTGCTTACTAGCTCATGTGTCATATGCTCCTGCATTTATTTATATGCTTAAACATCCATTACACACCAAAGCAATGGAGCAACTATTTACCTTTAAGTTCTACACATGGCTGCCTGCTCTGGTGAATTAAACCTGCAGTTGAGAAGAGAGTGGTCATCAAGCGCTTTCCATTTGCTTGTTAATGGCAGCTGACTGTAGAGGTCAGTGTGTGAGTGATGCCCCCAGGGCTCATTAGTGATGTGTTGTTCTGGTATGGCCAGGGGTGGAATTGGGGATTAAGAGCGTGTGGGAGCTCATTTAAGCTCCTAGCAGAAATAAATTCTCTTACGTAAGACTTTATGTTTCTTTTTAGCTTTTACCAATTGGATTTTACAAATTGGTGAGTTAGTTCCACTGCCTGGAATGAGATTTATTTCCCCCCAAATCCACCCCGAATGATGGCATGCCATTTTGAGCTTCTCCATTTGTGGCTGTGTATGTGTGTGTGTCCCTTCTTAGGTCAGGTTTCTCTAAAAACAAGTCCCAAGCACAGAGCTCAAGGTAAGCATTTTCACGTCAAACCCAGGAACCCCCCCCCCCTTCCCTCCTTTTTTTAGCTGAGTGAACCCTTATGTGAACGCAGAGAGTCCCCTGCAGTGTTGTCAGTGGTCTTAGCAATGTGTTCCCATCACGATTTTTAAGATCAAAACAATGCAGTGCCCCTTATTCCTTCGTCCCTCTGGTCTCCTATGGCGACTTCCCCTGTGAAGCCCGACTGTCTCCTGTAATACCAGCTCGAAAGAGTTCTGTTTGCATGAGTTGAGCCATAGAAGTCATTTCAGCCTTCGCAGAGTTGACAGTCTGCTGCTTAAAGTGTCATCGCTGTTACTGCAAAACAGCCGGTCTGTCAGGCTAACGAAATGCTTTGCCACTCTCACCTGGCGCTGTGTGGCACAAGCTGAAGGTCTGATGGGCGTGTTCACTGGCCCTAAAGGGTTTCATCAAAAAGTGTAGTGATGTTGGAAGCATTATCCTTTCAGTTGGTAGATCTGAACCCAAGTTGCCATAAAACTCTCCAGGTTGCATTTGCTATTTGACTTGAATTTATAGAAGATTCAGCGAGCTCAGTCACTTCCTCATCGTTTGAAAAACTCATTGGCGATGCATGGCAAGCATATGTCATGTATTTCGAGCAAGCTAAATCTTTACAAGTGCATTTTAATTTGATTTCCATGTGCTGGATGTGAATATGTTCATAGATGACGTGTGTTGTGCTCTAGATGTGAGATGGAAATCATGTTGCTGGATATATTGTTCATGGCTTTCATGCATCATTTATCACAGATTTGCGTATGAAACATCAAGACACAGATCGTCACACAAATGCAGATTGATAATGTCATCCATGTTGCTAAAAGTGAATGCTGCAGAGGATTAGAGCATTCTGCAGAGCTTTCCTGCATTTAAAAGCCATCAGGTCAAATGGTTTTCCCCACTGGAAACAATGAAACCACTTTTGACCTTCTTCAACACAAACCATGGAAATTTGTTCTGTCCATAAATTTCAACATTAGGTTCCTGGCAGATGACCAGGAAATATATTACAAGGGATGAGTAGAGGTCTTTAAATAGAATACACTGAGCTATAGTGAAAGATAATTTATCCCTAATGTATAACCCTCCTGCACTATATCCACTTATCCAAACATTTTTCCATTAAAAGTGCTGTGTTTGCATGAAAGTTGACGGGAACCCCCTATGTTAAAGGAATATTTTACCAACAAAATGACCGTTTCTATATCAGTTACTCACCCTGTGTTACCTTGAATTCGTAGAGAAAACAAGATGAACAAATTCTTGATGAGTTGATGTAAAACAGGACCACATTTAACAACAGCAAAACTATTTCAAAACAACTGATTACAAACTCTCACACAACTTCTGCTGTATATTACACGTCCCTTACCATAACCATCTCAGAGCCATGCAATAAAACAAAGTGTTCTCCACAAATTCAAGTTAATACAGTTTGAGTACTTGATCTACAAATAGTCATTTTATGAGTGAAGTTTTCCTTTAAGCCGTTCTCTAGATAACTGGTCTGTAGGTGAGTGTGTGTGTGCATACATGTGGTAATGTATGTTCTTTGTGTCACTGACACATGTGCAGTTGTTTGTGTGTTCTTTATTATGTGTCTGTTTGTAAACATGCATGTCATCTCTTGCTCCCTCTGTTGGTGACATCAGGACGCTGCAGTGGGACACAGACCCCTCTGTGCTGCAGCTGCAGGCTGATTCTGAGCTCGGGTACATCTTCCTTCTCTCCTCTAGTTCACTGTATCACTAAAAAAATTGCACTGTAACACACTTTATATGGCATTGCATGGCACTAATTTAATATTCGATTTAAGGGGAACACCACTGAAATTAAGAATTCCAATTTGTTATTTCCATGCCCAGGAAAGTTCAGTCAGTATTTGCACATGAGCTCCATTCTCTCAAACCAGAAACCAGAGAAATAAGTCAAACACGTGTTATGTCAAAGGGTATAAAGTCTTAAATTGCTCCATAGACAATGAATGAGCTGATTTGGTGGACCTACAAAAAATTTGTTTTCATTATTATACCCATATAAGCTTTATTTATTGTTGTTTTCTCAGATCTGAAACAGAAGTTATACTAGTATCAATCCTTGGGGTGCTCTCAGTTTCATCTAGAACATTTTTCATCCTCCGAATTAATTTTCTGCAGAGCAGCTCCAGACTTTATATCCTATGACAACACTCTAGCTTTTGGATTTTGGTGACAGTTGTCCATGTTTACTCATGAAATTTGGACCATTTTAGACCATGGGAATACTGTATAAATTTTGAAAATGGGCGTAGTTCCCCTTTAAAGACTCAAGCAATCTAATGACGCAGTCAAGTGGTTGCTACAGACACAAGGTTCCACATGTTATTCATTGCTTTAAATTTCAAAACAAATGCAAATATATTGCACTGTAAACAGGACAAATTGAGTTTATGCACAATATAACTATTCTAATCAGAGCATCTTGTCTCTGTTACCCAGGCGCAGGATGCAGAGGCTGGGGGCCTCCAAGATCACACAGGTAGACTTCCTTCCCAAAGAGGTGGTTTCTTACTGCAAGGAGACACAGACTCCACTCACAGCCCACCTGTCTGAAGGTGAGTATTTTGTGCGTGTGTATGTGTATGGAAGCCAATTTGCAAATGCCAATTTCTCAGAATAATAAGTTAGTGTCTCAAAATAATGGGAAACAATACGAAGTCATTATTTTGAGAAAGCTTCAGTATTTTGAGACACTAACTGATTATTCTGGGAATTCTCATTATAATGACTTACAGGATCTCTTTGCATCACACTGGTGGCTCCCATACATGAGTGACGTCTCTTGACAGTCGATATCAAAGTCTAAGATTCAAGCTGTTTTTAGGGTCCATGGGGCACCGTAGTTCACAAGAGGCAACAGGAGGTCTCAGGTTGCAATGACTGTCGTCAGTGTGTGGTTGAATTTGATACCCCTCCTGTTAGCCAGTTCACAGCCTGTAAACCTGAAGTAATTTAAAGGCTGACAGATGAAAGTTGCTCAAGATGATTCCTGATAGATGCTGGAGCATCTCTGTGTGTATGTGTGTTGTATGCACACCAAGATGTTCATTTGTATTTGTGTGTTGACGTATTCGTTACCATTATGGACAGTTTCGTATTCTTGAATAGGAAGTCAGTCATTCCATTATGATTTGATCTGGAAAGAAATAGTACACAAGAAAAATGTGTTTTTGTCCGTGTGTGTGTGAGTATGTTTGCATGTAAGGTTATGTGTGCATTTGTGGAAATGTATATGTGCATATTTTTGTCTCTGCAAGTGGGCGTGCATATGTGAGCTGAACTGCAGTTACTAAACACATCCATATGGTGAAAACTGAGGTTAGTACTGCACTAGATTTGGCATAACGTTAGTGGTTGTACATTCAAGGCATATAGATTTGATTGTTTCTCTATTGGAGGAGAAAGACTAGAGATTTGGATGGACGACAGTTGCAGCTGTTCAACGTAATTGAACTTAAAGTCTTTGCTCTTATTCCAAATGTTGATATTCCGTTCAGAAATGTCTGTCTGTCTTCACATGTAGGAATGCACATTGAGATATAACTCCACCTACACGCTCTCCATCCAAACATGTCAAACATGTATAACACACACACACACACACACACACACACACACACACACACACACAAACACACTCTATCATCCTCTCTATCTTCCCTTTTTTTAGTTGCCAAGACAGCTGGCAGCCATGTGACTGTGAAGGGGTTGTACTTCCTGCTTCCTGTCATTATAATAGATGGTCTGGTGTGGATTCCACTGCCCTCCTCCACCAGCAAACCACCACGCACATACACACACGTCTTTCCTGATCAGCATCCAAACGGCCTGCCTCAGCTCCCCCCATTTCCTTGACAGACCCAGGAATAGATCATTTATTCAACAAGTGCACAGGCTCTGACTCACATATGTGTGCTGGGAGACATGCACACGCATGTTCACACACACACACACACACACACACACACACACACACACACACACACACATTCAAGCACACTCAAGCACACAAACCAGAATCTGAATCAAGTGTTTTTGACCAAGTTTGCTTGTGCATAGAAGGACTACTGTTGTTAAAGGCTGTCAGTTTACCTACCAAAACAACATAGACACACAAACAAACAATACAACTGTTACAAACTGTACAAGGCAATTTGGTGAAGAGATAAACATCCAAACAAATAAACGCGCAGCATGGGTTTAGTAGTCTGTGTATATATACAAACAAATGTCGGTCCATTTACGTTTGTTTGTTTTCAGCATTTCCAACAGAATTTTCTAGAGGTCCCTCTGTGTGTGTGTGTGTGTGTGTGTGTGTGTGTGTGTGTGTGAACATCTGGGAGCCAGAGCAGAGCTGTGGTGGTCTACAGGGAGGTGACCCTGGCCTTAGGAGACCCTTCCTTTGCAGACTACCACAAAGCTTGTGTGTCTGGAGAAACGGGGAAAAAAAGCCTGATGGTAGCACCTGCCTGCACTTCTGGCTGTATGTTTGTTCAGGCCAGTTCCTTTTGTTGATTACTAAAATTAACACGCACACAACACACATCTCATTTTCAGATTGCAGCAACAGGTTGCGTACATAAGTATGTTGGCCATGAATTTTCTGTCTCTGTTTCCGTCGTCCCAACCAAATGAAGCTGGTTACAGATTTCTATTTAATCTGGAGTTTTTGAAGTTATTTTTAACTGTAGGTAGCAGGCTTGGGCAGCATTAAGGTTTTTCGGTATACCAGGGTATTTAGAAAAACTTTAGCACTGTCAAAAATACAGATGTTCCTCTTTCTGTTAAACTGATTCGGAAATGCTGTATAAAGGCGATGTATTGTAGTGCACAGCATGCACCACCAGATGTCAGTCTTTGCTGGTGGAACAGGCAGCTGAGCTGAGAAAGATAGTGGTGGGGATAATGTTAGAGGACTACCAAAAATAAATATGCCTTTACCCCTGTTTGGGAGTATTTTGGGTTTAGTCCTGATGAGAAAGGTGAGCCAACAAACACGGACAAAGCTGTTTGCCTCAAGGCAGCTGTGGCTAAAGAGGCTAACATGTCAAACCTCTATTTGGTCTGCCACCACCTGCACTTCGTCTCTGTTCAGCCCAGTGATGGGTCGGTATCCGCCACAGCAACGAGTCTAATTGGGTTCTCCAGCAAGAATGATACGTACTTCCTGTCTATTTATTTTTCCATGAGCCATAAATATTTAAACCCAGCAAGACTTATCTTAGTAGGCTATTTACATATTAGACACACAGCATTATAGGGTAGACAATGTCATACATGCTGCAATGACTTCAGCAGCTCAGCCTTTATGTTCTTTTGTTTGTTTGTTTTTACATACACAATTACTGTCATATACTGTATACCCTGGTGAAATGTCAGGAAGGTGTGACAGTATGAAAAAATAGATACTGCCCAAGCCTAGCTACTTAAAACTATTGGATACTAATCCTCGATTTGTTAAGGGATGTGAAACAATTCACATTTAATTAAATGTTACTAAATCAACTTACAGTACAGTTTGACACAGGTACAGTCCTCTTTAGGATTAAATATAGCAAACACAGTTTCTTTGAGCTTTAAAAGCAGATGGGTCTGCAGTATTTGTGTGTGTGTGTGTGTGTGTGTGTGTGTGTGTGTGTGTGTGTGTGTGTGTGTGTGTTTATGTTCCATATATACATCTTTGTAGGTCATTAGTTTCTATGTAGCTTTGAGCTTCAAGAGCCAGTGAGCTCACCTTGAAGCTTCTGGAATTTTTCACATGCAGATGTTTAGTGTTTCCAGAGGCTCTAATCTAACAGCTGTATGAGGATCGACTTAACCTGGCCAGGGTACTGCTGTGTGGTTTCAGTTTGGGATTTTATATGCATGTATGCAGAAAGTTATTTAATATTAAAAACTCTCTTTCTTCCCCTAAATAATTTAACCTTACCTTGAAATGATCTATCCAACAGCATTATCTAAATTATGCAAGTAACTTAAAGCCACCATTTCACTGTATTTTCATACAGTTTGGCTACTGATACACTAATGCTGTCTTCATTTCTTTCTTTCTTATGCATTTTTAGTATCTGTTTTCTTTGCTTCCTATCTTCCCTCTCTGCCCAGAGGCTCTGAGCTGCGCCAGGCTGTTCTTTAAAGCAACTAATACGACCTCTGTGACTTGTTAAAACATATATTATATAGAGAGAGAGAGCGGAGAGGTTTAGTGCGTAAGAAAGCCAGCTGGCTACTTCTGAGGAATGAACAGAAGAGTAAATCTGTGGTTTATTGATGGTGGTGTGTCTCAGAGCAGTATAAATCTCTATGGAGGGAACTCTAGTTGTTAGAATTTCTATATGTAATTTATCCGTGTCAAATAGCGTGAGTTTGTTGTGTTGAAGCATAATTTTAACAGTGATTCAGCATGTTTTAAGGTTGGAAAACTGGTCCTGGTTGGGCTTTAGTGGACCTTGATCTCTTACCTTCTGAACTGAAAAGACAAATTCACAACAAAGATCATCCAAGTATTGTTGGCACCACTGTCGCAAAGACAACCGATCGCTTTCTGTCTCCCTCAGGGCCTAGCAACTGCCAACAACACATTAATATTAACATTGATATGTAACATTAATAGGTAGGCAGGTGTTGTTACTTACTGATCTAGTAGAAAGAAGCCAATTGCCAACAGTTTAAAACCTTCTCAAGTCCTGAAGCTCTCTCCATTGAGTGATTGCTCGTCTAAGGTTCACTCTTGTTTCACTTCAGTTTTTATCAGTCAAACTCTAGGCGAGCGGGAGATTGACAGGCGGATTGGGGCAGCGTCAGCAGTGATGCGGGCGCTTAACCGGTCCGTTGTGGTGAAAAGGGAGCTTAGCCAGAAAGCGAAGCTCTCGATTCACCGGTCGATCTACGTTCCAACCCTCACCTATGGTCATGAGCTCTGGGTAGTGACCGAAAGAACAAGATCGCGAGTACAAGCGGCCGAAATAAGTTTCCTCCGCAGGGTGGCTGGGCTCAGCCTTAGAGATAGGGTGAGGAGCTCGGACATCCGGGAGGGACTCGGAGTAGAGCCGCTGCTCCTCCACATCGAGAGGAGCCAGTTGAGGTGGTTCGGGCATCTGGTAAGGATGCCTCCCGGACGCCTTTCTTGGGAGGTATTTCGGGCATGTCCAACTGGGAGGAGACCTCGGGGCCGCCCCAGGACACGCTGGAGGGATTACATCGCCCGGCTGGCCTGGGAACGCCTCGGGGTTCCCTCGGAAGAGCTGACGGAGGTGGCTGGGGAGAGGACTGTCTGGGCTTCTTTGCTGAGGCTGCTGCCCCCGTGACCCGGATCCGGATAAGCGGAGGACAACGAGACGAGACGAAACTCTAGGCAATGTTTGCCTCCTCCATCAACATTGCTTTTTTCTTTTACCGGTTTGTCATTGTGAAGAGGGAGCTGAGTCGGAAGGCAAAGCTATCGATTTACTGGTCCACCTACGTCCCAACCCTAATCTATGGTCATGAGCTCTGGGTAGTGGCCGAAAGAATGAGATTGCGGATACAAGCAGCCGAAATGACTATCCTCCGTGGCTGGGCTCAGCCTGAGAGATAGGGTAAGAAGCTCAGACATCTGGAGGGAACTCGAAGTAGAGCTGCTGCTCCTTCGCATCAAAAGGGGTCAGTTGCGGTGGTTTCGGGCATCTGATCAGGATGCCTCCTGGGTGTCCTCCGCTGGAGGAGTTTCGGATATGTCCCACTGGTAGAAGGCCCTGGGGCAGATCCAGAACACACTGGAGGGATTACATATCTCATCTGGCTTGGGACACCTTGGGATCCCCCATGAGGTGCTGGAAAGCGTGGCTGGGGAGAGGGATGTTTGGGGTTCTTTGCTCGGTCTGCTGCCCCCGGGACCTGCCCCAGATAAGTGGATGAAAATGGATGGATGGATGGATGGATGGATGGATGGATGGATGGGTAGAGTTTCTACAGTTAGTTTGGTTGTTTCACCATTCCCCATTTCTGCTACTTTTTGGTAACTGGGGATAGCTATTAATAGCTATTGGGAAAACAAAACTGCTGTCCTCTTCCTGTTTTGGTTGTGCAATGGTTGGTGCACTTCCTTTGTGCTGTGAATTGAGCCTTTATTTTCCTGGGAGACTGTACCCAGTGGCAGACAGAATTACACAGAGGAAAGGAGACTTATGGGGAACCAATCCAAATGCAGATGATGTCATTATGCTATAACCATTACATTGTAATCAACATTTCCTTGCTCATGATAAATTAAAGCAAAAAATTATTTTTCTCCAACTCAATTAAAAATGTTCTACTAAAAGTCTCATGTAACCAGTTGATGTTTTTTATATTCCAGTTATGACCTCTATGACTAGATTTATTGTTATCTCTGTCAAAAAAAGTGGGGCCTGAATTCAGGTGATCATTACTTTAGAAGGTGATTTTACATTGAAACTAATATATTGACCTCAAGTGTGTGTGAAAGGAAGGACAAGTGTAGTCTCATCGTAATCACTTTAAATTACTGACTGATGACTCAGGGATTCTCTTGTGGTTTCCTCCCCTCATGAACTACTGAACTCCCCAGTTCTCCTATCTGCCCTTATGCCCAAGGTGGCTAGTTGCGTGTGTGTGACGTGAGTGCTTTATAGGAGCGTGTGTGTGTTGGAGACTGAATACAGCTTTATCAAATTGATCTGTGCATGTTGAAGAGTTTGTGTTGCTCCCATGGAGTTTGTGTGTGTGTGACTCTCATTTAAACCAGTTAATGATATGGCTTTTCATTTCCGTGACCAATCGCCTTCCTATAATCGTGATGTGTAGCTGTCTATGTGTGTCCGCTTTTTCCATTGGCTGCTCACTGATCTGTCTGTCCTGAGCGTCCATTGTGTCAGGCAATCGGATTAGCCCCAGTCACGGTTGGCTCCAGCTATTTACTGCTTTCCTAATGGGTATGAATGGACGTGCTTGTCGTGAGGGATGGACGCTTTGTCTGACAACATAGCAGGGAAATAAAGTCTGGTCTAATGTGGTGTGTGATAGTAACCTAACCTACTAAGGTCAAGCAAAGTGTGCGTTGGGCCGTAACAGAGAGAAGTGGCTTGTGTTGCGAATTGACTGTACTTTTCACCCAAAACAGAATGTAATTACAAATAAATGAACCCTGAAACTTAGTTTGTTTTTTTCTGAATATTAGTAATCAAAGGCAAGGCCATTGCCAGCAAAGGTCACAATGTGACAGGAGGACATTTTTAAACACCTTTGATGGTGTTTAATAGGGACATAGAACAGTGCTTCAGGTCCTAATCTATCGACAGTATTAAGATTCTTACTTCAATTGTGATGTGAAACAGAGAAAGCTACACACTCACATTTGAAGCTGCACAATATGTCTATTTTAAAGGTATAATATGTCACATTTCCGAATGACAATGTATAAAAACAACTCAACCTATGTTAAATTTGGTTGAGTTGTGTTCTTACATTATCCCAAACGTTTTCAGCAATGTTCAAAGGTAGCAATATCCCCTTTACCCCCTCTAGTTGCTCTAACTTTTGGGGAAACATGGGAAACACCAGGTGATACATCAGAGAGTGAGAGGAAGAAATCATGCAGTGTCACAGAATTACCCTCAATAACAGTAATACAGCATTTTTTTTCTGCCACACACCACATTTTTTTCATTAATTGCGTGCCATTTTGCAGCCTCCAGTAGAGATCTAGTTTATCAATATGATTAGGACTTTTGCGATAACTACAATATTGTAGTACTGTGCTATTGACAAGCCTACCTATTAACACTCTGCTACAAATGGCAGCAGTGTGACAAGATGCTGAGTGTCACTGTCACCTTTTACCCAGCAGTCCAATCACAATTGAGGAGGGGTGGGACAAATACCTCAAAGACTAACCGTCACAGTGCTGAGCTATCCTATGATTAAATTTGCCACAGAACGTTTCATATAATGGTAAGCTAGCAAGTTAATGTTGCATTACTCGCAACAGTTTGATTAGAGTGAAATGACATAATGTGAATTAACATTAAATAAAACTTTAATACTTCGTCTGTGAACATGATTTCTGCCTGAGTCACGTCAGATAGCTTTTCAATTTAATAACAAAGAAGACAACTCCCATGATCCCAAGCTACTTTGAATCTCATCAAAGTCCACCCCTAGCTGCAGACATTATCATAGAATGTATAAATAATTGACGTAGCCTCCGTGATGTCACTCCTTGGTTTATGGACTGCCATTTTGAGGCCTCAAATTCGGCATTTTGGCCATCACCATCTTGTTTTTTGGAGCCAGAAGTGACCATAATTGGACAAGAAGCTGGAGCTGTGGAGGAGTGAGGGATAGATCTGACTGATATACTGTAGGGACACTTCACAGATGGCCTGTCACTGAAGCGGCCTTGCCCTTAAATATGTGTAACTTTGAGCCTTAATAGAATGTAAATTGAAGTTCTAAAAAAAAATCACCCCTTTATAGTTGCCCTGAATGTTGAAATTAGCTGTAGGGACCAAAACTGTTTTGTTGTACCAGGCTGTAATCATGTTTATTTCAGCTGTAAGGTTGGACATTTTGATATCGGGGTCTATGGGAATTTGCTCTGTTTTGGTGCCAGCTTCAAGTGGTCATTTGATGAACTGTAGTTTTTGGCACTTCCGTATACTTTATTTTTCAGCCTTGGAGGCTCCCACTCGGGAATTGCATACCGAACATTTAACAATGAGTCAAATCAAAAACTGTAATGTGAAAGGGGTCACTTCTAGTGATGAAGTACTGACAGTGTTAGATATATTACATGAAAACATGTCCCTGTGCTAAATGGAAATTGTGCTATGTTTTGTCCTTAGGTTCTAAAATAAAGCATGTAATTATCACTGTTGAGCACAGAAACTGTTGGAAGTATTTCAGTTTCATTGAGACTCTATGAACCCTTTCTCATGTCTACTATTTAACCACAGCACTTGAAAATGTTCCACCTCAATTTTCCTCAGGTCTTACAATATTTTGCAGAGCCAAGTTTTAAACACTTGTGGGAGGAGGGCGTGAGATTTCAGCAAAATATGGGCAACCTTTCTGCCTCTCTCTTTGTTTCTCCCCTGCATCCCTCCTCTGGACTAGCCAATCCCTTTTGGCTATGAAGGGAGTGAATGTCGGTACTCTGACAAACCCACTCTTTTACTTTCTACTGATACCAATCTGAAGATAACTATCAGTGCGTGTGTTTGTGTGTGTGTGTGTGTGTGTGTGTGTGTGTCTGTGCTTAGTTGAGATGTTGGCAAGAGCAGGAAAGGTCAAGGGGATCGCAGGCATTTTGTGCATGTGCTTGTGCACATGTGCAGGTTGGCATGGGTGTAGTGTGAGTCTGACCCAGTTTGTCGTGAATTGGTTTCGCTCAGTGGAGCCTTAAAAGATCCATAATAGGCCTCAGTGGAAAGGTAGCCAGAGAAATAGAGAGAAAATGAGGGGAAAGGAGAAAGAGAGAAATCTTTGGCCGCTAGAGAATAAACAGAGGACTGGAGGAGGAAGAACAAGAGAGAAACAAATAGAGTAGAAGCAGTAGAGGCCACTGAGAAATGTTGCAGCATGATATTACAGCAGTAATTGTTTGCAGTGAACCACAAGTAGGCCTTCAGAAATACAACTCTGTGTGCGTTTGGGTATAATTTGATGCTGCAACTTTGGAAAACCCCCTTCTTAAGGTTAAAAGTTCACGGGGTCAAGAGGGTCTGTTAATGTCCGTGCATCCGTATGCAAAAGTATGTCTGCACGACTCTCTCTCTCTACCCCTCAAGTATTTTCTGGCCCATTAGTTTTCAGGGTCTGTACAGCTTGAGTATATAGTTGGTCAGTAATTCACTCCTTAAGTATATTTACTGCAGTAAGTGGCTTTCTTTTGACGTGTGGTGGACTGGTAATGGCCTCTAATTACAAGAGAAAACCCATTTCCAAGCACTAATCTGAAACAACGTACTTTTTTTTCTTCTTTTGAGTGTATTCGCACACGTAAGCATACACATTCATAAATGTAAACACACATGTGTGGACTAACATACATGGGAATAAACAAGAATGCACACACCAGCAGAAGTGTACACAGAAGCACACATGCACACACACGCACACACACACGTCACCCGAGCCCTACATAATCCCATAATGGAGCAGTTAAGAAACCAAACTGCAAATTTATGAAATGATCCTGACCATTGGCAGCACATTGCACCAATTACGGTGTTTACTTTTGTGTATGTTTCCACAAACTTCTAAATATATTAAATATGGTTCAACAGGTCCTGAACTGGTCGGTATTTATCAACAGTTGTACACAAAATGTCCTTCAGGATTTAATCCAATAGGGCTGGATTTTGAATTGGCACTGAGAACATTGGAATCTGTCTGAAACCCATTACAACACGAGTTTAGTAGTTTATATCGGTGAGGTTATTGAAGTGTTTGTGTTGCACATGTGAGTTGGTCTGATGTGCTGCATAACAGAGGAGCAGATATCGGCTTGGGGAAAATATTCTGATTTAACATTAATATGCATTATACATTACATAAATTAAGATTTGCATTGGCATGAGATGTTCACAAAATATGGTATCACTGTATGGTATTCGACAATTATCATTTCTATTGTTAATAGTTACAATGACCCTTAAATAAATGAAAAACAGAATGTTTTTTTTGGTTGAACAAGCGTTGTAATTGAAACTTTAAACCACGATATACCGATGATGGTATACCGATGCAACCCTACATACATTACATTATATTATATAACATAAATATTCATATTAACATTGTGATATTGATCCCACCCACATTCTTGTCATGGTTATTACACTTAATAGACCCTAAAATCTATATCCTTTTAGGTTTTATTAGGTTCCAGTCACTAAATCTGTAGCCATGTTAACAGTCATACAAAGAAATTTTAGTTGTTAAATGTGTAGAAAAATGTTAAAAGTGACTGATCACATTCATAGCCTTGTTTACTGTTTCTTTGATCAGGTATTTACTGATTTAAGTAATACTTTTTCCAATTTTGGACTATTTTATTCAGGCCAAATTCTTGCACAGCTGCTGGTCTTTAAGCATGAGCAGTTCTTGGCTTCCTCTGTTAAATGAAATTTAATACATTTTTGTATTGGTAACAAAAGTCAGATATTATATTGGCACTAGTTGAAAAAAAAAAGATAAATAAAATACAAATCAAGACATACCCAGCTCTAAGTCACATATGTACATCTATTTAAGTGTTATCGATAAATGCGTCAGAGAACATGTACCGTGAGCTGTGAATTTGAAGAAGTGTGTTGAAGTGTGCGGAGTGTAGTGAGTGACAGTTTTAGTAAGGGGTGCTCAAGTCAACAATGCAGTAAATACAGTGACCACATGTAAAATGCAGGGTTGTGTAAACAGCTTGATGACTTCTTATTGGCACATTATTGTGCTCATGAAAAGTAATGCTTGATTGTAGCTCTTTTGCTGCCTCTAGTTTCTCCTACAAGACATCATCAGCAGGGAAAGTATTGCTGTGTTTGGCAGCCGGCTGAGGCTCGGAGGTTGAGGTCCTTCAAGTTCCTTCTGTCAATTTATCCTGTGTCTGTCTTTGGCATTTTCTACAATCCACTGTAGCAACGATGCATTCATATAAAAACAGTGAATGTAACACACTCCCGGTCTATATGAAACCGACATGACTGAGGGGTTTGTGGGCAGTCGTCAAGGTCCTGGAGGGAGGAATGTGGTTTGCATGAGTGTGTGCTTTGCATGGTTAGGTACTTATATGTTTCTGTATGTGTCTGTGTATGTGCATATATAGTATGTGTATGCAGCCACATATGGAAGTGCTTGACTCATACATTGTTGTTGTTCCAGCCAGGCGGCTACAACAGAGTGAACAGACCAGAGGGTGTGTGTGTGTGTGTGTGTGTGTGTGTGTGTGTGTGTGTGTGTGAATGTTTTCTAAAGGCAAAATTCAAGGCAAATAGAGAATAACCACAGTGAGTGTACCCAGAGGACTCTGAACAAAATGTACTCCGTTGTTTTACTTTGAATCTGCTCAGCTGAAAGTCCATTTTGGAGTTGTCTTTTATGTTTGGCGACTTCTGGACACGTGGAAGAATGATTGCCTTGAGGTAGCAGGTTCTCAGAGATACTATTTAGACCAAGTGTGAATGTGCTGTACGTGCATGCTCACACACAAACCCGTAGTTTGGAGCAGACGCGGGTCTTGTTATTATGATCTCCCCTCGTCTTTCCCCTGCAGACACACATAATCGGCCAACGCTTCTCACTTTCTCTCCTCATGAAACAACTGTGAGTTTGGCTTTCATCGTCATCGCCCTCAAAAGGGCGCAGCCTTCACTCCCGTTTCACTCCTGAAATTGATGCAGGGTCCCAAGAGGTTTCTGTCAAAATGGCAATGGCAGTCAGATCCCAGAAAAACTCTTGATATTAGAGAAAAATAATGTCTTTCACAGTGCGTAAGGTATTCCAAGTGAGTCACAGATGATTGCAATTTTCCCCTATGACCACCGTATAATAAGGTACATGAACCCCTTCTTCATCCCCCTCCCTCTGGCTTTCTCTCTCTCTTTGGCAAAATGGCCATCATCCAAAATAATATTTGCCATCTGATGAGTGCTTGAGATGAGTAGGAATACAGTTTCATGTGTCCCCTTTTTTCTCTCTTCAAGTGTTTTCTTTTTTCACTCGCATTTCGTTGAACTTGACTTTTTGACATGCCTTGCCCCACCCTTCCCCCTTTCTTGTTGCATTTTTTTTTTATACGTGTGTAAAACAACAGTGTGTCTTGAACGTTAGCCTGGGTGGTCTTCCTTGTACTCCGAGATCCCTTCGACTCTCCAGGGATTTTCATTTGAGAGGGTTAGCGGTTCACTGCCACAGCTAGCCTGCAGCTCATAGCCCTGCTTCACTTTAGTTGTTTCAGTTTGATGTTTGTTAACCCTTTCTTTGGCATGTTTGTGCCTTTAGACTGTGTTATGCTCTCAGTTTAAAAAACGTCACCTTTTAACAGACCCCACTTTTTAACACAGGCGCTCAATTAAAATGTAAATCCAAAATATTATTTGTCAAGTCAAAATAAATCTAGATTAAAACTGCGCAAGTTTGTTTTCAATTGTTCTTCAGTCAACCCTAGTAATCAAATTCAACAGGTTTTCAAATGAGCTCATGTTTTTTTTTTCTTGTTGTGTCAAACTTTAAATTTCCAGATCATTATCACAGTTTATAGCTTGGCAGTTGATTGAAATGACATTAGATAACCATGCTGGTTTTCTGTTTGGCTGCATGTGCGACATGCTATTCTGCAAGTCTCCAGCAGGGAGCACTCTTGGCACATATACTTGAGGACTCCCTCAAAGTCTCAGCACCCATAAGTGTCAGAGATTTTTATTAGAAATGAGTATCAGCTGAAAATAAATTATGGTATTATAAAACAACAGTTTTACAATTAATGTAAAACATGCAGTGGCTTTTAAAGCTTTAATCTGATTGACACAATGCCAGCAGATTGAAGGGCAGTGCTTTTTTTGACTCAGAATATAGGTTTGTGTATTTATTTGACAGTTTACTTTTGTCTATTTTTGTACAATCCAGAAGGATTCAACCCCAAGCATCAACCTTTAGCGGGCCTATAAAAACAGTTTGTCCCATCTGTCCGCCCGTCCCTCATTAAAACTAAATGAAACACCATCGTCATCCAAGTGGCAAACACCAACCTCCAATCACCATTTGAGCCACACACACGCACTCACAAACACACACACACACGCGCAGCCCTGTTTTTGAGTGACACAAATCCCAACTCAGATGACGCGTTGAAAAGTGAGTCGATGCCATAGCAGTGATTTTATGTAAGAGTTTTTCTTTCTGTTGGTCTGTCTCTCTCTCTCCCTGTCTCTCTGACTGGGTTTTTGACAGTTTGGAAAGTTTGAAGTCATGGGTTTTAATCAGGGTCTTGCGGCCAGGCTCAGAGCATGGCGTGGCGTGGCATGATGGCTCAGTTTAAAGATGTGGGTCTGGGTCGCGGCCAAGCCTGGGTGGCACGACTAGAAGAAGCGAGGGGGTGAGACAGAGAGAGAGAGAGAGAGAGAGAGAGAGAGAGAGAGAGAGAGAGAGAGAGAGAGAGAGAGAAAGGGGGGGGGGGACTGAAAGAGAGAGAGAAAGATGGGGGAGAGAATCTACTCCAACTGCACCCGCAGCACACAGCAGAGTTGGCTGCAGACCCCCAAAGACCTGAATGGGCTGCATTAACGAAAGCTGATTATGTGAGGGCATGCATGTGTGCATACGGTGTAGACTCTCGGGTGCACAGACTCGAACACATACACAATGTTTGATCAGTGTGAGGAAGTGTGGTGAAGAGATGAGTTAATCTAAATCATCCCACGGGTTTTAGCCTCACCAGTTTTACATCAGGTCCTGCTGCTAATGTGTGTGTGTGTATGTAGTGAATACTTTTACCCCTACTGTGGTAATCATGACTTGATGAACCATGATGAATTTTAAACATTATTTTATACTACAAGCAAATGGAAAGGCAAAAAACTGAAGCAAAGGGATTTCGAGAATTATCATGGCCCAACATTTTATGCTTTTTTACTTTATTGTCTGTCTACAAAAAACTGATTTAACAAGCAGTTACTCAGCATTTGAATGACTTTGTAGGAGGCTTAAGCAGTGTTTTGTCTCTGGAATACAATTTCCCTGCAAGAAGTTGCAACTGTGGGCTCACACATCGAGTTCATGTCATATTGGTTCACTTTTCTCGACAGTCTGTCCCAACCATCTACAGATCAGTGAGAATCTTGCCCTCTCACCTCTCGGCAAATGATCTGTTCGACTTTACTGCGCGGCTGGCTCTAACCCATCAATTTGCTTTCCAACCTGCCGAACAGAGGTCCCCAAAATGTTGGCAGTGCTTCTCTGTGTTCAGAAAGAGAGTTTTGTGCGAATCCGGCTAAGTATTAATAAAACGTAACAAAAAACGTCTGTCTTAAGTTGCCCAAAATGGACCATGAGCTTGTTGCATATGGCTGAAACCTCAATGTTTCTCCTTTAATGTCTTAAATTAGAAGACTCAACTTGTTGAGCTAAATGGTGTGTAAACCTATAAGGACTGAGAGTAGCTAAAATACCGCATCCCCAGTGTTACTGCTTGCTTTTATGCATTTAGTGTAGAGATTATACTGTTTTCAAGATTTGTTCAGAGAGGTGGAAAGGTGCCATTTTTGGATTTAAAAGCTGTTTATTTAAATATACACAAAGGGAGAATATTATGACCTTTAGTTATACAAAAGCAAATGCACAATTTAGAACAACCAAAATAAACATTTAGCAATTATAGCAAGACAGTCAGATCATCACAGTGTCCCATGACCTCCTAAAGTTCTCACCTTCGTCATTGACCTAGCTTACATTTGTTCATGTGATACCATCTCTAACATAAATTCCATCCATTTTTTAAGATCTGGAGAATACTGACTTTTTCCTAATGTGAGGATCATTCAGGCAGCTGTGACAACCCCTACCTAAATCACTGCAAAATCATATTTCTTTGTGATAAAGGTACCGACAGACCTTACCACTAAAACCTATGTAAATTATTACATAGGTTTTATTTTACTCCTTCTACTGAGTACATATCCCCCTATCCTTCTTATATATCTCTTAGTATTTTTAAACACTCCACATGGCTCAGATCACACCCTTGTTGCTTCTGCCGATTAATCTTTATGTAACCCTTTAAAGGTTTTATAGAACATAGCTGCTTACATAGGTGTGTCTTTGAAAATGTTCATGTCAAAAATAATTCCCTGTGTGGCAAGACAAATTTCCCGTAGGCCTGTCATATCACATTTGATTTATTTTGGAATTGCGTCATTTTATTTGTGACCCCCTATCATTATTTCAGTCGTATAAAATCATTGTGGTTATATAAATCTTTTTTTTTTTTTTTTTTTTTGGGGTACTTGGATAAGAAGGATTATATTACTGGAGGTGGGGCGAATAAATGTGAGAGAATTCCCCAGATGCCTCAGGTCATTTGTAATATATGCAGAGGTGAAGTGGATGCAGTGTGAGTATGTGTGTGTTGTGCCTGTCTCCAACAATAAGGGTTGTTCTCAGTGAAGTTAATGCATATGTGTGTGTGTGTATGTCTGTGTGTGTGTGCCGTGCCAGGGCCACATTAGAGGAGCCTTTCAAGTCATGTCAGCCACCTCCTACTCCTCTGCATAGTGCTTGTGTTGTGGTCTGCTCAACAGCCAACCTCCCAGAACCCCTGCGAACTCTATGTGTGTGTGTGCGTAATGTTTTCGGGTTATTTCCAGTGCGTGGGATCCCCCAAAATCCTGCTCGATTTCTCTTTTGTGTCCCTCTTCCTGTTTCCTCCGCCTCTTCTCCATCATATCAGTATCTCTCTTTCTTTGTGATTAATACAATAGAGATCTATAAAAATTATGAGTTCTGTCAACTTTGATTGTGTGTGACTCAGCTTCGCAGTCACCTCCATACTGCTATAATAAGTCTGCGGCTCTGCCCCCATAATGTAGTCGATGACAAACTTGGGGCCTGGTCTCATCCTCCCCTCTACACACACCCGCAGCTCTTTGATAACTATGCCAATCGCTCCAAGCATGCGCTAACACATTTCAGCACACTAGCACTTACTGTGGATTGTGTTTGGAATAAAAGGTTAGCGAACACTTTGATCCCTACCAAACAGAACACATGCTAACACATTACTGCTGTGGCACGCCATGCCATTGTGCTTTATGTTCTAGCCAAAGGGGAGCAGAGGAGAGTGTGTATATCTTTTATACGCCGTCAGTGTCTTTAAAACTTCTCTCCACATGCTCGATAGTAGCTGCCTACTGTGAAATAATACAAGATGTTTAAGCTAATGAAACTCTCAGCGGTGTGTCAGCCTTCATTAAGACTATGTTTTCTTTATTCCACAAACAAATCAGCCCATTACTCTCACTTGAACTATTTCACTCTTCTGTCAGTTCATAAAAGAAATAATGATGCTGATACTGGCTAACCAGAGCATCATGCACAGAAAACATGATAAAAAAGTGTTAATTAGCCTAAATGCAGTAGCTAGTTGTATTGTAATTATTAGCTAACTCCTACCTGTCTGTCTGAGAAGGTTAAGCGTGATCTGTCTTTGGAGGAGCTCGGTGTTGGTGCAGGAAAATAATTAAAAAGTGATGCTTTATAGGTTTTATGCTTTGCTTTGGAGGTAGCAGCACATGTTGCACAGTTACATAAACAATAAAAGAGAATAGTATTTTGCTAGATAGGATATTTGTGATGCAATGCAAAGAGGATGTAAGAACAGAGAAGTCAAACTGCATTACTGTAGTTTTTACAATAGTGTTATGTTCCACTGTTGGGGATTGTATTGCACAAATTGTAGTGCAATTAAGTGATTAGTTGACAGAAAATCATCCACTATTTTTATAATTGCGTAATCGTTAAAGTATTTTTTATTTTTTTTAATGCAGAAATGAGAACTGGTTCCAGCTTCGCTAATGTGAATATTTAGTCCTCTGTTATAGTAAGATGAATATTTTGGCTGTGTGCCTGTTGGTTGGACTTAACAAGTAATTTGAGGATGTCAATGTGGATACTGGCAAATTATGGTGGGCATTTTTCACTTTTTTATTTTAAAGACCAAATGATTTATCAAGAAAACCATCTGCAGACTAATTAATAATGAAAATATTTGTCAGTTGCAGCTCCTTAGATTCGATCACAAGACATAAAAACACCTGTCAAACAAGCACATGATATGATCATATTGTCTCTTTACCATTCTAACAAAATTGGACGCATACAGGGATGCACCAATCTAACTTGATCTCTCCTGATAGTAATTCTGATACCTTAGCTCAAGGTATCATGATACCAACTACTAATCAGATACCAGTGCTCCCTTTTTCACAAATTAAAAACATGTAGATCTTACTGTAGAGAACTTGACAACACAGAGCGAATGAAATGTTCGCTACATTGTGAATTAGCGATTTTCAAGCCTTCATATTCTAACTCAACGCTTACAGATAACAATGCATATGCAGAAACACATTCCAACATATTTTGGAATTTTTGCATGTTTATTTGGGAAAATAGTACTTACAATTGTGCGATGGCTTTCTCATGGAGGCTGCCATCTTCCTGGAAAATTTCCCTGGCTGGATAGTTTCGCAGTGCATCCTGGGAAATTCAGTCTTCCCCTCAGCTTAGATGAGTTCGTAAGTGTGCATCGCACGGCCCTTCAAATTAAGTGGGGATTTTAAGGGCTGAAAAGCACTTCCCTTAAGTTTGGGACACCCTAGCCCTTCGCGGCTAAAACAAGGGCTAGGGCCAATTTTGAGGGGAAGTGTGAGTATTGGGAAGGACCCATTGTCTTAGATTTTGGATATCGTAATATCATAAGGGTTGTCTTTTCCTGGTTTAGAGGGCTGCATTACAGTAAAGTGATGCAGTTTTCTGAACTTAGCAGACTGTTCTAGATGTTGTAAAACTTGCCTTTCCCACTTAGTCATTCAGTCCTTCCAAAAGGTTGCAATGTTGCGATTGCAACAAGTTACGCAAATACAGCCAATCCCTGTCAATTCAGCATAACCTTATAATTTTGTACTGTGGGACCAGAGCTCTATGCGTGGGACAGAGTCACAGATTCCCAGTGACAGGGCTAACTGTTAGCATCACACAGCTAACATTACCCAGTGGTTATTATAAAGTTAAACAACTGAGTCGAACCATCTCAGCTGTGACGGTGTGACAAGGTGTGTGATTAATTGCTAAGTGTCAGATGTCAACCATTGTTGTAAGGCTTCTGCCCAAGCACCAAAAATATGACATAATGATGACATCATGTTGTGCTGTGTTAGCTTGTGCTAACCGGGCAGAGAGAGCAGGAGAGCCTCTCGTGGAAATGGTCCTTCAGTGCTGCATCAAATGGCAACAACAGCTGATTGTCGGCAATCAGCAGTTGCTGCCCCACCCCAAACACTGGGAAACACTGAATGCTCATGATAATACGCCCCTAATCCGAGACAGCACCACAACTACACCTATAAATACTGCAACATGCATCGCACTTTTTAGATGCTGTGAGATCAGGCATTTCAGGTTGCAACAATCTCAAAAACAACCCGTGAAATCCTGGAGGGACCTGCCATTATTTCCACATTACTGATGATTATTTTTCAGAAATTTCATTGTGTAAATATTTAAGTCAACCCTACACTGTTGTCGCGATATCGATATAGTCAGTAACACCAGCATATTGGTGTTATTGGCATTAGTTTGTAGCATAGTACTTATGAGAGGCTGACAGAGCATATGAAAGGCTATGTCGTTACATCCATCCTTTTTTGCAGTGAGTAATATTTGTTTCCAAACAATTTCACAAATTCAGACATGTGCACATGCCTCTGTTTGTGTGTGTGTGCTTGTGTGTTTGTGAGTGTGTGCGTGCATATGCATTTACAAACACCTTTACACATTTGTGTGTGTGTGTGTGTGTGTGTGTACTTGTGTTTGTATCTCCACACTGAGAATCTGTGTGTCTACATACCTGCTGGGTTCTGCTGAATTGACTGGGCACGGTCAGCATGAGTAAGCAGCCAGGGGAAGATTGAGGCAGCCAGATGCGGCGGCTGCGGGCTACCGAGGATATCATTACCCCGGGCGTGTAGTCGGCCAAAACGGGAGCCCCCAACCGGAGTTTCATCAAGGTGGACCCCCATCTGCGGCGAGGGGGAGGATACCAGTTAACCTGTTGTCCTGCAGTGAGGAGCGGTATTAAGCGGCAGGTGGAAAGAGAAAGCATCCCGTGACTGGAAAGAGGTGGAAACAAGAAAGTGTGCAGATACTTACAGGGTAGCAGGCAGACACACTCAAACTGTGGAAGATTGTCTCTTTTGATTTCCCCTCCCGGCTTCTTTTGCAACTCAACAGGAAACCCTGCAGTGCCTCTGCGTGCGTTTGCATGTACATTTTGCATAGAGTTTTATATTATCGTTTCCAACCCATGAGTCCTACTTTCCAGTATCATTTACCGCAGTATAGCTTTTGCTTTACTCTCATACACACAGACATGTATCTCTGAAAATTTCCATCCAAAGGAAATAGCCGGGATATTTTTGGTGCGCGACTCTGACAGAACAACTTGATGCATGGCTGCTGGCAATAACATCAGCAGTATCTTCATACGGGAATTGGACCGTCTCCTCTCAGTGAGGTAACCCATAGGCCATGAATCACGTTGCCTTGCTCCAGAGTCCTGTGGTCCCCGGGGGTTGACAGTTTGACCGCTCCTCAATGTGGTCTCTCTCCTCTACTCACGCTCCTCCCATCTCCATCACCACACATTCCAACCACTGGACCGGTCACGTAAGGTCAAGAAAATAGTAAAGAATAGAATAGAACAGAGTATCAGTTTGTAATGCATCTTCCCAAGGGTGGTTAGCAGGAACCTGATTCACATTCTGAAGCATTTTCGGATTAATAACAACAGTTTGCGAAGGGGGAAGAGCGATAAGACTGATAGATGACAAAAAAAATAAAGCAACACAAACTGAAGCATGAAGGGACGGACAAAAGAAGGGTATTCCTGTGCGTCTCTGTTTGCTTGTCTGTTTTGGCAGCTCACACATAGAGCTAGTCTGGCAGTCTGCCTGTCTGGTCCTCTCTGGTCTCTGCTCCATACTGGTGGGTCACTGGTGTTTGGATCACTACAGCTGGCTGTTAACCACCAACTTGGACTGAACTTTGCCGCCAAGTGTTTGATTTAGCTTAGTCATTTATTACATACACACAGTATGAAAATTAAAGTCATATATCAAGCACTTAAACTTGGGAGTAAAAAAGAAAAGAAAACACAAAGACAGGGTAAAAGAGAGATGTACGTCTAAGCCCAAAATAATTTCTAAAATAACGCCAGAAATTATTGCAGTCATTAAAGTAAATCCACAAAAGTGGTCCTCCAATTATAATCGTATTTGTACCTTTTAAAGTAGCAGCAATGAGTTCATCATAAGCTTAGGCAAGTCCAAGTGATGAATTGACAGTTCATCCGGTGCAAGAGCGGCCCTGGAGTGGTTTTAACAGTGCCCCAGGCCATACTCCAGCTGAGTTAAACACACCCCGACGTGTGTATGTGTGTGTGTGTGTGTGTGTGTGTGTGAGAGAGAGACAGGACACATCTGAGGGTGTGATGTAGTCACTTCCTCCCACTGGACTGAGCGACTGTTGTCAGCTTGACCCTGCGCCAGTTAACCCCTCGCCACCCCTGGCACTGCAGGCGAGGGCCCCGGGTGTGTGTGTGTGTTTGTGTGAGAGAGAAAGAGACAGATTGTGTGTGCAGCGTGTGTGTTGGCAGACCACAGGTGTCTGGTCACGGTGTCAGGGTATTAAGAGGTCTTCCGAGAGGCCCCCCGACTCTCGGCATCTGTTTCGGAGGGAGGGAGCGGCAGAAAAAGAGGAGGAGAGGTTGGCAAGGGTTACCAACACATACCCTGAGGGGTGCTGGGGCTTGTTGGTGGAGAAGGGGGGGTGCAGTAGCTGACAAGCAGGTGCCTATGTTGACAGTAACCCTTCATACTTGAACCCCACCTCCTCCCCAACACACACACTTACAATAAATCCTAGAGAGGCAAGCGTAATTGCAGAGCCTGATTGAAGGGAATGCAGAGGGAATCCCCTTTTACACACACACACACGCACACACACACACACATATCACTGGATCTTTTTGCTTGGGGTCAAAGGTGAGACAAAAAGAGGAGAGTGCACACATCTCTGACATTTCCTGCTGTCTGTGTGTGTGTGATTTGCGTGCACAATGTCCACACATGCTGACCATGTGAACACGTGCAAAATGGGTATGACACTGAACTTGTTTCCTGTTATATTTCTTTTTCCAAGACAATACTCAATACACATATGCAACAGTAATAGAAACTCTGCAGCATTTATGCTACACATGTTTGGGTTTTAAAAAAAAAACAAAAAAAAAAAAACCCTACCAAACAAACGTGTGCATGTGTTTGTAAATGAAATCCACTTGGTCCAAATGTTAGTTAGTCAGGTGTACCGGTGCATGTCTGGGAATGATTATTTTGCTAAGAAGGGGGGGTAGCACACAGCGGGAGGTCGAAGAAAATTGGAACAGCTGTTGATTAACATGAGTGCTCTCTATCTCTTTCTTTTTTTTTACTGTCTCTCAGTAGAGGAGGAAGAGGAAGATGAAGAGATGATGGAGGCGAAGCCAGGCCCCGAGTCGGAGCAGCAGGATGAAGATGACAACAGGGAAACCAAAGAAGGTAAAAAGTAGCACTGGGCAATATATCGATATTATGTCGATATCTTGAGACTAGATATTGTTTTATTGTTTTGCTTTTATAATATGGCAATTATAATAGTGTCTTTTACAGGTTTTTAAGGCTGCAATACAGTGAAGTGATGTAATTTTCTGAACTTACCAGACTGTTCTATTGTTGCCTATAATCAGTTAGTCATCATAAACACACAGTCATTCATTGTTTATTTATGATATTTATCGAAAATCTCAGTGTGAAAGCAAAGGGTCGACCCCATAGTTTCGTCAGTACTATCAATACTGAGATGTTTGGTCAAAAGTATTAGACGTTGACTGATTTATGGGTTTGGCCAATTAATCAGCACTGATATGATGTTTTATAGACTATCATTATCGGTTAAACTTGGCTCCGGTAGTGGCTGATGGCTGCAAAGCCTCCACCAGTCATGCAGAGACATAGATCACCAACCGTAGTTGAAGAGGGGTGGGTTGTTTTAAATAGAGCAAAAAGGAGCTTGATCAGTGGGTACAGCTCCAGAGACAACAGGTCCCGTCTGCTGCATGAGTGTGTTGGAGTGTATTGTTCTTCATTTTAATATGTATTTAGGTACATTTTTGAGCGAACCTGCAACAGCAGGTCTGATGTTGTAGCACTGTAAGCAAAAGTCTGAGTCCTGGGTGAATGCTGGCCTGGCCTGTTACAAATTATTGTTTCAAAATAAAAGCCCTCTGTTGTCATATACATATACACACAGGCCTAAAATACACACACACACACACACACACACAGGACCTATACATGCATTGAATGGATAGATGTCAGAGGTAGGGGGCTGCCCATGGACGGGCGCCCCAAGTGGTTTAGTGCCTTGCTCAAGGGTACCTTGGCAGTGCCCGGGAGGTGAACTGGCACCTCTCCAGCTACCAGTCCACGCTCCATATTTGGTGTGGATGGGAACTTCAACTGCCAATGCTCCGGTTCCCAACCCATGTCCCTATGGACTGAGCTACTGCCGCCACTAATTATGTTAAATTAATCATTGAGGAAGTATTTTGAGTATTTTGAAAATACAAAATTACTCCACTCCAAACCATTAGATTTAGCAGTTACAAAATACTCAAGTAATTGAAATACTTATTTCATCAGGTATCAGCTTATTAATTGGCTGTCGTCTTTTTCCTGTTCCAAACTATCATCATTAAAAATTCAATATTGGTCAGCCTCCAAAAAATGTCATGATATTTGATATTTTCCATACAAAACAGCTGAAGTGTAAAGGATGGATGGATGATGGGAGAGGGAAATGGTTAGGTATTAGCCGTAAACCTTAACCACCTCATTAATTCAGGTGTAATTTTTGTTAAATTCACCAAGTTTTCTCCTACATAAATTATTCCTAATTACTGCAAACACACAACTTCCAATCTTTATTATCCTCCTCTCTCCTTCATCCCTCGACTTCTCACATGTTGTTGGTCAAACTGTCACGAAACCCGGTCACTTGCGTGTGACACCCTCTGCCAGTCAGTGGGTGTATCAGATGGAAGGATGGGGGTAGGTTACTGTGGGGGTTAAGGCGGGTCCAGCATATCAGCTCCGTGGCATGTGGGGGTCAGCACTGATTAAAAACCTGTCACTTGACCCCTCGACCACACTTCAAAGTGGAGAGGAATGGAGAGCTGCGTGTGTGCATATGGACGGTTCGTGCAGCAAAATATGGAGAAAAGGCCTTGGTTGGATGAAAACACAACACGTGATGGAAAGAGACATATTCATATTCAGACACACATGCACACACAATCCTGACTGTGTGACTCAAACACACACACAGGCAGATGTATGCATGCACGCTCTCATAAACACACAGTCATCCGTCTCCTCTCCATCCTGGCCTATTAGAAGGTCTGGCCTTTGATCTTTGCCACTCGATTCACTGGGTCTTTTCTGACAACTCGTAAGAAATACAAAGGGATGGGGGGGATCAAAGTCAAGAGGCAGGGTAAAGGTCGATATATGTGTGTCTGTGCGTGCTTGTGTGTGTAAAATCGCATGTGTGCTTGGGGACAGTGACTTCAAAAACTGGACGCCGTGCTGTGCAGCCATTACGTTCAAAGGGAGGCGGGACGCTCAGAGGGCTTTGTTTTCCTCTTGTTTATGAAGTTCTTACTGTAGGGTTTTATTAAAAAGATGCATTAGGGACTGTTTGTAGTTTATTATGTCCTGGATGTGATTCTGGTTTTGATAGAGTTGAAGTGAATGTTAATCTGACATCAGAAGCACACAATGTACCTTTTTTTTTTTTTGGCAGGAGTAGACATGATAGTAATTTGTACAGTACAGTAAAATACAGCAAGGCATCTGTACTACTGTCAGCAACTGAATAATTAAAAGTAGAATGTCACAGTGTCAGATGAATAGAATAAATAGACATTTCTCAGTTTCAGGCTCTCGAGCAGTAATTGAGAAAAGCATGTTTTTGGCAGCTGTTTCAAAACAAAACATACCTGTAGTTTGCAGGTCACATCAAACACTATTTACTTACATTTACTTGATTTTAAATGCCATATTCCAATGCATTATTATTTGTCTGTTAACATGGATGAAAATAGAGATTGCTTAGCAAAAAAGTTGAATATGATGTGTAACTTATATTTTAAATATAATAAAATTGAAATAACTCCATAGATTGTACAGCACAACTTGTGTCTGTTGCCATTTGTGGTCTTATTGATTCTAACAATTTTTTGCTAGAAATAAAGTACACTGAGAAGCCAACACTGGGCAAGACGTATATAGAAGGCTGATTATTCACATCAGGGATGATTTCAGAGTCACCAATTGACCTATGGCTAAACCACACACCCCTCCACTCACTCGGACAAAATATCAACATTCAGTGACCGGCGCTATGGCAGGTGTCACAATACACAGCATTTCACAGGAGGCAATTGATGATTTTTGGCGACGTAACGATCAAATTTTGGTGCATCAAAGTGCCACTGAAGTTAAAGGCACTGTAAAATGGTTGCTGCACTCAAACTCAAATTCAAAATACTGCCGCGAGTCGTGTCCGCCCCCCCTCCCCTACAGATTCGAGGTTGCTGGACAGCGGCACGCTGGAGACTGATTTGTTTGCCCATGGGCGGCTGCCGTGGCAGGGCTGCGTCGCCGCGTCCTTGATCTTCAGTTTTCCAGTGGACCGTTCGAGCAAGTCCGACTTCTCTGCTGCTAACGCTGCTGCCGGGATACAGCTGAGGAGACTGCTAATGCTATGTACCGGGACACTGCTACTGCTGCTTGCCATGCTGCTGTAGCTCAGTTGTAACTTTAACTGATGCTGAGACTCTACTGACTGCGTGACTGGTAGATGGCGGTGGGTGGCACAACAGGCCAAAACACAAATTCAAAACATAAACATGATTTGCGGACCGTAATTTTTTTTTTTTTAAATGCGAATATTCTGGCTGTACTATTGTTGTCGGTGAGATCAGTATGTTATATGAACATTATTCCTTAGTCTCTGTGACATATTAGGATGATTTTACGACTATTTGCTTTAGATTTCTTACATATAGCTCCTTTAAGGTTTTTGGCTCAGAATATGAGAAAAGGATAATGGCCTTTTTACCATCTTTGTACCATCTTTAGTGTCCGTTAGTTTGGTGCTACAGTATTTATACACTGAATCATTCAGCATAACGTTTGCCAACCTTTGTTATCTCTGCGATTACAGATAAGTTAATGAAGCTAAGCTCCAGAAGTTAGCCTTAGTTTAACTAGAGCCCTTTGGACAACAGCTAACAATGATGTATGATCACCAAAGTACAAAAACTAGAACAAAATAGGCTAATGAACTCCCAGCAAACAAGGTGACATGATCAACAACGCAGCTAGGAGCTAACGTTAGGCTAACTTTAGCTAACGTTAGCTAGAGATGTTAAAGATAACGTTATATTTCTTTCCAGCAAAGTGACAATATGTTGCCTCAAACACAATGTTGACTTAACTTAGAACAGATGTATAGACATCCTTATTAATATTATTTACATTGAGTCTAACGTTTCCACACAACTTTATCCAAAGGAGACACTTTTCTCGGTTGAGATGTGGTTTAGGAAAGGGTAAAAAATACACCCCGTCACCCAGCCTCTCAGGATACCTTGTGTCAGCGTTGCATGTACCCCATGCACACCGTTTGACCATTTTTAAACTTCAAAACTCCGAAAAAGCTCATAAAACCAAACAAAACTGACTTTCTGTAATGCATTTCAATGGACGTCCAGGCAGAGAATGTCCGAGTGTATGGGAATGGATATACGCACTGTGATTGGCTCATCGCGTTTGAGGGCGGGGCTTAGCCATAGGTCAATTGACCTAACCTGTGTGTCTTTGGACTGTGGGAGGAAGCCAGTGGTGCACCCGAAGAAAACCTGTGCAGGCACAGGGAGAACATGCAAACAATTAAAGAAATTCAAAGATGTGTCCTTGGGCTTTAGAAAAGTGTGATGGGCATTATTTACTGTTGTCTGATTTATAGAACAAACAATGTCCAAAGTGATACTGGTAAACTTTGGTAAACTTTCAGCTTACCTCTGTACCCCTCTCTTTCTTAGCTCCGGCATTTACCCGCTATGCTCCTCCAAGTAGTTGCTTTTTAATGTTCACCAGGTTTTGATTTCTGGGGGGAAAAAAATGCAGTTTCCTGGTATGCACCTTGGGCATGGAATAACCTGCAAAAGATCTCAAATTAGACAGTTTTACACCCATTGGTAAATATAAGGGCATCATAAAAATGTGGTGATAGAGGCATGTGGTGGTTCCTCTTGAAAGCTGTTCATCTGTTTTGTTGTAATTTTTTTTCTACATCATGTTGTGTATGTCGTATTTTAATATGTTGTGATTTTGCACTGCTGCTACCTCGGCCAGGTCTCTCTCATAATACATGTTTGATCTCAATGGGACTCCCTTGTAAAATGAAGGTAAAATAGAATAAAATATGTGCAGATAAGTCTGTCTTATATGTCTTTTTTTATTAAATTCCATCCTCCAGGCTCATTTCCAGTTCTGCGGGAGCTGACGGAGGAGGAGAGGCAGCAGATCCTGCATTCTTCTGAGTTTCAGAGTTTCTTCGACTGCAGCATCCGGGTGATGGAGAGAGCTCTGGCCGAGGACAGCAACATCTTCTTTGACTACAGTGGCCGGGACCTGGAGGACAAAGAGGGGTGAGCAGGGAGGAGGCAAGAGGGGGCAGGAGGCAAGAGGGGGCAGGAGGAAAGAGTCTGTATTTGGATGTGAGCGCACATGTGAGTGTTTACTTGCATGCCTCAAACTAAGAAATGTGCAAAGACTGACTCATGCTCACTGTGTCACTCTAGCGGCCTGGGAGCTCCTTTGTTCTTCAAAATACATGTCTTACTGCTGATGTCACGCTCCCAGGGGGTTAAAAACTTCTGTGAACTGACAACCATCATGTCTTAAAGAGCATTGTCTTGCCATCTGAAGAGCTGGCTCCAAATGGAGGTTATCAAAGTGTTGGTTGAAGTTATGAGAGTCATAAGTGCAAAGCTGTTTTAGTATGCTGCTCTGCTATTATAGAAGAATGCAGCTCACTTCAACTTTGACCACTGCAGCCACAGAGAAGCATCAAGCCTGTGGTCAAATAGAGATTATGTCTAAAACAGGCCATGGCCCAGTGCTTAACATCAGTCCTCCTCTATTTTTCCATGGACATGCTATTTATGAAATTGTAACAACATAACCTACATTTCACTAGCTTGTTTCATTACTATTCATTCTCACATAGCATTGCAGACAAAGTCAATCATTCGCACTTATTAGTGTTTAGAATTAATGTAAGTAGCACTCAAAACTTTTCATTTCTAAAGGTCTGGCAACATTTTCCTGACAGAACTGACATTAACAAATAGACACAAACATAAAAAAACACAGTGATACAACTTTCAGAAGTGGCCAATGACGCAACAATCTGCCTAGGATCCTGTGGCCACAGGCAACATGTTGGCTGAAATGACTGACTCATTAGGGTGAACAGCCAGTCAGACTGCTCTCTCACTGAATTTTTTCAGTGTCCGTACAACATGCTGAATCAGCCAGTGGCTGCTGGTAGGGGCAGACTTTTGCCAACACGTCTCAGAAACTTTAGGCAACATGGACGGCTAACTGTCGTCTACAGAGGCCTTTTGTGTACAGTAGATAACATTTTATATCAATCACTGAGATTTATTAACAAATACTAAATGTGTTTCTTATTTGTTCGACCTAAGACATCACCTGTACTTTGGTCCTTTTAGACTAGTGATCACAAATGACCCCTGGAGACAGAAGGCTTTTTTTTGTCTTGCCAGGTTATCTCACGTTATCTTTGCTGTCTTTTGTCAGAGACTTGGGTAGCGGCTCCAGTCTGTCCTTCAGTAGACTCTTCTACGATGAGCACTGGTCTAAACATCGCGTGATCACCTGCCTTGACTGGTCCCCTCAGGTAAAGACCGCAGTGTTGTGTGTGTCACTCAAATGATGCATGATGATTTTTCTTCTTCACACTATGCTATCCCAAATTTGAAGCCTCTGCACACCAATTATGCGGGTGTTAAGCATCACTTTTCCATCCCTTCCTTCTCTCCTTTTCTCTCTCTCAGTATCCTGAGTTGCTGGTTGCCTCCTACAACAATAATGAAGATGCTCCTCATGAACCAGATGGTGTTGCTCTAGTATGGAACATCAAATTTAAGAAGGCCACACCAGAGTACATCTTTCATTGTCAGGTACCTATCAAACCCAACATATTTTCCATAACTATAGAATATGATGGCAGTCAAGATTGCAGGACATGTAGGGAAGAAATTAGTTTTGCTCTTTGTGCTTTTTCCTCTGTTTTGTGGGTTGTTAGTTACAGCATGAACCTACAAACAACTGCTGCAGAGCTACATCCTGAAAAAAGGACAACATGTTTCTCTCACCTCCTTGTTTGCCTCTCAGAATTTCAAAAGTACCATTGTTCATTTTTATTTTTCATACCTTTGTTCATATCTTACCAACAGACAGTCCATCCGGTAATCTACAGCCTGCTCCTCCTTTCTGTCCTATAATGACAGCACCTTTGTGACTGAAGAATAAAGAGTAAAGGAAAAGGGAATGAAAGGCGGCTCTACATTTGACCCTCCAGATTGGATTATGGCTGAACACTGCCACTGGAGGCCAGTTTAAATGGAAGAAATTTAGGTCTTGGTGGGAAAAAAACTCATTGACGGGTGGGATGCTAATAGGAAGTGACATTGAAAAAATGTTAGAAGGACAGAGGGAGGAGTGAGGGTTTAGAAAAATTGGGTGTGAGGGCTTCACGGCTCCCACGAGACAGGCGAGGCCATATAGAGACGTCTTGGTAGTAAAATGATGTGGCCTACCACTTCCTAATCCAACACTGCCACATGTGTGTTAGCCCACCCACATTGATGCTGCGTCTAATGACAGCCGTGCTGTGTTTCCCAATAATTGACAAGTCCTTCTCATACACGTCACTGTAAATGTGGAGATACACCTGTAATAGAATTAATGTCACAGGCATTCACCTCGCTGCTCAGAAATAATGTTAGAAATGCCCATGCATGCTTTTACATTTAAGCTTTATTTAAACAGAGGAAATAGATTTTCTTTCCGTTTTATAAAACACACACAGAACCACATATCCCCTCAGACCGCATGCTGCGTGCAAATATTTCGATATGAAGCTTGCCATATAAGTCTAGCTCCATAATGGATTTTTAAAGCACTCCGTTCTTTCACTGCACCATAATTTATGCTGCTGCTGAAATCCATGTGGTCTTACGGATAGATTACAGCGATCTTGTATCTGATCTTGCATCTTGTAGCTGTAGGATTCAGTAGTTTTTCCATGTGGCTCTCTGACGAAATATGTACTGTACATCTGACTTTTTTTTCACAGTGTGGTTTCTGAGCATGCTGATCTGTGAATTGTCAGGGTCGAGTATTAGGACTTTGGGAACAAGGATGTTTTTGTAAGCAGCTGATAGAGTGCTCAGTTTATCAAAAGGGGGCAATCGGCTGTAAACGTGCACAACAGAAGTGAACTGTGCTCAAGTTTAGGTGGGAATGCCATCATTTGAGTACAATGGCGTCCATCTGCAACAGAACAAAGCGTCGTCATTTGTGTTTGTTTCTGATTCTCCAACTCATACAAACCACTTCTACGAACACAGTCAGCTTGTCCACATGCTGAGAGTTGTTTTAAGCCAGTGTTTACTGGAAGGATGTGCATTAGATGAAGTGATATCAGATGGAAAAAAGACAGAAGAAAAACTGAGAGAGAACAGAAACTCCCAAGTGGTCCCACTTTCCTACCGCCCCCATGTTAGTCAGTGAGTTAGTGTGGCCTGGGGCTGCGCCATGGTCTTTTCATGAGGGGAGAAAGAAAAGTGAATGACAGAAAAACAGAGACAGAAAGATACAGTGGAGAGCAAATGAGTAGGGACTTTGAGATAAAGTGCTGCGTAAACAGTAGAAGATAAATGGAGATAAAATAGACTGGAGAGAGAACGAAAGAAGAGGTTGCAAGTCATTTGGAATCACCCATGACTTCCCGTCACTGCTGGGTTCAGATGAAAGCAGCACAGGAGTGGTTAGACGAGAGGAGAGCAGTGTAGAGACATTTTTTTTCTTTCTGCGGGGCCTTTTGCAAACAGCCACGACTCCCTAGTTAGCCACGGATCAAATGGCTCTTAATGTGCGAGCATGTACTGCTGTTTAACCCCCCAAAACCACAGGGCCGGGTGCTTCTCTTTCTCTTATTTTCTTTTCACCTTCCATCTCCCATCCTGAAGCATCAGAGCAACTCTGTCCTTGCATCTGTTGCAGTTTTCATCTGGTAGATGGATAGGTAGATGCTGTCTGTGTGTATGCACATGTTTATGTGAGTGTCATACACATGTGTAAAGCTGTGGCGTGTGTGTGTGGAGGATACAAAAGAATGACAGTGCTGGGTCGGTATTGGAGGGTTGGGGTTTGTGGTTGAGGTCTGGTTCAGCAGGGGCTTTATTGTATAAGGCTATGGCTTATAGAAGGCTTCACGTTTCAGATGGGGTTTTGGTGAGGTCAGGCTTCTATATTTCTTGTCTGGCTGTGTGTAGTTTGGTGAATGGTCTTAGCAATGCAAAAATTGCCTTTTTTAACCTCTTATTCAGGGTTTGAAAATTATTGCCCAAACAAGGGAACATTTTCTCATTGGGGTTAGATAATCTTGGTTGTTTCCATTTCAGTTTTAGTCTGTCAGTTTTTCTGGACTTTGAAATAATGTCAATATATCGCCTTGATTACAGTATTATAATAAATCTCAATGTAATTGTAATTCTTGTATTGTGCTACCAGGGTTTAATTTAACTTTTTTCGTCCACCTGCCACTGGGGCCAATGGATTCCAAAATCTAAAAGCCACTCAGAAGTTTAAACATTGTTTTTTTTGCTGCTGAGTGAAGGAAATCTAGTAGCCACCTAGTAAGTTTACCAACATCTGGCTGGTGGCTGGTGCTAATTCCTAACCCTGGTGACACGTAGCCTAGCGTACCGCCAGATTCTTGCCAAGACACAGCCCTACTTTGCAGTAGCTTTGTTGGGATTTATGTCCTTGACTCGCTGGTGTGGTGCAAAATAAAACATTTAAAAGCTGGGCTTGGTTTTATTTTGGAAGAGTCCCTGTGTGTGACTTTCTTTAGGCAAGTGCAATCTGTGGGTTGTGCACTAACATTTTTGGCAACATGCAGCAGTGTTGTAATATCGAATTCTAATGCAATAGTTAGACAGACAGGTCCTGGTTTGACAAATGTTGTTCCCCTGTGGTCCAAACAAATCTTACAGTTATGCAGTCAGTGTTCCTTCTCTTTCTCTTATTCCTGCTCTGCTAAATCTTTTCCTCCTGTTCTTATTTAGTTGTGTTCTACTTCTTTAAGCCATTTATGCAAATACTGTAGCTTTCAGGCTTGTTATCAGTGGTTGCTTGTAATGCTGATAATGAAATTTGAGGGGGTTTTTGGCTGTTTTTGAAAGCACAATTTCAGAATAATTTGACTGCAGAATTATCAAGTAATGAATTGTATTTAGCTTCAGTTGCTGAAGTTTTATATCTACATTACACATCTGTACACATTTGCTTATTTATACCCCTTTATTCAGCAATTATGGTTCTTTGTGGTGTTTTATTATGTACTTCTGGGTTATGTGAAACTTTTTTTATGGAATTGCACTTTACACATGAAATATATAATTGTTCTCTAATTCTGCTTAAAGCTGGAGTAGGCAAAACTCTGCAAAAAGGCAACCTGGTGTTCCTCATACAATGATTTATTTAATCTTATTTCATTTTAGAGCTGTGGAAGCACAATCGGTCAGTGCCTCCTTGTCCTGCGCTCTCTCTCTCTGTTTATCAGACCACAGATGAGACAAGAATTAGCTAGCTAGCCACCCCACCGTCCCTCCACCTCGCTTCTCGCCTCTGTTGATTGCTTCACTGGGAGGGGAGTGGGCAGTAGCTAGGGTGATGGATCTTCTGTCAGTGGCTGTAGTGGCTTGAATTGATCTAGCACAAACCCCTCAAGTGCCAGGTGCCACAGTGCGTTGGTGACCAGCGGCAGCAGGGGTCTGACCTGTGTAACAGCAGCAACAGAAAGTTTGCTGATCCAGTGGGGAGTCCAGGCTGTCAGGTTCCCAGGAGCAGGGACTGTGCTGGCTGATTCGGGGTCCATCTCCGGAGCTGCTGCCCAGGTGGTCTGTAGCACTTGGGAGTGAGGCGGAGGACACACTGGGATTCAAGGCTTTACTAACCATCAGCTATAATAAACATAAACTTGAAACAGCCGCAGTCATGAGCCATTAGCTCCAGTTAGCAGAAGGCTAAACTATTAGCAATATCTCTCCATCTCTGAAATGCTTTGCTGATATTGAAACTTGTTTTATCTCGTTTGTTGACAGACTTTCTTTTAGACTCTCTTTTTGATAATTCTGTCTTCCTATTTTGCAGTTCCTTTGCAGTGTAGGCAGTTTTTGCAAATGCTGGAATAACAACTTTTTCTACAGGATTCTCCGCCATTGAATCAGGCTTTCTCCAAAGGGACGTGCATGCGCATCTGCATTTGTAGAACAGCCAGTAGGAATGATCTCTCTCTCTGAAAAGACCTGTGATTGACAAAGTCTTCTGTCACAGGCTAGGTTTTATAAAGCCTAAAGAAAAGAGCCATTAGCCATTACAGTATGCTCAAAATTTCATATGGGTTTTTTGCCCAACATTGCTAAAATAAAACTACCTACCCCAGCTTTAATTCTGATAGTCAGTAAGCTATATCTAAAATTAAACAGTATCTCTGTATACCAGGGGGTTTTTCTCAGTCCCCTTAAGGACCCATGGCAGTTTCATGACCCCACTTTAGCAGCCATTGATCTCTTATATAGGGGAGGAAGTATGTGATCCATCAGTGTATGGGCTGGGTTTGTACTTTAGGAAAGGGGCTGCCGCTGCTGTGGATTCTGGTATCACTTGAGCGTGCCTCCCCTCATCACGGCCATCTCAGCAGTTGGACCCATCATCGCCCCATCCCAGTTGGGTCTAATCTTGTAACTTCACACCAGCCTCTCAAGTGGGCAAAGTCACACCACATTAAAGGGACCGCTTGACTTAAAACCTCTGCCGAACCCCCCAAACCACACGCCTCCCTGTAACAACCCCCGCCGCTACTGTCATATCCCATTGGACTCAGTCATATTTTTATTAATATCTTGCTGCCTTGCATCGTTCCCTAGGCCTTTGACACTTCCAGAAGGGTTGAGTAAGAGACGCAGAGCAGGAGGAGGGTGGGAAGGAGGGTGAGGGTAGGGGGAGTTGGAAAGAGTGCAGCAGCATTATTCACAGCCATATAGAGCCCATGAGAAATGACGCTGGAGGATGAAGCTGCGCGTTGTGTTCAGATTCTTAGCAGAGTCCTTTAAGTGCTCGCTGAACACGCGGGTTAAGACTTTGTGACTGTTTGATTTGTGGCACACTAAACAGATGTAGCTTCGATTGGCAAAAATAATTTGAGTGTTGAATTTATTAGATTACTTCGTACAAATTCGTGCTGATCAGAGGTTGTTTTTATTCGTATTATATGGAGAATTTAAAGTCAATCTTTCCAGTGTCTGTTGCTCAGGATGCAAGAAGAACTAAGAACTCAGAAGAATGTTTAGATGTTGAATCCAAGAATTTTTAAGCACCAGCCTGTTGAAAATCAAAACTTGGCTTTGAATTCTTAATACTCATGCAATCAGAAGTTTGGCATATGTTGCAAATGACAAAATGAGTAGAAGAGTTTAGTGTTTTAGGATATATGCAAGTAGTTTTCTTGTCGAGAGTTATTTGTCTATTTAGCTAGCTAGATTAGCTTAGCATAAGGCTTGGAAACAACAAGCCTCCTGTGACTCTTCTAAAGCTCACTAACTAACATGTTGTATCTTGTTTGTTTAATTCGTAAGTGTATGTAAGTAACAAGTGGTGGTTTTACGGGGGTTACTTTTTGTGCTTGACTGTTTCTTCCAGGTGTCTACGGGTATCATCGCTGTGAGGTTGCCAGCAAGGAAGCAAATAAGCATATTTCCTAAAATGTCAAACTTTTAGAAAATACTCTGATAAGTATTGTTATGGTATCAGTACAGAATCTCTGGTCTTGTTTTGGCACCAATATCGCATAACAGCAAACAATACCCAGCCGTACAAGTGGATTGAGTGTTTAACAGAAATTAAAAGTTTGAGTCCTTAGGCTGTTAGATTTTATTGGATTATTTTACGTTGTTTAAATTCTCTTAAACTACTCAGGTTTAATGAGTGTGACAATTTTTCAATTTAATTGAATTTCTTTAGAAAACAGACCTGATGAAGAACTTGTAGCATCTGTCTCCTGAGTTTCATCGTCAAAGTAAGACTAGAATAGAGCACTGCGTGGTTGAGTTGACAAGCATTACATGTACAACACAAATGCCTCATTAAAGCCACAAACCAGCAAAAGCGAAAATATGATCCAAGCAAACAAACAAGATATGGAAAATAAAGGGATAGGAGCTCCAGGAGGCAGAGAAAGGCCTGTTTGTGTTCCCAGAGCCTCCTCCTCATGCTTTCGCTCCGTCAAACCCTCATTCTTTGCCTGGTGAAACTGAGACTCGGCTCGGTATTTGTCTCTCCTTGCCAGAAACCACAGAGTGACAAAATCCGTGGGGTGTCATAAACGAGCGAAGCCAGGGGGAGAAAGGGAGGAGAAAGGTGGTTGGGAGAAGAGGGGGAGGTTGAGAAGCGGGGATGCAAGGGAAGACAGTTGGATCCATCTGGTCCTGATAAGGCAGAGTGGAAAACAGATGAGTGTGGTGAGCTAAGGGGGGAGGAGGGATGGAGCGTGGATCTACTTGGGAGGATATACTGTCTGGCGTCCCCTATCAGCCCCCCGCCTCCCCCTGTCTTCTCACCATAGCACTCTTGCTCCATCTTTGCCTTCCCAAGTCGACTTAAGCAACAGTTTGTTGCCCGAGGAAAGAACGAATGAGAGGAGGAGGCAACAAAGGAGGGAGTGTTTGCCTCTCTAGCTTTCTTTCTCTCTCTGTCATTCCTTCGAACCTCCCTAATCCCTTGCTGGGTGCCATCTTTCATCAGGGCCTACCATGTGTGTATTATCCTCTACAGAACACTTCCCATCTATATAATAAGGGCTGCCAGAAGCACTTAGCCTTGTGAGCCTGTGTGAGATATGGTAGACGATACTTTGTGTGTGTGAGTCTCTCCCTCATGCGCAGACACACACACACAGCGGACCTTGCCCGAGGAAAGAAATGAAACCCACTGTTCTGACTGCGCAAGTGTCTCTCTTTAAAACTTCCACAATTCATCTCAGGCCCAATATACAGAAGTGACTCTCTCCGCTGCTTTTTCTTCCGGGAGCTGTCACTCCCCACATCCTCTCCGTCTGGGGCTGGCAGGAGACAACTTGGCAGGTGTCTGACCCGCGCTGCATGTGAGATGAGAACCATCCACAGAGCCACTCTGCGTTTGGAAATGAAATGTCAGGCTTGGTATCAAGTCAGCCCTGATATGGAGATGCAATCATAGCGGGAGTATTGTCGACATGAGAGTTGTTGAGGTGTTATTTAGACAGATGTGGTGCTCGTGTGACTGATATGTCCAAACTTATCAATCTGAAATGAAGACGAGCTGCAGGGGATGAGATGAGTGTGGCTGCATTTGATTTAAAGGGAAAGTTCAACCTTTTGGGAAAATATGCTTATTTAAGAGTTTGATAAGAAAATGGATAGCACTCGTCTGTCTGTATGTTAACGATGAAGCCACAGTCAGGAACAAGTTAATTTAGCTTACAGTATATTGGAAGCAGGACACAGCTAACGTGGCTCTATCTAAGGTAACAGCACCTCTAAAGCTTACTAATTAACACGATGTAACTCATTTATAGGGTTGTCACGATACCAGAATTTACACTTCGATACAATAATAGTATTTAAAAAAATGTTTGTTTTTGTCAAAGTCAGAAGTGCCGGTATCGTGACAGTACTGAAATATGTGCTATAGAAAAAGTATCAATACTTTTGACACCCTTAATGGTTTGTTTAATACGTACAAAAACAAAGGTGTGAAGACGACAATTCATCTCTTTATGTGGGGTTATGTACCAGACTATTTCTTGGACCCATAACTTCCTGGTGTCTCTGCTGGTTGCCAAGCAACTATTCCTGCTGTGTCTTTATGCTGAGCTACCCAGACATGAGAACGATGTCGGTCGGCTCATTGAACTCTCAGGAAGAAAGTGAATATGCATTATTTACCACAATGTCAAACTTTTCCTTTAATTCAGAATATTATCTTGACACATAAAGCATTTCATACAGTCATGTTTACACACTGAGATAATTTCCCTCTAATAGATGCAGAAGCAGTATTTGAGCCATTGATGGGGAAGGCTCATGAATGAATAAAAGTGAACAGAAAGACTTCAGAAATCCAGCCGAAAACATAACCAAGCGCCCCATAATTCAGCTCTAAACTCAGTCATTAATTTCCTACATGACATTCAAATTGAGAATCCGCTTTAGAGTGTCAACCAATTCCCCTTGAGCTTAAATCATAAACTTCCTTATAGCGCGGGACAAATTGATCTTATTTCAGCACCAAATGACATACAGTACATTTAAAAGGCATAGAGCTCCAAAACATATGTGCAGATGTGACATTTGATTAGAAGCATTTACGGAGAATTGCTTTCATGTTAAGTCCAAGTCGCTGCTGGCAGGCGCCTCAAAGTGAACTATCGGGGACAAAGCTGGGCTAATTTTCAGTAGCTCTTTCACTAAGCCTGACAGTACATGAGGGGAATGATGGCATAACGTGTGGTTTCTCAAAGAGTGGATTCAGAGTTTAGTCAGGATTTTTCCTCTTAAGATGGGGACACTGATAGGGCTTAGGAGTTAAACTAACATATGGAGCAAATAGAGGGGGCTCTTGATTTGATTTGGCTTCTCTTTGTCATTACTCATGTGGGGTAGGGGTGTTTATTTAGTGTGATAACTGGTGGAAGAATGACAAGAAAGAGAAGAGAGTGGGGATGTTTTCCATTTGTGTCTGCATGTGCTTGTGTATTTATGTGTTTAGTTTTAATTTTTGATGGTGTTAATAGTAAAAATAGGGTCATATTCACTTTTACTTGAAAGATCAAAGGCAGGGAGGTCTCTGTAGTGAGTTAAAAGATAGACAGTATTAATATATTTGAGTTATTACACTGTCAAATTAGAACAATATGGAGAACAGCATAGAATAAGATATTTAAATTCAAATGAGAAATGACACTTTTATAGCAGCCTCGCGGGTTTTATCTCTTTAGGATGATGGAAGAAAAAGACTATTAAAGGAGGTAAATGGTTTGACATTTTTGGGAAATACATCAAGTCACTTAGCTTAGCCCAGCATAAAGATTTGTAACAGGAAACAACTAGCTTTTAAAGCTGTTGTTTCTAAGCTGTTACCACTGGCTTTTTATTTAATCTTCTCACCTCTGTAAGGAAACCAAATAAGCATATTTCCTAAAGTGTCAAACTATTCTTTTATAAAATGAGAAGCTAGAGTTAAGAAACATTTAGATATTTAGATATTGTTTATGCCTCCTTCAGTCTGCTTTCCTGTCTCTTCCAGATGCTAAATATCGTTTAGAGTTCCCCCACTTTTTGATAAATGGTTGTGGCGGTGGAACCATGTGTGTGTATATGAACCTATTTAGTGGATGTGTGTGTGTGTTTGTGCAGAGAGATGACAGAGAGGGCAGGACTTGGTTTCATTAGCCCACTGATGGAGTCTGATGGAGGGGGGTCGACCTTAGATAGCAGCCTGTCAGATAACCACAGAGTGTAAAGGTTATCCCAAAACTCTTGGATATTAAAAGTGATTAAGTTGAAGGCAGACTTATCCATGTGTATGTGAGTATGAGAGTCGTTGTCTTGACATTTGGTCTGAAGTAGTGCTACTTTTTGTCTCTGTACACATTGGCCAAGTCAGGAGTTTTTTTTTTTTTGTCAAATTGTCCAATTTAATTTAGAAAAAAAGGTACAACAATTGCAGCTTTGCTTGTCAACTGCTTTTACATTCTTAAGACCATTACAGATGTTCTGACATTATTTTAAATGGTGCTATTGCGGTACATGTGACATAAATCTGGCAAAGCACCTGCATGGCCATCAAATCTTGTGTGTTAATACCTGCTAATAAACTTAAATTCCTGATCCCTTCTTATCTGACCATGTAAATAAACTTCTTGGAGAGTACCTCCTTGCCAGCTGACGACTTTATTTTTTTCTACCAAAGTTGAGTTTATTTTGAGCCTAGACATCTGAAGCGACTCCCGAGCCATTCGTCTGGAAGCCGTGACTCCTCAGAAGAAACAAAAAAGAGCGAGAAAGAGTGTGCAGTGTTTTCTTTCCCTCTGGTTTGTTTTCCAGTCTCCTTTCAAAATGAACTGGGGTTTGGAGTTGGCTGCTCCGCACATGGTGTGGTGGCAGGGACGGAGAAGGAGAGAGGGGGAGCACAAGGGAGAGAAATTTAGAAAAAAGAAATGAAAAATAAGACGAACGTCATGCTTTTCCTAAACATGAACTGCCATTGTTGGATTTCTTACTTATCTAGTGACAGCTGCTCCCAAAAACTGCCATGACCACATTATATATTGGCACGTTCGTGCGATGTTCCTAAAGCATGTCTGTGATGTAAAAACTGATTTTTTAAAATGAATGATGCCTCGGCAGTTTTTTAATATACTGTAATGTTTGTTAATCGATATTCTATATAAATTGGTCAGTGTCAGTATATTTTTAAAGTGGTTATTCCTATTATTAGGTTCAAGTAAGCCAAAATGATCTCTGCCATGCCTAAGCTTGGTGAGCATCATACATTTGGTCGTGTATGTATGTGATTGTATACTGTCTGCAACTAATCTTGCAAACTACTGGACCGATAAGCCTAATATTTTGTGTGCTCAAGGACCTCTCGTGGTTCTGGTGATTCGCAGTTGTTAGAGAACCTGTTTTATTGACTGGTTTATACCATCACTGACTGCTGACTGCTCACTCCTCTCAACTGACTGCTAGGGGCCGCAGGTTTTCCAGAAGTTGGCTTGGCTAAAAACAATCAGCCCTACCTCGTCAGTCACAGGCCACATTTTGGCCTTCGACATAGCTCCGTAGAAAGTTTGGATTCATTCTGTACTGGAGCATCTGCAGGTTAATTCCATACCTGATATGTTGTGATCCACTGAATTTCGGCATGATAGGAGATGAATTAGTCCCTGTTTTTGTTACATCACCGCCGTCTTGACTAAGGGAACTGGAAGAGACAGTTCCACCAGGCTCAGCTCTTTGCAGTCTGGCTTTGACCAGTGTTTATGCGGTCCACCGCAAGTCGTCATACCACACCAGGTGAATTTCAGAAGCGGAGCCTTTTGCCCGCTCGATTTTGTAGAGATTTAGATTTTGTTGATTGTGTCATTGTTCCGTGATATTTACAAGATAATTACAATAATTGGTCAGCCACGATAAGCTCAGAGGGGCGGACGGCCACCTGGTGGAGTTTTTTCTTATTAAGTGAATTAAATGTGAATTTGGAATTTGCTTTATTTTAAATTCGTAAAATCATATTCATCATAGTCTACTGGCTATTAAACACCAATTTAAAGCAGCAGTAATTTGCAACATGTCTAACGAATATGATGCTGTCAACATAAATCTTGCAAACATTGCCTTGTTAATACAGTGATTCATTTGAAAGGATTTTGATAATTAATGACAAGCTTTGCCTCCAAACACCGTCTCAGAGCTGTCGTTCCAACAACAAACCATCTGACGTACCGTTTTCTGGAACCCTAAAACTGTCAACGACGGTTCTCCCAGCAAAATCTATGACCGTATTGGGCAACAATGCTTTTGCGAAATGTACTCTGCATGTTTTTAATTGTGATGTGTGTCTGCGAGCTTCTTGTTTAATGCTCTCTTGGCCCTGTCTTGCCTGTAAATTATTGCTCCTCTCAACATGATTATGCTGCTCTACTGGCTGGCTGGATGGATGGATGGATGGATGGATGGAGGGATGAATTTGTCAATGCATAACATCACTTACCCTCCTGTGGCGATACGATGCTGAAACATTTTCTCATAACTCCACAGTACAGATGCTTGAGTGGCTCTGGGTCAGGGAAGGCTAGCTGCTGCACGCAGAAGCCCATATGGGACGAGCACTGAAGAGGAACCAAGACTCAATAAACACGGCACTGGGGAGGGAGTGAGTTCAAGGGTGCGCTTGTCATGATGGAGGCTACAGTGAGCGCTCCAGTGGCTGCTGGGGTTTTTGATGCTGTAATGTGAAACGGCTGGGGGAAAGAGAACTACAATTCCTCTCTTTGTCTGGTCTCCGCCCCAGTGTCACCCCTCTCTCCTCTCCTCAGTGGACCCTCACCATAGCCAAACTCATCATCTCCCTCTCCCGTCTATCTCCTGATGTCCGCCACCCATCATGATGCCTTGATCACTCGTTCTTACTCACGCTCCGTCTAGCGTTACCATTTTTCGCTTCATATCTTTCTTTGTTTTTGCTCTTTTCTCACTGTCTGCTGCTTTATCTCCACATTTCATCCGACCAAGGCATTTCTATTCTCATCATGTTTCCTGTTCTGTCAGTTCATGATATATCAGAAATGTTCTCATAAAATAATCTCACGCCAGAATGATATGCAGTGATTCTGCTTTCTCTTCCTCTTCTCTTTCCTCAGTCTCCTGTAGTATCTGTGGGCTTTGCAAGGTTTCATCCCAACCTGGTGGTCGGGGGCACTTACTCAGGACAGATTGTCCTGTGGGATAATCGCAGTCATCGTCGGACCCCTGTCCAAAGGACTCCTCTGTCTGCTGCTGCGCACACTGTAAGACACACAGAGGGAGGCGCAGCTGCCATTTTGACATATTTACAATACAAAAAAGGAGGATCGTTTACAAGCTGATAACTCATTTATCAAGCAACATGTAAATTATTTGCTAGTTACAGCTCCTAAATGGTAAAGAAATTCCCAGTTTTATATAGGTTTAATATCTTAATTTTAAACTGTAAAAAAAATGATGAAAAGTTTCAATCAATTATTTAAATTATTGTTAGTTGAAGCTCTAGTAAAATAAGCTCTGACCTAAATGAAAAAAGCTCCCTGTTGTGTTTTAATTAAATGATTAAACTAAATTATTGTAGTTAAAATATAATCAACCAGTTGGAACTTGTTCGAGACTTAAAGATTTTAAAATTTGTCATATAAACACCCTGAGATAAAAATATTAAATTATGTTACATTACTGCAGCATTACAATTTCGAAACACACACACACACACACACACACACACACACACTAACACTCACACTCACACACTCATGACTGGAACAGTCAAACTTTAGACATAACTGAAAGCCCAGCTCAGTTTAGATGCTCCAATGAACTCACTGTCCCTCGACAAATTAGTGACCAGTATTCACGAGCAATAACTTAAGACCCGGGGTCGTGTATAATCACAGCATGTACACGCGCTTTCACACACACACACACACACACACTGCTACACTGCACCCCCACTGCAGGTTTAAACTCCAACAGTGAAGTTGTCGCTCTCGTCCTCTCCACTCAGTGAGTCCAGCCGGCCAGCATGGTGCTGATTGCTGAATGGATTCTTTGTGCTGCACAAATCAATTACTGCCCAGTAATGACATCATGGTTTCACACACTGCTGTCGTAGGGAAAGACTGCACGCTGGCATGTGAGCCTGCTGCATCTGTACAAAGTATCTAATGATGTCATGTATTAGAGAGTGGTGTTACATGATTACTTCAGGACCATGTTTAAAATCTTCTTTTAAAATTAATGTTAGAATATCAAATTATTGAAATATGTTAGGTCCCTTACAACCTACTGCAGTTATCAACTATCCAAATACTTATCATATAAAATGATGAATGTGCAGAAACATTTTGCCTCTAATCAATGAGACTAATAAAGATTTATGACTGTGATCACAACCACAAATAGGAATCAGAATAACAAAGTAGAGATTGTTGTTATCATATTACCGTTGAGGGAAGTTACAAGATACTGGAAGCATGTGACATTAGCTGGCCTGTTATTGTCACCTGACTTATTTTTGTGCCTGTGTGTCTTATCTGTGTTTGTAGCATCCAGTATACTGCGTGAATGTGGTCGGCACCCAGAACGCCAACAACCTGATCACTGTGTCTACAGACGGCAGGATGTGCTCCTGGAGTCTGGACATGCTTTCCCAGCCGCAGGTACACAACACACTCATCACCAAAAATACTCAAACGATTTGAGTTTTAGTGTTCATGCATGCTGGTAGTCCACATGTATCTTCTGTAACTGCTGATATATGTGTATTGTCATGTTTGCGTCCTAGAATGTGTGTGTATAGGCTCACGTTAGTGCTTCCTTCTGTGTGTGTGCGTGTACTGTAGGAGACCATGGAACTGGTGTACAATAAATCCAAATCTGTGGCCGTGACAGGCATGGCTTTTCCCACGGGAGACGTTAACAACTATGTGGTCGGTAGTGAGGAGGGCACTGTGTACAATGCATCCAGACACGGCAGGTTGGTGGACTCACACACACGCGCGAAAAAAACATCACAGATAAATCTTTGCTGAATCACCCCTGTATGTTTGGATGGGTGTTTTATGTGTTAACGCAGTCCCATTTTATTTGCTCAGATAATCTGGAATTAAAACATCGCAGTAGAGTAATTCAGAAATAATATACATTTAGAAAGCCAATGAAACAAACTGAGTAAAAGGTCCAAGTATTACAAGTAATATTAGACTTGTTTGAGAAACATTTAATTGCTGATTTTCCCATCAATTTAAGGAGTTAATTGTCTCACTTTCAGTCAAAGCTCCCTTACTGTGCTGTAAATTAATTTCATTAAGACACAAACCACTTTACCACTTTCTGTTTAAACAAGTTAAGAACATTAAAACACTGGAAAGCCAAAGAGTGTAGTTATGTACATCTAGTCTGTGTCCACCCTCTGCAGCAAGGCTGGTATCTGCGACATGTTCGAGGGCCACCAGGGTCCAGTGACGGGCATCAGCTGTCACAGCGCAGTGGGCACCGTCGACTTCTCCCACCTCTTTATCACTTCCTCCTTCGACTGGACAGTCAAACTCTGGAGCACCAAGGTATGGTGTGTGTGTGTGTGTGTGTGTGTGTGTGTGTGTGCAGGAGAGGAAGAGGATGTGTGGGGGGTTGATTGTGGACTCCAAGAAGTTGTAGGAAATTAGGAAAAATGTGTGTGTGTGTGTGTGTGTGTGTGTGTGTGTGAGAGAGAGAGAGAGAGAGAGAGAGTTGAGAGTGAAAATGAACCAGTGAGTAAGGGGAGAAACTGAGTATTATAGGTGAGCAACTTTTTAGAAAATCTCTCTTTCTGTGTGTGTGTGTGTGTGTGTGTGAACTGGATATGTTCTGTTACTGTGTGTATGATTACTGTGCCAATAGTAGTGTGACACAATTAGGCTGAAGTATTGAAATGCTGTAAATCTCAGAAACTCACATTATTAGATAATAATAGATATTGATTCTTTGACAAGCAGCACTTTTTGCTGCACAAATTGTTTTGGAACCTTGATTATTTTGACCTGAATTTAGCCTGGCAGGCAGTTTCTTCCTAGTCTGTGTGCTGCCCTCAGTTAGATGTACTAAAAATGCCTGCAAAAATATTTTTGTTGACACCTGAACATGACCCGAGCCATAAACGCCGACTTTATGCATTACAGTAGCACAATTGTAAGAACTGAGGGCTGAGACAAGGACTGAGCTCCAGTGGGCTCTCCAAGGTATGTGTGTTTGAGAGAGTGAAAGAGATGGTAGAAGGTGGACTACTGCTTGCAGTCTTTCTGTAAGTTATTAATAACTTTTCTCATCAGTTTACCCAAACCTGCCCAATACGCAGGTTGACACACACAGCACGCACCTGTATTACTGGTGCAGTCTAGTAGCAATCTAACAGCACCTTAAATTACATTTATTTATTTATTAAAGAAAGGTGATTTGATAAAAAAGACTAACTTTTAAAATCTGATTAAACACTTCAGGTTTAGGATTTTTTTCTTTTTTGGGTGAAGATGTCATAAAATAGAATGACAGACATTTGAAGCTTAATCAATCCATAAAAGCTTTGAATGTTAAAAAATGACATTCAGTAGCAGCTCTAGTAGTTTTATTGGGTGTACATATCAGGTGAAAAGCCAATAAAATAAAATTAGGCTGGATATCTTCACAACACTGGAAGACTGATTGCCTGTGAGGCCTAACTAAGGGTATAAAATCCTCTTTAGTTTATTCTGCCTTCCCAGTAAAAATGGAAAGCTTGTCACTGTCACTTCAGAATTATAATAATAACACCAGTTGAGAGTAAATATGGTGTGAATAGGCAGTCATTTTAAACAATTAGTTTGTTTCCTAAAATCAAAATTACAATCTATATTAGTTTTAATTACTGATAGCTATCGATTGGTTATTGTTTAATAAAAAAAACTCCACACAGAGCTCATTCAGAAGTCTTTCACTGTGACACTGTGTTACCCTGTAATTATCAAATCAGATCAGCCTCTCATTTTTGCCGGTCTTCATCAGATCTTAAACTCTGTGCACCTCAGTCAGTCAGATTCCCTGAGGTGCACTCAGTGAGTCTAACTCAGACACACTCTAAAGGCGGGCGCTCCTCCTCTCGCTGGTATTTGAGTGACCCCGTCCACTCAGGGCATTTGTTCTCCTTTCAAACCGATGTGATGAATTCCATTTGGCAGCAGTTCAGTGGCGGTAAAAAGCAAACTGTCACTATTTCTGTCAAAGTGAGTGTTGGAGAATAGAAAAGTTAGCTAATACATTCAGAGACACTTTCATGGTGGCGGTGGTGGGGAGATGCAGAGGAGTGCACTCAGGTACGTTTGACTGCACAACAGAGGAAATTCAGGATTATAAGACGAGACATTTCATTGTTAAAGGAATACTTCACCCCAACAAATGATTATTTGTGTATCAACTACTCAGCCTGTGTTACGTTGAATATAGGATGAAAACTTTGTTTTGCATGCATGCTGCCACGGTGAACGGAGAATAAAAAAAAAGGTGAACATTGCTGATGAATTGAACTCATAGTGGACTGCGTTTAACAGCAGCAAAACTCTATCAAAAATTGAGCATAGCATTAGTTCAGGCAGGAGCTCAGCTCACATCCCAGCTACATCAGCTGATCTCAAACAGCCCAGTCAACTGATGGAGCAGCTGACTGATGGAAGGGAGTCAGCTGATAAATCAGATGATTCCAGGGCGCCCTATTTAAACTGCTCTGGCCTGCCTACTGTTGCTGCTTCCTCTGCAAGCTGCTTTGCAACCTGTCTCCACCCCAGCTCCTCCTTTTCATGTTGTGGCTGACCACTGTCATTTCTGTTTGTCATTGATGCTGCTCTGTTCTGTTCCCAGGGGTTTTTGCTGCTGCTCTCCCTGCCTTAGACTTTCCATGTAGGCGCATGGAAGGGCAGTGAGGTTTGCCTCTCTGCCTCAGGCTTTCCTCATTTGTGTGGTGAAGGGCAGACAGGTATGCTTTCTCCACCTTATGCTTTCCACGTAGGCGCGTGGAAGAGGCTTTCTGCATATGCCCAAGGAAAGGCAGAGGGGCCCCAGAACAGAGCCATACCGCCATATATAATACTGCAAATGGAAATAAAGTTTTCTTTGACTAAAGTGTTCCTGACTGAACATTGGTTTATAAACTCTTACACAACGTGCAGTATAATCCAAGTCTCATTTATCTAGTCTTGTGCTCAGTACTCCCCAAACACATGCATTTTTGCTAAAACTTCTGCATACAGAAGTGTTTTGAATAGTAAGGTTCAGCGAAAATGCATGTGTTGTGGAAGTACTGAGCATACTGGATAAATGAGTCCTGGACTATACTGCAGGAGTTTTCTGCCATTTTGTAAACAAATATTTTGATATAGTTTTGTTGTTGTTAAACTAGTACTTCTTTTACTCCAGTTCATCAAGAATACTCATTTTTTAAAATTATTTTAAAAAGCAAAGTTTTCTTTCTGAAATCAACATAAGAAGGGATGATAAATTGATATACAAATGATCATTGTGTGGGTGAAATATTCCTTTAAAATCATGTAAATGAGTGGAGTAGAATTTGTGAGAATAAAGAAGAAATTGAGATATTGAAGAAGGTAGGAAGTTAAGAATGAAGGTTGTAATAGGCGGAAAGGATAAACGGTAATGTTTGGATAGCAAGAAACCATATCACACTTTCTACAGGTGATGCAGACTGCAGACGCAGGAAGAAAGAATTAATGGTTAATAGTGAGACAGAAAGAGGAATATGGATGGAAGAGTCCGCAGTGAAGAGAAAAAGGCCAGGAGGCATTTTAAAGACAAAAAAATTACATGGTTAATGTTGGAGGTGATGCTAACGTTGATGGACAGAGGGATCAACATGAGCAAGGCGTCAAACAGCAAACACAGCCAAAAATCAAAGAGGGTCCTATTCAATATGAGGAAAATACATAATGCATATTGCATAATACCTCCAGCTTTATACAAGATCCAGTTACAGCCTTCATACTTGGCTGTGACAGGCAGTAAAGCACTCTGATGAATTTTAGCTCATGTTTGCATGCAGCTAGTCCATAAGTCTTGTGCAAAGGGTCCCGTGACACATATTAAAACATTTCTGCGGATTTTCATCAGAAGAGTGTGTTATTTTTCAGGATTTGGGAATTCCCTTTCCTTTGAGGGGCACCGCAGGAATGCGTGTCTGTCTCTTATCCCACATAACCCATATTTGTGTGTGGGCAGGCGGAATACCTGACTCTGTGTGTGTAGGTGTGTGTGTGCAAATAGAGACACACCACACATGCCTCACATGCACCTTAAGCAAGCTGCCTTTGCTTACCTAAAATCCCCCCGAGGTTTGCCTACAACCCAACCGTTCTAACACACACACATACACACACGCACACATACGTATATATTTGCAGTGAATTCTCTTTGCATTCACGTTTGCCCTCACAGTTCAAAAAGGCCGTTGCGCAGAAGTCTGCTGATGTTTTCACACGCGGCGGTGCAAATATTGTGGTTAGTGAAAACATTTGGAGTCGGCCAGAGTGTGAAGACGTCGCGACAGCTGGGAGTGGGTTTATGATTGTGCATAACTTGAACCGTCGTGCTCTCTTGACCCCAAAAACCAGCATCTACTAAGTGATTGGATGGAGCATAATCATTCCACTTTTGCTCTCTTAAGAAGTTAATTAAAGGCCTGCAGCACAGTCAGTTCAGGTGATTGTTAACGAGCGTCTGTACGCTGATAATGAGACTGTACTCTTGATCTTCACTTAAGGATTTTTGGTGTGGTATCTTTTTCAGCACCGTTTGTGAGACGTTTTCTAATTTGAAGACAACGTCACAGTCCCCTCAGTGTGTGGTTATGAAATCTGGTGTGAAGCTGTCGAGCTAGTGTGATGTTTGTGATGCAGCCAGGATAGAAGCAGTGAAATTATACGCCTCTGGCTGCTGTACAGATGAGATGGTTTGGATGGATCTCTCTGAAAGTCCAAGTGATGAGAGGTTTTCTGAAAGACAGCACATGCTGAGGTGTTGCTTGCAGTCCTGAAAAGTTACTTATAGGTTGTGTGAATACTGGGGGATTTTATTAGACTTTTATAGCCAGGTCAGAAGACGCAGGCTGACAGATATTTTAGCATCAATATCCAAAGCATTAAATGCCTTACCTGACATCCATTTATTTTTCCAAGACCTAGCATGTTAACTATCAGTATCCAGTGCGTCAGTGATGGTTTTCCAGTTCAAACGTGCTAGAAGCTCCCCAGGAAAGATAATGACAACCAGTTACTTCACGCGCGGCGCCACAAGGATTAAGTTTAATTTTAAGATTAGTTTTAAGACTTGTTGCTGCAGATTATTTACCCGAACCACCTTATTTAAGATGGTTAGATTATGGACAGACTGCAGTAAAACAGTAGTTTACATTTTAAATAATTAGACTTTATTCATCTCATCTGCTATGTAATGTTGAAGTGTATGGCCAATAGGACATAGTGAAGAAAGATGGCCTGAAATTACATTAGGGCAGATTGTCAACAATGTTTTTAAATACAATTTGGTTGTGGGAAATACAAGCTTTGAGTTAGAGGGTGTGTAAAAGTGTGTGTTTGGGGACATGGACTAAAACAAGGAGAGCATAAGAGAGAGAACATAAACAGGATTTGCTCAGCTGATCGAATGTTGAAACTGTGAGGTGGAGAAAAATGACCTCTGCTGTCACCCCGCCGGCTGGAAAACAGGTTCAGTCGAGGCTTGAAATTGGCTCGGCTGTGTGTGTGTGTGTGTGTGTGTGTGTGTGTGTGTGTGTGTGTGTGTGAGTGTGTGAGTGTGCACTGCTATCTTGTCTGCAGGTCTCACAGCCTTTCAGAACAACTGTGGAGAGAGAGAGTAAAAGGTGATGGAGAGAAAGAGGAGGAGGAGGAGGACAGAGGGAGAGACTACATTCCTTCATTTGGTCTTCCAGCCAACCTGTCTCCTCTCTTCCACCCCTCCCACTTTACCTGTCAGGAATGCAGTTTGTGAGCCTCTGGAATCCTAACAGCCGCTCTGACAGATGGGGATACACACACACCCACAGACTCATACACATACACTCTATTTGTGTTAATCAACTCATTTAAGTTGTCCACATCCATATATATATACATATATATAATATGCAGTACCATACTGTAGAGATCTGGCAAGACCATTTTAACTGCGGGAGCTACTCAGGGCAGCATGGATGGATATTTAAAGAGCAGTGGATTCAGTGTATAAAATCACCCAGATCTTCCGCATCAATGGGCCCATAGAGCGAACACACTCGAGACTTTAATCATTCAGCTCTTCTAGACTGTGAATTTGTATCAGACCAAGTAAATTCTAATAGTTAAATGAGTCATTATGTGGATGTTGTGACACTCACTGATTCATAGATGTTTCTTTCACCATGTAAGTCCATGGGAACAAGTTTTTTTTGTCCCAGAAGTTGTAGTTACATGGTTCGACCACCATGTCAAATTGGCTTCAAAGTCTAGTGCACTTCTTGGGTGCCTGGGCAGGCTTTATAGCAAATCAGAGATTGAATCTTTTATGATTTTTGCATGATAATCGTGTGATCCTGTGACTCTCACAAATCCAGCTGCGTCACAGACTATTGTAATATGGGCAGGCATGGAAGAAAAATGTACTTTATTGCAATTTAGAAACGGTGCAACCATTAAAAGTTTGTCCACCAGAGAGCATTGACAAGTCTGTTTTTGAAATGTAAGACATCCCGCTCACCACATGTCTCGGACATAATTCTTTAATAACTTTTGTTCATGTTGAAAGATGACTGTTTGCTGATATATCTTGATAAGCTTTCATTTTGTACTCTCAAATGCTAACATTGGTGTTGGCCTGAAAAAATCCTGTATCGGTCAGGCTCCACAGGCACACACACACACTCACACACATCCTATCCTCCGTCCATTGTCCACCCCTCCTTTTCCTCCCGTTTCCATCTCTTCCCATCTCTCCCTCTCTCTCAGACAGCTGTTGTGTTGAGGTTACAGTACACCTTGTGGAGGGGCCCTCCCTTTCATCTCTCCCAGCGGTTTTATGGTGCTGTGTGAATGTGCTAGGCTTTTTAATTAGGCTCTGCACCCAGACAGGCCCCAAGGCTGAGGCAGCGCCACTCTGTCTGAAGCTCACTCACTCCCTCTCTCCATTCCTTCTCTCTCTCTTGCTCTCTCTCTCTCTTTTCTGTCTATCTCCACTGTGTCATCTTCTGTAACCCCGAACTCTCTCTTTCTCTCCACAGTGCCTTTTCACACCATACACACTTCCATAGATATCCTCTTTTTCTCTCTTTCAGCACAACAAGCCTCTGTACTCGTTTGAGGACAACGCCGACTATGTGTATGACGTCATGTGGTCGCCTGTACATCCTGCGATCTTCGCCGCCGTGGATGGCATGGGCCGCTTAGACCTGTGGAACCTCAACAACGACACTGAGGTGTGTGTGTCTCTATACACAGTGCTGGGTGAATATAGGTGATTATGGGTGTGTTTTCTGTGTCATCTCTTTGTGTGTTAGTGTGCGTGTGTGTTTTTGGTGTCCTCGGGGCCTGTTGCTGGGCCTCAGCCCGAACCGCACAACCAAACACCCAAGCCTTTTCCCTCCCATCAACCTCCCCTCACCACCACCAACCCCTCCACATCCCTTTCTACACACACAGACACACACGGTTCAAGATTCCCCTGTGGGCGTTTCCCACAGCTCTCGCTTTAAATCAAACTGGGTGACAGCTCCTCATCCCAGCTCCCACCCAGACGTCCCGCTAACATTCTTGCAACCTCTGTCCAACGTTGAGGCAACCTCAGGACCCCACCACCTCGTCTCATCTGCCTCCCACACTCTGTTCCATCAGTGAAGTACACAGATGTGCAGGAGACCACGAGTCAGAGAGTCCTAGCCCTCAGTCCGCAGTCCCATGCTGGAGATGAAAATAATAAAAGGAGAAAGTTCAGGCCACGGGTTTCTCTGTGCTGTGGATTTATTTTCAGAAGAGAGCATTTGAGGCCAGGGAAGAAAGATCATCTTATTATTCAGTTTAATTATAGCACAAACTATTGAATAAAATATAGCACATATAGGCCCAGTCCCACTTCTTATTTTTAACCTTGACCCTTGTTTTCAAGTGTCCCTTTGGTTGAAATTTTTCGCTATGACAGTGATTACAGTGAGCAAAATCTGGCCTGCGATAGGGTTCTGGGTGGCCCGCCGACCTTTTTCCAATTCACAATGAAAGTAAACTGATTCACAATGGGAACTTTTTTATTTACTTTTAATATAATATCAATAAGGTGCCAGAGTGTATAAAAGCACCAAAATAGAGCTTGTTTATTAAAAAATTATCAGAGGAGGATCCCTCTGCCCCCCTAACAGAAGTCCGAGTGAAGCCCCGAATGTCCTCAAATCCGAGAAACAGCCTTGTGTACACCTGACCTGTGTGGGGCTGCTGCAACTGAATTCATCTCTTGGCAAAGATGAGTGAAGACAAATGTAAAAAAGTTGAAACCAGGCAATTCATTAATTATATATATTGATTACTATTAATGTTTGTTAATTAACTGCCCCCTGGTCTCTTTCCATTTGTCAGAACTTCAAAAGCAAGTTGAGGATCCCTCCCCTATGAAATAAAACAACCCTTCTAGACCCTGATAGGTCCTCAGTAGTCATCGATGGCGTTTATGTAAACAGGCCCAGCTATGGCAATAATGGTATTATCACAATGGCATTTTCCATTTATCCGATGGAAATGTTAAAGCATGGGTTCATTCACATCTTACATTTTAAACAAGTCACCAAATAAAAAAGAGCGCTGCTTCATTACCAGGCCACTAGCAGTGCTCTGTAGGCTAACATTAGTAACCCGTGCTCCTACCCTGCCAGTCTGCACTGTTATAGAGCAGCGATAACAAGTGCAGCAACTTCACCACTGGACCTAAGTTAAATTTCAGGCGTCATATGCCATTAAAGACAGGGGACTGCAACATAGGAACATGTTGAGATCGGGATTGTCATGCACAAATCAGCAATAACATCATAACGTTAGCTGGCTACTTAGCTAATGAGGCAACAGCATACTACTAGGGGTTCGTTTTTTTGTTATGCTGCTATAAATACATTGAATCAACATTAAAATAAAAAAATAGGATGGTTATTGTAATTTTTAAAATCTTAATGACCAAACGAAACACATTGTGTTGCTTGAGCAGCCATCTTGCCGGTTATTTCTCATAACACACTCGCGTGAAATACATCAGTTTGGAGGGCCACGTCGTCCTAACACTTGGCCCTACCCATCTATCAGGGTACCCTACAACTAGACATGAACGCACAAAATGGAGGGGTAAGGGGTGTATTTGGATTGAGCTGTAGTTAAAAATAAATTAAATTACATACCTGTTTTTCCAAAACAAAAGCAATCTCAGCTTAATTATTTGTAGTAATTTTATTCTACAAACCACATATGTTTTGTTTGCAGTTTCTTACTGATTAAAGGAATAGTTTGACATTTCAGAAGATAAGAAGCATATCTCCCAAACTATTGCTTTAAGTAAGAAAAAGTTGCATTACAGTGAAAGATATCTTGAGTCTGAAAACCATACTTCTTTGCAACTCTGATATGAGAGTGGGTACCAAACCTTTGATCACTCAGGTAAAAGTAGGGATAAAAGGATCCTCCATTCTCCTTCTCTCTTGGTTTCCATGGAGACAACACCCACAGTGCCTTCAACCTTAATACAAGTCTGCGTCTCCACAGATGCTCTGCTCCCTCTCTCATAATGCCCTTTCACTCTCCTTCTCCTCATTTTCTTGCAGCCCCTTCGCACCGTCCACATATACAATTCACTTCTCATCTCCTAGAATTTTGTTACATCTCAGTTTCATTTAAACTCTCCCTCCTCTCCTCTTGTTTTAACCCCGACACTTAGCCACTGATCCCATCACTGGTGCTGTGTCTTCCCTCTGCAGCACAGATGACAATTTTCCCATGCTTCCCTCAACAGCGGCCTTTTCACAGACGGAGGAAGAGTTCATTATCTATGGCCTAACTTGGCTAACAATGTGCTTTATGAGAAACATTTGCTCAGACACACACACACACACATACACACACACACACACACACACACACAAACGGATGTCCCAAACACATGCACACACATTCACTCATACACAGTCAGTCTAATAGCAACAGACGTCCATTGTTGCCGTCATATTAAAAACACACATAACGACACTAGCGGAGCAGTGCGGTGCGCCTGGTTCTCATTTCCAGCACACGCACACAGACATGTACAGCCAATTTAGAGCGCTCAGTTCAGATCCACTCGGGCGGAGCGGTGGAAGCTAGCAAGCTAATGGCAGTCAGTCTGTGGTTAGCGCTGCTTTAAATACGCAGGAGCTCGGTGTGTGAGGCGACATGATGCCAAGGCCTCTGTCTCCACTGGTGACATGTGTCAGACTCGCCTGCCCCATGTCAGGAACAGTTTATGGAAACGCTGCAGATGGTTTTAGGTTTCTAAAGGTGCAAGCACGAGCACTGGTGTTTACTAAAAAGAGCAACAGCTCACCCACAACAGCAAACATGAGCACAGTTATTATACAGTAAAGAGCAATGTGTGTGTCCACACATGAATGAGTAGTTGTAAATTTGACAGCTATGTTTGTCTAACCTCCTGGGTATTTGGATCAAGCTCTGCTGTCGATGTAGTAAACTCCTTCTGTAAATTTGACTATAATGGCATAATGCTCCCATTTTCCAATAAACATTAAGAGGAATAGCTTAAACTGTAATTAAGGTCATCAAATAAAAAGAAATAAGGGCTCCGGAGACATGGTGTAAATATAAATCTTTATTTCAGTGCATTTTGTTTAGAGATGGAAGGAATTAGATTTGTTTTTTGTTTTTTTTCAACAAACAAACAAACTCACATTCAGCAGGGTACATTTATCAACAAGGAAAATATAAGATGGCAAACTCAAACAGCAGCTGTAACCAAGAAAACAAAACAGTTTTAACACCACTGGCCTGCAGGCGGCAGGCTGGAGGTGTTGTTGTTTTGATGGATGTATTGTAGGGTTTCATAAAGGTTTATGTGCTTTGTTACAGGGTCACATAGTATTTTATTTCTAGAGTGAACAATGTGCTGTGTCCTCAGGAAGAAAACAGGATTGAGTTTGAGGTCTTGCCACTTCCTTATCTCAATATGTTGTTTACTATACATATGTAGGTCAGCTCGAGAGTTAGGGTTGGAGGAGGTTATGCAGACTCATAGGGATGGGGGGGCAATACATCTTATTTATTTATTTATTTATTGAAAGATTGTAATCACTCCTTGTTGTCTTGTTGTTCTGTTCTGTTTTAAGTGTGTTTACATTATGTTTACTGTGCTGAACCACAAATTGCCCCTTTGGGGATGCTAAAGTTTTTTGAAGTCTAAAACCCTGTCTACACTTACACATATATATATCTTTGAAAGTGGGTATTTTTCTCCTCCATTTAAAAAACTAATTCTGTCCACACAACATTCATTGTACAAAATATCTCTGTCTGCATCAGAACACAAAAATGACTCCAAACACTCTCCAGTATTAGCCGTCTTCAGCAGTCTCCCCTTGTCACTAAGGTTGTAAGGTGTACAGACTAAAGTCACCATTTTAAAAACACCTACTGGAGATATCTATGTAATGTAATGTGATCTATATGTGGAGGTTGAGATGTTTACAAAATTACAATAACTGAGCATTTCGTTTTCATTTGTTGCCCATCAGGTACCAACTGCCAGTGTGACGATCGAGGGCGCTTCGGCCCTCAACAGGGTCCGCTGGTCGTCTGGGGGAAAGGAGGTGGCTGTGGGCGACTCAGAAGGTCGAGTCTGGATCTACGATACTGGAGAGGTACAAATGATAATCATGTAGTTTTTAAAGGCTTTTTTTTTCCTTTATTGTGAGGACAGCCAGATAGACAGGAAAGGTAGGACAGGGAGGGGGGATGACACACAGCAAATGGCCGCAGGTTGGAGGAAGCTCAGGCCACTGCAAAGGACTCAGCCTAGATGGGATAGTGGGTAAGCTAGAGGTCGCCCCATAATCGTCTAATCTCAAAGTGGATGAAACACATTTTCACTCTGAAGCAGAAGCATACTGCGTGACTGTGAACCAAATGTGTTGTGATTCCCAGAAATAAAGGCAGAGCGAGCACTCCTGTTTTTCAGGTACAATCTTTATCATTTCAGAAAATTAACTCTGGCATTTTAAATAGTGATGCTTCTCATGTAGTGTTGATATTTTGGCAGCCTCCACGGGTTTAACAAGATCAGCTGAGTACATTGTTGTTGCATTCGCTGTAAGTGCTGCAATGCATGGAGTTGGTGGTTCTCGCGGGTTTACTTTTCAAACAATCAAAGATTTAATTACACCCTAGGTACCAAAAGCGTGAGTGAACTACAATGACCAAAATTTATTGCATCATTGAAATGAAGTTGTACTACATGTAGATTGAGAGATTTTAGTGCCTGAAAGTTGAGTTACTGGTCGTAGTGAATAAAACATGAGCTAAATGAAATGAATTATGATTTACAAATGTATACTCTCATTTCCTCAGAGTACACACTGTAGTCTTGCTGTGTTTCATGTAGGTTTGGTCCACTGACTTTGGCGAAAGACATGTACTATAAGAGGAGAAACCTCCACATGCGCCACAACCGATCATTTTAGGTCTTTTAGCTCTGTGTGTTTACCCAACTGTCAGCATTGCCATGAATGTATGTGTTTGATTTTTTTTTCTCCCCTCCCTCTTTTGTGTGTCCCTGTAAAATGGCCTCCACATGACTTTACCATCACCACAAAGCGGCCAACCACCCTGCCTGTGCCTGTATGTTCTCTCATGTTTGCAGGGCTCTGGTTAGGATCCCCATGTGAGGGCAAGTTAGCCTAGCCGCCGGGCTAATTTTAGCATCTTTTTGTTGTGTGGTAAGTTGGAGAGAAGCTTGGCTGAGCTGGTGGCCTCTGCGCTGGGTTAATGGTAACGAAGAGTCATCAATAAAAGTGAGCTGGGTTGAAAGGTTTTATGACTCCAAAGAGGAGTGTGTATGTGGTGGTGGTGATGGGGGTATTTACTTCACTAGAAACACCCCCCCCCTGTATAGCTTAAACCAGGAACAGCATGTGAAAAAAGAGATGCCAGCGGTTCCATGAGAGCAGCAGCAACCCTTGAGATGGTTCCAGGAAGGCAAAATAGCAAATTCTTTCATTTCAGTATTATTTTACTCAGTACAAACTAGTCTTAGGTCATTTATCAGCAGGGATCAGGACTGTTTTGATTGGTCCTCTACTATACGGAAAGTCCAAATCATAAAACAAAGGTTTTTCGGATGGCTGCCACGGGGAAAGAAAACGCTAGTAGATCAGGGTTAGTGGCTCAATGCTGCTCCGTGACATGAAAATGTTTTGGACCTGCTTCTTTTTAAAGCCTGACAACACTAAATCCCACAGTGTTTCTTTGACACTTGAGCTCGTTGGAGTCTGTTAAAATGCAGCGAACGCTCGGGCAACATATACATGATGTTTTGTCGGAGCCCCCTGCTGCGGCCAGCCCAGCTCTGTGGGGGGTTGGGGGGTTCAAAATGGCTGCCTCCCTCCTCCTGGTTCCTGTTTAATTACAGCCTGGCCATGCAAAGCGGTTACAGACAGCTTGGGTGGCAGCCGCAGCTTTGGTCCCACTCATTCTGACTCCCACAGTGTACGACTGCAGCTAAACACTTAGAGAACACTCAGTTTGACATTCTGTATTAGCCTTATGGTCAGTACAGTTCCTGTGAATCTTCTCTGGATGGCTGATCCAGACTGAAACATCTCAACCACTGACATATTTACTATGCAATACATGTCATTTTTTAGATGATTAGACTTTTTATGACATTTTTCATGACATAATATGATAGACATTTTTAATTAAATAGTATACATGTTTATTTTATGTTTACTCTACTAAGGCTTTTTTTAATGACATACTATACAAAGACTTTATGTGTTTTTGTTATTGTTTTGTTTTTTTACAGCATACTAAACTAAGATTTTCATGACTTTTTTACGACTTTTTTATGGCATACTAAAATAGGACTTTCTTCTTAATTTCTTTTTGTTATGACTTCATGTTACGACTTGCTATATTAAGAAATGTTTAATGTCATAGTATACTATGACTGTTTTATAATCATTTTAATGCCATAGTTTACTGTACTGTAATTTGTTATGACAAACTATACAGACTTTTTTTTATGACATACTATACAGAGATTTTTTTCTGATTTTTTTTTTTACGACATACTATACTAAGACTTTTTCAGATTTCTTATGACATACTATACTATGACTTTTTCTTCAGATTTTTTATGACATACTATACTATGACTTTTTTTCTGATTTTTTTTATGACATACTATACTATGACTTTTTTTTTTTTTGGATTTTTCATGACATACTATACTATGACTTTTTTTCAGATTTTTCATGACATACTATACTATGACTTTTTCTTCAGATTTTTTATGACATACTATACTATGACTTTTTTTTCTGATTTTTTTATGACATACTATACTATGACTTTTTTTTCGGATTTTTCATGACATACTATACTATGACTTTTTTTCAGATTTTTCATAACATACTATACTATGACTTTTTTTCAGATTTTTCATGACATACTATACTATGACTTTTTTTCAGATTTTTCATGACATACTATACTATGACTTTTTTTCGGATTTTTTTATGACATACTATACTATGACTTTTTTTTCAGATTTTTCATGACATACTATACTAAGACTGTCATGACATTTTCATGGCACACTACAGTGACAATTTTTTTGTTTTTGTGTTTTGTATGATATAGTATACTGTGATTTTTTTTTTTAATTGCACACTATGACTTTATGACATTTTAGGAAATTTCTTGTAATGAATTTTCTATTTAAATTTGTATGGCATACTATTTAATGACACCATGCAGATGTGTCAACCTAGTGTCTAATGTCATGTTACTTGTGTTTCTTTGATGTTTTCTACAGCTGTCTGTGGCTCACACTGACGACTGGGCACGCTTCGCTCGTACCCTGATGGAGATCCGTGCTAACCGGGCGGACGGTGAAGAGGAGGGGCCTATGGAGCTGGCTTCATAGAGCAAGACTCCAAACCAAAGCAGAGGGAATCAGAGACCAGAGGGGTGTACTACGAAGCCAGATTAGTGGGTTAGCGAGTTCTGCTTAGCCTAAAGCCAGAGTTTTAAATGTCAGGAAGCTGATTAGATCACCATGGTAACTTATGCTGCACACGTGCGCTGAGTTTTGGAATGAAATCTGCTGTAAAAAGCGCCTTTCACTTATCAACTCCTTTGTCACTATTGTTGCAAAGTCATGACGATATCTCTCAGAGCGATATACACTCTCGGCTAAGAGAATATGATATATATGCAAACTTGAGCCGTACATTAGTAATGCCAAGGAACAAAGTGTTGTAATCAAAGTAGCCCAAACTGTATGCATCACATTGTGTTTTGTTTCTGCCATGGGGACCTACAGTACATGCATTCAGTTGTTGATGCAGAAAATCCAAGCGAGAATACTGTATACAACATATACAAGTTGTTCTTGCTCTCATTGAACTACTGAAGGTATTTGTAGTGTTCTGTGGCCATTTGCTCCTGCTAGCTCTAAAAGAAACCTTCTGTAAAATCACAGGAAACAGACGCTAACGCAAAGATAGCTTGGCTGTCAAACTTGCTTCGTAGTACAACCCTCTGGTGTGCTTTTATCGGTGTCACTGTAGCATGTGCGACTCAGTCAGTTTTGTTTTGTTCCTTCACCTTTACCTACATGTTCCTGTCTGCTTCAAACAGGACTGCAGTTTTATTGTATTCTTGCATTTACTCTCCTGTAAAAGCAAACCGTCTGTTAATGGGTAAACTGTTGACCTCTACTGATTTGTCCGCCCTTATTTATTTTTTAAATGATTTGTTGCTTGCAACCTGTGAGCCTACAGTATATACGACGTGGCAGTCTTATAGCCTTATGAAGATATGTGTACTGTGACGATGCTTTGCACTACCGTAAAAATAAAAGCAGGGTCCATAGACTAGTCATGTATTGTTTACAAAATGTCATGTTCACTTTATGTTGTGCTTCTTTTCTCTGTACTACGCCTGCATGCGACACATTCCTGAAATATTCCAGACACATAAACATGGAGTTGTTATGGTGACATTTCCACACGTGGGGCTTTGTGGCTACTTTATGTCAGTGTGTCAGAAACTGAATTGAGCGTGGTGTTGGCACTTTGTCTTTTGTTCCAAACGAGAGCGACGACTGTATATTCTTTAATGAACTGTTAATTATCAAGAGGTATATTGTATTGCAGAGTGCTGGCTGTTAAACCTGCTATGTTGAGTATTAAAGCATAGCTGATGAACTGCTGTCTTGATTTTTCTTGTAGCGTTCACCTGGGAGTAGAAATGAAAACTCAGACACACATTCAGTTTACTAATATAAGTTTCTTTTTACTCTCGAACACATGTTGCTGCCGTACACACAGTAAGGCACGGTTATTACACACCATATGTAACTCCTACATCCTCTGTGCTGAACAAGTTTTAATACTCAGTCGTGGCACACTACAGTCGGTGCCAGCTGTCCCTCAGATATATTCACACATCTGCATACATTTAGACCTGAAACCAAACATCTCACAGTAAACATTGTGTACATTCAGATTGTTACGCTGCCTCTTTACATTCAAGTTACTTTTTGGTCATATTCTCGTGGATACAATTGAGCAACTCAGGACCAAAATAGCCGTAGAGATATGAAAATATGTCTCTGAATTTTTCATATATACAGAAGTGCAACATTTAGGATCAGTCTTTTTTTTTTTTTTTTGGCCAGCTATACGATCCCGTGAGGAATGTGCTTTTGGTTATAAAGCAATAAAAGGAAGACACTGGAAAAAGCTGCGATACTATATGTAGTTTTTCATAGTATGTTCCAAAGAAAGCAAGCAGTTAAGGTGTGTTTTAACTTCTGCCAGCCCGTCTGCTGCCTGTGTGCATATACTGAACCAGCTGGACTGTATGAAAAACAAAACCACATTGGAATACATCTCTATACAATGTCAATCAAAAGATAAAACAAATACTGCACGAGTCCTACAAAGAGTTTTCTTTGTGCGCCCGTGTTAATTTCCTCACTAATCCATATGCTTGCATACAGACTACCATTTAAATAAGATTATGAGGAGAAAAAATATAAAGAACTTTAAATAACTTAAAATACTACTAACACTCAAGCCCTCTCTTTCACTAACCCCCCCCTCCCACTACCAGTGGAGGTTCAGGGGGTGCTTGCATTGGAGGGGGCCGCTGCTGCTGCCGCCGCCACCGTGTAGCGTGGGAGATGGAGCCCAAACTTGTTCTCGATGCCAGCGAACGTGGCCACCGCCAACCTGAAGCCTCCGATGTGGTCTGGGTTGGGCGCCGGCAGGCTGATCCGAGACTTGGGGGTGGGCTCTGAGCCAGCAGGCTTTCTGCGGTGTGAAGGGAGCGAGAGAGAGACGGGAGGAGGAAGCCGGAGGCGCAGTCAGAGAGAGGTTGGAATAAAGGAGAGAAAGGGAGAAGAAGGTGAGGAGTGGTAAAGGGGAAAACTGTCGAACAACATAAATACTGCATAAGATGTTATTGTAACCAAGTGGAGGAGAAAGAGAGCGTGCACAGGCAGGAGTTTTATTGTTATCATTATTAAATCTTGACCTAATATTATCATATTCAACACTGCTCGCCGCAGAAATAAACATCTTAATAGAAAATCAAAGGAGGAACATTTCTCCCTCAGAGCAGAACAAATCAAATCCCTCGTTGATTTCACTTCGAGCTCTGTGATTGGCTGCCAACGCGGACAGCAAAGGAGCACAGATCAACTCGCCCAAAACCACACCGAATTTTCATTGGATCTGCGGCTGATTTAGTTTCACTGAGTCTTCTGGGAGAGAGGGAGCGTCATGTTAGAGCCACGAGCCACCCAGTGACATGCATGTGTGACGCAGCTGTCCGTTTAAAGAAGCTCTCTCTTAGTCACTGTGAGAGCTTCCCAAACTCTCTCATGAATTATTCCTGAGACTGACCTATTTTGAGGAGGAAAATGAGCTTGTTTCAATCTCAGAAGTGGGGAAAGTACATGATGTCAGAGTCAGGACTTCAATCTGTCCGCTAATGTGCACAGAAATTATTTTTGGGTCTTGTGGCATGTCTCTCTCTCTCTGGTAGAAGTGGGATATGAATGCAGATAAATCAGGAAAAAGCATATAAAAAGCTAAATCATCGTCAGACGATAGCCGATAAGTTTGAGATTGCATTTCGCACCAGTGCGTCCCGCCTCTTTGCTCTCCACATGGACTGTTTGTAAATAAGACAGTGATACTTACTGTCCTCCAAAGTCGATATAGAACCAGCGCTGAAGGAGTTCATAGGTCACCAAGGTCACACCAAACTGAGGTGAGGACCTGAACACACGAGCTGCGAGAAGGTTCAGAAATGTGTTAATTTACATTTAAAATAATTCTAATTACAAATAATGTAGTGTCCAGTGTATGCAACTGTAAGAAGTCAATGTAAATGTGTGTACTGATATTGAAACACAGTCCTGTAATGTTTTATCTTTGATTGACATTTATTTGTAGCATCTTTTCAAGAGACTATTACCTGTAAATTAAAACCTGGATGGATTTTTTATTTCATCAAAATAACACAAAGAGGTGATGGAAGTACTTTTACAGCCCCTTTTCAGTCTCTGCAGTTTAATTCTGAGGCTGCAAACGGCCCAGCAACCTGTTGGCAACATGAATGTAGCCCATTACATGTTGGCCTTGGTGAACATTACCTCCAGCTCCTTTCCAGAAAGCCCTGGGTCCCTCCTCTCTGAGAATCTTCCAGAAACAGTCGGTCAGGCCGCTGTAGGTGGTCTGGCCGGCACGCGCTGCCACCTGCAGCCTGGTCTTGATCACGTCAGCTGGGGTCACCAGAGAGGCCGCTGGCATGCCTGCGGGGAAGAAAGCACAAGCTGTTCAGCCGTGTGACGCGTATCCTTTTTAAACCGTCGGATGTGTTCGCTTCTAAATGGAGCACAAACTTAAAATCAGCTCCAAACAAATTAGGTGATTTGTCGAGAGCGGCCATCAACGGTTGGACGAAATCTTGCATATCATCGTAACTGCATCTGATCGAGTGGATTCAGCATTCTTTGTTCCCTCTTCTAACACACATCATCTTGGAGCTTGACCATCTTGCAGCAAGTCTGCCGCATACATACACTAAACACAAGTAGGGGCCAGTTCCTATCACTTCACCATCAACTAATCCATACCACCAGCGAGGCCATTATTTAATCTCTACCTTTTTTCTTCCTTTCCTCCCTCTCCCACTTTTCATACAGCCGTTAGAACGGGGCCAGACAATGGACGGTAATGAGAGCAATGCACACTGTGCCCCGTGTGCCGGTGAAAGTGACTGGCTGACTGAAGGGAGTGACTGCAGAGCCCCCACTCCAGCCACTTCAGCCATGAATGGGCTCAATCATTGATGGCTCGGTCATTACCATCAACTGCCCTCTTGACGATTTATTCTGACTTCTTGGTTTTTGTAACGGCCAAACGAGCTATTCAGAAAGCCTAATCATCTCAGCATTAGGTAACCGACTGGCACCCGGTGGAGACTGACCACCTGCACTGAGGAGAGGAGAGGAGAGGAGAGGAGAGGAGAGATGAAGATAGGAAAGGAGGAAAGAGGAGAGTAGGCTTCCTGTGGATTTTTTGAGGAGGTGTGGAGAATAGCCGATGGAGACAAAAGAAAGTTTAGGAACAAGTATCTGAGTTAGAGCCAATATAGAAACTACATAACAATAGAAATAAACAAGTGTTGTCCTGACGTGATGTCTATAGCAGGCCTATTCAATTAGCGGCCTGCGGGCCACATGCGGCCCAGAAGCAATCTCTGAGTGGCCCGAGCAGGGATTGGTACAGAGACCCGGTATTAAACGGCCTGAGGCACATTTAAGACCGTAATAATAATAATAATAATAATAATAAGCTCCGCCGTAATCATCTCTTATTGTTACTTTTTAAAGTTTTGGTTTCATATATCATCATGAAGCAGCCTCTCTCCTGCGCTCTGCATGTCAGAGCTGACCTCCTCCCCACAGACACACACACTCAAACACAGACACACACACACAGACACAACAGAGTGAAGTGAGACAAGAGCAGAGAGGTCGCGGTGCTGATGAATTACTCTAATTGATGACAACTACACTTACAGTTACACTTTTTATCGTGTATAAAATGAGGGGATGATGATGGCATCTCCACTTTGGCCTGCTGTCCTGGCTCCCCCTTGCTGTAGCGTATTCCTGAGCTAGCATTGGATGTGAACCCCAGTCTCCCGCACTAAAGCCAGGAGCCTTAACCACTGAGTTATCCTGCTGCTACACATATACGCTTTTCTCCAGGCGCATTTAACCTTTTTATTTGGACGCTGGACTTTAAAATTCACCTGCCCTGGAAAAGGATCGAACCTCCGACCTCAGAATTCCCAAGCAGCTCACCATCAATGTACCATTTTTGCCAATGACAGGTTGTTGTTATAATCGTCTGACAACATTATGGGAAGGATTCCTACAGAGAAATGAAATGTTTTAATAACAGATCGGATCAAGTGAAATGTAAAGAAGAATGTTTCTTCTCATTGCAGGGTCCTTTCCATAATGTTGTCAGACACATAATAACTATCTGAGCCTGTCAGTGGCAAAAACGACCATTTTAAAAGGCATAAATTGATGTTGCATATTACTTTGCAGCCTGTTTGACTGCTGTGGCTGCAGCTCTCTCTCAATACTGGACCGGTTTCAGATACTGTTGTTCCCATTAGTCACTTAGACACAAAAACATGGGAGAATGGTTGAAAAATGCAGAAGTTTCCTTTTAAAAAGGTGTAAATAGTGACTTGATCAATAAAACAATTACCAAAATAGTTAAATTTTCTGTCAAAATACCAATCAATGAATTGACTAATTGTTTTGACTACACAGCACATGACTAAGACCAAGCAACATGGACATTTCTTACACCCCACAGCGAATAAGGCCTAAAATTCCCACCAGAACTTTTTCTCACATACAGAGCTAATGCCAGTTAGAGATGGCCAACACTATGTTCTTCACAGACCAGAGTAATGCCTAGCTAAATAATGCTGTGCAAACTGAGCGTGTAATTCAATTTCCTGTGCTGACTGTAAAACACTAATTGCCAGAATGCTGTAACCGCTGATAAATACATGTGAAAGAGGGAAGATAAATGTGTCGAAGTAACGAAAAAAAATGAAGAAATCATGAGGCTCGTTTCAGCTCGGAGTCTGTGGGCCGTGGCTGCCAGTCTTGTGGTGAGAAACCAGAGTAAAAATGGAGGAGGGAGGCAGGATTTATGATTTTTCCGTGTTGTGCTGTGCCTCTGCGTCAAAGAGAGAGTGCTGCTGACACATCTCCGAGGATTCAAAACAAATATTAAGTCTTTTATGCAAATGTAAAGCCTTTTAACTTGGCAGGGGAGTGCTGGTCTGTCATTAGTGTTTGCTTTAGGGATAAATCCAATATTTAAACTCTGCTTTGGATCATATTTTCATGCAGACGATAAAGTTGTTAAGTCATCAGTGAATGTTTGTCTTCTTGGCCTCTTTGCTAACTGTTATGACTAACGTACAGACAGGACTGTATGCATTCTTGCAGGATGAACATGCATAAAGTATGCACATGCATGTTTGTGTGCTTGCCTGCGTGTGTGTGTGTGTATGTGCATGTACAATATATTAGGATTGGAAAGCCTCCCTGTCGGCCTGGTTGGCAGGCATCTGAGGCGCTTCCCTGCTGCAGAGCTCCAAAACCCCAGTCCCCAATCACTGAGCAGCGCTCTAATTAGCAGCTACCGCCATGGAGCCTGCGGTCAGAGGCTGCCTCGCTTCCAAACTCTGAGCTCTGCTACTGTTACTGCAGACCTGTGGAGGTCTGAGGCGAGAGCTGATTTAGACCTGTTCTCACACTTTGTTCAAAACTGGACCGGACTAAAGATTTTCATACACTTCAGCACTCTATACATTGCCTCTGGGACTGAAGCCCTCTGGCTCACTATGAATAGTCAAATATTTTATGAGACAAAATGCAGTTTTTCAAATTACACACACTCTAAAAGGCGAAGTTATAAAAATGCAACACGTTGAAGATTGTTCCTGGCATCATGGGATCCATTCATACTGACAGTAGTGTCTGGAGATGTATACAGTAATGCAGACTTTTAAGGGACAGTTCACCCAAAAATCAAAAATGCATATTTTTCCTCTTGGTTTGTTTTGGTGTGAGTTACTGAGTGTTGGAGATATCAGCTCTGGAGATGTATGGCCTCTTTCAAATATAATGAAACTAAAAAACAGCCTCTTGTCCAGGAGTTGATACACGCTTCCGTCTGTGCGGTGATGTAGCTGGCGGATGTAGCTTGGTGGAAAGAAAATAGTTCCTGCATGAAATTATCCTGAGTAACCGGGTCATGATTTATAGAAAGAGAAATTACTGTTGAGTTTTCCAAATGTTTTTTTTTTTATCGCTTTGAGCACCATTATCTGAGTGCCACAGTTCCATTATATTGGAGAGGAAGCAGACATCTCTATGGCTGATATCGCCAACACTCTGCAACAACCTAGACTGATAAATAGCTCAACAGGTAAGTGGAAAATGTTGTATTTTTGCTGTTAGGGTAAACTGTCCCTTTAACAGACTTAATAACAAAGTTTAAAATTTAAGTCATCTTTTTTGTTAACGGTCTGGTTTTAAGATTTTGGACAAAGTCTCACCAGAGATGCCAGAGAATACAGTGAAAACATAGGAGACAAATTACAATTTCACTGCTTTCATTTCTTCTTATTCTCGCGTACAGACACAGTGGCCCTCATGTATCCATCTAACGTACAAACCAGCGCAGATCCAAGCACAGAAATCATCTAAGGATCACGTGTGATTCATGAAGCGTTCTTATCATGCTGATCATAGTGTAAGCAGTTGATGACATTCATTATTCATTCATTACCCGTAACCGAAGATCTTATTAGGGGTCGCTGGGGGAGCTAGAGCCTATCCCATATGACACTAAGTAAGAGGCGGGGTTCACCCTGGACAGGTCACCGGACTATCACAGGGCTGACACATAGAGACAGACAACCATTCACGCTTCCTTTTACACCTGCGGGCAGTTTAGAGTCACCATGTCTTTGGACTGCGGGAGGAAGCTGGAGTACCTGGCACCCGCCTCCCTTCAAAGTCCCATCCCCCTCCTCCTGCAACTCCACCCCCCTCCAAAGGTCTACTCCCCCCTCCTCCATTACGTCCTCATTACGTTTATGATAGGCGTAGGCGTTGGCAAGTTAACGTTAGATACATGGAAGAGGAGAGCAAGTGTAATGTTACAACCAAGACAGTCAAACACAACCCTGGAGTTTTAAAACTCAACTGGAGTCAGTGATGAGTTTTAGAATAAGGTTACAGTGCTAACGTTAGATAGTAGTGTTAACGTTACTACTAAGTGGAAACACACAAGGAAGATAACGTTAATGTTTCAGAGGCTACGCTACAGTAGGCTAACGTTAGCCATTAGCAACTGGATGCTGTGTTGTCATACATCATGTTATAGCCTATGTTACACTAGAGGCAAACTAAAAATACCTGTCTAGCAGGAACTTTTCCCTTTTTCAGCTCAGGATGAAGCTGCATCAGTCTTCGCCATTGCTCGAAAGCAGAGCCGATATTGACCCGAGAGATGTTACGCGAGTGGTTACGTCAGTCAGAGGCCTCCACATGGGGAAGACAGACAGGACACTCGGCCAATCATTGCATTCGGTCTGAGATTTCTTAGAACCATATGAGAATGGTACAATTATGAGATTTGATCTCTGCTGGAATTCACTTACATTTTAGTGTGCCATCAGCTTATTAATAGCATTTTAACCTAAACAAAGAAAAGCGTAAAATTTCCAGAAAGGTAAGTGTCGCTTTAAATATCCTGCCCCAATATATTCTCTTTTAGAGGCCTTGTCCTTGAGTTTACAACATGGAGAGGCGCAATACGGCCAAGAAGAGAAACATCTCTAAACTAGAATGAAAATGCTGACGTTCCAGGTCCAATTTAACCAACTGGTTCTCTTTGACAGCCTGAAAAGTGACATCAATGGAAGTCTGTCAAATGCAGTATAGAAATAAACCACTGCTGCGGTCAACAAAGTTGGAGTAGACAATCACACTCCAGCTGACGTTGGAAAATTTATCTTATACATCCCTTACATGCACCAGCCTACACCCTTCATATATTGAATCTATGGTTGCAAACACTCCAATATCCCAATCAGAATATGGTCAAATAACCATTCTCCAACTCAGCCAGATTCACTAGTCCACCACTAAGTCCACCCTGACTCCCACTTGCATACGCCAGATGAGACCTGACGTGAGATTCAAGTGTAGCACCTGCTCACGTCCACATTGATAAATGCTAGGGTCAGTATGTTTAGTACTTTGAAGCTTTGAATTTCAGGATCCCTCTAGTATAATTCTTGCAAAACATTTTGTTAATGTGATCTGGAAACTTGAAACTAACGTCTGCCTCTGAACTTGATACAATAGTTCTCTATTTTTCTGTTGAAGTATAAAGGCTGGAGTATTTTACCTGCCAGTGCTCCAGCCAGCAGCATCTTGGCTGGTCCTATCCTTCCATCCTCGTCACTGAAGCGAGCCTTGAGGTGGGCGTAGCAGGGGAAGTAGATGGCTGAGAAGGGGATGTCGCGCAGGAAACAGGCTTTGGAGCCCTGGAGAAAGACAGTCAGAGGGAAAAGGAGAAGTTTTAGGTTATAATATTGGGTTGAGAGTTAAACTCTCAGAAATGGAAAACAAAGACAAGAATAAACAGAAAGGAGAGCAGAGAAAGATTGATGATGCTAGGGGGGATTCAAACCGTGACTTCTGGCTCAGGTCTTTAAAGATGGATTGGTTTTTTCCTCACCACAATATGTAACTTCAACTGTCTGTTCACAAACCAGATATTCAGGCATCAACTGATGTTGCAGCCAAGGAAACTACTTCCAAAAGAACTCTGAAGTATCGACCACAACAAATCATGCCTCTCCATGTGCAAACGATCTGTGTCCTCAGCAGCAGGTGAGGGAGGCAGCTCCAAAAGCAAAGCTGACAGGCACCAAAAAAAAAAGAGTGGGAAAAGCAGAGAAAGACAGACTGGCTGACGAAGATGACTCCTTGTCTGCCACTGTAAACAACACTATATCATCAAGCCTATTGAGTTTCCTGCTGTATTTCAAGCTTGTTGGCCCGCTGCCACCTGCTTGATACAGCAACTACAGTCAACAGAAGGCGTTTAAAGAGCTGGGCAGGGTCTCCCTGTTTTGGACAGGCTTCATTTAACTCCTATGGGATAATCCTTTGGTTCCTACACACACACACACACACACACACACACACACACACACACAAACAGAGAGAGGACTGGCAGGTATCTGGGCTATCTCTTTCCCTCTCTTTCCTCTGGCACTTCTTGTCTGCCTGTCCCTCCTGCTGGCTGGCTGGGGCCCGAGCGGCTGCTGAAAGCTGGGAGATTCTATCAAGGCAGGACAGACAAGCAGCGTCACAGGGACTGGGACTGGAAGCCTTAATATCAGGGTGTTGGGCTGGGTAATGCACTGGCAGTGCGGCGGCTCACGGATACTGTGTGTATTGAGATGAAATTAAAAGATTTAGTTGAGCAAGTATACACAAAATGCCTCTGATGTACTCCTACACACAAGAAAAACTTCAACACAATAAGTCCTCAAACATGAAACTTCACCCAGGGTGATATTCCTACACTGACAACTTTCCCCCAGTGATGAATGGTGGCGCTAGTGCGTTAGCCACCCTACCAACCGGTAGCTCCACCAGCGGAGGGTGAGCGTCAGGATAATTACCCTGACAAAGGCAGCTCTGTGCCTGGGTGCAGCCCCTCCGGAGCCAGCCCGTCTGGGGCTTGCAGGCTGAAGCTCGTCTCCACCCCGCCTCCCCTCCTCCACCACCACCACCACCACCGCCACCTCTACCGCCAACACCGCTACTGCTTTCTCAATGCACTTTGTCTCCTCTCTATGCGTGGACCAGGAGACAAACACAATGAAGTATGTGCACAAGCATGCACACATTTACACACTGCATCAAACAGCATTCTCGCAGACAGCTAAATGGAGACAGTAGCTATGTGGATACACACACACACACACACACACATACACATACTCTTCAACATAGTCATAAATTACAGGAGTGAGTGCACAGCCACACAAACACAGGAACAAGAGGCAGGTAGACAGAAACAAGAGGAGGCTCCACACTCTATTACAGCCTTGTTAAAAGAACCAAAAGGCGCACATGGAAGTTGGCTGAGCTGACAGGTGCAGACAGAAAGAAAACCACACAGACAAACCTGCGAGACTCAGAGTGATATGGTTCAGCGTAGCAAATAATCAGCAGACCATCAAAATTAAAAGTCCTGTCTGAGGGACGACTAGATGTTCTTGAAAAGTAGTTTACTTCTTGGAATTTGACAACACAAGTGCGATCATCTTACTTGCAAATGAACACAACCGCAGGTATGAGATTGACATTTTCTCAGTTGATTGTGTTTACAGTCGAAGCAGAGTGTCCCCCGCCGAGCTCCATTAGGACTTATTTAAGTAATTTAATTAGACATGCTCTGTTTTACCCTGAGGGCTAATGTCCTTGTCGAGCCAGTTAAGCTGCTACTGTTAGTGGTAGCCACTGATTCCTATAGCTGTCCAAAAAAAAAAAAAAAAAAAAACCCCACTATGTGACTGTCCACTTCACTTGTGCACACAGATGGATGTTAGAAGTCATAAGATTTCTAAGAATAATAATTATAACATAATGAAAATATTCTTTAAACACACCAACGCAACAGTATTTTTTTATATTAGCCTCTTATGACACTATAATTTTTCACGCTTGCTTTACAATCTAATGGGTGCATAATATCATACAACTCTAATATGTTCAAACAGTGCACTGTAATTTTTAGCCCCGTGCCACTGAAAAATACCAATTATGGCAATTAAGGTTAAATACAGCTTTTAGCATAAATTGTGTCTTTTCTTGTTCTCAAACAGAAGACCACATAGAATTGTTGATTTAAATGATGGCTGATGTGGGGTAAAGTATAATTTTACAATAGTTGATAGAAAAATCACATATGATTTAGTCATAACAGTAATGAGAAATAATGGATTGCTGTGAAATGGTGAGGCTGATGAAAACACAATGGAATGGACACTGGACGTCTAATTAACCTAGTCGCAACAAATCCAACTTGATTTCAGTGTTACATTAAATATGGCTTTGGGCTTCCTCCGGGACTGTAGGTCTCATTTAAAGATAAATGTGAGCTTTGTGTTTTAAGTTATGCGTTCTTTACAAGAGTTCTATTATTACAGTAGTTATGTCAAATGTCTTTATACCGATATGATGTGGTGGGCTTATTTTAAACTGCTAAAGGTTCATTTCTTCAGCCTATTGACTGTTTCAAAATGAATTTTCTCACCAACACATCTCCTGGGACAGGAATGAATGACATGCTTACATAATAAGTTGAAAATAAGACAAAATGAAAACATGGGTTTGGGGGCAGGAGGACAGACTGACATGAGTCCTCAACACATTTCCATTGGGATATTGGCGCTGATGGTGGGTGGAAGTTACCACAGTGATAATTCTACTCTAGAAGGGAATGGAGGAAACGTAAATTTTGTAATTCTACTCTCTGATCCTACTGTGACTTGACCAAAAATGTGGCTGAAAACATCAGATAAGACTGAGAATATTGTGCTTATTCATAGTATGTGATCTGTAGCCTCCTGGTTAGCTGCTTATAGGATTATGCTGCTCTTCATTCTGCACATTACCTCGTGCAAACTAGTTGCTTATGCACATTTAGTCAGACACCTGTACTCGCCTTGGTATCTCTTACTAGAATCATTCAAAATAACCACTGAAACACCTCAGAAGAAGTAAAATGAACTACTGAAACCATAACTTCATTGTATATTCTATACACAAGGTAAAATTCTGTATCCTCTGATAAGCAGATTGCATCAAAATAGACCCAAAGCAAGAGAGAAGAGGAATTTAAAGAATAATTTGTGATTTAGACATGTGCACTATACATGCACCTCTGACCCCAAGGAGGTTTCTCACCTTGTAAAGTCCAAAGAAGCCAAGGTCCCTGATGACGGACAGGGCGCTGACCCTCGGCCCTGTGGTGATCTCTCCTGCCACCTGCAGACGGATCTTTACAATCTCTAGAGGGTTGGTGAAGATCACCTGGGAGCCACCAGCCTGGAGGAACAGAAAGACAAAGGCATACTTCAGTTGCACATAATAACTGGCTTTAATATATTGACTGGTGTAGCAAATAACACCTAATGTCAACAGAGATTTTGTCTATGTTTAATATGAGTTTCTGAGTGTGTTGTCTGAGTTCTAGTAAAGTAGTTTATTTCAACATAACACTAAAAACATTTGAAAGAGACTGTTCACCCCAAAATCAAAACCACATTTTTTACTCTTACCTGTAGTGCTATTTATCAAGCTATAATGTTTTGGTGTGAGTTGCAGAGTGTTGGAGATATCGTCCGTAGAGATTCCTGCCTTCTCTTGAATGTATTGGAACTTAGATGGTACTTGGTGTGTGGTGCTCCAATAGAAATATAGTAATATTGTTATTATATTCAAGAGAAGGCAGGCATCGGCAACTCACATCAAAGCAATTTAGATTGAGAAACAGCACTAGAGGTAAGAGGAAAATTATATATTTTTGATTTTGGGTTGAGCTGTTTCTTTGATATAATCAAGACTAAAAATGTAACTATTATCTGGCTTGTACGCAACAGCAGCAAGTGATGCAACTTAACAATAGTGCCTCCTCAGCAACCAGCTGCAAAACAAACATGTAGAGAGGAGGAGAATAGGGGAGAGTACCAGGAAATCCAGCTGATGCAGTCAAGTCTGTCAGCTGTTTGTCTTCATCACACAGACCCTGCGGGGACTCTGACTTCTCTTTTTCCTCTCTAACCTCTCACTTCGCACCATTCTCCAAACCTGTACTTGTGAGGGCAACAATACTGCAGCAAGTTCAGACTGGTTTCTTTGCCTTTCAGGTCGGCAGGGCTTTTAAGTATAAGAGGTAGCTGCTGTGGTAGAGTTGTGGCGAGACAAATGGTTAACTGTGTCTAGTCAGGGAACATGACGGGATTTCCAGCATGCGTCTTGATATTGAGAAATGTTTACTCCATTTGGGCGAAAGTGGGCTTTTTCTGACTTCCTACGCCTTCTATTTTCCTTTAATTGTTTCTCTCTTCCTCTGAATGGCTTTTCCAGCATCCTCTCTCAACGTTTCTTGCTTTGACCTCTTCTCAAACGATCTCTCTCATCTTCTTTAATATTGTCTCTCTCTTGCTACGGTTGCCAGTGGTTACTGTAGCTACACGCAGAAGGGTGGCACATCGCAATTAGATAGCAATCGGTTGCCATGGCGCCATTTCTGTCTTAAATAGGCCTGGTCTGTTTGTTGTTGTTTCACTCCTTTTCTCCCCCGCCTTCAGTCGCTTCCTTATGAATGATGGATTGTGCTTGTCGCCTCCTGCCTTACGGGAAGGCATCGAGCTCCAATCTGCAACATGGGCATTCATTTTGCTAAATGTCCCTCAGTTTTAAGTGTTACCATATATTGCCTACAAGAAGAGAGGGAGGAGGGAGAGACAGAGATCATAATAGTCTCATTGAAGGTGTGTGCAGCAGCTTTTTAAATAACACAGAGCATAGTGGGCTACAGCTTGCCTTCCAGACCCAATGAGAGGCTGTGAATAGCAGAAGGCCTGCCGCTCTAAAGCTGCTACATCTCACAGCTAACTCTTTATGACTTGTTTTATGGAAATAACCTAGTTGATTACATGCTGGCTAATAGCGTAAGCATCAAGAGGCTATTGGCTCCGGCCCCTAGCAGTGTTGGCTGCTTCAATTGGATACTAATGAGACTGGAGATGGAGGAGATGGAGATGTTGTTTACTCAAGGAGAGTAAACAACAACATTGTTCAGAGAGATGAGCTGACAATTAGACCTGACAACATGAGATAAAAGGAGTGACAGTGCAGAGCTGTTTGTGCACTTCACCATCCCACGTTCCTACTTAACTGTTGGAAAATAACTCGAAAAACTTTCAGCATCCCGGATGAGAGAGGGAGACGAATAGAAAACGAGAGGATCGGACAAATAAACAGAGTGAGCTAATGAGAGAGAGAGAAAGACGATGAGACAGAAACAAGAGAGAGGAGTAGTCAAAACAAGAGAAGTGAGGGAAGGTCGAGGTTGGGGCGGAGAGGCTGAGGGTTGTGATTATGGAGTGACAGCGTCGGCGGCTCTCTGATGATTCCCAGGTAATTACAAGGCAAGGTGATCCGTAGAAACCTGGGACGTCAGCACCTTATGCATGCATCACAGCTCCTGGCTATGTGTGTGTGTGTGTGTGCTGCAGAGAGCATACCAAGAGCTTAGTTAAGTTTGAGGAACACACCCCCCTCAACACAAATACACACGAGTACATTAGCTGCTTTCCATAAATAACAATTCATTTGTACTTAACACCCTTCATGCTCTACGTGCAGATCTGTGTGTGTTCGATTTTCTGATAATAAGAATAATAATAAGAAACCCATTACAAAGACTCAAACCAACCATGCAAACTGCGATACTTTCACAATGAACAAAGTATTACTGTATTTTGACTCTCAGTCTAACCCCCCTCTCCACCCCCCCTCAGCAATGACCCAGTAAGTATTTTGTGTAACTTAAGTCCTAAAATGCAGGCCAGTAACTGCCAGATAAGCATCCAGCCAGCTCAGTCAACGGAGCATGCCATTCTTACCAAATAATCATTAGAAACTGGCAACCGGCGCTGGAGCTTAAATGATGCTGAGCCACGGATTTAGAGAGGGAAAGAGGAGGGAGCAAGAGGAGGAGGTGAGGAGAGGAAATAGGTAGGTAAGAAGAGGACAGAGCAAGAAAAGATGAGAAGGAAAACAGCATGTAAGAGGAGATGAAGAAGTTGGGATAAGTTTATGACATGGAAAGCGAACACATAACATTACAATCCCCTGTTCCCTCCATCTTCCTCTCTCTCTCTCTGTCTTTTGCTTTATAGACTGTGGACCTGAGGCTGACACTGTGGTCCAAACCAACACTTTCACAGCTACCAAATGATATAAACAGATTTCATGTGCTGTGGCTGGAGCCTCGCTAAAACAGGGTTCAGGAGGGTTCGACGTCTATGCGTGTGTGTGATTGTGTGCGCGAGTGTGTGTGTGTGTGTGTGTGTGTGTGTGTGTGTGTGTGTGAGATAAAGTGGCAGGCAGAGTGCAGTGCCAGCACTAACACCGGGGCCTCAGCCAGGATGAAAGGAGCTGTCACGACGGCTCACGGAGGAAAAGAGGAAAAATCCATCCATCCACACTCCTCTCCTCTACATTTATCCTCTCCTCTCCCTATGCATCTGTGATGGTTCTACTTCTGAATCCATACGGGCTGTATAAAAAAAGGCAACCGCTACTTTTCACACTCAGTACAGTGCAGAACATTTCTGCAGCTTATTTGCTTTCCTGTGGTTAGTGCACCTTTTCATTTTTGTCTCCGTCACAAAACATAATCAGCGTAAGAAATGTAAAATTAACAGCAAATGTAGCATGCTAAAACATTTCTTGAACATATTGCTAGAACTAATAAGGTCAATTGAATGTGCCTGAGTGGAGCTAAACCCATAATGACTTGTGTATCCTGAAATACTTTGCTTTAGTGATCAGCATCAAAAGAGGGGTTGAGTGAAAGACCTTCTTTCATTTGCTCAGGCTAAAGCTGCTGGCCTTGGAGGACTCACAGTGTGTGTGTGTGTGTGTGTGTGTGTATGCACTGGGGGTAGACTGTGACAGCTCAGTGATCAAAACCTATGATGGGAGGGGAGCAGGTAACAGACTGGTAGAGGTCTCAGGTAGCAGCTGCTGTCAATCATCTCCTCTCAGTAAGTGTGTGTTGTCTGTGCACCTGTATGCTCTTCTGTTTGTCATGCATGCACACACTCCTACGCGCATGTACAGTATGCACATTTGCTCTTTCATGTGTGATCTCTACACGTTCCATCAACAAACAGAGACTTCTGGCCTCCAAACAGGTCCATGTCTGTCCGCTCAACTGTCAGAGGGGCGGCACTCAGAAAACAGGTAAACATAGTTAAGAGATGTATGCTGCCTTAGTACTGTATATGCTGTCTGTGGACTGTGCAGCATCATTTTTCAGCACAGTGCACTTTGAAGAGCCAGGATGATGAAGAGGGGGAGAGAGAGAAACTCCATGTTTGAGCTTTTCTGGAAAAAATAGGTGAACACTGAAAAATGTAATGCTGACTATATTTGTAGCTGTTGCAAACATGCTGAATATCTGTGGCCATATTCATATTGAAAGCGCTCTCATAGAACTCGTAGGAGAGCTTTGGCTTCTCAGAGATTTTGAGTGAGGAACTGAAAGGGACCTATACCCTGGCAAAGTGGCTACACCGTAGGCAGCACACATCCAAGAGGGAGCTACAAAAATTGTGGATACCAGTGAAAAAAAACACAAATATAGCGAGGCGACGCCAAGCGGACAAAGCTAGTTCCAAAACGAGAGTGAATCTGAGGTTGGCTTTCATTTTCCCTGGTGTGGTCACAAACAGTAACCTGCAGTTCCTGCACTCTATACCTTTAATATCTTTTTTACCCATTTCACTTCTAAATTTTATAAATTGATGGGATGAAAGAAAGGCCCCAGAACGTAACACTCAGTAGGTAATCTATCTTAAATCATGTCCAGGTTTTTGACACCTTACTTAGTTCTAGTTTACTTACAAAAAGGCTATTAACAGTCGACTTAAGACTTACACATCCACCAGCCAGGATCTCAGCTCCCAGCGGGACTGTGCCATCTCTCTGTCTGGTCTTCCCTCGCACAAAGTCATTCACCTGGAAACATACAGGTTACAATCAGACAAAGATCAAGGATTTTTAAAGTGGCAGTAGACAAGATTTCTGCTTCAACTTATTAGATTCTCTAGGTTCCCTACTGGCCTCGCTGTAATTATGCAATGCTCTCTGTCACCGGGTGTCTCCCGGGTAAATGAAGGCTCATTTCACTGCTTGAAGGAAGTGTGTATTTCTACTAGACCAGTTAGTAACAAAATCTGCCTGTTTATTAATACTACTAGGTGTTTTTTTCTTTATCATAGCACTGAGATTAAGGGTTTTTAGTTCTAATTGGGATTCTCACTGTTGTTTCTTGCATTGGACAATAGCCAGGCTGTGAGCAGTAGCTACGCTTCTAACGTTACCGCTAGCTAATGCCACCAACCAGGAAATGCTCCAGGAGCTACAAGGAAGCTAAGACCAGTCAGACACCAACATCTAGATCAGGGGTGTCAAACATACAGCCCGGGGGCCAGAACCGGCCCGCCAAAGGATCCAATCCAGCCCACTGGATGACCTTGCACACCTAATACTGATGCACTTGGGAAGGCTAAGAGGTGCCAGGTTTCAGGAGCATGTTAAACACTGAGTAGCTTTCTTCATGAAAAGGCTTTTCCACCCCGACCAGAATACAGTTCTTTCACTTTAGTTTGGTGTGGTGATGTCTGGATTACTACACAGCAGTGAAGATGTGTGGGAAAATGCACATGAAATGAGAGTGAGTAGTCAACTGACTGAATGTGGAAAAACACAAATACTGAAATTACATTTGTCCTCTGGAGATATCACAGGCTGTTTTGTAAATGCATTAGTCTTTTTAAAATGTATTTCTCTGAACAAAAAAAAAAAGGCCCACCTGCGATTAAATCGGACTGTACGTGGCCCATGTATTGAAATGACTTTGACACCCCTGATCTAGATTAGTTGTCGCCTTTGAAAAACTAAAAATGAACACATTTTCTTGTAGTGGCCTTCCTAAAATGAGCAGTGGTTGAACATAGTGTTTTTTGTTATAATGAAGTAGTAGTTAAGCAGACAAATGATTGACTATTGTAAGATGCCAGCAGGTTAAGTTGGATAAACTGTAGTTGCTAGGCTCTGAGGAAAATGTCATATGATCCTGCTGTCTTTGGAACAGCAGCGGCAACAATAAAACCAGTTAGAAATGCTGGGAGGGAATAGATGTCTGTTTCCATATTAAAGCTGGTATGGTGAAACATGATATGAATATCAAGTCAATATACAGTGGACAATGTTTCTGTAGGAAATGTAGAAAATTAACAGACTCAATCAGATTATGTGTGTAGCTATACAGTACGTCATTATTTGCATCTAATCGTGTGTTACACGTGCAGTTTCACGTAATTTCAAATCCATCCGACAGATTGATGCGATGGCAGAGCTTCATGGTTTTGTGTCTGTGTGAATGTGCATCTGTGTGTCTATGCGCCTTCTAACGCAGTGACTTACTGTGAGCTTTATGGCTTTCTCGGGCGCCACACCCAGTAGCTGTGGTACAAGACCTATCATTAGAAAAACGACGAAATGATTAGAAAAAAAGAGCGCTGTGGTACCCCTACTCACTCACACACATGCACATACATACATATACATATACCACTTCCACACACTCCACATGATGTGTGGCTTCCCGCTGCATGCGTCCGACCCTGAAAGATCCTCCAGACGCTAATGAAATCTATTGATGTGGAGTGTGGGGACATCAGAGTAGCAACAAGAGAGAGAGGAAGAAGGGGTAAAGAGAGGATGAAGAGAAAGAAACTGCTTCCCAGAATAGGAGAAAAAAGGGCAGAGTATAAAACAAACCAACCAAAAGTTTACGCAGACCTCAATTACAACCCAGAGCAGGATAAAAATAAACAAAATAATCACAACAGAGCACAATAAAACTTGGCCCCCTACCCAGCCCCAAGGCAAGAAACACACACACACACACACACACACACACACACACACACACGTTTCCTCAAAGTAACAAACACAGTTAATAATCTACAGTAGTTTGTGTGTAGCGAGGCCACACACACACATAATCATATACTCAATTTGGATCTTGGCAAAAGGACCTGAAGCCTGGAGCTCATTTAAAAGGAGCCCAAAATCATTTTTGAAAGATTGTTTTTCCGAATGCTGACATACTTTCTTCAGCACAGAATATACATGCCCACACATGACAGGACATGGGAATATACACCCAATTTATTGCGGCAAAATCATCCCTATGAAAAGATGCTCCTGTTTCTCATGTGCCATTTTGTTTATGAGAGATTCCAATGGAGGGACTTTCAACTTATATTACATAACTCCAGTTTGGCTGTAAGGATACCTGCCTGGCCATCTATCTGGAGCCAGACCTGTCTGTCTCTGTGTCTGTGAGGCCATTCCATTCTTGATGGCCTTTGTGTTTCCCACAGAAATTCAAGCATTCAAGATTCCTCTCGGGAGTCCTACGCTGTCAATCAGAATCATGGGATTTTAAAAAGGCCCCGCCACTGTTCCAGGGGACCTTTTTTCAATCCTTCTTCAATCCGACCCCAACAATACCGACACAGACACTCTAACCCCGGCTTCTGAAGACAGGGCAGGTAGTCATTAGAGATGTCTTGCCCTGGTATGTGCGTACCTGCATGCCCAAGTAGTCGCCTGCATGTCCGTGTGTGCATGCCTACATACTTGTGCGTCTGCTCAGCGTCTGTGTATGCGTTGGTATAAGTGTGTGAGTCCAGACATGCGACATCACCACATCGTGACACAGGCCTTAAGGTATGTGGTCTTGCGTGTGACGTTCATTGTCCTGCTCTGAAAGTCCCCAGCCAGCCGGTAATCACTTCAAAGGAAACAGGTCAACAGAGAGGTGAACTCACACAGCCCTCCTGTCCACCCTACACTTTTCTTCTCCTCGTCTCCCCTCTTTCATTGTCCCTACTACTCGCTTCTTCTTTCTTCTCTCACATCTCAGCTCTTTTATTTTTTAAAACCTGTTTTGTGGATTTGAATGCCTGTGAGTTGGTTTTCCTGAAAGCTGTCTGTAGATACAAATTTGGGGATGGACTTTGGCCAATTTATTTAAGTTTTGACAAAATTACATACACTGTATGTTAAACCTACATTTGTACATTATACGCAGCATGACCCTGGTAATCACTATGATCTTGGAAATACTGTTGTTGGAGTGTTTCCTACATGCAAGAAGAAAGATCTGGAAAGTTCAAGAGATGCATTATAATGAACATATAACAGACACTCCAGCTCATATAAGCTACAGTAGCAGGATAGATGCTGTATGGAGTCCTCAGAGATGGTTTCAGCCGCACAGTTTGCAACCACGACTAACATCATGTGGATATTTGATATAATACATAAAAAAACAACAACAGGGGTTTAAATCTGTGTCGATGCACACTGACCTCGGTAAAGTCCAAAGATACCTTCGTAGCGCACCACCTTCTTGAAGCAGTCAAAGCTGTTCTTGTACATGAGCTCTCCCACCAGGGAACCACTGCTTCTCTGATTTTGCATGCGTGTCTTCACCAGATCAATGGGGTACACTGCTGTGGCACCCACAGCTACAGAGAATTTAAAAAAAGCTTATTAAAAAAACAATCACGTTATGAAGGTACATTTTGTGTATTTCAATACACATATTCACTGAGGTGGTTTACTGTCATGATCACGCCACCATTGTCCTCCCCTTGCCTTAACCACATCTGTATCCCACTCATGTGCCTAAATCTTTGTGTGTCGCCACTGAAGACAGCAGTAGTAAAAAAAAAGTTGAAAAACGTTACAGACAGAGTAAGAGTAAAGAGAAGATAGTACTGATTGACTTTAAAGGAGCAGTGTGAAGGATTTAGTGGCATCTTGCAGACTGCAAAGTGCAACCAACTTCTCCAATGTGCCATGCATGAAGCCACGCTTAGGATTCCTTTTGTGCGTTTTCCAGGAGCCAAATAGCCTCTTCCCCTCCAAAACAAACAGACCAGATGATTTAAAGCAGTAAAAACATTGAATAAAGAAGTTTCATATTACAAATCAGGGTTTTTCTGATGCTGCGCTGGCCCAGCACATGCTAATGTGTGCTCAGTTTTTTTCTCTGATAATTTTTAAGATCCAGACGTTCGGGGAAGTTTTAACTAAGAGTTGAATTATCCGCAGAGGTGTCTTCCTCTCCGAAACAAATGAAAGCAAACACTGAATAAAGCACTTTTGCATTAAAAATCAGTGGTTTTCAGGCACTGTTTGGCTTGTCGTAAGGGGCTGCTAACTATAATTGCCAGTGTTTGGGTTGTCCATTTTGCACTTCTGCAGAAACATGGTGGTGCAGGACTCTGTAGATGAGGACCCACCCCCTTTGCAGATATAAATGGTAACAAAGATACGACCATTCTTATTTTCAGGTGATTATACACTAAAGAAACATACTTATTAAATTCAATTTCTGCCAATATATCCCCCTCAATCCTACACACTGGATCTTTAAGGTACCTTTTCTTTATAACTATTATGACTAGAGTGACCTGTATGAAGTGTAACTAGAGATGTAGACTAAATGGTTCACAAATGAATGAAACAAATCTCACAAACACACACCCACTCATTAACAGGAGGTATTCATCAGGTTGAAACCGGCAATTTATGACAAGTTTGTGCTGCTCAGAGTTGTGTAATGCAAATTGGAACTCACATCGAGCCGCACAGAAAGAAGTAAGACAGGTTTAGGACAAACTAAAGGTAGCTTTGCTTGATACCACCTGAGATGGGTGATCAAATATGTCTTTGCAATTTGGGTGAACTGACCCTTTAAGAGGAAGAGGAGGAAAAGGCAGAGGAGGAAGGGGAAGTCTGTGGGGATAATGTTAAGAAAGACGTTGAAATGTTTTGAGTCCCAGTGTCCTCGACCCGTCAGACGGACACAAACAAAAAGAACCGACCCAAGGCGACAGACTTAATTAGAGAGAGAACGAGAAAGAAGAAGGGATGGCAGACCCATACCTCCTTATTAAGCTGTCTCCCTTGGGATAGAAGGAGGAGGAGAAGGGAGGAATGAAGGAAGGGAGGAGGAGGAGGAGGAGTAGAAAAACAGTGGGGAGTCTGAAGCCAAACACAAGGCCTAGGCACCAGCCTTCACCCCCCACCTTCATCCTCCCTCTTCTGATCACTCACACAGGTACAAAAGAATCCACACAGGAGTGTTTTCCCATGGCACGCACAGGGGCGAGAGACAGGACAGAGTGAGGCAGAGGAATGGTAAAGAGCAGGACAAAGATAGAGAGAGAAAAAGAAGGAGAGGGAGCACTTCTTTTTAAAGCAGGGGAGCAACCATTGCTCTTATAAGCAAGGGAAGGGGCAATAGAGGGGCTATTGTCCTCTGTCTGTCTCACCATTTTCTTAAGAAGACAGCAGAGGGCGGGGGGCAGGTAGACACGCAAGCAGGTAGGTGGATGGGTGGGTGGTGGGGTGAAGGTATGCAGGGAGCCAATGGGGCGTGACTCTTACCCCCTGCCACTGAGCCAAGGGTGAACCTGTAGGCCGACTCTGCCACCTGGATGAGGACTGAGCGGGAGACGTCACTGCCAGATTGCTGCTCACACAGTGGGAAGGAGACAATGAAGACATCAGTGCAGAAGTGGGACACAACAAATTAAGCAGACATTACACCAGACAAGGGGCTGTTTAAGACACTGATTTCCCTCTACCAATCCACGTACACTTTAATGCTGTTTCTTATAGAGCATTGCATGGGACCACCCTTTTATCACTTTTATGATGGGACATTAGTATGCAGTATAATGGTCAATTAATAAACTACGCAGACAGGAAAGAGAGTGGGAAACTACTTGAACATAAAAGTAAGTAAAAGTTTTTAGTTGGTGAGATACACAAAATCATACAATACAAAAATGTCTGGGAATAGCAAAGAATTTATATTGGTGCTCTTTGGTAACCGGGGATAGCTGCCGATAGATACCATGGAAAACAAAAGCTCTATCCCCTTCCTGTGTTGGCTGTGCAACGGTCGATGCGCTTCCTTTGTGCGGCAAATCGAAACTTAATTTTTCCCAGGACATTGTACCCGGTGGCAGGCAGAAGTGCACAGTGAAAGTGAGGCTTACAGGGAACCAATCTAAATACAGATGGTTTCACTATTCTACAAAGTCTTAGGGCTGTTGTGAAACTGCGCCTACTTAGGGTGACAAAAAATGTATCTTCGGTGCGTCAGTACAATGGACAACCAAGAAAAGATGGCAGAAGAAATACCAGCACACCACTTTAACAGGGCTGGACAGCCACAATAAAGATTCACAGGCTGATATCACTGCCAAAAAATGTCAATTTATTCAGGACAGTCGTACATCTCAGCCTGTGAACCTTTTTTGTGGCTGTCCAGCCCAGTTGAAATGGTGCGCGGGTATTTATGATGACTTCTTTTTAAACACACATATTCCATTCACTACCCTTCTCTACCTGAACTTATCACGAAGCACAAAGCTGCTTGTATCATCTGTTGGAATATTTTAACATCTTTATACCGACTGCTTACATTTTTTTATTGCTGATTTGGGTCGACAGTCTCAGAGAATTCACCATGCCGTAATCATCTGGTCTACACTAATGTGTCAGAGCAGCTGTCGAATTAAAACTGGAATCAAAGTGATCTTGGTGCACCCGTGAGTGAGAGAGTGTTAGTAGTCAGCATTAGCCATACAGTGGAGCCTCGTTTCCACCAAGCAGCCCGTTCAGTTCATTTCACTTCGTTACACATCAGAAAGATTATTTTTGTGTTTCCAATGTCAAAAGTTGTGGACTGTATACCAACTAAACTATTTTTCTGTGACCCCTCTGTTGAAGTACCTACTTCACTAATGCGATACTAAAATGTGGAGCTAGAAACACTGCAGTCCATTGATTGGTCAAGTAAAAATCATCATTCTTGCTCTACAAGAACTCAAAGCACAAACCCGCTATTTCTATTCCGTGGACGATTAGCAAGGCGCAGTATTTATCTGCATTGCTCATGAAGAGGAAATACAGCAAGAGCTGGACGAAGCAGTAACACAGCTATTACTATCTGGTAACAACCCCCCCTACGTTCAAGAGTATTGTCCGCAGTGTAAACATTAAGCAGATCTAGGGTTTAGGTACATGTCTGTACGGGTTAAGCACCAGTTATATTGTTACTATACTGAAGGTGTTTGGTGGAAACATGGCAAAGGAAAAGAGTAGCCACACTGCCCCCCTCCACCCAAGGTACCTGTTGCCTGGTCTGGTCAGCCCAGTCCTGGCCTCTTGACCCTGGGAAGGTGAGGGGTGCAGTGTTGTAAGTATGTCTATGTGTGTGTGTGTGTGTGTGTGTGTTTGTGTGTATGAGGGGGATGGGAGTCACTAGAACAGGTCCACCTGTCAGAGTGAACTCCCACCCCCCTCTTCACTTCATCCCCAGAGGTTTCTTCCTGCCCAAATGTCTCCTTTAAACACAACCTTCCCCACTTCTACCATCCTCCTCAGCTCTGTCTGCCCGAGAACTGGTGAAACTTGGCAAGACCAACTGTCAGGATGTTTGAGGGAGAAAGAGGGAACAAGTTAACAGGATATAAAGAGAGAAAAGGCAAACCGACAAACATGTAGAGAAATGAGAGAGATGGAGAGAGAAGTAGATCAAAAAAAGGAAATGGAGAGAACCAGCAGAGGATGAGGAGGGAGAGCTCCAGCCTGCTGGCGGCCAGCCCCTGAGGCCAAACCACAAGGGCCTAAAGTGGCTCATTGTGGTGGGACTGGCGTCTGTGTAGTGCTGGGCCCCTTTGCTTTCTCCCCTTTGGCCCCCGCCTGCTCCAATATGGCCTGGCCAAGCCTTTACTGTAGTGCTGGAACCCACCAGGCAACAACTCTGACCAAAGAGTCCAAGAAGGAAAACAGTGCTCTGCTCATCTGTCTGGCTGTCCATACGTCCTTCTTCCTCTTCTTCATTACAAATTGCTCTTGTTAGCTGCTGCAAAGTCTCTTCCCATCTATCATTTGCAATGTGAAGCATGTCTGAGGTTCATTAGGCCTTGAGGATGGCTCTGCTTGTCTTTATTTCCCTGGGTTTGTGAGTTTTGTCTGTATGTTTTCTTAAAGACACAAACCACATGTCAGGGAGAGGTCTAGTGGTGTTTTCTCTCAAGAGTCTCTGTAAGTCTGTGATGGGAAGTTACTTGGACACGACTTGGTCTGAACCTTGGTGTGGACTTTTGAAAATGAGCAGGGCTGACTAACACTGGCAGGTTTTGGGGGGCAAACTTTCCACTTTACATCTGACAAAACTTGTTTGGATTTGTCTCCTGTATTTTTCTTTCTCTTACTTTATTGCAGGGTTCCTACACATTTTCCATTTCAAAATTCCATACCTTTCCAGACTCAAATTTCAAGACTTCTTGATAGATTTTTCAGACCATATTTGACATCTGAGTGTGAATAGCCAACCCTTGAAAAAAACGTATTTATCCATTGTGGATGTTCAGTCAACGCTCCTACGCAGAAAGTCAGACAATGTTCCACTGTCAAACATCTCCGCCCAAGGAGGAAGTAAACAAACCAGTGCTACGTATACGAATATCATTTTTCCTTAACATCTTTTTTTTTAAAGATTTTTTTGGGCATTTTGCCTTTAATAGACAGGACAGCTAAGTGTGAAAGGGGGAGAGAGAGAGAGAGGGGATGACATGCAGCGAAGAGCCAAAGGCTGGACTCGAACCCGGGCTGCTGCGGCAACAGCCTTATACATGGGGCGCCTGCTCTATCCACTAAGCCCGCACTGTCTAACACAGTGGTAAGCATTATGGCTGCTCCAAATGCCTGAAAAACACTCTGCTTGTATGATCAATTTATTTTAGAAATTCATAATTCTATATTTAAGAAAACAGGGAACAGTCAATCGTCTAAAAACACAAATATTTATTCATATTCTCTTTCTTTTTTTAAATATTTATTCAGACCTGGAAATCCTAAAATCATATACCATGCTTTTCATACTGCACAGGAACCCTGCACATGTAACTCCAAAACAATGCTTCAAAGAATTTACTATGTAATTAATGCTTAAATCACAAATCAAACTGTTGTTTTGGTTTGAGGGATCAATTTCTTGCGAACAGGAGATATCATTATCCTTAATTATAAATCTTATTCATCTGCATGGTGACACCAGAGAATGTGCTGAGACGAAAAAGGAGCTGCCAGTGTGGAAGAGGAAACCAAACACATCAACAAGTCTTCATATTCTGTACCTGTCTCTGGACCTCAGCCAAGTTGTAGGGCAGGGCGCCTTCCTCCAGCGGAGCGATCTGCTCAATGTCCACTAAACCAACACGTCTGATGAGGAGAGAGAAAGGAGAGAGTGAGAGGTTTCAAGTAACTTTCAACTGTTGTAAAAACTCTCTGAGGAATATAATATTTCATCAATGCATCATCTAGTCCATGACCTTTGAAAGCGCGATCCGTCAGTCTGAAGTTACTTTAAGTTTACAGATACTTTGCCATCGTTCCATGTGAAAATATTGTGGCATTCAAAAATCCAGGCCTGTGCTTGGCATGATTGAGTAAGACAACCGATCTATAGGAACTGACAACTCCCACTCCTTTATCCCTTCATCCAAGTATAACAAAGATATTTAACCTTTGGATGTAAAAGTACTGCTTTCTGAGTCTTTCCACTGCATCTCTATGGCAGCCCCAGATTTCCCAGGCTGAGGGAGTGGGGAACGCCAAATCCCCCCCACCCCTCTCCTCTGAATATTGGGGCTATTATCTCTCGCATCTCCAATCAAGGGGAGTGGAGAGGGCTATTAAAGTATCCCATTGCCCAGAAATAATAATCAGGTGGTGTCTCAGGCCGGGGTTAGGAATTATGAGCGCACTGGTTGGGCCGCGAGGCAGACGCAAAGGAAGTGGGGGAATGTGAAACGCATACAGTTGTTGTGTGCCACGGATCATAGGGACTGGAATTGCCCTTTTTTTCAAATAAATGGGAGTTTGGATTGGTTTTGGACTGAAAGAGGATTCTCTGGCACTGATGTAGTCATGTCTGATTCTTTTGATCCTTTTGCAGAGACGTTTGAGAAGGAAGAAAGCGCTCGTCTCTCTGAGGTATGGACCCTGGGGCTAAAGGTGCGCTATGGGGGGCAAGTATGGGATAGACTTACTCTCTACAACTCCCTGACTAACTGAGGAAAAAAAATGAAACGACTTAAGTATGAATTCAGTTGCGGGATGCTGTTCCTCCATTACAGCTGTAACACAGCAACAATTTTCTGAACTTATTTGCCTGTTTCAGTCAAAAAATAGAATGAATGCCTCGACCTGCATTGCCATCATATCCACATTACTAATAATTATCTCCTAAGAGATTATATCAACCCCCTCTAGACTAGACTACATATAAAAAATCCAAATTATGCCCAAAACAGTCACATTATCAAAATTTAGGTATTAAAGCTGTGCGTGTGTGTGTGTGTGTATGTGTCTGTGTCTGTCTTACCCACGGGACTCTGACAAGTCAGCCAGCTGGAAGAGGATGTCGACCTCCATGGGTGTCACCTGGCCAAACCTCTGAGCTGCCACAATGAATTCCTCTGAGAAGAAAGAGATAATTTTATTTCATTTTTTTTTTCTAAATTGATTAGAACCATTTCTTAATATACAAACAAAAATACACACAGATATGTACAGACATTCAAAAACAGGGTAACACAGTACTATAGAAGCCATAAAGTAAATTAAAAAAAAAATCTCAGTTTCAAATTTATGTTCCACCGTCTATCTGTGTCCAGTTCATGGTGGCAGCAAACTCAGCAGATGTTCCAACAGCAGAAAGGTTTTTCTCCGCAGCAACATCCTCTGGCTCAACCCGGGGGATCCCCAGGTACTCCCAGGCCAGATGGGATTCATATAATTCCTCCAGTGTGTTCTGGGGACTTCAGCAACAAGGCACACAGGGAGCATCATGATCAGATGCCTGAACCTTAACTGCTTTCTTTCAATGAGAAGGAGCCACAATCTCTGAGCCCCTTCTGGATGTCTGAGCTCTCAGATGAACAAAGCCCATGACTACCAGTGCTACAAGATTGACAGGTAACCTCAGAGCCTCGCTGCTGGGCTCAGTTACCGTGTCACCGTGAGAGTGCAAGGGTACAACATTCATAAGACTGTGGAGCAGATGCCCTGGAAGTGCACCAGGTTTTGAAGCCAATCTTTTTTGTGGCCAAACAGTGTAATTACAACTTCCGGCTCTGTCAAGTGATGCCACTGGCCACAAAAACAGTTTTCCCATAGTCTTACATTGGGAAAGAGACATCTGTTTATCAGTGGAAACATTTTTTTGAGCATCACAACCCTCATGACATGACTCCTTTCACTATCGACATTTGATCCATTAGGGAGATAACAATTTGTAAGTCCAAAGAAGACACACAATTAAATCCCCATTCAAGTTAGCAGAGCACTAAACCGCAAGTGCGAGGTAGCCAGAGGGACAGAGGGATGTCGTATGCTGTAAAGCCCTGTGAGGCAAATTGTGATTTATGATATTGGGCTTTATAAATAAAATTGAAATTGAACTGAATTGAACTGACGGCCTAGCAAGTCTAGAGTGTGCTTGCTCTATGGGCAAATGCAGAAAAATCAGGTAGTTTTATACCTGGGAATTCTAACTTTTTTGGCTTCATGGGCACGCTAAGCAACGTACATTTGAACAAACAGGGCCCCATCTGGCTGTCCATTTCATGCCTTATTGTACATACATAGATGCAACTTCATATCTCCAACTCCCTAACTCAAGGCAGCAATTCTCTCATAACTCAAAGCAGTCAATTGGCCTTTTTCCAAGCCTAAAGTTTGGAGGTGCCAAAAATGATCCTAACAGCTGCACAGCTGGCTCCAAACTGCCCCAGTGCATGCTAGGTCATGCCCCGATGGAGCCAACAGGACTACATCATCAGCAAAGAAGCAATGCAATTGAGATGTCACCAAACTGAACTCTCTCAACTCCTTGGCTGTGCTTAGAGAGTCTGTCGAAGAAAATTATGAGCAGAATGGGGGACAAGAAGCAGCCTTGGTGGATCCTAAATCCCACTGAGAATATGTTTGACCTACTGCACAGAATGCAGACGCAGCTTTCAATGCAGATATACAAGCAGTGGATGACTGTGACCAACAGTCCTGGCAACCAACTTTGTGGCAGCAGTTTCCATGCAAGTGTGAATAGCTGGTCCACTGTTTCACAACCGGGACAGAATATATATTGCTTCTCCTAAATCCCAAGACCCAATAAAGAGTGATTTTATTATTCCATATTTTTCTAGTTTAAGTTCAAGGGATTGCTATATCTTCAAAGCATTCTATTTATTTCTTCCAAGGCAAAAAAGCTTGAAAAGTCATTTATCCACTTTAGTTGATTTGTCAGGGTTTTGGTGTAAAGCAGCAAAGCAAATCTGCAGTGGGTACTTTAACTTGAACTGTCATGATACATTTTCATGACAGCATGATTTATCAAGCACCACCATTCCAACATGTAAATAAGTCACAATATGTGGTGCTGAGCTGAATGAATCACCTAAAGCTGCAATCTGTTATCACAAACAAGAGCAGTTTCTTCTGACTGACATCTCTTTTATTCTTATCTGATTCATACTGTATTTCCATTAACTGTTCATCATACTGTATCACAGACTTTGCACCAACATAATCTGACACATTTACAGCTATTATGATGTGCAGCAAGCCTAAAAGGAAAAAAAATACAGTTACATTGTCTATTTATACATTTTTATTTTATGTGTGCTGTACCTTTAATTCAATATTTTTTCATTTGTGGGTGTTTCCATTATCATATAACCTGCTTCATATACGTCTGTATCAGTCTCTGATTTCCTGGAACTTTTGACAATTCAGAAAAGACAGGCTACTTTTAATCAATCATGGGCATTTATCTAAATGCAGAGAGAATGTGAAAATTATATTAATAAAGTTGGCCCTAACATGAAGGGCCTATTGGTAGTAGCTGTTTTATAGTAGATAGATATGGACTTCAAGAGTTCTTCTGAGGAAGCTTCAGTTCGCTGTAACTCAAGACCTGGTCTATTGTTGGTGGGAAAAAAGAACAGGTTGACTGTAGGCTGGCTTACAGTGGAGGAGTCAGCATTGTTTGACCTGCTTTATTCAAAGAGCAGCAGGCTGGGGTTGTGACAAAGTCGTCCTACACTGGAGCCATTCACCCCGCCGAGGCTCAGCTTACCCCTGAGGCATGCTCTCTTTCCCTCTCACACACACACATATCCATGAGTACATGCAGGTAATGCTCACAAGCATGCGAGAGAGCATACTTACACAAGAAGAAAGACACACACACACACGCACACGCGCACACACACACACACACACACACACACACACACACACACATAGACATAGACAGAATTCTGTCTGGAGAGATCACAGATCACAATGCTGATAACCTGTCTACCTGTAGCCTGTAGTCACCAGTACACACACACACACACACGCACACACACACACACACACACACACACACACACACACCTGACTGACCTCTACAGACATTTTATGATTACCTGCCTCTCCGTGGTCGAGCCCATTGTGTAATAAAATGATAAGCAGAGTCCCACACAACTGCTTGTCTACACACACAGTTCCTTGATAGTATATATATGCAGCTGTGTGTAAATCTGTGCAGCAGAACATACTTTTTCTCACTGTCCTTTCTACAAACTTCAGATTTTCAAACTGACTGAGGATGAGGAAAAATAAATGTGATGTAAAAATCAGTTTGGATATTGCTGCCAACATTTCCCTACTGACATTTAACAACTTCAGAGCATTTAAATAAACATGATATTCCTTTTCATTGCCTTGCCGATGATGTACAGATCTATTTGCCTATAAAAACAAATAGTACATATTCTGCACAGCCTTTACTTAACTGTTTATAAAATCTAAATGAAAACAAGGCAGAGATTGCTATGTTTGGACGACTCGACCTATTGGACGACTCTGTTGGTATTCTTATGCGCTTAGCATCTCACGGTCCACATTTTGTTAAAAAACTTGGTGTGATTTTTGCAGCACACTAGCTTTTCCCAGTTTAGGCTTTTAGCTAAGTAAAGGCTCATCTACCCCTAAATGATCTACTTCTTGGCTAGACTGTTGTAATTCTTGTTTTTGGGTATAGATCAGTCATAGCTTCGCCATCTGCAGTTAGTACAAACTGTGGTCCCTCGTCTTTTAAGTGGAAAAAAGAAAATGGTCCTTGCTCCACTGACTTCCTGTACGTTTTAGGATTGATTTTAAGATCTGATCCCTTTTTTTAAAGGTTTTAAATGGTCTGGCACCACCCTATACAGCAGAACTATTGTATCCTCATACTCCAGTTAGAGTACTAAGTTTGACTGATGAGGTGCTTCAGGATGCACCAAGAAGAATACACAAAAACTGCGGTGAACGAGCCTTTGCAGTGCCTGCTCGCAAACTCTGGAACAGCTTACCTATTCAAACAGAAACTGCTCTGACAACAGAAACCTTTAAGTTGCTGCTAAAGACCCACCTCTTCTTGTTGGCATACCATTGATTTTGAGCTTGATACTTTAATTGGCTTCATCGTCTGTTGTACCTCATCCTCTGTTGTACTGCAATTTGTTCTCTATTAAGTTTATTGTTTACTATTGGTCTGATTGTTGTTTGCATCTGTATTCATCTGTTTTGGTATTTTGAGCCTGCTGAGCACTTTGGTCAACTGCCGTTGTTTATAAATGTGCTCTACAATTATAGTTTGACTTGACTCGACTTAAAAAGCAAGATATCATAGAGTTGCTAAAATTAAACTCTTTCTACTATCCTCTGTCGAGGCAATTGGTACGTTGTTGTTAATGAGTGCCTAATGGAGTATTGTAATATCAATTGTCAATTATATAGCACTTCTGAAAACAATTACAAAGTGCATTACAAATAGCTTAAAAAAACACATTCAAGTAAAACATAACAGGGACAAAAATACTTTTACATACAAGAGAGTTTTCAAAAACACTAACAATAGTCTACAGTTATGCTGGCAGATCTCTGAGGTGTATTTAGGCACTGTGGTGCGTCGAGCTAAATGCTAACATTATATATATAATTTTCATCATGTTCTCCATCTTAAATTGGAATGTTAGCATGCTAATATTCTCTAATCACAATCAATCAGAATCAAAATCAGAAATACTTTATTGATCCCCGAGGGGAAATTATTTATGTTACAGGTGCTCCTTGCAAGAGAGGAAAGATACGTGAAAATATAAGAAATTTAAACAATAGTATTAACAAATATATATAATTAGCACTAGCAAAAAAAACTAATAAAGATTTGTTTTTGTACTTGAATTATATGCTCAATTTGAATATAAGAAAAATAAAATAAAAAACAGGCCGTGCACCAAATTTAAATTTGATGTCACATTTAAAGCTCCAGTAGGCAACAATGTTTTGGTATAATTGAGTAAAAAATTGTACAATATCCTCTAAGCATAATGTAAATCAAGTGGTCTAAGACAAACAATAGGTTTCTGCACCTCACCATGGCTCTGTGTTCAGCCTCTAAAGAATCAGTATCGTGCTGATGTGCATCAACCAATCAAAGGTCAGCTCAGACCACTGCGTTCCTATTGGCTGTTCTACTGCATATGCACGTTCCTGTGCCGCCAGCAGAAGGGGAGAGCAAGCAGCAATGGTGAACAGTGCACCAGGTAAAATAGCTATTCCAGCATTGGCTACAACTGCCTACACGGCTAAACAACCCAAAAAAAGGAAGACAGAACTCGGTTCCCCGGAGCCCCAGAGGGAGGGGAAGGGTGAGGTGGGGCCGGGACCAGCTGGAGGGCGCGAGGGTCGGCCATGGGAGCGGAGCTGAGGGCTCTCCGCGGAGAGGGAGAGCCGAGCCTTGGGAGTATGTGCGGGTCCGCGAGGGAGGGATGGGAGGGTTGCTGCGCGGAGAGGGAGAGCCGAGCCTCGGGGTATAGGTGCGGGGCCGCGTGGGAGGGATGGGGAGGGCTGCTGCGCTGTGAGGGAGAGCCGAGCCTCGGGGTATAGGTGCGGGGCTGCGAGGGAGGGATGGGGAGGGCTGCTGCGCTGTGAGGGAGAGCCGAGCCTCGTGGTATAGGTGCGGGGCTGCGAGGGAGGGATGGGGAGGGCTGCTGCGCGGTGAGGGAGAGCGAGGCTCGGGAATATGTGCGGGGCCGCGAGGGAGGGATGGGGAGGGCTGCTGCGCTGTGAGGGAGAGCCGAGGCTCCCAGAGAGGGAGAAACAGAACCAAGTAGGATAAAATACTCGCGTGCTCATCTGGTAGGAGGGGCTCAGGGCGGAGAGAACGAAACCTAACTCAGATGACACTCAAAAATCAACTGTTTTCAGGCTTTCTACCTACTGCAGCTTTAATGTGTCTGATTTGTGTTACCAGGAAGTTACTAACTGGATAGTGGATAGTGCCGGCGCCCCATGTACAGAGGCACTGCCTCACTGCAGCGGCCGCAGGTTCAAATCCGGCTCGCGGCCCTTTGCTGCATGTCAGTCCCCACTCTCTCTCTGTCTCCCCATTTCACCCTCTGTCCTGTCAATAAAGGCAAAAAGCCAATAAAAATAATCTTTAAAAAAAAAAAAAAGTGAGCAGCGTCCTGGTAACAAATATTGGACACATTATCACAAAAAACAGTGACCTGCTGACTTGAGAATAAAAATGACACCAAAAACAAACCAATATTAGTTTTTTTGTGCTGGATTCATACATAAATTGTTTTAGTTTGTTAGATTTTGGATTCCCTATTGATTATGACAGAATGAATGACACACGATCGAAAAATTGTTGCAGGCATTCGGTGACAAACAAAAGAACTGGACAAAATTCAATTCTGATCTTATAACGGCAGAGTTGTTAAAATTCATCCTGAGGGAAGGTATCACTAGATTTCAGAGCAATCTATCGAATAGTTGTTGAGACATTTGACTCAAAACCACAGATGTCAAATTCATGGTTGCACTACACAAAAAGTTGGGGGATCACTTAATGCAGGCTTCATCCTCATTAGACACTGAATGTCAGCAGAACATTTCATGTCAATTTCAGTGTGATCTAAAGCAGTGAACCGACTGACCGACACTGCCTTCTCTAGAGCCTTACTGCTGGCACGGCTAAAAATAACTGGTGTAAAAACAAGCTGAAATTGTGACATGGTCAAGAAACCCAACAGGCAAACCTGATCAGAACTATGATTTGTGAGACTATCATCACTTCTGGGACTATCTAGTAAAGATGCATTTACAGTCTCGTGTTAAAACATGTACTTCATCAACACACCTGATTTTAACCTGCTCAGAAAGCTGCACAGTCATGATTTGCCTTGTGGTGCACACTGCTGGCTCAATAAAAGGTGTGTTCTGTAAAGGTCTCCTGTGCACGCACGCACACAAGCACTCACACACATGTGCACACTCACTGTTGTGTAGGCGTTAAGCACTGTAATGGCGTCCCCAAGGCAAAACAGTGGCCTTGTTGCACATACGGAATCAATCAGGATTATTACGCATGTGTGCATGCTTGGCTGTGTTAATGTTTCTGAATGCTTGTGTGTATGTGAGAAATGTTTGAAGCGGTGTGCTACAAAATACGCACACACTTGATACATGCGGGTGTGTGTGTGTGCAGTATGTGTTTGTCGGCCAGCCAGTGGTACATGGAGCCGAGCACTTGCAGTCCCAGAGGAGGCCTTAATGACTCAGGGAGTGGAGGGTGGATGGGTGGTGGCTGTGGAGGTCTGGCTGGCTACGGGCCACCGCGGGTCGAGCCAAGCCCAGCCTCGGTGTACCCATGGTGGGAACAGCCTGGGGAGCGTATGGGCTCTTGGTCTGGGTCGGCTATGGTCCACACCCCTGATAAGGCTTCAGATAGCATCACAAGGCTACACGAGTGGCCCTGGGCCATGTGCAGAGAGGTCAAAATGGTTTCTTAAAGACGACCGACCAGAGTGGGAGACATGGAGTCAGGAAGAAAAGAGACAGAGAAAGGTAGAGAGACAGAGAAAGCTAACTGGGCTTCCTGCCAAGTACTGAGGAAAGGAATGAGAGACAGCAAGTGGGGCAGGCAAGTGAGAGAGATAAGGATTTAAAGAAACTAACCATGGGAAACAGAGAGAAAATGTCTAAAAGAAGACAAAGGCTGTAGGATCGATAGATAATGATACCTCATTTTCATCACCTTGTAGCTTTACATCTTTGCTTTACAGTGATTTAAATTATAGGGTTAAGGAAAAGCTTATAAAATGGTTTTAACTATGTAACGTGCACATTGATCCACAGGGTGACACAACACCTCATCCTCAAAAGTAAGTACATGATTCTGATATAGCGTTCCTCATTTTTGTCTGTTTTTTTTTTTTGTTAAGAATTTAAAATCTCATTATCAACCAAAAGCATCCCAGGACAAAAAAAGTGGTCCTCAGATCAGTGCCAGGATGTCTAATAGACAAGACAGGCTCCATCAGGGACTGTGGGCATGCAGTACGTGTGCTGGGTCAGATCCAGCATGCCCATTTAAATGCCACCGGGAAGGAAGAAAACCAAACAAAAACAAGTTTCCACCCTCAGCACACACAGACGTAAATACATTATCTGGCAAAAACACATTTAATGCTGCCTGTAGTGCAGGACTGTATCAGTTTGTGCATCTAAGCACATACAATACATGCTCATGTTTTGTGAGTGTATGCTGTCTGTTTTTTGCAGCATCACTATGTGTGAGTGCGTAAACTGTGTACTTATAAGTGTGCATCTGATTTTGGCTGCCTGTGTTAATATAAGATTGAGGTTTTGTGCTGTCTTTTATTCCTTCCCGTGTACCTTTAGTGACTTCCACATCTCGGCGATGGCCAGCCAGGGTGCTGTAGATCTTTCTTATCAGCTCCATGTTGTTGAGAAGCGAGTTGAAGCCGTTGAAGTACGAGAAGCTGACCTGGTGAGAAGTGGTGCCACCCGCAACCTGGACATGGATGGAGGCACGTATTTTTAACATGCACTAAAAAGCTTTCAACAACCCACAAACACAATCACACTACACACCAAACAGCAAATGCATCTAGATGTTATGATCATGTGTAAGACAGAACAAACTCTTAACATCAAGAGGAAATCTTGACAAACACTAGTGGTTAATCATCAGCGTTCCTCTTTACCGTCGCTCCACAGGAAGAAGTAAACCCATTTCAACCGCTACTTTTTCCATCACACAACGTACACTCTCAGGGAGTTTAATTAACTTTCTTTATGAGGTGGAGGAAGTGATAAAAGAACAGAAAAAAAAAAGGTAGTGGATTTAAAATAGACCCCGGGCTCTTGAGGACATTGCAGACTGCACACAAACTCTTTTATGTGAGTCAGCATCCCATCTTTATCAAATCAGCCTCTCAAACACTAAGAGGAGCAGCACTCATTGCTGTCTGTTTAGAAATGTGTGTTCGAGTACATCTCATAAATGTTGTTGCCTGTTTTGGGTAGCTTAGGCCAGAGTATCAGATGAGCTTTGAGGCTTTGCAGCTCATAACAGCATTGAGGGGTTGAGGCAATAGAAAATTTGGAGCTTCCTTTCACTAGATGGCACTGTTTGCTTTACAGACGCTTTCAGAAAGGTTGCTTGCGGTTCACTGTGTTTGCAACAAGGGGGGAAGCTCTGGCTTGGGTGAAACTGCCCTAACAGAGAGACACTTTTGTATCTGTTCATATCTATGAGCCTATAGGCATGGATCTTCCCACGATATCCAACACAGAGTCTTTCACAGAGGGGGAGAGGAGAACAATATTTGGGTGAAAAGAGCGTGGCGCTGATCATTTACCATGTTTGGTGAGTGAATTAAAGGTTGCCGTTTCACTGTTTGTGTTCTGCCATAATGCCGCCTTTAATGTACCGGCAGTGTTTATAGGGTTTTTGATATATGTACGTGTGCGTGTGTGTGTGTGTGTGTATGTGTGTGTGTGTGTGTGTAAGAGAGTTTACTAACAGCACACTAAGATGTCTGGTCGGTGAGGTAAACACAGCAAAGAAAATGACAGAGTATGCAAGGTGTTTATGAAATGGGGCAAGGCATAGACACGCGCACGCAACAAAAACACTAACACACATAAAGAAAAGGCAAGACACAAAAAAAGACAAACATCTCAGAGTTCAAAACAAATAAGAGTGCACACACACACACACACACACACACACACGCACAAACACACACACGTGCACAGCTGCTCACGCGCAAACACACAGGCAAAGATGATGGACTGTAAAGCTCCAGTCTCCATCTATCTCTGTCTCTATCTTCCCATTCAGCTGGCCTGTTTGGCTTTGACACTGCCAGAGAGGTTAGACTTAATGACATGTTGGGAGAGAGACAGAGACACGGGGGAGGGAGGGAGAGAAAGAGGGGTGGTTTGAGAGAGAGAGGGAGAGAAAAAAAATGTAGGGAGGGAAAAAGAAGAGAGAGGACGGATGAGAGGTGACAGAAAAGGTAAAGAAGGAAGAAGAAGAAATGAGAGATGGACAGCTGGAGGGAAAGAGAAAGCCACGGCGTTTGGTTGTGGGGGTGTGAGAGAAAGAAACGAACACAGGGGAAGAGAGAAGACGAGAAAGAGGTGGTGAGATGGAAGAAAATAGCCTTGCCTTTAACCCTTTTATGGAGAATAGAGTAATGTCAGGTTGCTTTTTGTCCTAGCTGGCATCAGAAACTGAACCAGTGGCAAACATTGTTTATAAACGCACTCCTTAACATTGTGTTTGTTTCTCAAATTCCATGTCCATCATCTCACATTTGGTCATACAATGGTTTTGTTAAATACATAGAGACATTACTACGCCACAACATCGCTAACACATGACGAATAGAATAGATGCACATCCACTTCTAAATAAAGAACACCCAGTTTGACGATATTTTCTTAACATATAATGAACAAATAATTACAACTCCTAGGCGTACAGCAGTGACCGATCTCACTATTTTTAACCAGTGTGACTTTGGCTCCTGTGGACAACTGTAAAACAAATGGACGGGAGAACAGCAAGGCCAAACAAAAAACCCACCGCCACGAGGCATTCCTCCACAAAGGATGTGAGCATGTGTGGCCGGATGGTGACCATGATGTCCCTGAAGTCCAGGGCTGAGATAGAGCCGCTGTGGGCTTGGTCACGCTGGATGAAAGCCTGCCGCGCGTGTTCCAGCTGCATCTCCTGTGGAAGGGAGGGAATGAGGGAAGTTTGGGTGTTAGCTCATACAGTAAATGCAGATTATTGGACACATATGTGGGTCATACACCTCTTTAAGTTGCCTTCATAAATTAAAATCCACATAAACTCACTCATATAAACATCTATGCATAAAAACACAGCATTTGCTTTGATGGGCCCCCTGGTGCCGTCTCCCCATCTCAGTTACTGGGGAGCCAGCGTTTGGCCAGGCTTCACACTCGCCCCCTCTCCCAACAGCGGCTTACCTACTGTGAGGTGTCGCTTGGGCTTTTCACACCCTCCCCAAATCCCCATTAAAGCCACTTGAAGGAGAAACATACAAACACACACACACAGACGTGCACACACAGGCAAGACAGCTAATCACCCAACTGCTCACTTTGTCTCTCTTCTTGCACACATGTACGCACAAAGGTCCACAGGGACAACAGCAGGCTGTGGTGGGGACACATCCCACAAGGCCTTTGAAATTAGCAGCCATTATCGGTACCTGCAACCACAAGTCTACAGAGAGAAGCTGTAAACAAACCGCTGCCACAGAGGCTTCCTCTATCTTATGACAAAAAAATCGGTTGCAGCAAAAGACAGGGATATCAGAACAATAATAATCAACTAACACAGCCATAAGCTTGAGGACGGCAGCTTAAATGAGTTGCTTTGGCTGTTGACTCACTTGCAATGTATCACAGCCTTTAGGTCAAAAAATAAATGAGGCAAGAAATTCTTCTACTCTTAGTCATAAAGGTTTCTGACATATGGTGACACAATACAAAAAAACTAAATTACCAATTCAAGTTTACTTACTTGTAAGTACATATTAATATGTTTACACAACTGAAACATCCATACAAGAGTTTTTAAGACCCTTTCTCTTGCAATTTCCCTCATATAGGTAGAGCTAATCACTGGATCAACAGGAAATGAATGTGCAACAATTTTAATAACTGATTGATCTTAACAAAAAATGACTAAATCCACTGTTTCCAGCTTTTGAAAAGTAAAAATTTGAAGTTTTTTGTTTGGTTTTGTGACAGTGCACTGAATATCCTGCATAAAACAAGCAATTTCAATGTGTCAGCTTGCATGACGAGAAATCGCAGTTGCTATTTTTCACTATTCTCTGGCATCTTATAGACCGAGCAGTTAATCAACTAATTGAAAATAATTAATACAATCCTTAGTTGTAGCTCTACATGCATGTAGAACAAGACTATTGCATATTTCTCTATTTAAAAAGGCACCATTCGACTTAAATATTAAGTTATTCTATTGCACACATAATTTCATAAATGTGTTATAATAAAATAAACAAAAAAAGACTATCCAATAGGAACACGCCGAAAGAATGAAAATATGTCAGTCATGTCAGGGAAAATGTTTCTAAATGACATTTCAAGTAAGTACCGGCTAGTAGTTTTAGTACAATAAGTAAGTTAATAATTTTGTTCAAAATAAACGATTATCAATTTGTTCAAGAAGAATGGACCTTCTTTTTCAAGCCTTACTTGTTGGACAAAAAGTGCTGAAGGGGGACTGATTAAATTTTGAGCATGCATGGCATTATTCAATTGATTGATTCAGATGTTATTGTTAGAAATGGAACTCAAAAAAGTGGTATTACCACAACACAAAACCCTATGAGGCTATGACTTATTGTTGTGTTGAATTTGAGTGATATTTCACTGACAGCATAACTGATCGAACTCTAAATTTGCGGCACCCAAGAGAAACTGACTGGGGAAGAGTGACATTTACACAAAGCTGAGTGGAGACCGGAGGGGAGTAAGAATAGACATTGCAACAAAAGAGCCAGATTTGCAAAAACAGCAAATGTAGCAGCCGTGTGTCAGTATCACCTATGAGCACAGCAGGGGCTCCGGAGAGTGTATAAGTGAGTGGAAGGCGAGGAAACGAAGAGAGATTGACACATGTAAACACTCCCAAGGTAAATAAGGTGAGATATTTTGGTGTCAGCATCCTGAGTGTCGTGACTCACTTCTCCGGTCGGTTGTGAGTAGGTCAAAACACTTTGGTGTGGAATAAATCGGGAAGAGGAGAGGGAGGAGAAGAGCTGAATATTTAAAGTCAAAACAAAAAAAGGAAAGTGAGGAAGATAATGTTTTGCATGTGTGACTGTGTGCATGTGCAAAAATAAGCGTTTATCTTTGTGTTTGTGTCCATCTGTAAATGACGAAAAAAATTAGATCCTGTTTCTCTGGACAAGTCGAAAGTCTGAAAAGCCACACACCAACCACAGAGAGCAACAAAACAACTGTGGTCCAGGGGACGGAGCAGTTTATAGTCTCAGCCTCTTAAAACCTTGCAGCAACTGTATGAGTGTTTCAGGGACATGTTTTTTATTTGGGAGAGGAGCAAGGGAGGCAGGAGACGTAAGGCTCGGGGCTTAAGACAGCCAAAAGGAGACCGCCAAGGCATTTGCAGTCGCTTTAATGTCTAACACATGACAAGCCACCTCTGTTTGTTTTCAATGGCTGTGATTCTCTTCCCCCCTCTCATCAAAACTTAAACAATAGATATGAGTGGAGCAGGATTGTATCTCTCTTTTCCAATCCCTGCTTCTTGTCAGCGCAGGGCTAAAGCTATACAAGGGGAAGCTTAAGCACAACTGCTCATTTACATGTGCCAGTGAGCCCTCTACACAGTGATGTTAAGGGCTGCCCACTGATTCTTGGGAGAGTCAAACATATAATTGGGACTTTTAAAATCTAAGCAATGCCAACAATTCACTTTTTTTAAGTGCTTGGGAAAAGAAGTGGGACATGTGGTGTCCCCTCCATGTAATTCAAGCCCTTTACTTGCCAGGATTTATAATATGGGCTACTATGTGCCACTTCTCTGGACATCGGTAATACCATTGCCAGAGACAACACCACGCTGACAGTGCGAGCTGAGCCTTGGCCGGCGTCCACGCGTGAGACGGGAAAAATGCATGTAATTGGTGAGAATCTCTGGCTTCCATCAAGCCAGTAATTGGCCAGAGAGAGCCCTTGTGAGAAATATGCGGCGCAAACGTTTTCCCCGATAATCCCATCTTGTGAGCATCTGGCAGTGGCGTGGTTACAATGGCAGAAAAACACAATAAACACATGCATATATGGCAGGAAGGGGAGGAAATAAAGGATAGGAACATTCTTGGGGGGGTGGGTGTTAGGGAATTATAAAAATAACTGACAAATATTCAGAAAATGGTGTGTGTGTGTGTGTTTGGGAGTGTGTTGGTTTTCACAACTCTCTGACAACTTTTATAGCTGCTCAGTGTACTTTTTTTTCTGGCTGACATTTACGAAGGCTTTGCCTGTTAACAAAAGTATCATAACAGCGTTGGGATGCAATCACAAAGTATGTAGTAATTGCACAGGTTTAAATTCTAGTTCAGGAAATGTTGTTGTACCTTTCCTAATTGCCATGTCGTCAATCACTGGAGTCTCTGATAACACACTGTAAAGAATGAACTGTCAATATCTGAATTTAACTTGTACCTAAGTACTGTAATTGCAGTAAGTAATACACTATCACAATTATATGAATGTGCCTTATTAATGTGACACAGTTTAACTGAACCCAAGACAGCATAAGATCCCTTAAGGTAAAATATTTGTCATATAATTATAAAATATACTCATGAAACAAGTGATAAAAGATGACAAGCAGGACGATATTTACAACACTTTAAATTCTCTGATGAATATCTCTGCAGTAACGTGACATTCTCTTTCCTCTGCCATGTATTAAGGCATGAATCAAAAGCTACAAGAACTGATCAAATACAGAGAGCATAAGCAGGAAATGTGCATTTCATATTGAGCAATAAGTGCGACTCAGCTGCTGGCGGCATGCTGCTGTGAGGAGCTGGAAACCACTGAGTGACTGACTGGGAGAGGACTGGGCACACTGTCAATGCAAAGTACAGCGTCTCCTGGCCACAGCGCCACAGACTTGTACACATGCACACACACACACACACAAGCAAAAACAAGAACACACAAATACACAAACACCGACATAAACACAGATGCACAAAGATTGCATGCCACTGCTTGTGCATACGGTAAAGCAGATAAGTTAGATAAACACAGACACATATCCAGAACCGCACAGACAGTATGTACAGACACACATCTTGTAAGTTTACAAGCGCACGCACAAGGACGCACGCACGTATAACAATGTCCCAATATCCATGGGCTGCTGCCCACTGTGTGTAAGCCATCTGGTCTACGTTAAGTGTAATATAAAAAGCTCATTCAGATACATGGTGAGTGTGGATGCAAACTTGGCACAGCTCAGGCCCGCTCTCCTACCCCCCACCACCACCTCCCCCTGCTTAGGCCTGATTTAAGTCTAGACATCATATTGGAAAATGGCTCACACACCAGAAATACACTAGGAATATTCCAGCTATACTATTTATGGAGGTAGAACAGCGTCTCTACCTGCTGCAGAGTAGGTGGAGTTGAGTAATGCTAGGTGTACGTCAGCTAATGGGAAACAAATGCCAAAAATATCCCAAATATATAACCTCAGTGTTTCATTAATGACTAATCTGGTCAATATGTAGGGCTGTGTTTGAGAGGGATCGGGAAAATCTGTGTGTGTCTGCACGCGCCCGAATTCGCCTGGCTAAGCTTAGATAAGTATCTAACAATACAGTGAGATGACAGGATTGTATTAACAGCCTGTAAACTATATGTGATGATAAGACAATGTGTACAGACGCATAAATCAGTTGATACAGATTTATTGACTATCACTGATGGCCACTGGATAATAGAAAGAAGACAGAGTTAGTTAAAAAGACAAAAAGACAGAGACACAGAGAGACAAAGAGGCAAAACAAAGACACAATGACGGTGTTTTCACATCAGCAGAGTGGGGAAAAAATGGCATGCGAAAGACGATGAGAGCCGGTGATCACCGTGAAACCTACCAGGAGGAACTGGGTGAACTCTCCGTAGCTGAGCTTCTTGTCCCTCTCTGCGCCAAAGTGCAGCCGTATGAAGTCACAGTCCCAGTTAAAGGGGATGTGCTGGTGATTGGTGGTCTGGCTGAAGACCTGCTTCACATCCTCTGTGGAGATAAAAAGAGACAAGATGCTGCTTTAATAACGACTGAGTGGTGAAATGTTGCATTTGACAGCATAATAACAAGATGCAACAACTCCATTCGGCAGTGTGCCAGAATTAGAGGTAGTGGTATTGTTATTTTATCTTAAGTCAAAGTAAAGACATAACTGTAGAAATACTTCATTACAAGTAAAAGTCCTACATACAAAGTAATAGCAGGGCTGGAGCTAGAGATTGTATATAATTGGGGCTCAGCTCACACCTAGGTGGGAGGTGGGGGGGGCAGGGGCATGCTCCATAGTTACCGCAGCTATAAGCACTATTTTTTAAGCCATCTGAGATCATAGAAGGCTTAAAAACCTATGCATCATTTGGGCTTCCTTATAAAAAAAATCATCCTGTAGAGCCTACATCCTGTTTTGTACCAAATTGTTCTTCAGCAATGTTAAGGATGACTCGTTTTCACTGCTGACACCTAAAAAGAGGCTAAAATTGTTTGATTTTACTATTTCTAAGTTGACTTACTAATATCAAATTTTTTGGGGGAAACACTATATTTCTCCAGGAAACATAGTGTTTCCCCTTTGATTTCTTCCAGGAGCAGTGCTGAAGTGCGTAAGTTTTATTTTGCACAATCGCTGACATGAGCAAGGCTTTAGATACATATTCGGTTACAGTTGTAGATGTCAATTACATTTAATGAAATGCTTCCCATACCCCATATGCTGTTACAATTGCTCCTGCACATGGGGACAGATGTAACATTTGACATCTAGTGTTTCAATCAACATTGTGACTCTTATCACTGCTTGTAAAAACAACTGATGGCTGTTAACAAAAAGAACACAGACACAAGTTATCTACACGCACACACAAAAAAAATCTTAATAGTTGAAGAGGTTTTAGAGTAGAAATGTCAAATCAAAAATTGCTATAATTGCCCCCGGTCTCCCCTACTCAACCCTGCATTTCAAGACGCAGAAACAAAACGACTGAGAATGAGCTGGTGTACATAAAGATGCCATGTTGGTCATGTAGGCACAATACAGGACAAAATAAAGCTAAATGTAAACATTGTCAGAAAACAGCTGAGTGTATTGCAGCCTGAGAGAGAGAGAGACGGTGTGTCCGCACTTAGGACCGGCAGGTGAGCTGGACATCAGGTTAGCAGTAAACAATGAATGTAACAGTGAATGTTCAGTGTGAGATACAGTTTGTTAGCCCAGAGCCCCCTTTTTTGGGGGTGTCTGATTTATTATCCTTGCTTGACCCTGACTTTGACTGCTTAAAGCAGAGATTGCGAGTTAATTGCTTACGGGGATATTTTTATAGCATATTTAGAAAAACATCCCATGTGATTGTTAGATATTCTTACTTATGCATTAATGTGTAAGTAGGTAGTCAAGCTGAAGCTAACTTCAACCATATAACAGATATCAGTAACATAAAATGAAAGCACTCATGAACAAGTACCTCAAAATTATACTCAAGTACAGTGCTTGAGTAAATGTACTTAGTTTAATCCATCACGGACTTCCTGTGTTGATATATGCACAATATAGACAATTTAAACAAATATCAGTGAGCAATGAGGCTTAAGCAAAACAGTGTTCCTTTACAATGATGGAATAACAGATCTGTTTAGGTTTAACAGGCTGCACACTTTTCAGGCTAATGCGCATACATTAACCGTGTATAAGGCAATCACCTCTATTAAAATCCTCTCTGAATGTTCATGTTTTTATAACAAACAATTATCAAATACTTCTTCCTCTTTTAGTTTGCTCTAATAAAGTCTGTCGATACAAAGTCTTGTGCGTCAGGCCTTAACAAACAGCATGTGTTTCCTATCTTGCGGTTAACATTAGTAATTATTTGATTTTGGTTGAAAAAGAAAAAAGTCTATGACTGTTTGTGACAAAATGTCAACGTCAATCTGCAGCACACAATTCTGCTCTGATTGAGACTTAAGCTCCTCAACTCTAAATCAGTCTTGAATGACACATGGCAGAACTTGTTTGAGCTGTGTAGGCTCTGTATTCAGAGGGAAAGCCTTTTCTTCTCACTTATGTTCCTCTGCCTGAACCCTCTAAGCCTCTCTGCAGCCAGCGGAGTGGAGAGACACTGAACATGAGTCCTAAATTACAGCCTTACTAAAGAAACAAAAACAAACCAATAGAGCGACCTGTTTCTTATTACCAAACAAGCTGTGCTGAATGAGTGGAGAAAGGAAAGAAACTATTTTTTTTATAAAGACAGACAGGGAGGGGAAAAGAGAGAAAGAGAAAGGTGATATTTACTTCTGCTCAGCCTTACCTTCTGAAGGAAGACAGCTTGTGCATTGTTTTTTTTAACACTTTAATGAGGCAATAAATATACAGCCTTTAACTCTTTAAAGGAGAGGCCGCTCCAGAGCCTGTCGTTTATATTATCAGCTTTTATAGACCTGTCAACACTCAGTCCTCTTTAGCTTTTTCTTTTTTTTGTCTCACTGGCTGAGGCACAACTGCATTTCATATGCCATGTTACATTGCAATTTTTATGAACTCGACATTCCACCAAATTACGCATTTATTTTTTTAAGCGCTAAGAATTCAGAGCACTGAGCCGCCTGTACTTAACAGAAATTACTCAGGTTATTATCAAATAAAAATGGCTTTATAGAAAAATGAAAGAAAAAGAAATCAGAGCATAGACATTTACTGCATGGGAAAACAAACGCGCCTTTAATGCGACGTAAGTTTCAGCTATTAATGTTTTTAATAGGTAATAAAGAAGGCAGCTCTTTATTTTGTACCTTGGTGAGGCTCTTTAATCTGATGAACGGCAACGAGGGAAAAGGGAGCAGTGGCGAAAAAGGCAGAATTCTGTAATGCATCACAATAAAGCAACTTTGACAAGTCTATAATCTCAGTCACAAGTTATTTGCTTTTGGTGAAATGGTAGCCCGATGCAAGTGGCAGACACTGTAGTCAGTGTTTGTGCATGGCATGATGTGTGGTATGTTTTTCATGCAATTTTCCACTTGTATGTGAGTCTCATAACTCACAGGCATTGGGATATTCATTAACCTTTGGGAGACGCAGAAAAACAGCAGACCTTTTAATTGCCACCAAGACAACGTCACTCTAATTGATCCTTTTAAATATGAAAATTTACATATGTGCATATATAATCACCCGCAATGATCTTGCACCCTGTCGACAGCAACAATTAAAATGAAATTCACTTACTCTTCCCTGTTTGCGAGCGGGACGTGTGCGCTGCATTTCAAATCAAGCCTAATGTGCTAACGCCTCGCACACCTACAGAAGGCTGGCATTAGACTTGTTTAAATCAATTAGGCAAATGTGAAATAAGCAACGAGTACAAATGTCTTCCCTTTTCACCTCAGAGATTCCAGGCATCAGGGTAATGGTGCCAATCATGTGTGCATACACACACACACACACACACACACAGCGCTACCCACCCCCTCCTCCATCTTCATCTCCATCCTTTAGTTGCTACCAGCCCTCTCCACCTCCAAACCTAACCTTATCTTCTTTACAGGCAAGATACAGTACCACATACAGTAGTTTGGTTTTTAAGAAAATAGATGAGCGGAGGTCAGACCCTTACATAAATAAACAAGGAGTTTGTATGAAAACTTCTTTAGGGAAACGTGCTCAGTGCTCAAATGTCAACTGCAAAGAAACAAAGCAGTGATAAGACTTGAACTTTTATATTAAGTTACATGATAACATTAAGTTATAAATTTTTAAATATCTTCAATAAAGCGACTGTGTTTGTGACTTGGTTTCCCTGATTACCAACAAAGAGGACAACAGAATTATCTCAGTTTTTGAAGAGAAGAAGTAAAACGCCTACAGAATATATGAAGAAACAACATTCCCAGAAGAGTGGACGACAAGATGTGATAAATACATTTATACCAATATTTGAAAATGGGCAAGAAATCTCTTCATAACATTAGTGATCATAAGTTTCTGAAGTTTGTACTTTTCAAAGTGTGTGAGCCTTTCTTGCTAAGCACATAACAGCACCTGCCATACAAATGGTAATAGTTCAGTACAACGCTTTCACTGTAGCATTTTTCTGTCTAACCCCATGAATCAGAGTCAGAGCTGCTTACCAAAAGTGGTCATTCCACTGCCTGCTTTATCAAACAGCTGGAAGGCAACCATGAAGAGGGAGTCCGGGGCACACAGCACTGACTCGAATGCTACAAACTCCTGAAAGGAGATCAACCTTGAAGAGGAGAGAGAAGAAAGGAAAAAGAAAGAAAGAAGGTAAGAGCATAGGCAGGACTGTGAGAGACTGCTAAATGCTGTCAATTGAGTTGATTTGCTCTATTCATGTTTCAAGTTCCCTGTATGAATCTTTAATCAGTTACAAATGTGAGACACAGTCTTTGATATTCATTTAGTCATATAATACATAATTAAAAGACTTAACCTAAGTTGCACTCTTACAATAAAATATTAAATTAAAAAACAAGCTATTTTAACACTGCATTAAACTACAAACTCCATTGTAATTACTGCCACACAGTGGCAAACCAGCACACTTAGACAGCCTATCAATCTGTGCCACGCGCAATTCAAGAGGCCTTTTATCCAGTAGTCTGTTATTCCATATGTAATGTCATAAACTCATCGAGTGTGACAGCAAGAAAATAAAACAATTTAAAAAGCTCAGTGTGTGTTCCCAGTCTGAGCTGGCAGCTGGTATAGAGAGAGCCAACTTTACACCAACAGAAAGAAAATGATTAAATATGAAGTTTTATATTTTAGTGTGCCATTTTAAACAAGTAGACAGGCGAGGAGGGAGTTGGGAGCCAGTTAAGGAAATATAATTCCAGTCAATATAAACGTAATACAATATGTGGTTTAGAGTTAAAGTCAAGACGAGCCAACGTGGAAAAAAAATTTAAATAGGGAACAAATTTGTCTGCATCAACACAAGAAACACAAAACTATGAGTTGGAAATAAACACATTAGTTTTCTAATTATACTGCTGCCTCTCTTTGCAAGTTTGTCAGTGTTTTGACTAACACTTTTTTATCTCCCGTCTTTCTATAGTAACGCAAAATGCCCACATACATCATTAACAAGAAAAAAATAAACATAAACACTGCTATTGTGTGAACACGCTGAGAGCCCCCAAGGGAGAGCCCTGCTGTGGGGAACTGGACCACGCAGTCTCGCCTTTATTTAGGCCCTGGTTCACAGTTGCTACAAGTCCATTATGAATTTCACAAATGGCTCTGATAATTACAGAAGGGGTCAGTGCTAATGAGCAAGTGAGCATCCATCTATTAAACCTATTTCAATTTCCAAGGGGGGAGTACGGAGAAGGACGGGGGGGTGCAATGATTACATTTTTAATTAATTATGGTACGGATGAAATTTAGACGTGTTTGTTTGGAGTCTGAGTGTTTCGGGTTTGCATGTGGGTGCTGATGTGCATCCTTATACACAGACATAGTACTGTGTAGATGAACGGACTGAGGAGGAAAAGAGCTGTGCACTTACAAAAGTATTGTTATCAAAATCAAAATTAGGGCTGACATAAATGCTTCGATCATTGCCATGGTAATCATCGCCAAAACGATATATATGTATATATATTAGGGATGCACCAAAATGAAAATTTGTGGCCGAAGCCGAAGCCGAATAATATTGAACGCTTGGCTGAATACCGAGTACTGAATATCGTTGTTTAGTTTTTCATTAGTTTTTGCAGATGAACCCCCTCCAAATTAGTGTTGTCACGGTACCAAAATTGGATCCCACTGTACGATACCAGTGAAAGTATCATGGTTCTGAGTAGTATCACGATACCACAACGAAAATGAGGCAGATGTGCCTTTTGTCATTCATAAAAAGATAAATCACTTTTCTATTATAGGCTACATCAATGATATTTCAATGGAATAAATTACTTATTGACTTATTCATACTTCAAAAACAGCATCAACGAGTGATTAACATAGGGGGGATCAAAATAAAATAAATAAATAAAATAAGAATCAACCAGCCACCCTCCTCCCCTTCATAAGTAAAGAACAGTCCCTAAAGTGCGGTGAGGTTTGTGGGCCGTGAACGGCTCGTTTCTCCTCTGACACATCACGTACGGTCTGTGTTCAGCTGGCTCAGCTGTTCAGGTACTTCTGGGCAGTCATGACGCCAAGAAGAGGATATTATTGGAGCCGACTTCTCCGTCGCCCGGTAAGCCGATGGCCGCCGTAATTGACAGGAATGCATTACTGTCTGTGTCTGTGACCCCCGTTCAACCCACAATCGGTGGCATTCGCCTTTCGTTTCTGCTGCTGGTTGAAATCTGTAGGCTACTCGCACAGTGTGCTGAATGATTTAAGCCTATTTTGCTCGCTCAAAACTATTTTTATTCGCAAATGCGAGTGTGGTGACGGAGGGATCGCCACACTGCCGACATTTTACTCAGCCGGTCACGGCACGCTGTTTGATTGCATTATCAAAACACGCCGCTATTATTCGGCCTTGCTTTTAACTTATTCCACCGAATACCGAATGTGTGTTTTTTTGCAATATTCGGCCGAATATATTTGGTTACCGAATATTCGGTGCATCCCTAATATATATATTGGGGGGTGAGAGGGGAATTTTTCAATCTCACACAGGGACATTTTAACTAAAGTTTTGTGGCTCTGACTCGATCTCATCTAATTCAGTCACTATCCAGTGCGACTGAAACTGGGACAGTTTGACCACATGTAACTTGCTTACAGATACACTTGCAACATGTCGAAAAAGTCAAGCATCTGGAATAGTTTTGAAATTTGCGAAGATGACCCACCAAAGTCGAGAGTCAGATATGCAAAAGGAAACTAGTATGTCACAAATCTACAACAAGCTCACCTGAAAACTGTAGGTAACAGCTTAGCTATCTTGTAAAGTTAAAGCTATCATGGCTAATACTGCGACCTGCATGTTAAAAAGTGGCTAATTGTTACGTTTTTTAAGGTACAGCAACTTGTCACTCATTTAAGCCTCCGTAGTCTTACGTAGCCAGACCTATCTCTACAGCTCTGTGTCAACGCTAGAGAAAAGTCTGGAATCACTGATAATCCTTTTGCTACAGGAGAAAAAAAAAACAGTCTGGGTTGTTCTTGTTTTTTTAAACCAATCACAGCCATCTTGGACGACACTAGGATGCAGATGGTGCTCCTGCAAAAAAGAGTGGGAGGTGAACTTGTCTTTTTGGAACATTTGCACATTAAAAAGGACCCAAGAAAGCACCACCAAAAAACATTAACAGCTGTATGTCACTGTGTGATTCAACTTTTAGTGACAAAAAAAAAACATAGCTTGATAATCAGTGCCCTTAAGGGGAAGCCTGACTATACTTAAGCTCTGGAGGTACTCATCGAACCTGTTAAAACCACAAATGGTTTCCTGGCTGTATAACAGAACATTAATATGACAATATCACAGAAGCTTGTGCGAAGTGGAACGGATCAGAACACTCGTGAAGTCAGTGTCACTGGGGCATGCAGCTGCCATAGTTAAAAGATGTGGCAAATCAACTCCAATGTGTCAGAAAATGGATCAGCATCAGGGGCATGACAATCCTGCGAGACGGTGTCTGGGATTTTCTGAGGTGCGTTTACTACTTTTTTTATTCGTTGTAGATCTTTACAACAATTCACCGAAACAAAAATGGTATGCCTTATCGCATGATCCACATCTTGCCATTTTTTTAGCGTGAAGTTGTTTACTTGGAGACTGTTGTTGTCTGCAGTTGTGAAGAGGATTTGGAAATGGTTACACGCAGATAGCGGATGGAAGGGTGCTGGTCGGCCAAAATCAGTGGCCCAATGGTAAGCTTATAGCCACAGTCTACACCCAGTGAGTCAGACTACCATCCCCCCCAAACCACTACCACCATCACCCAGCTGAAGCTACGATTCATTGTGGGTATTTATCACTGAAGCTTCGATGTCCAAAAACTGGTATTGGCAGCCCCTGTCACCACAATACCAGAAAAAGGGAAATATAAATTGGTGACTGCCAGAGATACCTGAGTTGAAAAGCATGTTTAGATTACTGGCTTTTGCATGTTGTCTGCAAAGATGTTATTCCTCCCGTCAACCATCCATGAAAAAAAAAAAAAAACACATAGAAGCCAAACAGTCAACACAAATGACTCGGATCAGCATTTGGTTTCAATAAAGACTTAGAAATACATACTGGCATTCACCATGCTTCCAGAAAATAATAGATGTGTGTTGGAATGAGAGCAAAAGAAAAAATATGGAGAGGGAATAAAAGTGAGCATACAGTTCTCCTCAGTGGCAAATCAGCTGTCGTTTCAAAGGCAAGACTAATTGTTTTATTAACTAAGCAGGTAGTTCTTAAGAGCGGGGCCCTGCTGATGGCAAGTAGGTGGAAGGGGGCACAAAAGCACACTGCTGCGACTGTGGATCCACTGCTAAAAACAAAACTAATACCATTGCCGCTCACGCTGCTGGAATATTATCAAACTCTCCGATAATGATCATTCGTTTGTGACAGATGTATAGTACACTCTGAAATTATACCTCAGAGGTTAATGAAGGAGTTTAAGCAGGTACGGACTGCAGTGCAAAGACTCACAGAGAGCTAGTGTTCCCAGACAGAACCGAGGGGAAAAAAAAGTCAGATTTCTTCTTTTTCACACGCATCAATTTACATGCACGCTGGTCGTCCTGTCTGTGTTTTCCCAGACGTGGATAATCAGCATATTAGTGTAACCGAGAGGGCTGTTGATCATGAAGGGATTGGACTTTGGTTTAGACCAGGGAGTCCAGACAAGATCCAGGGGGCATCTCCATAACACACACGAGAAACATTCCACATACTCGTAAGCATTTACACACAGCTCTGTAGCCGGGGATGAAGCTTATGATGGTTGATTAGCAGCGCCATGACGGCTGCAAAATGATTACCATGAGAGGGGGAAGCCGTCGTTTTTGCTATGCGGACCCAACCCCAACGAGACACTCAATAATCAAATCAACCGACAGCATCTCCCAACCATCAACTGCTATGGCATGTGTCCAGGGCTGCCCGATCCATGTACGCAGCCCGGGATGAACTTCGGAGACAGGGCTAATGTGATACTGCAGTATGGCATCTCTTCAGTGTACTGTGTGCTGACTTTCCTCTGCAGGATTTTGCTAAATCTTTAAAACAGTCGCAGACATATCCATGGCATGTATCAGATGAGAGATGTAACACACAAGACATAAACAAAGACTTGATTCTAGCATGTGCTTCTACGGATGACAGTTGAATGATGTTTTTGTTAGGATGCCAATACAATGCAATTTAAACTGTCTTTGCTACGTCCATCCGGCATAAAAACTCCACCCTATATTCCATATATTTTTGTTTGTTTTTATCTTATCTTCACCACCCGGCTTTTATCTCTGTCTCCTCTCAGCAGGCGTCCAAATACACTCCTCTGAACCGAAAACCAGCCTTGGAAACGTTGTTTACAAGTAACATAAATGCATGGTGTTGGTTAGGCCCGGCTGATAGAAAGACAGCTCTCCTTCGTTGATAGTAGTGGGAGAGAGGGGCCTGGAGGGGCTTCAATAATCCCCTGTCCCTGGCATCTTGGCATTGTTACTGACAGCCTTCCACCCACCTAGAGCGTGCTTGCATGCAGACACACACACACAACAAACACCCCAAAACACACACACACACACACCCAGATGAGTGCTAGCTGCCAGTATCTGTTCGGTTTCTAAGAGTGGACACCCACCAGTACAAGTCCAGAATACCCACAGCAGCTGGCAGACTGCTATTTTCCCAGCACGCTCCCTTAACAAAGTTTTTTTCCTTTTTTTTCTCCAAACCTCCGACAGTCTATGGGGGAAGAGGGGTTTTTTCACACTTGAACAGATGCTTCTATCAAAATATCCCAGGGAAGACGGAATAGAGAAGCAGAAAGGTAGGGAGTCGGAGGAGCCAAAATGAAATGGAGGGAGCTTAGAGTGCATTATGGTATGTGAGAGAGTGTAAAGAAAGTGAGAGCAGAGGGGGGAAAAAGAGAGGATATAAATAGTCGAGTGAAAGAGGAAAAATCTTTAAACCATCCAGAAGCTCCGTGCGTCAGTGCACACATACACAAAACATTTGATTCTTGGAAATTGAGACATCTCCACCCTCTAAAGTCTCTCTTTCTCTCTCTCTTATGTCTTTCTATCCATCTCTCTGTCTCACTGGGAGCGGTGAGAATAAGAAGGAGGAAAGTGATTTCCACATAACAGATTGTTACGACTGTCACTATATCCCCTGATTTACACAGTCGCGGGGAGGCAGACAAATGCATTTTCACTGTTTACATCCCCACACATACACTCAAACACACACTGGCATCTAAGTAAAATTTCTCTCACAGAGATACACTCCAAAAGAAAAGTAAGCAAGCATGCTGCCTGCCATCCGACCCCCTGCTAAATCTATTACCCCTGACTCATCTTGCTGAAATGGAGTCCTATCTGGCAAAAACAGCAGCAGGCATACGAGCTTCAAATATACTACGCTCATGTACCAACCAAAACTTATTGTTCACAAACATATTTGCATGAGATCGGGCGAGCTGGATGAAAATACAGTCACTAAAGTGGTTTGTTTTGTCTTGCGCCCTGTTCCTTTCATAAGGTTTGCTTGGATGAGCGCTCAAAAAACAATGCATTTGTGTTTCCAGCTACCACTGACGGTGCTGATGTTGCTGCATCTCTACTTTTTACATCCATCTGTTTTGTGTTCGTGAGACACAGGTTTGCAGAACAATCATCCAGACTCTTTGTCTCGTCAAATCATTTATCTATCAAAGTTCAGGAGGAAAATAACACATTGTAAAGTACGAGCATCATAAGGCCTTTACAATGTCAACTGTAAAAAAAAAAAAACGAATCACATCTAAACCTGGGTCTAAACAGACTTTTTTTTCCTGTTTTGCCCCCATATCATTTCCATTCCCCTCCACAAAACCAAAATGAGGTTTAGATACAAAGCCTGGGCCATGGGTTCCTAATAGATTTACCCTGATGCCACGGCCACCATTTATCCTGCTCCAAAGCCGCACAATGCAACGGAGTGCTCCTGAATAGCACGGGCAATTACAGTGCATGTGTGTGTTTTTCGTGTGTGTGTGTGTGTGTGTGTGTGTGTGTGTGTGTGCGCGCGTGTGCGTGTGCCTTGCTCTCTCTTTTTCCAATTCCAAAACCCCCACTACTCCATCTCACCGTCCTCTGCGCACACACACACACACACACACACACACACACACACACCTTAAAGCAGATGTAATAACATGAAACTGCGCAGCCATGTGCACTTTGCTGTTTGTAGAAGCCCAGGTGGTTACCATGGCAATGTATTTTTTTTTATTTTATCTTTTTTGACTTACCCTAACATTTTATTACCCATCATTATGTATCATTAAATACATACATATTAATGTAAAAAAAAAAAAACAGGGGTGATGGGGATGGGGGGAGGAGTAAGTGTGAAATTGGGGGTGTATCTACAAAGAAGGAAACACCTGAAAGGGGCCTTTGGTGGTTTGATGTCTCTTTGCTATATAATTCAAGTATGAACATCCATCCTGTGAATTTTTTACACCAAAGGTTTCAGTCATAGGTTTGTTTATAAAATGCAAAATAACACTAGAAAGGTAGTCACACGGGATCAAAGGGATAAATAATACATGCTCTGATAGCTTTGATAAGAGTCTTTCATAAGATTGCTACTTAGCAGTTTGCTTGATATTAATGAGAAGATAATATTGTGGCTTAAACTGAGACTCAGCGTAGCAATTTCATCGTCACATCATCAACTTCTGCCAGAGATATTTTCAAACAGTATAATCCTCATGAGACACTCTGTTGTTGATCCTCTATTTTCATCATTTTGCAAAAAATCTATGGCTATTTTTGCCCTCCATTGATCAGCAGTTATTTTATAATTATACCCTCCAAGCTGCAAGGACTATCTAATAAATTCAGTTTCGAATTCAAAGTGTACCAGCATCTTAATTCATGTGAGACATCAGATCATCTAAAAGAGAAACATCAGAATACCAACCCGTCTTTCTTCTGATCCACCACTCCAGCCAGCAGCTTTGTGGCCTCGTCCGACAGCCGGATGTCTGTGTGGGCATGTAGGAAACGGCTCACGAAGTCCTGCGGTGACATGAAGCTCTCGTCATTCTTCTTGACGCTGGCATACTGTAAGGAGAAAAACAGATACAGACACAAGGGAGGACGCACGCTGAGCCTTACAATTTGATTTTTAAAAAAAGAAACAAACATAAATCGAATGATGAGTGAAAAAGCTTCTTTCATAAGAGACCAACACAAAAGGGGAAAACAAAAAATGCATAGGTAAAATCCTACCTTTTCAAAAATAGCTTTCAACTCAGTGGGGTCGGCCCTCCTAGGCAGAACTGTCTGTAAGACATTAAGTAAACTTCTGTGAACACAACTTTTATACAAAACACCCAACTTTGCATTGTGCATCAACGTATCCAGTAACTGGCAAGCCAAGTGACAAAATAGAAACTGTCAAATTAAACACAATTTTGAGTGTAGAGACTGATTATTAACCTTGGGGACAAACATCTCATATTAAATATTCTAAACTCAAGGTTCACTTACTGGCTTTTCATGGAGCTTTTGACTGTATCCCTCTGTGGATTTTACTCAGTCATTGAAAAAGGCAGAAGATTTAGAGAGCTCTTGGAAAAGCCAGTAAGTGAACCTAGGGTTTAGACCGGTTTATCACAAGCTTAATCTTGGGTGGCAGAAATATGTTTCTTGATGTCTTGTGTAGTTTTTCCTCTCCTCTTAATCATCTCGCAACACCTCAGATTTAAATTGTGACCACTTGTTGCTGGTGTAAAGGACTGTTTTCATGGTTGACATATTGACATGTCAGTAGAAAAAGCAATGGTGTATTTAATAACAATAATGATAGCTGCATTACACTAAGGGGTATTGCACTGAAATTGTGCATGCTAGCTCACTGGGATAGCTTACTGGGACACTTAATGGAGTTGAGCCTCTTATTAATGTTATCAATTTAACCTATGCATGTCCAACTATGACACGTCAAAATGTCCACGATGTCAAAATGACAAAATGGCGTTGACATTTTGATTTGGCACCACGTGAAAGAGTGTTTCTCAAAGTCAAGGATACTTCCTTGGAAGGACTCGTCCTACAGAGGCAAGGCAAGAATCCTTCCTAGCATTTGGTGAACACACATTGGAACAGGCTAACGAGTGCCCCCAGGTGTGCGTCAGGGGGTTTCAGGGTACTGTGATAATTCTGGCACTCTCTAATGTCGTTGTACAATTTAAACAAATGTCAGCAGTGTTTTCAGAGTCAAAACTTTTGTGGCACTTAGTGCTTCATCTCTGCTGTAAATGATAAATTTAAACACTTTCATGTTTTATCGAAATCACAGTATTTAAAAAATTGCATTGTTCCACAGTGGACACATTTGAAAATATAAATTATGAGGTTTCTGTCAGTGATTTTTTTTTATGCTTGTATGATTATAAACTCCTGGCGATATTAATGCAAATAAGTGATATATTTGTCAGTATCCCACTGTGCAGGTTTCATTGAAGAGGCCTTGCCTTCACTCCCAGCAAATTCAATGCTGAAAGTGTAGAATTGTGGGTAATGGATACCTGCTGATGATACACATGCATCCTTGGAATCTCTCTGAAGGAAGGACTCACATCCTTGGTGAAATTCGGAAGGATCCTTAGTCGTTTGGTGAGATTTGATGAGGTAGGATTCTTGAAATTCAGCAGTCTAAGGATCGTTCCTTGACTTTGAGAAACACCCAAAATGTCCGAAAATGTGAGAGTGAACCAGTTTCTAACCCATGCTGGTTGTATACAAACAACCAGTATGTCTAAGTACAACCATGTTAAAACGTCTCAAGCCTGTAGAAACTGTTAAAACAGACAGTTTATGGCGGGGTGCTACAACATATAGCATCATGCTAGCAAAGGTTAACTATGACCACAACCGGGTTTTAGCCAAGACACACCGGTAACCTAGAGACAGAGGGCCTGGGCAGCATGAATTAAAAAGCAGTGTCATTACTGCCCTTTGTATTATTGTTGAAAGACAGTTCAGTCAGTTTGACTAAGCCAACTGTACATTCACTTGTTAACCGGCTACAGTAAAGCCTCAATGTCATTGCCTTATGCCCAGTGTTAACCCCGAGCACATCCTCTTAGCAGGCTAACCGGCATTTAACAGCCCTCCAGGCAGACACCCTAACCAGCGCAGAGGAGGAGAGGAGACACTCCCGGGACTGAGCAGCACCACCGCCAGCGCGACAGCTCCCCAGAAAGAGGAGAAACTGAAGTTGAAAACTCAGCTTACCTTTGCTGCCATGCTAATCAAGCTAACTGTCAACTCGTCCCGTTCACTTCCTCCTGCGTGACGACGTTCCCATGGAGATCACGCGCCGGTGCAGTGGAAGGAGGATGAAAGAGGATCAGCCGCGCACGTGGTGCAGGGGCACGTGAGGTTAACTGGTCAGTGGCTTGGGAATATCAGATCTTTTAATTGATCTGATAATGTATGAGGGTTTTGTTTGTGTTTTTGTTGGGGTTTTTTTGTTTGTTTGTTTGTTTGTTTGTTTGTTTTACAGTGAGACAGACTCTTTCTACACCTGTGCCTTATATTTAACTAGACCTACTGAATGAAAATGCCTTAAAATCTGTGCTGTTAATGTTTGTGCACACTGTGAAAGCACATTTCCTCTTTTGTTTTGTAATAAATAATGAGTCTAAATCTACCCTACTGTGTTTAAATGTATTATTAAATGTATCTTTTTTGTATTCGGATTATATTTTAAACATGCATGTTAAAAACAGTTGGAGAAACTATTGTTTTAAATGAAAAAACAACAATCAAAATAATTTCTAGGGCAATTAAATCAGATTCTGTCCCCTGCCTGAATGTGTGACCGCTATGCATGGGCCCAGTACACAGGCACAGGGACCCAAGATGCCTTGGGGCACCAGCTCAAGATCCTGTTTGAGTGACTGCGATAAGTATTTCTAAGTAGGGCTCATTCAAAACTATCCATATCCTGCTCCCTTTATTTAATCCAGATCCTATCATTTCTGATATCGAGGCTCATCTAGTATCAATTTTTTTAATGCACAAAGCATACTTAGGTAGTAGTAAAGAAATTCAAACCCTGCTTGAAAAAAACAGCATAACAGGTTTCTTTTGATGGTTTTTATAATAATTGGTATGCTACAGTATTAAACCAACAACACTTTAAAGTTAGGGTTAACCTGTAAAATACCAGAAAACGTGCAAAGCAACCTCCAACAATATGGAGGGATGCTGTAGGGTTAAGAGTTGAGGCCCTCTACATGTCTGTGCCTTGGGGCTTCTTATCTTGTGATTGCTCCACAGTGATCATGTAAAACACTGGGTCCAAACCAGAGGTCCAGAAACCCTCAGGGGTCCTAGAGGGAGTCTCAGGGGGTCTCCAGAAAAATGGAGAAAAGATTTATTTTTCCTATTTCATTCACTATAGAAGTGAGTCCGATATGAAAAGGAGTCATGAGAGTGACATTTCTGATCATAGGTTACGAGTAGTGGCGAAATATTTTTAAAAGTTTTTGCTGCAAGATGCACCTCGAGCGATATTACAAAACATGGTTATCTGTGTATGGGTTTATACTTATGCACGTTGAGACTGTACTGTACTAGGGAACAGAGGTCCATAGACGTCAGAATAAAAGCCTTAGTTCCTTCCCCACACCTTTTCATTCCTCGCAGTAAATGGTTCCTATACTTTATTTCCAGCTTTTCCAGCCCATCTGTGCTTTGTGCCAGGAGGGAAAAAGGTGCAGAGAGAATTTCATGACTACAAAAGCAAAGGTTAACATTACTCACAGCATAAAAACAATTTAAAAGGGAGCAAAAGGGCTCTAATGGCCCGACAGTCTTCAAAGAAAATGTATTTTGCGCTCAAAATAATTCATAGCTTTTTGCCGGTGGCTTTTCAGCTTCCCGGAGACCCAGCATGAACCACTGTATTTTTCCCAGCAGGCTCTCTGCTCCTCACAAAATGGCCTTCGCTAGGGCATACCTCACATCCCCTCCAAATATTGACAGCACTGAGTCCATCGCTTATTGGAAAAATGGCTGTAAGTAATGTTTTATCAGCCGATGCAATCTCCACACCTGTATTTTCCCTTGTCATATGACAATATTTGACAAGATTAATGATTTGATCCCATGACATTTTATTTCCCATCACTGTCAATCTGCCAGCAAACAACTCACTTACTTGTGGCATTTGGTGTAGGAAGCATGTAGCAGCATTTGCTTTGCTTGTGTATTATTCATGAACTGCTAAATTTACTTGAGGCATGTAAACTACAGTGTCTCGGAGCTTTGACATACAACTCTTGACTGTTTATGTGGAAGAATGATTTTAAAATTACCTTCAGTGAAATGATTTTGAGCAGCATCTCAGCCTCTATTTTTAGCAATCAAACCAACAATGATTCTGTCAGCGCCCACGGAGTAAGTGGGTAATAATGATAAACCTTGCGACCTTTGAACTTCAGTGGCTCGAGGGGTCTCCTGCCCACGTCCCCAAGGGCCCACGCGTCCTGACAGCTTGAGCGATGAGTGGCGGACTGCTGTCTCAATCTGTCTCCTCCTATTTTTAAACCCACACTAAACACAGAGCTTCCAAAATAGACCCGAGCTCTAAACAAATGATTAATAGGGCACTTAGGGTCTCCCCACTGACCAGCGAGTCCCTATTAACAGCCAATAACGGAGGCCCTCTGGGGTCAAAAGGTTTTAAGACTTTCTAATAAAAGTAACAGAGACATGGGGATGTGTTTTGGAGGAGAAAAAGTTGTGTCTCAGTTTGAAATGCTGACAAGTTAATAATCCCTTCTCAAATGGCCCTACCGCAGTAAAATGGCCAGTTTGTTCTTACTTTTATTGCTATCATCTGTCAGTCACTCACATCTTTCTTTTTTTTCTCCTGCCTCCTCTTAAGTGGACTGAAAGAGCTAAAACAGCTTTACAGTAATGTTCTCGCTGGGGCTTTATTCTCATTCCCCACTCTTTCTTTTCTTTTTTGGTTGAATGTGAATTCTTATTGTAGTTTTAGGCAGGAAATGCCTAATGGATTCCCAAAGACGTATTCATGACATGGTAATGAGATTCAAATTTGTAAGACATTTTTGACCTGAAAAAAAAAAAAAGAGGCCGCTTGTGGCAACGGCTTTGTCCTGTTTTCCTCCGCTCAAGAATACAGTTTCGCAGTCACTCTCACTATTCCTAATGTCACTTCAAAAAATGTATGGGATGGAGACACAAAGCCGAAGAGTTAAAAGCTCGAAACAACCAAGGAATTTATTGATCTGTCATTTACTGTCAAAACAGCTGTGATTGATGGAGAGCAAGGTCAGTGGCAATTATAGTGGTGTTACATTGTTGCACTGTGTTATCCCACCATAAATGTGTTGTTTTTGAAATGTGCAAGACATGCAAAATGTCATCATTTTTCAAAAATTGAAAAATTAGTATAATGGCAGTGGATATCCCTGCATGCTAACCAATACAAGTGAAATTGTGAGCACATTGTAAAGCAGTCCTTTCTTAATACTAATAAGTAATTAATTAACTAACCCAAGACCATAGAAGTCGTCATGATAAAATGATTGTTCCCTTTAACAGATATAAACAGTTGAAATAAGGCTGCCTTATATATTGTATTTGTAGTATTAAAGGATAAGTCTGTAGTTTAATTTGAGTCAGTCCCAAACTGCTGCCGAAAATATTCAATAGAGCACCAAATGTGTATTAATCCACTGCTGAAAATAGTACCAAACATATGCACTGTTTCCTCCTGTATGTGTAACATTTGCTGAAAACTACAGTGCCCAATGTGCTTTAAAAAATACCTGTAAAAAGTAACGTACCAGAATTTGTATGCAACCCTACAACCCACATAATCACAAGCAAGTTATCAGTATATAACCGACGTAATAGGGAAGGCTGTAATCACAAAGAAGTCAATGTGGTTGTGGTGGTGGATGGCTCAAACAAACATAGGACTGGTGTTTGTGTCCCATGTGACACCAAGTTAATTGTGAGTTAATGCCAAAACCTAACCTATGGAACTTTCAGTACGTAAGGTGACAACGCCCAGCCATGTTTCTTTTCCTAGACCTGACCATACATAACTTTACATTAAGTACGTAACTTAACGTTAAGTACATAAGGTGACAATGCCAAACCATGCTTCTTTACCTATGTAACTTTACTTACCCAAACCTAACCTACAGAACTTTATATTAAGTACGTAACTTTATGTTAAGGAGGTGACATGACAATGCCATTCGTGAGGCGCTAATTTGTTAGATATCATATAGGGATCGACTGATATGGTTTTTTCAGAGCCGATGCCGATACCAGTTATTATGAAACAGAGATACCGATAGCTGAACACAGAATTAAAAAATTAAACACTGACAAAGCACTACATTCAAATGCAGTTAAGCCTATATTTATTCTGGGAACTTTTCCAATGAAACAGTACAAGGAGCTGCCAGCAGCACTTTGAAAAAAACTTTGACAAGTAAACAAATGAATGGAAAAATATGAAAATAATAATAAAATAAAATAAAACAAAAAGGACAGCTCAATTAAAAGTCATGCTAAAAAGGTAGGTCTTGAGTTTGCTTTTAAGAGCCTAGAGTGGTACGTGCAGGCAGTGAGAAGCACGCCAGGGGAAAAACAGCGCAGCTAAGGAAAACAAAACTGTATATCGGCATATTGGTGGAAAAAATCACTGATACCAATAACCCTAAAAATTCATAATATCGGCCCCGATAATCGGCCAGGCCGATTATCTGTCGACCCCTAATATCATACGAACTGTTGTATGAGAGTACATAAAACTATTTGTGACTCATTTTTAGATATATTTTTTCATTAGAATCCACCAGGCTTGTGTGTGAGTGTCATAGGAAGTACTGAGAAGGACCAACACATTTCAGTCTTTTTATGGGATTTATCGATAATATAATATGATATCAGATTTATCTTTTAAACATCAGTTAAGTTGCAGACGCACTAAAGCATAAAGGTTGTTAACAAGAATGCCAGGACAACAGAGTCGTGTTAAATCTACCTTCAGGCACATAGGAAAAAATGTGCTTTTTATTAGTTTATAGGCTGTATACTGTGCTGCAGAGACTAAATTATAACCCCTTGTGAGTGACTTTGATCTATAGCTCTGTGGGCACACGGGGCAGAATTATGCCCTTAAAGTGAAAAATATTTAAAAGTGGAAATAAATGAGTTTTCAAATTGGCAAAATCAAATTTTATGTCCCCCAGTTTGGGTGGCCCTGGGCTAACCCACGTCTTAATTGTTCCAAGGATCTCTGATTTTGTTTTGTACAATGTCAGCTGATGCCCTTATTCAGCTAAGACACACCAGCAAGACACATGGCTGTTGATGGACACACCTGCAACCACTTGATTATAACCACATTAGTTCCCCACTAATTCACTATGTTTCATGTAAGAGCCAAGACTGATGAAAACGCCCATTGTGCAATGACAAATTGTTGCAAACTTCACACTTGCCAAAGTGGAAATTTTATATAACTTCGAAGTGTCACCAAAACCACACAGTAGACAGACTGCCCAGATTGAGTGGGACAACTCAGACAAATCTGTTTTGCATCAAGGACGAGAAGGTGGCGAGAAGAGAAATGATGGGAGAAAACAGTGCTGTGGGGCCAATCTGATGAAATCAACCCTCTCATACATTTATCATAAGACAAAAAAGTGATTTTTATGTCTGTTTTGACATTTTGTGCTTCCTCCGTGCTTATTTATGGCGGACTACCTCTTCCATAAGAAAAAACATTATTCTTGCTAATACGTAAAAGCCATTTTGTCCTTTCTTTATCAGTCATATAGGGAGCCTATTAGCAAAATAATAGAGTTCTCTCTGTATGCATAGTCTCTGCTGTCTGTCTAACAACAAAACACTGCCTATTATAATCTACTTTCATTTCTCCAATCAGTTGGTTGTCAAACACTATCTTTAATCACCGTACATAACATGCACTGCATTAAAGTGGCATTCTTGTAAACACCATATCTGTAATAGCGTGTGACAAGCCGCCTTTGTTTACACCATAATAACTGGGTGTTTGAATAACTTCTCAATGACTTTAAGTAACCAGCAGCCAGACTCACTCTGCTTCCATTCAGCTGTGCAGCCTGATAACCTGGACTGACGTTTGGCATGGAGTGGACTGCAGATTATACCAAACAGTAGGGCTGAATGGACTTCTCAGGCATTTCACCTGCGGCCTTGAGACATGGGAATGCATTTCCTGTGCACACATTACGGATGTAGTGTACGTCCGCTAGTCTCATTATGCAAATGTTGACGTGTGCATTCATAAACATGTGAGACACGAGTAGTTAATATCAGCCCTACCCATACACATTTATTTGAAGCACCAGCTTTGCTTCCTCTGCAGACTCTCCCTCTTTTAGATCTGCCAACCTAAACCTTAAGGCGGGCTGTCTTCGCTACAGCTTCTGGATGAATCTGTTTAGTATCTTTCAGTTCAGATGAAGCTCTACACTAACCATGCTTCAGGGCATCTGGGATGGGCCCGGGGCCTGGCGAAGCAGGGGAAGGGGTGGATGGGAGCTTTGAGATGGTCCAGACGGGCTAGTGGGCAGGCTTGAGCTCCTCTCTTCCACAACAACAAGGACCCACGCTGAAGCACGCTCAGACCCTGCAACCCGAGAGGGCACAGGGGTCCTCCAGCCTGCCTGGGCTGGGATAAATGAACCCAGATGCTTCCCGCAAATGCAGAGCGACCAGGCTGAGGGAATGAAGGCAGGGGGAGTGGGTGGTGGAGACAGAAAAAGAGACCTCTTTTTCTTTTTTCTTACTCCCCTAGTGGAGGCAGTTATCTGTCAGATTCCTGTGCTTTCTCATAACCACTGATCACAGAGGCCTCCGTGCAAGGAGCATTGTGGGAAATGATCAGAGGGGCATTTGTCTTTGAAGGAGAATGAGAGCAGAAGCAAATCTTTAAGTCCTTTCCTGTTCCTCTTCCTGTCAAGCTGCCACCTGGACTGAGAGGGAAGGAGGGAGCGAGAGAATGATGGTCGCATTCGTCTAAATGACTTGATTGAAGTTCAAGCTGGCACAGGAAGTTTTAGAATGTAACATGAACAGTGTGATTAAATGAGGGATTTTTGGTAGAGGTGCAGGGTGGCTATACATCTTGATCCAGGACGCTATACTGTCACTCTAGTTGCAGTGTATAATACCTGTCTCAGGAATAGTCTGTGTTTTGCAGAGTTAGATGAAAAGAGCAATACCGCACTCATGTGTGTGTGGTAAATGTAATGCAACAGCCAGCAGCCACATAGCTTAGCTTAGCACAAAGCCTGGGAACAAGGGAAATGGGCTAGCCTGCTAACCTTTTTCTTGGCCGAGTGCATCCACCTGCACCCAGCCAAGACATAGTGCGGCAAATGCCCCGACAAAATCAAAACATGCTGTTTTTACACTATGATTTTTTTGTATAGATTAAAGGGACTTGATAGATAGAAGTGTTACCTAGCTGTTTTCTTATGTTTCCAGACTAACCTAACCTGTTTATGCTAACCTAAGATAACCAGCTGTTGACATTAACCTTATATTTATCAAAATATAAGTCTTCCCATACAACATAACAGTTGGGATTTTCATCGAAAGAGTTGGTATTCATATTACCGAAGTCAACGTGACATCACAAGATCGCTGTCATCTTGGTGGGGAAAGTGGTGTGTACTCTCTGGTCTATACACTGCAAAATCTTGAATGAGCTTCAGTTTTTCACCCGTTGTGGTTAAATTTACAACCATGAGTGACATTTTCATTGAAGTATATTAAGGCCAACATGGTGTTCTAAGGCAAGATATGAGAGCAAACTTGCCCTTGCTAGAATGACATGGTTGGTATCAATGGATACTTTAGGTTTTCTAGTTTGACGTGGTGCCACTAGCTTCAAACTATCTTAAAAAAAAAGCACTTTGAACTGACCAAGCCTGGGCCTATGACCGCCAAAATGCAAGACCAAACACATGGACTCGGAGTATCACTATTACACCATATTCATGTGACTTATTAGTACTGTTTAAGATTGGTTTATTATTCTCACCTGCTTTGAAATGGGTTGATGGCTGCCAGTCAATATTTTCCTTACACTCCCTCAACTCTGGTATGATCAAAAACTGGGGTCTTGGACTTTTGGTCTTGTCAGTCGTACAACCAGTCACACAGCAGCTCTTAAGCATGTTGGAGTGTTGATGTCACAAAGAAAACAATCTTAATTTGCTGCTTTTCCGTGCAGTTCTCTGCAGAGCTACAACTGTACCGTAAGTGACCTTTCCCCCATGCCATATTCGCACAGCAACAACTGACTGAAAGTGGACTTTGCAAAATGGTCTTCATTTCTTGACTGATTTTCACTTGTTTGCTATTTGCAACCTGTGACCCTATCTTCAGCAAGAGGTGGGTGGTGTGGTAAAAAAAAATAGCTGCATGAAAACATTGTAATGCAGATACCTCTTTCTATGCTTGGCGTGGACGTGGCGCTTCAAAGCTCCTTTTCCACTGCAGACTACAGCGATGTGTTTCTCACCAGGGACCTCAGGAGTAACCTGTGTCACTACCAATCTGCCAGCCTCTCCTGATGCCATCCAGATGCCCCATCCTGAAACACACACCGGCCTCTTTGTTTGCTCCACTTGAGGTTTAGGGCCCTTTTTTTTCACCAAGTTAGACATGCACTAACCCAGATGCACATTAACCAAAAATACACACTTTGAAACCAACATGATGTTCGGACACACTCCACCACACATGCACACACCCACATTCACAAACCACCCCCTGTCTGAGGTAGATGCAGCAACGAGGAATAAACGACAAATTTCCTATTTCATTTCAGTAAGTCTTGCCTGCTTAAGCTCACTCCTAACCTGCCTTGCCACGTCGGAAGAACAAGAGTTAAATTAGAGAGGACTAAATTTCCTGAAATGAAATGACTGTCAACTCAACTTTGCTCCATCATCTCAGAAGAGTGCAAGAAAAATACCCCAGTCCTTCCATTCTGTTTTTGCGCACTGAATAGCAAACAGAGTTTGAAATATCAAAGGCAACCGTGGTAAAAGGCTTCACTCTTAAATGAGTTATGAAGGAAAGTTGAGTTGTTTTAGTCTGTCTTTGATCTCGGAGATTTGTAGTGAGGCAGTAACATGTAGCTCCTGTATGTGTGTCATCATGACCATTAGGAAGTGTTGACATCTATCTGATTAAGATGACAAAACAGCAAGCACCTGTGAGTAAGTGTGCGTGTGTGCGTGCAAATGTCATTCACATCTGCTGAAAGTAACCATGTGCTTGCATTAATGCGCTTTTTTTGCATTGCATGTGTATGTACGCTTCGCATGGGTACTTTTTTGGTACATTAGAGTGAATTTGGAAGAGTGTGCATTTTTGTTCTTCTTCTTCTTCCACATCTGTGAGTGTGTGAGGATGAGAGAGTGCATGCCTGCGTGGTGTGCTGGCTGGCTGTCCTGCCTCGAGGGGAGATAAATGGCTGAGTGTTGTTGTTGTCCAGAGAGCAGACACTCAGACAGCCGCTCACACATGATTAATTGTTTCCTTGTTGGGACTGGGACCAGTTGACTGTGGCTGGGCCAAGGCCTCCCACCCAGCCTTACCAGACATGGGTGTGTGTGTGCGAGAAAGTAAGAGAGTGATGAAAGGAAAAGACAGCGAAAAAGAGAGAGGGAATGTTATGTCCTATTTTATGAGTTTGTCTGTCATTGTACTCCCTTTTTAAACATATGCTATTGTTTTGAGCCCGGCCACACAGTGAAGCGGTGAGGTTTCTTTGGTCGAATGTGGTGAAAATGATCGATGTGAATTGAGGGGACGATTTGTCCAGCAACCTTTTTATGTTCACTTGAATTGGATGGTGCGATGTTAAAGGTCTTTAATGGACTTTTTCCTGCAGTTGTTTCTCACCCTTGTGCAGTTACGATGCAGATACTGTGGCAAGTAATTAACCATGCTCTAATTACTTGATCCAAGTGAAAGAAGCTCCAGCTATTGCCTTGAGTCATGGCTGCACATTGATTTCTCATAGGTCAACACTGCTCAGGTTGATCCACTGTGATGCTGGGTTTTATGGGAGTGCATGAGTGAGCCTGATGATTGATTAATTACAATTATCAGAGGCCTGATAATTCACCAGAGATGATAATAACATCAAGTGTGCTTTACTGCTCTGGCGGAAAAAGCCTCTCCAGTGTCTAAATTGTCCCCCCCTATTAATTTCTCTTCCTTCACTGTCCAATGCTTTTAAGTGCAGCAGGACAGGTGAATGGCTGTTACGGTGTGTGTTCAAATATTCAAGGTTTGGGAGGGGATGGGTAAAAATTGGGAGTAAAAATAGAAAACAAACACCCTAATTGCCAGGTATCATGGGTGTACGGAAAGGATACACAGCGGGGGGATGTTGTTGCCACAGACGTCACAGTTAAAAACACGCTGCCATCCTCGCAGGGCCGTTCGGCTCGGTTGCACACTGTGGTTTAATGATGGCATGAGGATGACTCACATGCAACACTGATTTACTTTATATTAGACCCTTAATCACAGCAGCTATTATGCCCCCTTTGTGTTGGTAAAAGTACAGGACTCCACTAAGGCTTGTGTTGAGTAGATGCAAAACATTTACTCTGTGAGAATTTCCGCTTCACTTAGGTGTGTTATTTTATGGTGTAGGCTGCTTGTACGCTACTATCAGCCTTGTTTATCACCAAGTTGGTTGCTCATGGATGACTCAAGTAGCACTGGTTTTGTTGAGGTTTTACCAAGGTCTGTACTGTGTCATATTTCACAGATGTTGAAAACATTACTTTACAAAGAGTAACTACAAAAACAGTTAAGAAAGAAAGGTAAAAAGTTTTAAGCTCCTTAAAACACCGTTTAAGAGTTATAATAGTTGGAAAACATCAATCATTAATAGCCGCCAAAAATCCTCAAAGAAAAAAAAAAATTAACCAGACAGCTACTGCACCAGATGCTTAGACAATCTAAAGGCTGCAGGAAAAAAACATTGTCTTATTTCTTCTTCAGCCCTCTACTTTTGAACTACATAACTAGTCCAATGAATTCATTGCTAATGACATTTAAATATGTGAGTTTAAGGTAGCTTAACCAGATCAAATCAGATGAGTTTCACTGGAGTCATGGTGCGCTCCATTTGCACCGGGAAGTTGGAATTTAGAAGTTCCCAGTCAAAAAATTCCAACTGGAACGCCCCTTTGAGTCGGATTTCCGACTCTGAAAGTTGGACGAACCTCACTAACCCTCAAGATCAACCTCAGAATCCAGGATGGCTGCTCTATGCATCAGCAGTAGTGAAAGCTGTAGTAATATACTGTCGTACACAGTACTGTCCGACTTCTACCTATAGACACGTTGCTGCAGTGTGTGTACGCACACAGTACAGCTTAATGCTAATTTGGCTAGAACTGGTATTGCTAACAATATCTTAGTTTTCCCACTTGTTGTAAGCCTACTGGAACATGGTCAACTTGGGTGTTAGGTCATTCCCAGCTCCGCCCTCTGACTTATGAAGGAAATGGAACTCAGAGCTTGAGGCTATAGACGGCAGTTACTGACACCCTGCATAGCTAGGCTAGTTAACTTTAGCAGCACTAGTTCATGTAGTGTTATTTTTCTCTCCACTATGATTAGATTTTACCACTGCCTTATTTATGTGGTAAGAAATTTAATTACTAAAATGCTGGAGCATTAAAATTGATTTTCAAATGTGGGAAACACAAAACAAGTGGGTAAATTAGCTTTAGCTGAGGCTATCTAGTTAACGTTAGCTGTAACTGGCCAACAGTCACTGCAGTTTAGTTTTAATCTCAGTTTTCCAGAACATAAAAATTTATATTTTGTTTTTTTACCCCAAAATTACAAATTTCTGTGGCATAATATTTTTTGGGTCAGACTCTGGTTTGCACTCAGTGTTGTTTGCTCTTTGTAGAGTAGCAGTAGACTACTATATTAAATTCTCTGTACTCTGTTTTTCGCCTTTGTAAAATTATACATTTGTCTGTCAAAGACCTTCAAGACGAACAGTCATAAACTGCAAGGCTGAAACAGGGCACTCATAATCCGTCCTGACATCAAACCAAAGTCGTGTGTTTTCATAGTGATTCAACCACCAGGGATAGCGCTAAACTGAAACATACCCATCTGCTTCTTTCTGTGTGCCAACATGTCAGATCAGGTTAAAATCTGAATGGGTTTAAGTGACGGTGAGGCCGTGGCGTGATCCCATACTGTCTCAGATATCCAGTGTCATGTCCACATGTTCAAATGGCTTTATCCTCATTTTTAGCTGAGCTGTGATGACTCTCATAAAAACCAAGAGAAAAGCATGAAATGTAACCCAGATATTGTATCTGTTCAGTGCATGTGTAACTAGGTGGAGTCAAATATTTCCATTTTAGAAATTCATGTTCCCCTCAACCACAAGTATTACATTGTGGGTCAAAGTATGGTGCTCGATGCTCACTGAAGTGTCAAAGTGAAGACTTGTTTAGTTTTCTAAAGATCAAAGTAATAGCCTAGTAGTTTCAACATATGCATTTATTAATTAAAAGGCTTTTCGTGGCTTGAGTTTGGAATGATGTCTGCTGAATCTACAGTGACAGAGATTAGTTACCTTGACATTATGAGAAGAGGGAGGACATTAAAGGGGCTCTCCACAAAATTCAGAGTGTATGAGTTGCCTGGACATGGTTCTCAAGATAGAGGTGGCTGAGACGGTAGCTATAGCAGCTATGGTGCTAACTCCATAAACAGTGCGAAACAACAGCAACAGTGCTGACAGAGGTAACAGTGTTAATGGGGCAGAACTGGAGGGTGGGTGCTACACCTCCATGACATCCCGATATCAGCGGTAACCGCCTTATCAGCACAGTACAAAGTGGCGGCAATGAGCTAACATATATGCACTAACATTCTCTGCCCAGGATGCCATTGCTCCACTATAACTTTAAATAGCAAGTGGTTTGCTGTGATATTAACGCTCTGAATGTTGCATACAAAACCTTTAAATCACACACAACTGCTCTGGCACAGAGTTAAAAGAGAAGATTGATACAACTACTGTGATATTTTTTCAGATATTTTTCATGTATGAGGCAATAGCCAGCAACCAGTTAGCTTAATTTAGATGAATCAGAAACCAACAACTCAACCTTTCACGGTGGGCAGTGTTACCAGTGGGACAAACCACACCCTAAGACTAGAAATAGTGGTCCTCTACTAAAATAAGATGGCGCAATTATTGTTTTTCAGTCTTTAAAGGTGCTGATAGGCTGACCTTTGGACAGATCCAGGCTAGCTGATACCCCTTGTTTCCAGTGTTTATGCTAGTCCACTAACCTGGCAGCAGCTTCATATTCAACGGACAGATATAAAATGGATATTGATCATTTTATCCAACTCCCCTCCAGAAAATGAATAATCCTTTTTCCCAAAATGTTGAACTTCTGCTTAACACAAAAGACTTTCACTTTGTACATGATATTCTTGGTGTGTTTTTAGATGATACATATTCTGGGTTCTTCTGATCCCATAGAGAGAAGGAGAACCATTCAAGACAACACAGGATCATTTTGATGAGGATGAATGGAGCTGAAAAAGTGGCCTGTGGTCAGTCCACACTGGTTAATTGAGGCAGTTAGGGTAGAAGCGACTTAAAAGCCCCACTCCTCCTTGACACTGATGGCTGTCCTATGAGGGACCCTCAGTAGGGCCCTCAGGTCTTTTGATAGGGCATTCGCCAGAGTCCTTTGGGGCTGTTTCTCCCCCCACAATAAACAGGCAGCCCTTTGTCAACGGGAGTAGGGGGGTCTGAAGGGTTGCTCCTCGTTATTATTTTCTAAAGTAATTATACCTTATTATCTGTGTTTACTTTAGCGGGGGTGCGAGCGTGCAGGTGTGGGCCACTCGGCAGTGGTTTGGCAGTCTCAATGGTGAACGCAGCCCCGAGTGTCTTTTTTTTTTTTAACTCTCTCCCCTCCATCTTTACTTGGAGGTTTTTGGGGGGTTTAGTAGTAGTATTGTAGCCCCGCCACTAATTTCAGCCCAACAAAAGAAACGTGCAATTAGGGCTATTATAGTAGCAGCTGCTTGCTTCCTAGCTGTGCAGAGACAGCTTCGTCTTCTCCCTGGCTCGGTGGTGAAGGGACTGGAGAGGGGAGAAGCAGCGAGAGCAGGGCCTGCAGCAGTGGGGAGAGAGAGAGTTCGAATGGTCACAGTAGCTTCCAGTGTCTGCAGGAAAGAGGAAAATATAGCCCGGGAGGCTGGTGTGTTTCCTCAGTGTAGACACAGCAGGGACTCTCGCCCACAGGCTCGTGGGCCTTGAGAACAATGGATCTGCCATCTCCCAACATGAAGTATTATGAAATAGTCTTCGCCACAGTTCGATTGGCTGCTCTCTCGCACGGAGTCATGTGGTCTCAGAACTGCGTGGGCCGAGGAAAAACTATTTGCAAATAAGAAAACACTTTTTGAAGAATCTAGTCTTTCATAAAGACAAGAATCAGTTTACAGAAATTTGCTGCATCCAGTAATTTCAATACAGACTGATCCCAAATGTAATCTGTATAAAGTATTACATGTGGATTTCTGTACAAAGACTAAAATTTGCCACCCCTTACACAAGGACAGCTGTTTAAAAAATTAAAGATCTTTAAAAGATTTCAATGAAACCTTTGAATAATGTGGAAATATTCACCCAGCAAATTGTTATTCAGGCTAAGGGTGTAGCCATAGAGTCTACAAAACTGCAAAGGGAACTTTTGAGCAAAATATTAATTTCACAGTTGCAATTCCAGCGCAAAATGGCATGTTAAGTAAACATTACCTTTTCATGCATGTCCTGGCTGAAGTGAAGTGTTATCGAGTGCCCCAGGGATGACGTTTTTTGTAGGTCGACACGGAAGTTAGCCTCGCTCTGGTTCCCTTGTCAGTTGTTGGATTTTTCCACTAGATTTTAGATTATTGCAGAAAATAAGCTTTATGGCAAACAAACAGTCATGATACTTCCATGTTTTGTTCAGCAAGATAATCTTCACAAATTAACATCACTGAAGCATCAATGCAATCACCAGAAGCAAAAAGCTAATGTTAGGCTATAAAAGAACTACACCACTGTTGCATGTCTTAACGTTGCCCCCACAGCACGACTGTAAAGCTGTGGACAGCATGACGACATGCTGCGGTCTCATTTAGCCACTTGTTAGCAACCACCTTTTTTAAGACACAAAAAACTTCAAATTAATGAGAGGAGCATTTGTTGATATATCTTATATCATAGAACAAAACATGAAAGTCTCTGAAGCCACAGCTCCTTCAGGCATCTAACCGAAAACCCATTCAAGACAAGGGTACTGGGAGTGGTAAAATGCTAACTCACTTCCCGGCTTTAGGACTTATTCCTGGGGAACTCTAACAAAGATACTCTATAACTGAAGATACCCCACTGCAGCAATGGAACGAAATGATATACACTTCAGGTCTCTAAGTAGCATGGTCGTCTCTCCACTGCATCCCCCCACCTAATTATAGTAAACGTTGTGTAGATGGATGAAATCAGATTCAATCAGATTCATCTGCTAGTTTAATGTCTGGTATCACCCGAGTGTAAGATCGCCTCAGTTGTTGCCAGATCTCACAAGAGTATGTTGCTAAAACTAATAAAAATTAACAGTTAATGTTCTCCTGATTTGTCTGTCTGGAAAATGCTTATTCAATGTCAGCATGTCTAGAAGGGTTGGGTCTTGTGAAAAATGGGTCCGATATTAACTTCAGTGACTATGGAGTGAAGAGAATGGTCATAATCTGTACTCATTTCCACTTTTCTCATTAGAATGAATGGAGTCAGGACCGCTGCTCGTCTCCTAAAGGGGTGGGGCAGTGGTGAAACCCACATGACACGGATACAGGAAATAAACCTAAAATGAGCTGCCTCAGTTTATTAACGGTCTCTAGCAATGCGTTCCAATACCCATACTATATACTATGCCAGAAAAACATTTAGTATGTCCCAACACATAGTATGTCAAATGCAGTGTGTCAAAAATACCAAGTACCTCTCCGGGTTGATCTCTGTCTCTGGTGATCTTGGTGAACAGCATTTTGTTTTATCTCCATGGTAACAGACGTATAAGTAAAAGGGTCAAAGTTCAGGATGTAACGTTATGAGTAAGTAGAATGTCTCAGTTGTGTGCACACTACATGCAATAGTACGTACATTTTACGTACAGCTGCAGTACCTACTAAAAGTAAAAAGAAAAAGTACGTGATTCAGAACACACTCTGGCTCTATTATTGGTATGGTGTTGTAATAATAAGTTTCCGATCAACAAGTGATGGTAACATCAATGGTTTAGCTAGCAAGTGAAATATGCTCCGAGAGTATGGCCTGTGCACTAGCTAATGCATGTAACGTAATGCTAGCTAGCCAATGTTTTGACAGAAATTTAGCGTATTGTTCATACCAAACGCGATGCGAATTTTTGCGTTGCGTTATTTGCACAAGTTTGAACGCTAGAATATTTTGTGTTGACTCGCTTCATATGTGCTAATAACGCATGTCATACACCCGTGAATTCGCTGATTCAATGAATGAGCTACCGCCAGTGCATCCTCTACGTCATACATCCCCGAATGATCTCAATGCTAATTAGCTATCGTGCGTAAGTTCAGATTTTTCAACTCTTGTAAATAAGTATGATGCAAAATCGTGCTACTTGCTTCATTCGTTCCACTTAATTTGCGTATTTTGCATCATTTGCGTCATGTCCATTGCACCACCTGGGGGAAATTCGCGTCTAATTGCATTTTTACATGGACTTTACATGTAATTCACTCATGCAAACTGTTTTATTTGTGCCCGGAGTGAACACAACATAACATTGCGAGGAAATAACCATTCATAAAATTATACTTTAACTATCTCTCAGTGATATAGCCTACATCACTCATTTCACATTCTAGTTTTTCACTTTTTAATACATTTGAAAGAAAATGAATAGAGAGAAAGTACAATGTTTGACACTGATTTTACCTACCATAAATATTTATGGTACCTACACACAGCAGTTGAGCAATGGCTTCTGCTGGCGTACGGAAACACCACTTGGACAAACCACACTGTCATACTGGGAATGGTACTACAAATAATGGCAATTTATTAAGTTTATAAATCATTCTAATTACATTTGCCAATATAAATATATATATGTATAGTGGGAGGTGGGATTTTGAGCATATCTGAAAATTGGGGTGTGTGTGCCCCCTCCCGAAATATATTATAATTACTGCCTTGAATCAAGCCTCTGTAAGACAGTCAATATCAGCCGCAGTGAGCCTTCTCATACATGTCATTGGGGAATCATGTGGGTCACAAAGGAACAACAAAAATGTTTGCACAATTTAAAGTCACAATCGAATGGGATCAAAGACAAACTAGTGCAGGGACACTGAACAGCCTGGCGATCTGTGTGAGGATGAATATTGAGGGCCCATTGAGGCCCTCATGGCGTCAAACACAAGGGACCAATCTCATGCTCTCAGCACAAACAAAATGGTCACAGGTCCTCCTCTGTTGCTCTCACTTACCAATTCTCTCACTTCACCGACTTCCCAACCCTTAGAATAATCATCTGGCCCAGGGCCCTTAGTTTCAAGGGCATAAACAGATCTGAGTATCTCCTATGTTTGAGTCAGTGCTCTTTGAGTTCACTTGATGATCATGTGACCTTGCTTTATTTCCTGCAGTACTTGCCAACCAAATATTTATTTTCTTTATTGACATGTATATCAGTAGCAGCTGGGGCATTGTCTCTCAATCACAATATGGGCCCAGGAGAGCTGTTGGGCTGTGATATGCAGCTGATTGGGATAACAGCTAGTAGTAAACAGGGATTTTGTATTTTCCCAGAAGAGAACGAGAGACTGTCAGATGCTTGTCAGCATGCTTCCAGTTGCCAACTTTCAAACGCTTGACCTGAGCTAACAGATTTCCACTTCCACCTTTTCCAGCCTTTAATGCCAAAATCAGGGTGAAACACTTTGAAGTGCAGAATGACTCTTTCCAAATATAAACTGATGCAAAACAGCAAAGAGTTCTGGCAAATCAACACCAGAAGAGGAGGCTAACAAAAGCTGGTAGGAATGGCCACCCACAGGCAGACGGCAGTGGTTGAAAAAATACTCTAAATGTGGCAGAAACTAATACAAAACAATATGAAATGACATCTCTTTTTAGGGTGTGTCGCTTTCAGTGTAACCCTTTGGTAGCACCTTATTTTAAAAGTCCACCTACAGACCATTTATAGAGTATTTGTAACATTTCCACAGCTTATTAGTTGAGACCCAACCATTCAGTATTTTGCTTTGTCTGATTAACTGAATATTTTCAGAATAATTTAGCAGAATCTAAACCATTCAGTCAACTTATGCTACATAGGTTGGATGAAAAGTTCAGTTAAAGTATTCTAAGAATATGTAGGTATATTCATGAATTGTCACATAGGCTAAAATCAACAGATAATCACTCGATACATACACAGGTGGTATTTACCCTTTCGAAACAGGACATACTGTGAAGGACACACAGAAACACAGCTTGGTTTAATTTACAATATTGTGCGCTGGATGAAGGTGAGATTTTTCTTATGGAATTAGTTGATAAAACAATCATTACAAACTGAACAAATTTGTGATTTTCATTAATGTTTCAGGTATTTTTGCTCAATTAAGTTTCATTTATTATTGTTCTTACCAAGTTGACTATATTGGAAGCAGGTTTAAAATCTCGCACTGTGTGGCACTTGTTTTAGATGACAAAAATGTAGGATTTAGTTCAGGTGTGGATTGATAATATGGTAATTTTTAGTGGTGTATTAACATTTATTCAAAGCCAGCACATTCCTGTCACACACTGCATGACATTTTGAGCTTATTGTGTTTTGAAAATAAACCTGCATTAGTCACAGTAACTAGTAGCTACATAAATTAAATATAGTGGGTTAAGAACTACATTTCCATCTCAGACATGCACAAAAACTATACATAAATACAGTGCTTGAGTAAATGTATTTAGGTTGCTTTCCACTTCTAGAGGCAGAGGATGGATGTTGTTTTCAGGATAAAAGCTGCTCTTGCAGCCCGGTCTTACTGGCATCCATTTCACCTCATTAGGACCCTGGGACTGAGAGTCGACAAAACACTGAGAGAAATCATTTTGCCGGGGGAGTGTGGCGGGGATAAATTGGCCTCTGGTTCAGTACGAGAGTCCCCGCTGTGCCAAGCGGAAGAGAAGGGCCTGGCTGGCAGTAGGGGCAGGCCCAGGCAAGGCAGGCTGGGAAGCCCCATGCTGAGACCCCCTCCCTGCCTTTGACAAACACGGCAGTGGATAATCTCTCCTTCAGGGACTCGGCCCTGCGCTGTGGGGCTGAGAGGGAAGGGGGCTGTTATACGGCACAGTGCAGAGGAACTGCCTCTGTATGTGTGCAGCATGTACCACAAACACACTTGTTTGCATTGTGTATTTCAACTGCGCACAGCTTATGTACATTTTCCCGTGTGTACACTTTCTCTCTGTTCCTCCAACATGCATTCATCACTGTGACAGTTTCAATAAATAGAGCTCTACATGAATGTACAGTTGCTACAAAATGATTGTGAATATCTCCGATAAATTCTGATGAGCACTTGAACTTGAGTAACTCATGTCGTCTGAAACAAATGCACAGCATGTCAGAGGGTGATAACACCTGTCCAGTACAGGTAGATTGTGTTGACTCTACAGATGTGCTTCTTAAAAAAATCAACAGCTCTTACAAAGACTGTAATTTGTAGATATTTTAGCCAAACCCGAGTCATCTTCTATACAAAGACTAATAACTGCAAAGATGGACTTAGTTTATGCATGAAAGAGTATGAGCTGTCCAAGGACGAGGTGAAATGGAAGGATGCAAATATAGATTTCTGGCTATCATCATTCCAGCATCAGCTAAATGTAGTCTTTGTTGGGGGTGTGAAGGCAGTTATTAAGTATTCATTTACCAATATAACTTCCTCAATTTCAGCAATGTTCCTGTGAATACTAAAGAAATGCAATCCAATTAGACCAGTTCAAGTGCATTCTGTATATCTAATTAAACATTAAGTAAAATAAACTCAAAAGTAATGTGTAAACTATAGCATGTGTATTATCTATAACAGGGTTCCCACACCTTAAAATTCAAGTTCAAGGACTTTCCAGTCTGTGTTCCTTGCCTTCTCTGACACAGCAAAGCAAAACAGCATGTGTAAGTTGAGCGATAGAGACAAAGAACTTCTATTCTTGCACAAAATGTACATATTCAAGCACTTTCAATGACCCATGTCTATTTATGTCTATTTTCAAAAATGTTAAAGAGCATGATTTTTTCCTCCAATGATTTCAAGGACCTGTGGTGACCCTTCTATATATGTCATCGTCTAAACATCTGCAGTATCAGTTGGTAAGTAAGAACAATCCAAAAGACCTGTTTTCTCCAAACACTTTTACTTTTCCATCAATATTTTTTTACAAAAAAAAAAGGAAACAAATTAACATCCTCTCTCCTGGGGGTGTGCTGGGTCAACCGATAATATTCAAATATAAATGTCCATATCTGATGTCATCGAACACTGAAAGGCCTCGTCAGCCGCTAAGAGGTCTCCATCTTGTAACCATGTTTTTCCAGCTCAGCTCTGCAGGGAGGAAAAGGAAAGAAAGATCAAGTCAGTAGAGATGATTACAGGTGGGTGGTTGAGGCATAAGTACCCTCTGCTATTGATTGTGAGAACCATTAAGAGATGGGAGTGAAGAAATATATAAATATTGCATAATGCGTGCAGCTATGGATTTGATGATTACATATATACATAGTATATATGGCAGCAGTGCCCTTTAACAATAATAATATCTTTATGAAACAACTTAATAGTACGGCTATAATAATTGGCCTAAATAAAACAATAGCATATTACTGTGTAAAGTGTACTCAAATAAAAACAGACCAGCCACTTATCTATCAACAGTTATTGATTATCCAGCAAATGTGAGTGTAAGCATGACAGATCTTATGATGATGATGGTAACGTTGATGTGAAATGCAAGGTGTTTGTGGCACAATTTCAGATGCAAGTGAAACATGCAGTGGCAAAGTGCAATTAACAACATAAGCTGTCAAGGAGGAGCTGCAAGATGGCAGCAACGTGAGGAAACCGGGAATATGAGCACACTTGGCTTCCTGCTATTTTCAAAATGCAAGATGCATTAACACATCTGCAGTAAGTAGCTTCCTAAGCAGGCTTTTTGGTGCTGCGAGCTCTTGACCTTCAAGCTGTACATTAGAGAAAACCTTCCTTCATCCTTAAAATATAAGCACTGGATTTCATTCCTGTTTAACAAGGAGTATACTGAATCATATATGTTTATATATACACATACATACATATATACATACATATATATATACACACACATATATATTTTTATATATACACACATATATTTTTATATATATATATACACACACACACACACACACACATATATATACATATATACACATATACATATATATGTATGTATGTGTATGTATATATACACATATATGATTTAGTATACACAGTACACACATACATGTATATATATGTATGTATATATACACATATATGATTTAGTATACACAGTACACACATACATGTATATATATATACATATACACATATACATACATATATATAAATAAATAAATATATATATATATATATATATATATATATATATATACACACACATATATACACACACACACAATAATCATGACCACAGATCATAAATACAGCTGTGTTAAGATGTTGACTGCTGTGCAGATTATTATTTTATAGCAGAAAATTTACAAAATTTATATTGACTTCCAAAAGGTAAAACTGTATTAGTATACCTTTAATTTCACTGCATATAAAATGTATAAAAGGCATGCATAAAATATAGTTTTGATGCTGGATATCAAGTACTTTGAAACACACAGGCATGAGTTTGATAAATGACAGAAATCACTTGTAACTGCTCTTGTCAAAATGTGTCCATCTGTTTAAACCAATTTCATCTGTCACATTTGATCCCATATGACCTGCAGTTGTATGTGGGCATATTTTGTTTACTCACGTGTGTTTAATTTCTTGTTAACACAGATTTAAGTAAGATATAAAGAGCAATAATTTCAAACCAGTCCACTTGGTTTTACATTAATACTATTATTATTATACTAATATTAGTAAACACATAAAACCAAAGTGGCTAATCATACAGTGAAATTTGGAAATCTTTCAAGGATCAAGGTATTATCATTTCATTACTGTAGTGCAACAAACTAGAAGAAAGGCATGCCTGTCACAAAAGGATGTACTTATTTGTGGATACCGGTTGTTGTTTGTTTCAGTTAGTATATGTCAAATAACTAATCATAAAGCTGTTTGTCTCATGTACTGAATTTTTGCAAGAGGATTTGGCCTGTGACTTGGTGCCCTATCTAAGAAGATAAACCCACTGGGCTTTGCATCTTGGTTACCTGACCTGTTGCACTACACACACTGACAGCCTATGAAGATGTGTACCTGAACATTGTGAATGTGTGAGTGTTCATTGAATTACCTGAGCTGATTTGAGAAATCATCCTCTACGTTGTCATCATCCCAGTTGTCTTCCCAAACATGAGCGTCTTCATCTTCATCCAGCCCCGTCCAATCTAGGAATTATAAAGTAGGATATCACCAGCATTAGAAACAAAAGTACTCTAGGACAATCCTCAATCAACTCTCTGACAAAACAAACGTTAAGAACATTATAGGTGCTAACGTTACTGCTTGTGAGCGTCCACTTGAGCTAACTGTTTACCTCAACGGCTAAAGCTGTGTAGCTTGTAGCGGCACGCATTAACGTTAGCAAGATGGCTAACGTACACACGCTGGCAAATACACGTTAATGTTAAGTGGTGAAGGCACAATGGCTATGACATTGAAGGACATACAGCTTCACGAGGCAACTAATTTGGTAAATTTAGCTAACTCAGCTGGCTGTTTCGCATTGGCAGCAAGTTAGCTATCTGCTAGCTAACGCTAACATGGCTAAGCTAGCTGAGTCACTGCTGCAGGGCCCAGCTGCGAAAAACAGTAACAGATATAAATAAACTGAAAACAAGAGCAACATGGCTTCAAATATTATTCACATTATTTACCCTCGGCTGGGAATTCTTCAAACTCATCATCCTCCTCCAGTAAGCCGAGGTCCACGGTCTGTTTCTTGTCTGACATGTTAGCGTTAGCTGTGCTGCCGCTGTGATGCTGCTGTTTAATGAATGGCTGTGTGACGCAGGGATGGGACGTTGGAGCTGCTCGAGCGGGTAGAGATTGCGTTGACTGCGCAGGAGAGCGCAGCAGCCACTCACGGCAAGGTAGGGTAAAGCCTTTATATGCAGCACATTTTATTACAAGTAAACTACATGTGTTTTACATTAATGTGCATGCAGCCACGGTAAATATCCCACAGTCACCACTCAGACAGCACTGACACACGCATACAGTGAGCTTCATACAGTGGTGGAGGGCATCACAGCAGTCTAACTTACTTGAAATGAATACATGACCCATTTTCTCAAATCAGCTTGGGATATAAGTAGTCTAGCTTTTGATGTATTTTTCAAAATAAAATTATTCTGAGGTTTCTGACTTGCTCGCTGCATTCCAAAGACAAAGTGTGACTCTTGTGTGAATTACAGTTCCTGTACTTGATATTTAGGACTTACAGGTATGTGTGTTTTACCTGAATGCACCTGTAAAATAATTCTGGATGACCAGTAGCCTAACTGACCACCAACAGGCTACAGTAGGGACACTGACCTTGCTTTGCCTGGGGGCCACTTCTGCAAAATGCAAGTTAATAAACAGACATTAATTATATTTACCAGTATTAATAATCTGCGATTTGACTGTTTTCAGCCTTTCAACATATGCTGCCCTCACTCATCTTTACCAAGAGGAAAATCCAGTCGCAGCAGTCCACAGTCACATCGGTTGCATGTATGCAGGGACTTTTAAATACATTTGAGGCTTAGCACAACACTCTGAAAAACAAGCTCTATGTAGTGCATTTTTTATACACTCTGGTGCCTTATTTATGATTCAAAGTACAAAAAATCCCTGGGCTACAGTTTACTCACTTGTCATAATGTAAATGTGACAATAAAATATTTGATGTGCATGAAAATATGTAAGACTTAGGCTAAATGTACCTGAGTCCACATGTTTTTGGTGTCATTGAAATTTTTATAGGTGGATGTTATATGCTGTCAATCAAATAATTTTGTAATTTCATAAAGGTAAAACTGTTTACACTGTTATCCATTATGAGTTTTATCAATAGCAATGTGCAGACTGATTCTGGATAAATTCAACATGCACTTATGTCAGTGGATTGGCTCCAAACTGTTGTTTCATTATTGTATTGTCAAACTTTAACAGCATGACACCTTAATTAAAGATGTGAGGAGCAAAAAAGCGTAAAAGACTTTCAGATGAATTTGATTTGATGTGAACTTTAAAACAAAGTTAAATAAATGGAGCAAATATTCTTTGGTATTCACTGGCTTAAAAAGTTTACGTTTTGTTTTACCTCTTGGATAAGGACAACTTAAAAAGGATGCAGACCTTCATCAGTGTATAGCGCCTAGAGCTACTGCACTGCACGTGTTTGGTTGTTTCCTTGTTTTCAGCATGGATGGTTTTCAATAGCAGCTGGTTTGACATTGAAAGGGTGGAGCAAAGCTTTGAAATTACTTGCAAATATTTGGGAAAAGCTATTTCTCTCTGCCCCTCTGAATTTCTCCCTGCATGTTTCACTCTCTCCCAGACACACACATACACACACACTCTCTCTCCCACACCACCACAAAAGCCTCTTGCAGTCCCTTTTTCCTCAAAACATATGCATGCAAGTCAGTCAAATTTCAGCAAAGATTTTTCATTTAGGAACAAATGCACATTGTAACCCATGTGGCCTGCTCAAATAATGAAGCGGCAGCCACAGCTTAGGATGTATTTTAGATAAATGAGAGCGCACATTGACCACAAAACCACTCGCACCACAATGAAAATTGCTCTGCCGCTGTCATATGTTGACAGATGGTGCAAACCTCAACTTAGGCTCTACGTACTTATTCTATTTTCAAATTATTTTGTAATCATCCTAAGCCTTTACACATGACAATGCCACAACATTCGGAAGAAAGAGGAACAAGACATGGAGAGAAAGTGCAGGAAGTAAATGCCACTGTGTTTAAATAGGCTCATTGCAGTTAGACGTAGACATGCATGCTTAAAACTGCAGCTTTTAGGCATAAAAAACATTTAAAACAGAAGATCACAAATTAGAACAAATTTAGTAACATTCCTAATGACTTTTCAATTGAAGTAATGACAGAAGAAATTAGTGTTACATGCTTATTTATGCTTATAAGGCTGGCACTAACAATTATTTTTTATCACCAATTAATCTGCATTTATTTTTTGCGGTTAATTGATCAATCGACTGATTTCTAAAATTTAAAAAAACAACTTCTTGACATAAAATATACAAAATATCTGCAACTCATGTTCACAAATATTGATAGAACGTAGAGGCCATGGAAATAACTATTGAAATTCCCCTTTAGTTCCCCTTTAACATTACTGGTTATCTGATGAGCATAGACTAATACTGGTACAGTTGTGTATGGGTACCCATAGCACCCATTTTTAGTTCAAGGGAACCCTTTGAAAATCACCATGCCAGTTTTTCCCTCGCCTAAATTTGGAGCCTTATTTAGCCCCTTTCCTGACAAGGTAGTATGACATGATTGGTACCAATAGATGCCTTAGGTTGTCTTCTTTCCCAAGCTACCAATGTCTTAGCACTACCTTAAAAAAAAGAGCGTGCCACAGCCCTAAAGACAGTAATTTCAGTCTTCAATTATTTTTGTCAGGGGGCACTGGGGGAGGATCAGCAATTGTATCAGGGGGGCCATGGCCATCCCTGGTCCCACCCCGGGCCACCGCTGTCCCTAGCTGATTATGGTGCCCACATCACTCAGTCTCAGGTGCAGGTGAAGCCCTGGGAATTGACTGCAACGTCCGCCTAGCATACCTGAGACTGCAGTTACACCGCGCCTGGCGCCTGGAGTCTCTCTGCTCAGGTAAAATAGGAGGAGGTGGAGAGGAGTGGGAGGGGGAGATACAACATGGCTACCGCAGACAGACTCCACCGCAACTTATGTCTGAGTAGCAGCATCACATTTCTGTCCTTTCACAAAGCCCTCTGGGAAAGGACAGGTCGGCAGCCGCTATAAGTACACTGAAAGAGACAGACAGGGTAGACAGAGGAAGACTCCAGGTGAAGCCTGCCCGGCCAGTCTGACGGTCTGTCCCCCCCCAGCACACATCACCCCCGCCTAGCTCTTTATCACAGGGCCTGCTCATGATATGGCCTTGAGGCAGTGCACAGTGAGAGGTAGATGGATGGAAATGGGTGGAGATTTGAAAGAGAAGTGTGTGTGTGTGTGTGTGTATGTGTGTGTGCGTGTCACTAAATAATCCAGATCACCTCTGCGAGATAACAGACAAGACCTCTTCTTCCACATGTCAGAGAAAGTGACAGAGCATATAGGAAGACAGCCGGCTGTCTGCTGTGATGTCTAGCCGTATACTTGCTGTACCTGTGGACACTTTGTCTAGACACCCCCCTCCCAACAATTACACTTTACATTGTTATTTTCCCTGCCTCAAAATGGAGGCTTCCTACAGTGCCACTCAAGACTGAGTGTGCGCATACCGTAGAAAGTTTAGTTGTGCTTGAGCTTAATTTTGCTGTCAAAGCTGTGAAGTATAAAGACAAGGAAAGGAATGGGATATTAAAGAAATGCCCTAAGACATACAAGAAAGTGATCATCGTGGATTAAGGGGACTTACCTAAGCAATTAATGAGGCAAATCCAAGAAAAAACATGTAAGCTTTGCTGCTAGGAAATCTGCAGAGAGAGTGATATGCTTCCAGGATATGTCTGTCAAGATCCTGTATTAAATTTAATCCCAGCCAGTCAGTAAGTCTACTCCATTGTGTGCTGTGTGGAAATCCAGTCTCTCTTTTTGTATAAATACTGACATCCAGTAGAGAACAGTGGATATTGATTATTTCAAACTTTGTAATACAGACAAGTCAATACCCATAGGTGTCAAATGCACACAAAAATAAAGGATCTTTTTATGTTTGTTTTGCGCTACGAAGCCATTTTTCCGGGGGTCTCATTCACTGAGATGTCTGTCATGACGAATTTAAGTTTCATATTTTCCCCCCTGTCCCTCTTGAAAAGCTCTGTCATCTTGGGCTTGAGGTACAGTTTGCCAAGAGGCTAATGGCCCTTTATGACAGTACAATCTGATGCCTGTCCCGGCTAGCCTCCAGGTAATCCTGTCCACCTCGGCGGCTTAGCCCTGCTCAGGCTTAAGTTGCATATTTTGTTTTTATCAGGACACCGCTGATAAATGCTATCAGCAAGGCAGAAATGAAATATGGGGGGTCTAGCTCCATTTTGCCTGAGCCCCTAGTTGAAATCTGGTGTTGAGGAACAATGACACCTCTATTGGTGGGGCTAGACTGCCTGTAGGGTCAAAGTAAACCAGAGATGAGGACTCCAGTCACATGACTTGGACTCGACTTGTCAAAATCAAAAAAGACTGGCAACATGGCTCGGACTTTGACACCAGTGACTCGTGACTTCATGTGGACTTGAGCCTTTTGAATTAAAAATACTTGATACCTTTCCCCAAGCCCACAGATTGAAAAGTATGTTATTAGAAAAGTGTAATTTGTTGATTTAATTTCAATTGAAATAATTAATTTCCCTTCATTTTCTGAATCAGCTAACGTTAATGCTATTAATTCCCAGCAAGACGACACTCCCAACATTCCTAAGATCCACCCAGGAAAAAATGATACCAAGGATAATTTCATTTGCAAACAATAATATATGGTGGTGACAAAAAAAAAAAATGAATTGCAGTAAGCAAAATGTGCAGGTAGTAATTTACAGATGCAGATGCAACAACTTCAAATGAACTTGTTTTAACAAATAAACACAAATTTTAAAAAAACATTAATGATTTTTGTAAATTAATTATTTATTATTAATTATTACTCTTTTGTTAAAATGGCATTACATGAAGAGCAATGAAGAGTGTGTCATGGCTTGTTTAAGATTCTAAACTTAAAGTTCAGGACTTGGGTCTTGATTTGGGACGTGTCAGTTCTGTTTTGAGACTTGAGTACAAAGACTTGAGACTTACGTGTGACTTGCAATACAAAAACTTAGTCCCGCCTCTGGCATTAACACCATATGACTCAATATTCACAATAGTTATTTGTCAATATTATTTAATACTGGTACCAACACCGAGGTGGTACAAATTCCACTCACAGGCTTTGCAATCTTTTTAGATTCTAAATTTCCTTTGCATAAATGCATGATAATCCCGCTGCTCTACACTTTCAATCACAATTACAGCAGCTGTACTTTTAGACCTCCAAAATATCATTTAATAAAATCATAAAATTACATGCTAATTTATTTCCAGTAATGTGCGCTAATAGTGTACTACCTCTGTGTCCATGGTCCAATGCCATGGACCTATACTGTACATGAAAAGCACTCACACACTCTTACCATAGGTGATAACCCCCTCTGTGAAAAGCACTCTTATTGGAAGTACCCATTATCTGCAAAGTCTATCTTCATGCTGACACAAAGTCATTAGCTTAAGCTGTCCTCTGTGTAAAATCGTTGTTAATTTCTTTGGCAATGGTGCCTGGTGAATTGACTCATATTTTCATTGACTGCTACAAATATATTACAGATAAATGAAACAGTGGAACCCACAGATATGAAATATTACACCATACATGCAGGTATATTTAAATGACTGAGCTCTGTGATGTTTTTCTAGAATTCCTCTTGAAAAATGGAATAATTGAATGGTAATTTAATTTTCTTCATTTAGGCCAAGAGGGTAAAATGATGCATGTTCTCTTTTCTTTGTACTTACTGCTAACTTAGGCCTAAAGTGCTAAAGTGCATCTATTGTGTTGCGATGTTTCCCAAGATCAGCGTCACAAAAGGGCTTTGTAAGAGATGACATATGGAGAAATTCTGGCTACCTGGGTTTCTTTTTTTTTTTCTTGCTTAAAAAAATCTTTAACCCTCTCTCAGTGTGCCAAACAAACAAACAAACATCCCCGCTTATCCAGACTTTACTTCAGTTTTTGTCTGCTTGATATTTTAAGAGGATCATTACATATTGTTTGTTGCCTCCATATATCATCGCCCATGTGTCTCCCATTTTTCTCCCTTTTCCTCTCCCCAGTCATTTTCCATTTCTCTGTCTATCTCACACAGACACAGAAACACCTCCCTCACTCTCTCTCTAGTTACAGTCATGGTATATAAAAGTGTGCATGTCCCACACAGCGGGGAGGGTTCAGTGAATGAGTGACAAGACCTGCTCTGCTCCTCTCTGACACCTGTCAGAGCCTTGTCTGTCGTCTGTGCGCAGAGATGGAAATGAGCGGGAGTGACACAACATGCCAGAGGTGACGGTGACGGCTCACCTCTCTCCGCCGGCTTCTAAATCAGTTGCACAGCTCACGGCTCGTCTGCTGCCTGGGTAATAATAATTATCTACTCCGAGGCTTTCAGATGAGCCTTATTTGCAATGCAGTGATGTCACACTCCCTCAGACATTTTAGTTGAGATGCTACGGATGTGGCGGGAGAAACATGCATGGTGAGCATCAGTCCGCACATGTTAAACTACGAATGAGTTTGATGCAAGATGCTGCAAGATATATTCATCTACATACATGCCTATAGATGCTTAAAGTCAGATTTTGTTTCCTTTGAGAGACAAAATAAGTATCTATCTCTTCCTCCTGCTAATGAAAGGCTGTCTTCTTAAGCAATAAAATGCTGAATATACTCTCACAGGTCTTTCTGTTACAGCCTGATGTGGTCTTATGGTTACTAATGTAAGCAAAATGTAGATGCTTATTATGCTACTGTTACAATAACTTAGCATTTTAGCTAATGCTAAACGGTTCAGCATTTAGCATTACCAGGACTGGGGAGTAACAATACGATTAACAGCATTATGCATTTAAAATACAAAATATGAGCAGCAGTTTCAGTTGGTGGTATTTTGAATACAGTTACTGTCGTTAAAAGTAGATTTCTTAAAAAGGATTACTTGATTTGTTCTTGTTTTATTTGCTCATGTCTGAACTGAATGCGATGCAGCAAGTGCCAGTTTGATCGCATTCTTTGTTACTGGAATGTCGATACTAAACTTTTGTCAGGTTCCCTGTTTCTATTTAATCCTGTCACTTGCTTCGAAAGCCCCACAATGGACCAAGAATGGCTGATTAGTAAAGTTGAAATGGGGAATTATCTACAAACGCCTCCTCATTTCACCACAAAAACCTAAATAAGGTGACAGCCTGCTGGAGTGAGATCGCCAGGGAGCTGGAAGTTTCTGGTAAATGAACGTCGCTACTAACATCTGCTTGCTGTTGGCTATGTGTTATGTCATTTTCAGAAAATATCACAAATGTGTTTTCTGTTTAAAAAAGCACAAACGTAAGAAGATCATCTTCAGTCAAGCGCACATCTGACAGATATGTGGTTTGTTTGCATGACGTAACAGAAGTACATACCTAACAGATTTAGCGTGGACAGAGAGCAACGCTGATAGGACATGGTGTAAAATTCATATAAAGCGTGCATTTCCCAATAGACAGATCATTAAGAAAGTGTGTTTAGTGCACCTGCCCCACAACAACGGCAGAGGAGACACACAGCCAGGACACTGTCGTGTGTTTTTGGTGTGAAAATATAAGACCCAGAGAAATGAGTTCAGCAAGGCTATTCTGGAATTCCGTTACTTAGAATAATCCAATGACACATAACTGCATTTTAGGGCATGTATTCAGTAATCTGTCCTGTAACCCTCCCAGCACTGAGCATTATCTTATATTTAAGCCTGGGCAATAAATTGATAATATCGTAAGTGTTGTCTTTTACAGGACAGACCCCTGTTTGAGTTTTCTCAATGACGTTCTCTAGTTAAGCTACTTTTATTTCTTTGTAGTTCCCATGGTGTCTTCATTTGCCTGTTACTTAATTGCCGTAGCATTTTACGTATCATACATCATGTATCTTTTCTTGTTAAGTGAAAGTGTTGTTGTGGTGGTTAAAAATATCATATTTGATTTTCTACATATTGTCCAGCCCTACCTATAAAGTCATTCGTAACCACAGTGGCCGCTGTGCCTTGAATTTACATTGATAGGTGATACCCACTGCACATCGATCCAGCTGCAACTGTGGTGTAATCCATCTCTTTTCATTGTTGATTTGCTATAATCTCTAACTGACTAACCCTCCACAATTTGGTTGTACTGAATTCCGTGCACCTAATCCCCAACATGTGGCCGTCCCTAGCCCCGGAAAAGTCTGTGATTGGTCTGATTGATAAATGAAGCCCTCCTCATGCTTTTGGGCGTCCGTTCGAAGGGGGCCTCTGTGGGTCTGGACTATGTCCAGGAAACCTGGGACAGCCACTTATTAAGTAGTTAGAACCTCAAGACGAGGGCTGCAGACAGGGACCGCCGGTGGTCACCTGGGCTTGGATTTAGCTTCGGCATCCTTCAGCCATCAGTCAGGTCTGGTGGTCTGACTGTGGTTTCATGTTGGGAATGGGACACAATCCTCTCTTCTGCACTGAGGTCAAGGGTTGTATGTTTGTTCAGCCTGGTCAGGTAAAAAGATGTAATTATTAGCACTTTATCAAAACAACCACGGGAAAAAAAATTCCTGTGTTTTGAATAACATGATAACAATCCAGCTTTGTCCACAAGATAGGACAATATGAAGTCTACATTTTAATTAAGCATTTTCAGTCCTTGTTAACTTTACCCCCTTGCTATCAATTTAAATTCCCTTCACAGGTATTGTTATTTGTATTGGGGGAAGTTAATGATGAAACAGAGAGGAATGTATGCAAGAGTAGGCATCGAAGTCCCCCCCTTTGGTAAAGTCATTACTGTTTCTTAATTGTTTCTTCTCCTTCGATGAATTTTTAAACAAAGATGCACAGTATGTCTGTTCATCGTCAATTTCACAAGTTTGAGGGAGAAAAAGAGAAAATAAACATCTCAAATTAAGCAGAAAGGAAAGGCTGCGATACACTCCACACATGTAAAACTATTTGAATGTTTGCTTAGTTTGGTTCTCTTTCACACCGAAATTAGCAAAGGCAGAAATTGTTAGAGTCATGTATGATTTATCATTTATGCTTTTTTGCAAGGGGGTATTAATGACACAGAATCAATCCTCGCACTACAACAGAACACCATGGTTCCCACATACTTTGCCAGGCTGCACTTTCGAATCAGCCAGCGGCAAAAGTAAACCTCGGTTTAGCACAGAAGTCCAGGCAGGCATAAAACCAAAAAAGTTTTCTTCTTGAGAATATGGCCATGGGCGAGGCTTAAGAAGGCTCAGCCAATGATATGGCGCTCACATTGGAGCAGAGCAACCTGGGTAGAGCCCAGATGAAACACTAGGAGGTGAAAGGGAAAGTGGTGATTTGTCATTAAGAGTTTTCAGAGAAAGGCCAATGCCAGGGGTCCAATTCATGCTTGTTATAATTTCACTCCAATCACTCCCCCATGCCCCTAAACACATTCTTCTTCCAGGTATCCAAAGAACACTGCACAAGTTGCAACTGAGAGTGTGTGATTGAATGCAAAAAATATCACATTCCCCGTAACGCCAGAAATGTTTTTATAACGCTGCTACAAATTTTCTACTTGGATTTTTAAACATTAATTGTTGTAATCAGTCTCTAGGTAATGTGATGGAATCCAGTTCAGCATCTTTACAGCAGCATTTACACTGATGTTTGTCATGCAATATGTTTGGCAGCTGCCTCGCGCTGTATGTAATCTACTTTGGCTTTGGATGTGAGCTGTTTCTGGGCTCATTAATACTCAGAGAAGGTGAGGAAAGCCTTTTTCAGTGTGACTGCCAGGTACAGTTTCTCTTGGCCCGTGTAGCATTTGTAAAACATGCACTCATAAAACCGAAAATCAAACGCTCCAATTCTTGAATGGGATGTTGGAAAATTATTTACAGGCAAATAAAGTTGCGTGCGACCGCGTAAAAAGCCGCCCAGTTTTGGTGTATGGTTCTGTTTAGCAGAAATCATTTTCACTCTGAAATTTGGAAGTGTCGCCTGTGATTTGCTGCAGACTCTTGTTAATCCTTTGCACACATTTGAAAGTTGATCATCTAAATTTAACACAGCTCTCCGCAGATGGCAACAGCATGATTTTTGTGTGTTTGAATGTGCATACAGTTGCTTGATCATGTGTAAAACTGTGTGTGTAGTGGAAGATACGTCACTGCTGTATTCAAAATCCCCTTCCACCAAAAATGTGTTTTCCTTATGTTTATGTGTCCTAACATTAATGAGCTTGATGGACTTGTATCTGTGTAAAGTTAGTCACTAAAGCGTTGTTTTCACATTCCTCTACTGAAGATCGCAATGTGGCAACTGGGCAGGCTAGACTAGATATGTCACTAATATGAAAGCCAGTTGCTGTCTAAGGTCACGGTCACATACGATTGCAAGTGAGTGGCTATATCCTGCCAAGGCAATATTTATGCTGAATGAGGGCAGTGCCTGACGTAACAAGACAAGGAAAGCCACGTTACTAGTTAATGTTAGCGAGCTTGCTAATAAATAATGAATATGTTAATGGTACATTTTCTATTTTCTTACAGTCCATGCCTGTCTCTCAGCTCACTGCCAGCCAGGCAGCATCTCTTATGTGGGGTAGTTTGTATTTTTCATGGTTAATATCATTCAATATTGGCTGGTTAGACGAGGCAACAATCAATGTGTCCTCCACACATACTTTGTTATTGGGTGAGGCTGCGACTTTGCCGGTCAAAGTTCACCAAAATTGAGTTCCACGTGATGGAAAGACGTGTATTTGCTTTGCCACTGGAAACAAATGTTTCATTCGTGCCTCTGCTCCCACTGAATGGAAGTCAATGTGAGATGAATATTCGCTGGTGTTAGTTTTGCTCATGTGTGACCATGCCCTAAAACAAGAATCCCAGAGTTAGCATTAGCAAGTTTTGACTGCAAACTTGGTCGAGTGTGCAGTTTTTGGATGTAAACTGGATGCTGGAGCTTCGTTTCACTACCTACCAGAAACCCCATCATAACAGATATTCTTGGATGTTACACAACCACTAATGCTGCGTCAGCCACTGCTAGGGTGACCATATTTTGATTTCCAAAAAAGAGGACACTCAGCCGGCCACGACATAGCCTATTTAAATGATACTTGCAGTTTACTCAAAGATGCCTTATCATTTTAATATATTTAAAATTTATATTTATGGATAGAAAATTCAGTTATATTACAAAATAATATCTCTCAAAGACAGAAATTCAGATAGGCCCCAATAGGGGACACATACACACACTAGAGTGTGGCGATCCGAGCCCGACGGTACCCGATGGGTCAGACCGGGTTTGGTCAAAAATGTAGCTATAAATTGTATTCGGGCTCGGGTCGGATTCGGTCAGCTTTCAGTGAAAATGTAGTGTAAAAATAAATAAAATCCTATTGTCTGTCCTGTTTATTGCTTGGGCACTGTTATTTACATGACAACACCTGAACATAACACACACAGACACACATTGGCTGTTTGTTTCTACCTCTCCCCTCGCTGGAAGTCTCAGACCTCTAGCCGCCCGCCTCCGCCTTGATTAAACGCTGAAAATAAAATAAAAGAGGGAGACAGGTTTTTCCTATTTTATCTTATTTTGTTTTATGTCTCCCTCCCCTTTCGCTGGAAGCGTCGGAACTCCCGCCTCCCGCTCCCGCCTCCCGCTCCCGCCTCCCGCTCCCGTCTCAAACACGGAGGTCTCCCTTTTTGCTGAGCACCCACGGCGCACGCCCAGCCTGTTAGCCTGTAACCATAACAACTGTGTGACACAAACTCAGTGCTTTGGTCATTAAATAATGTTGGGCTCGGTTTGGGTTCACTCTAACACACACACACAAACATACGGAAAACCGGACATTATCATCAGTTTATAAAAAAACCCCGGACGCCCCAGACGGGACGTGAAAAGTGGACATGTCCAGGCAAAAGAGGACGTTTGGTCAGCCTAGCCACTGCCACTTAGCATACAAGTTAACAAATAGAAAATGCTAAGTACACTTATCATCCTGATTTGTCTGCTGCCAATTTTATTGCAAGACAGACTCCTGATGTGCGTATAGATCAGACTGTGGTGCAAACATGTATGGCTAAATCTCTCCGATACTTCCTCTAATGCTAACACTAACTATCTTGACGTGCACTGCTCTTTCACTGGGCAAACTAGTGCAAGCAGCGCTAAGCGAAAGCGAAACCTACGCTTGCAAAATTTGCAGTGAGGGAGAAAGAGTAGATCTGCTTCCAGTCCTTTCTCAGAGTTTTTTTTTTTTTTAACTAATATGTGGGAAAACCTTGTTAAACAAAATATTAGTAGCCTATTAAATGCGTCTGGAGAGGGACCTTAAAGAATTCAGAGTAGGTGTGCTGCTCAATACCTTCCTGCCCGCACACATAGACACAGATGTGCATCATCACCGGTTGATTGTTGGTGACCTTGGCTGATTGAACTGGTAAAGGGCAGCAAGTTGTGCAGCTGGGGCCGGCTGTCTGGCAGGCCAGGGTGGTGGGGTGCCGAGGGAAGAAATGGTAGCGTGACTGCGAGGGACCGCCAAGCAGCCATATCATGACCCCAGCAGACACTCCAAAGTCTGCGCACTGTGCTGCACTTGTTTCCCTGGCTGAGACGGCAGAGACAAAAGAGCAAGGAACTTCCCCAGACCTTCATTTGGGGTGTTTGGACAACTCTAAGCCCCCCCCAGTGCCCCCAGGGGCCTCTCAGCTGGCCCGGAGAGTGAGAGCGACCGAGTAATAAGGCAAAGCAGTGAACACTGAGCAATTACGAGGGGAAGTGTGTGCCTGTATGTGTGTCTGCAAGTGAGTGTGTTAGGAGCTATGGAGTGATGAGGAATCTATGACATCATTGTAACAGAGAATTTATAAAAGCCATTTGTTGCATGCATAGCTGCAGTAATTCAGATTTCTTATTATGATTTACCAAATAAAGAGTTATCATTTAATATGAAACAGCTGGAGTGTCTCCCTTTTTTTGCATATTAGTTGATGACATGAATTTAGAAAATAAATCTTGCCTCTGTTTTATTAGTTTGGGAAAAGCCTTCCTTTTTATCGACCGTGTCTACAACTTTTATGAACATATAAAGTCTGTTCTACTCTATTATTATCGCTCATGTGTACAGGAAGCACGCATAAAATCAAATATTTGGGTAGTTTATGTGAGTGGGATATAGTCGTATCCAATGTTTTATAGAACAATGACTCATGGTTTCTCCATTGCATGTTTATTTGTTTGTTTATTTGTTGGCCATATATTTTGGTAGATAATGACCCACCTCAGTGAACCACATAAAGCAAAAGGGGAAACATTTGTAATGGCCAATACACAGCTTATTTTTCCAGCAAGAGTAATGGCAAAAAACACTGAATAAAACAAGCTGTGAACAGAAACAAAAGCATCAGTCAAGAAGAACCAAAGTGAGCCTTGTTCCGTGGGTGCTGAAGTGTTTATTATCCTCATATGGAGCGACAGACAGAAAACACAATTGTAAAGCTTTTGGTAAAGAGGCTGTTGTGAGTCAAGATGCCGAGGCTTCAAGGAAGTAGTTGAAAGGAGAAGTCAAAAAGTCATCAAAAGAGGTTTTTAGCAAGGGGAGAGACAGGGAGGAGAAAGGTTTGGGTGTAGTTACGTGAACGCAACTTGGCCTCGTCGGATGACAAATTGTCCAGCAGTGGGACAGGACGGTTCAGCCAGCTGGTTGGCCCCATCGGCGGGTTGATTGATGGTGTTGATGTTCTAAATCGGCCGCCAACACACCGAGTACAGGACTCGTAATAGCGCAGCTTTAGATTGGCCCTGGAGATAGCAGGAAGTGGATGGGGGGATGCAAGGAGGGGGGACTGCAAGGGAAAAAGGACAAGTTCCCATGCATGCATACGGGGATATGAGATTTGAAAGTGCAGCTGGTGGTTTAAAGAGTCCTACAGCCCATGGAGGTTAAGGTTAGGGAGAGGAAAAAAAGGTTTCAGTTTACTGAAACTCAATCATCTCCCTGTTTAACCATCCTGTTACTATGGTGTGTTGTACACCATATCACCCATGCCAGATCTTGCTTAGTCATGTCTCAACAAAATACAGGCAGGGTCATCATCACTTAGACAAAAAAGCCTGAGGTCAAGGGACAATCATTACTGTCAAACAGAGGTCAGAGACGATGCTCTTGTGTCTAGAGTTGCCCGTTCAACAAGACTACAAGACCAGGATGGTGAAAGGGTAACTTCCCGCTAATTGTAACAGCAGTCCCTTTATCATAGTTTCAGGCTCTCTTAATGACACACTGTACCTTTGATCCAGAGCAAAGCAGTCTAGGATTGCGTGGGAGGTTCTCAGAACTAGACACACGAAAAGGGGAAATGCAGGCCAGTTCAGGGTTGCTCTGGAACCTTTCCATTGTCATCACAGAGTAAAATTTGATTTTCCAAAGAGTCAGATTATAGTTCATCATTAGCAAAGTTAATGGGACCCACCAACTGGCCTGAAAAGATGGTCGGAGAGGATAACCTGGTCTTTTGATCCAAAATGAGTCGATTAATCAGCATCAGCATATTGTTCTGTTGCTGTTCACTAAACATTTTCCCCTGGAAAACATTTTCATGCAAAAAAATATTTGTAGCCACACTCACTTAAAGGACCAGTGTGTAGGATTTAGTGGCATCTAGCAGTGAGGATTGTATTGCAACCAGCTGAAATTTATCCCGTGTTGCAAGTGAGAACTCCTAGTTAGGATGCCTTCAATCGTCATTGTTCAGGAGGTTTTTACCGGGAGCCGAATTTTAAGCAGAGGTCTCTTCCTCGGACCAGGTGATTAAAAACTAAAACACTCAATAAAGCAGTTTCACGTTATAGTTTGATTCTTCGACACTGTTCAGCTCATTCCAGACAGGCTGCAAGCCCAGCAACTGCTAATTTGCACTTTTTTCGCTTTTTTTCTCTGACAATTTAAGATCCAGATGTTCAGGAAGTTTTTACCGGGAGCCAAATTATCTATCTGAGGTCTCTTCCTCTCCAAAGCAAACTGACGCTGTGATTTAAACCAGTAAAAACACAGAATAAAGTAGTTTCAAATTAAAAATCTGTGTTTTTCCGACACTGTTCAGCTTATCACGGAGGGGCTGCTAACTATGGCGGCCGATGCGAAAACACAACACTAATGGCCCTAACTAGAGCCAGTGTTTGGTTCGTCTGTTCTGAGCTACTGTAGAAACATGGTGATGCAACATGACAGACTCCATGGATGATGACCTGCTCCCTATGTAGATACAGACAGCTCATTCTGGTGTAATGAAAGTACGATTCTTATTTTCAGGTGATTATACACTACAGATACTAAAGATACCGAAAAAATGCTTATTATATTATATTCCATTTATGCATATATATCCTCCTAAATCCTACACACAGGACCTTACCACGTATGTTTACAATGCTAAAGAACACTAAAATTCAGTGGCATTTTATTGTTGCATTTTCTTTCACATGGCTGCAAAATCAATTTTCCCATGACACACAAACACAACCATGTGCACGCAGGTGTTTCATAGTAGTTTCCCCAAAATCCTCTCATGTAATAAAGTGCACACTTTTTTAAATGCTTTTAACTCTGTGAAGAGATGATAAAGAGTTTAGAATGATGTAACTTTGAGTTGACCTGCTCAGTGAAACACCTCTTCTCTTCCATTATGTGAACATCCACAGTTCAGAATAATAAGCATTAAAAAAAAAATACAACACATAGCTGGTAATATCAGCAGTAACACTACACACTGTACACAGCAGCAGTGTGAAGAGGTTAGCCCGTAGCTCTAATGAAATAAAATCCAGCTTATCCTGGATGGTAATAAAATCATTTGAAATTAAAAACTACAGCAACCTGAATTATGTCTGATTGCTTGGCACTAAAGGGCATAAAGGCTGGGAACACCACTGATTTTATTTGCATGCTCATCTGTCGAATACTGACCTGTTCATCTTTCTTCGATGCGTCAGAAGACAGCATTAATTCAAAATAAAAGAGGGCTATCATCTGCAAAGAGGGGTTTATCACGTCTTTATTAAACTATGAGCATGATGGTATCTCTGTGATTCTAAGATAAACCACCCAAAAGGCGTGAGGACGCAACCACAATCAACCATTTACTGGGTGAGTAGACAGTCCTCTCAGAGTTGTAGAATACCCAGAATGGCCTTTTAGGCATCCTCAGGTCTTGCCGCGGATTCTATTCATTAGCCTTTGGAAAAGGCCAGAGAACACAGAGTAGTTCTGGCTGGATGGTTGGGGGAAGATAATGGGCAAGAAGCCAGGGAGTCGTCTGTATGAGCTGTTGTTGGGCCAACGTCCTTCTGGCCTTGGGCCGCTTGCAGTGGCGTCTATGAACCAGTCCCATTGTTTAGCCTTACATGCGCAGACATAGGCCTACACACACACACACACACACTCAGACATAATGACCAGTCACGTGTTCTTGCGCATACAGCAAGTGAATGTTTGGGACCTCGTCTACGCAGTAATTCAACGAAATACAATTCTTTACCAAATGAATGTGAGCTGTGTTGTGCAACTGACTTGTAAATGTAATTAGTTACTCATTACTTCATACCCATTTAAAAAGTAAATACATTATTAAGTATGCAACAGCAACAGGAATTGTAAAGTGTCCACACCCACTCATCAGTGTACAAATAGCCAGCTTGCAGTGTGGGGGTATTTACCATCAACAGTTAGCTCAACCTTAGTCCCAGTGACTGCTCACAGCTCTCGAACACATCACATCAAGACAACTTTGACACACATTTCCACTGTTGGTTGGTTGGTTGCTCCTCACTCAGACCTATTCTATTCTTGTAAAGAAAAAAAAATTCTGATTACATTCAGTGTTACTCACCAAAATGCATTTTAAATCCTGCATTGTTTGTAAAAACATTAGCAGTAATGTATATCACGCTGAAGTGAAGAAGCCTCTTAGATGAGAGGTGAAACGACTTCAAGAAGCTGCCTATGACATGGCACTTAAGATGACCATGACCTGGATGACTGAGAATCTTCACTGTTGCACATTGATGTCACAAACAAAGTCGGGACTACTCATAAAAACACGGCTCTATAGCACCACCAGTGGTCAAAAACTCCACCTTCAACATTAACCTCTCATCCAGGCCCATTATAACAGCAAATGAACTGACCTACGTAAATAAGCCTCCGGGTCGAGGGCCAATATTTTGGACTGATCCAGTGTAGCCAGTGGATATCCGAGCAAGACTTCCTCTTCCATGTGCCCGTCACTTTGGTTAATCTCTATAAACAGACATTTGCGTATGAACAACTACAAACGGAAACCAGGGGTCCGTTTCACAAAGCAGGTTCAACACACTCTGAGTCTAATCCTGAACTCTGAGTTGATCTACTCTGAGACAGGAAACTCTGAGTTTCTGGTTCCAGAACAGCTGATTTGAATCAGTTTAATCAACTCAGAGTAGTTTCACCTGGAGTTATGCGCATGCACCACAACTATAAAAAGCCAGCATCAATGGAGCCCCGATTTGACAAGTCACCATGGCAACGGGGAAGAGGAGGGCTGCGTTTTTCACCCCATTAGAATTAGAAATCTTAATGCGCTCATATGGCGAGTTTGCACACGTTTTCAAAAAGAAGTGCAACACCGCTGCAGCTGCAAAAGAGAGGGAGACGGCATGGGACAACATTGCTGCTCTGGTCAATGCAAAGTTTAAATGTAGTCCTTTGCAATCACAATAATATCACAGGGGAAAACTGCTTGAATGGTAGCCTATTAATTTATTTCATTTAGGTGCAATCCCGCAGGGGAGAAGCGCACTTGGCAGCAGTTTAGGATGAAATATAAAAACGTTGTTCAAACAGGTAAGACCTCGGCATAATCTCATGGGGGTACCTCATTTTGATAATGTTTTACATTGTAAAGTAAATATTAAGTGGCTGTTTGACTGTGCCGTTGTTTTATCCCCAACATAATGCTGTTTTCACACACATAAATGTCTTCTCATCTATATCATGTTCTGTTAAATAATTAAGCCTATTTAAACTAACACAGACTTCTACTCAGCCAACAGAAAGAAGGCAGATGCCTGTAAAATGAGCACACTTTTCTGACCGCCCTGCATACAGTTGCCTTACTCAAGTGCTCAGCATCTCCGACATTGTACAAAAACTTCCATTTGCAAAGAAACGCAGCGCAACACACAGTCTCTGCTGGGATGTGAGAGCATGACTACGATTAGTAATGTTGCGAATGTAAGGACGGATTAGGTTGTGTATGTAGATGATGGACTGTGACGTGAAACGGTACAGCTCAAAAAGATAATTGTGTGGAAATGCTAAAACATCTATGCGCGGTCTGATAACCATCTCCCAACGAATAGGCCTATTTAATTCTCTGCGCAGTAATGCTGCACCTTCATCCACGGGATCGTTATCAAAAGGACATGCCATGTTAGTGAAAAAAGTCACCACCTACTGTGCCTAATGGACTTCTAATATACTGACTGATTTTTTAAAATGACAGACGGCAGAACTAGGCTACGCCAAAACTCGCCTGCTGACTGAATGAATGAGGAAATCAGATGGAGTGTGTGGCTCTGAAAGAGGGCGGAGACAGAGAGAAACTCGAGGTTCATTGAGAAAAACCTGGTCCTGACCAGGTTAGGTTCATAGAGTCTGTTACTATGGTAACTGACCGAGAGCTTAAGTTACCTCTCTCTCTGAAACAGGCTAGAGTTACCCCTCTTTCTCTGGTTTGAGTTACCTCCCTTTTTGAAACGGAAAACTCAGAGTTTCCCTCATTTCAGGGTTAACAGACTCTGAGTTTCCACTAAACCTGCTTTGTGAAACGGACCCCAGAACACTTATGATGCCAAAATCTTGTTGAAAAAGTCAACATTAACCTGAAGACAAAAGTTGTTGACTTCTTCAATATCTTACTAAAACCAGAACCTTTCCTATTATCAACCAAGCATTTCAGAAGACTATAACTAAATATATGCAAGAGACACAACATGTGAACTCTATATCTGTCAAGTTCTTGTGCTTTTTATCAATTTGGCAAAGCAAATTAGCATCATATGAACCTCTGATTGTTTTTTTTTAAATGCTAGGGTGGTGAGATGTATCGTTTTTGAATATTAGATTAAAATCTGAGGTATCATGTTGACAAATAAACAAATGTCAGATCCATAGCAACCCCCCCCCCCCCCCAGACACACACACAAACACACACACACACACACACACACACACAAGCACTCTCACACACTGTCCTCCCTTTTCAGAAGGCTTTGCAACCACCCGGTGTATGATCCACTCTCTGGACATGTGTGCAGAGGTGTAATTTTCACCCTTTCCTCCTGAATTAGGACACCCCCTACCACACACACACACACACACACACACACACACACCGTTAACCCTGGATTCTTGGATAATTTTGGTCACTTTTCACCCTTGGCAGACTAGTGCTGTACAAATGACAGAGGCAGAGCGGGCCTTGCAGCTGTGTTTCAGAGACCTCACCCACCCCCTAAGAGGTGGTACACACACACACACACACACACACACACACACACACACACACACTTGTTCACACATACCACCTACTGGCACAGCAGTAGAAAAAAAGAGAACTGTGGTTACCTCACTATTATGTTCTCTGCCTATTGTGTGTGTGCGTGTGTGTGTGTGTGTAGACATGTGTGTTCTCCTTTATCTCATTCTCCCCATGTCTCTCTCTCTCCCTCTGCCCCCTCCCCGCTCCCTCCCTTGTCCTCCTCCTCTCAGATCCTTCTTCCTCGCCATGATTTCACAGACCTCCACTTACTCTATTGTGCCGAGAAACAAAAAATAAAAGAAACACAATCGCCCTGTCCTCTTTCTCATCTTAATAAGCAGCTCCAAGTTTGATAATTACACGTTCAGCCCGCCGCATGAGTTTCTATGCAGTGTTCACATCAGGGAGAAAGCCATTGACTCCGCTGTTGAGGGGAGCAACTATTAGGAATGACTGACAACTGTCCCCCTCCCCCTTTTGGTCGGGGCGGCTGTAAAAGTGAGAACAGCGCCGATCAATTCTGTCTCCTCGTTAGGGAGTGTGTCCCTGAACACCACCATGCAACCATCGGAGCAGCCAGCGGACCACATACGTTGCAAGGCCCATAATCCATTCCATAACCTATCGCCATGTGCTGCCGATTAATGGGGTTTCTGCGGAGCAAGCGCCGAGGAGACGGCCAGACTGAGGGTTTTCTTCTGTGGCGGAAGCCAATCTGTTTAGGATTAGGGGAATAACTGGTGTGGCTGACACCGAGGCATCCAACATGCAGGGCTAAGGAGGAGCGAAGGGAAGAGGAGAGAGAAAAGAGGAAGGATTGCAGCAAATGTGTTGACAGGGAGTTGATTGTGTTTTGGCAGGGGTCTGGTCATTGGTGATGGTTTGAATCTATAACTGTTGATTGTCCAAAATCTGAGAGCCATATGTGGGTGTTTAGTCCATTGCACTGCACCATATTTAGAAACATCTTCATTCTCTTATGTTCATTCCCATCTTGTTGGATTATTGCAACCTTCAGATATTCATAAACGGAACAGTTCTGGTGTATCATCGGATCCGAGATCATCGCAATAAAGGAAACACTGTTCTCTTCTCTTCTGTTTCCAGACTGTTTGAAGCAGAGACATATACCTTATCTGACTCCTCCACACAGAGAGGCCTTCTTTTGTGAACCAGTGGCCCACTCAGCCATTATGATGGCAATCTTGATGATTAAAGACCCGTGGAACAAACTGGGCTACCTGTTGCCATGATGTCATGTCTAGTCTAGAGCAACTGCAATGATTAAGATTTAAGGCCATTAGAGAACTTTACTGGATGCTGTTTGTGGAAAAATATCAATTAGCTCTTGGCTACAAAAAGCAGGTAATGTTTTGGATCTGAGGTTCTGGCTCTTGGTGAACATTTAGGAGCACGTGTAGGTGCAAATGTGGAATTTTTTTGGTAGGTGATGTATAAGAAACAGCTGTGTCTTAAACCACACTTTGCGTCGAGACTTGACGCAACCAATTATCACTCTTAAGGATCAGCTCTTCAGCTTTTGGCTCCTGGGTTAGTGGTTGATGCCTGGGTTTGGATTCAACAGCGCTATATTAATCTACCAGTGCAGCGTCAGGGTACATTTGAATTTATGAAGTCTATATTTCATTTTCCAGTAAAGGTTTCTGTCACTACTGTCAAATTTATTGAAAACAGTAGTTACATAAAACAAATTTTATGAAATGAAAAACATGCTACTTCCCCTCAGCTCTACAAAGCTTTTTAACGTCTTTCAATTCCTTGTTTTGGTTTTACAGCCAGCAACTTTACCGTTTTGTTTCATTCTCACTGCTTTCATGAACCACATTTCCAGCTGTATGCTACCCGCTCAGCACTAAACAACAGATAAAGTTAGCAACTTGTGGGCATAGTGGAGCATTTAGCAGCTGAAGAAGAACCAGGTTTTTCCCTTACAAGTTGGAGGTGACCAAAAACAGAGCTAAAAGAAGAGTGAATATTGGTCTTACATTTGCCAGGTGAGCAGACACAATTCAAATATTGCTCTTTAACTGCTGGATGAGTAAACACGCTACTGCTGACTTACCTGTTGTTGGCCATATGTGTTGTGTTTTCAGATTGCTGCGTTGCTCCAGTGGCCAAAAATCGAATAAGTTCTTCACTCCGTCGATTAATTATTTGCTGATAGTAACTAGATGTTTTAACTGAAGCTGATTCCCCATCATAAGCCACAAAAATCAGGTGTCATTGGTGTAATCTTTTCCCTATGGAGATTCTATTAAAATAAATGTGTAATGAAAAAAAAACCTTGGACACATTAAGATAACAATTAGAACACACAAGGTTAGTTATTTCTTTTTATATTATATGGGTTTTAGCCATGAAGGTTTAACAACTGTAAAACGTACCTGGAGCCCACAAATACCCATATTTTTATGTGTGATGTCGACGGTACTGAATTTTCACTTACATGCAGAATATTAGCCATGAGGTATGATACCTAATATTTACACACCAAACTCCTCCGTACCTCTCCCAACTCTTGCACATCCACATTCCAACTCGCACTCTTAGGTCTTCCTCTTCCTTCCACCTCACTGTCCCGCCAGCCCGCCTGACCACCATGGGGTCTGGAGTCTTCAGCCGCTCTGAACACCCTGCATCTGGAACTCCCTCCCACAGGACATTCGAAGCATCAACATTCTCTCCACTTTCAAATCCTGCTTAAAAACTCACCTCTTTCAAATAGCCTATTTAAATTGATTCCCATCCGTCTAGCCTTGCTTTGCTGTTGTTATTTATTTGTTTATTTTATGTTACTTTGTTCTTTATTTATTTTAAGCCTAGAATGTGATCCGGACATCTTCATATGTATAGATGTCTGGATAAAGTACTTCTGATAAGCAACACTCACCCACTGTGTTGAGCCACTGATCCACTGCAATGGGGGAAGACTGGAGGGACATGACTGCGATTAACTTCAATTTATTAAGGTATCAGACAAGGTCACAAAAAATATTACATATGCATTTGTTTAACAAGAAATAAATGCATACAAATTGATCAAAATTAAAATGCAAACCGTGTCAAACTGCTTTGAAATCTATCTACAGGATCTTAGTTTTACTATCCCCCTCAACAGGGGTGCAGGTTTGATGTTTTGCAAAGTACCCATTTCTGCAAGTCTTATCTATTGGCACACACTGCTATTTGGCAGCTTGAATGTCTAATGAACGTGTAAAATTAGCAACACTAGCAAATGCCTGCGAAGTGCATGTTTAATAATGTTTGACTTTATTATTTAAACTACTTGAGGTCAAGACAATGGTGTAAAATATTATGGAAAAGTTTTGTAATTGGTCAAAAAAAAGTGTGAAAACTCTGTTTGCAACTTTCCTGTGTTTTTCTGTCACTTGTTTGGACCTAAACGTGGATGCACAAGGTTAAAAACGGAGGCTGAGTAAAGCAGGCCAACATTCTTTAAAGAAGAAAACTGAGGTGAGAGGTGACTGAAAGCGGAAAGTAGAGCGAGGAGGTTGAAGACAAGATGCAGAGCAAACAACCATTTAGCGGAAAGGTTGTTACAGGTGTGTAGACACATACACACACACACACACACACACACACTGCTCTTAATGTGCAGAGGCCCCTGTGATAACTTATTGCTTGCTTCCTCACCTCCCTGCACAGTTGATTGGGTTTATAGGACCTGCTCAGCCCTCCTCTGCCCACTGTGACCACAGTCTACCACAGCTTCACCTCCACCTCTGCAAACCAGAGTAAATATAACACAGATGAATCATTTTTCTGTCTTCCTCTGTCTTTATTTTATTTATCATCATATACCTTCCTCTCACCATCTCTCTTTTCCCCTCCTCCTCCTCCTCCTCCTCCACTCTCCTTCTCACAGGTGGCTGCGCCCCGGCCTCGCTCACATGGAAGCAGGCTCTTCTCATCGCCCGGGGCCTTGGCCTCTGAAGCACTCCTCTGGGAGATTCCACCAGAGACGCAGGCCTGCACTCTTAATGCAAATGTGCAGACACACTCGAATTGAAAATCTGAGATACTGTGGCCCTTGGAACATTTTTTTTTACACAAGCAGCACAGAGAGACACACACAGTTTTTAACACAGATACCTACGCATGCAACGTAGACACACAACAAAGCACACACCTTCGCCTCCTCCGTCCTCCATCCTCCCTCAGGGCGGTGTTATTTTTGGCTCGGGCTGGGACATATGTCACTGGGGAGTGCGTGTAGTGCCTGGTTAATTAGGGCTACCTCAAAGCAGGCATAAAAACGGAGGCGATATTTATTAGGCAGCATTTTAGCTGCTTGTCATGAGTGCGTGTCAGCGCTGTAAAACAAAGTTTGAATGAGTGAGTCAGAAAATGTTCTGTAACTAACCATCGCTACCCCGCTGCTCATGGAGAGATTGACATTTCAAGTTTCTTTGCTCCAATTCATAAATACATCCTGGTGCTGTGCTCCATGTACACTCTCACGGAAGATGTATCCCTCACCCAGTCGTATTTATTTGTTGTAATCAAGAGGACAGAGTGATGTTTGTCCCCTGGTGCTTGCTGTACATGTGTCCTCTTACAGCAGAGGAACAACACTGGTACACACCAGGAGCGTGTGATAATTTACGACGGCCATTCTGAGGTGGTTATGTAAAAGCAGACTTGTTTAATTTTGCACTGAAAGCTAATAAATCCCAGAGGTGGTGTGAGTTAGTGTTACTGTAACTGTTGTTGGGATGAAAATTAGTTACACCCCGTAGATGTTGATGTACTTTACAAGTGAAAAGATCTTTAGTATCAATGTGTGCTGAAATTATATATTCGCCTGCACATATTTATTTCCTCAGGAGGGAAGAGTGTGTGGTTGGCCACAGTATAGATAGGTTTCCTGTTTACCAATGAAGATGCTTACGCAGCAGAGGAGTAGAAAACTCACAGCCACAATGCCATGATAGTTTATACAAGGACATTTTCAGTATTTAGAAATAAAGAAATCATTGAAAATAAAGTTACTGTGTAGATAAACAATATGTGGCACTCATCCTCCCTGTCCCTATGCTACATGACCCATTCCAGTGAGAAGCGACAGCTAGCAGGCCGAGCAGTAACAGCGCTAACCAAGACTACACAAAGTTAGCTGATGTGATATGAAATGACCTGGGTATGTCCCAAACCATGAATGGGTTTAGAGCACAAAAGCACCCTACTCACACAAGAAACGTTAGCATGGATGAAATTCACGCTTGACGACTGCTGCACAATATAAGAGCACCGGGATATTCATTAGTAACGTTAGCATGTACAAAAATGCTGTTAACCATCACAGTAAACCAGACAGTAAATACATGTATCAGAGGTTTTATAATAGAGAAAAACCTCATATTAGACATCTACAGTGTTTATAGGCAAAACTTAACCATACACTCTGAGCAGCTACACGTCACATTAATCATTTAGCATAGATCATCCTGACCATTTCAGTCCGAGCTAAAATGGCAACATTTTACCACCCATAATCATCGCTCCGTTGATCTCCCCATTAGCGGTGCCTGATGGGAAATGTTCAACTACGGTACTAGAGGTGTAAAAGTCTAGTAGTTTGAGGAAATGTATCGTATGTGAGTCATAAGCACGAAAATGTAGAGCTAATCGAAAATGTAAATTTTACAAGCCTGTTCATCTAAGACCATAAGCTGAGCTAATAAAATAAATACCTGGGCTTACTGGTGCATTTAACAGCTTGACTTAACACAGCATACCTTAATGAGAATGTTCAAGCTCCAGAAAGACAGCCGTAGTCACAAGTCACTTTGATCATATCCTACAGCTGGCGTGATAGGCCGGAAAGAGGTCACATGAGAAGCGATACAAACACACATGTAGGAACCATATTTTGCTAACCTGATCATGTCAGGAAATTCATTAAAATGAGACAGCGCAGACTGAAGCCAACCAACCCAACGCTTCTGCAAACCACAGTATATTTGTATGTTATTATGTAGTGGATACGTTGGAACTTTACTTTAACTTACATTTCAACGACACTGTGATTAAGCGTGGTTAGGTTGAAGGCCCAGACACACCAAACAGACATCAAAGAACTAGTGGCAGCGAAACCGACTGTTGCCTCACCTAATGTTGACTTTGTCTTGGCCATAAAATCGCACTTGAACATACAACAAAGCTCCACTGTCTCTGACGCAGATTCAGCATGCTGAATTGACTCAAAAATAGCCGACAACAGCTGACTAGAGCCAACGCCGTGGGACACACCGCAAACAGGGCCTTAGGCACAAACCACTTGGTTATGATTAGGGAACGATCATGTTTTGTCTTGAAATACCTGCTTTTCTTGGCACTATTCTGGCTGGGAATGCAACAATGTCTTGGTTAAAACAACGGCAGGCCAGTAAAACACAACCGCTTTTGTCGTACAGTATATTGGTCTCAAACAGTGGCTTGGCAGCTGACTCATCTAGGTGTCACGCCATCCACTATCCTCTCAACCTCTGGATGACAAAGTCAGCTCATACTACGTCGCTTTAGAAACATTAATATAATATGTGTGAAATGTGCAAATGTAACATATTTGTGGTTTGCAGAAATGTACATAACCAGCATTTTCTTCTAGTTACTGGGCTGAAGCAACTGCTACCTGTAAGTGTCACAAAATGGTCAAATTATCACACATTATGGTACTTTCTGATTGATTGTCCATTGTGCAGAGGATGAAATTATCATACAAATACAATAATTACTGTACATGTGGTGAGTTGCAATAGTTTTCCCTCAGTAATTTATTGACTACCTGTAGGCCACTCTGCACCCTCACATCTCCCTTTGACACAGTTACAAATGCTTGGCATCTCTGTCACTTGTGAAACAGGGTTAAACTGAATATTTCTCATTAAAAAAAGATAACTATCTTTTTCATTCCCTTTTTGACAGTTGTTTGGCTGATGCAAACCACAGGAGTATTCACTTTTCATTTTCTTTCCCTCTTAAGTGGATTTCCAGAAAGAAGTAGTCCATGTGAGGAAAAACAAACATCCGCCACTTTTTTTTTTTTAGACCCTTCAATGTGACATTGATGTAGTGTGTCATGGGCAAACTCTTTGTCACCTGTTTCGTCTTTCTCCAGCGAACACAAAGACTATTGTTTTTGGTTGTGCATGGAGTATTTTGGCCACTTCACACCTGTCATTCACATCTATCCCAGCCTGTCCATTCAGCAGCATGAAGGGAGGGTCATTTTTTTCTGTGAACTACACTCATTTACCCAGTGAATGGACAAATATGTGATTATCGAATTATACAAAAGACAGACTGCCTAATAATTGTACCCACAAAGACAAACTTGTGAACAACCAATAGATGTTCTTCCAATGAATAACTTTAACGTTTAGCTCAATTTTCACATCTAAGCAGATTGTTGTACTAAATGCAATAATGTCATAGCTTCGTCTTCTAATTTTACACCGTCTTGCACGTCTACGAAAGCCACTGTAACACTGTAGTGTGAGCTGGTTGATTCAAGGGTTCTGGTTTCATGATTCTTGGCCAGGAGGAGAGTGGGTTGTGGTTAGGAGTGAGGGTGCCAACAGAGGCCATGTGATAGGCATTACCTCAGAATGAGGGTCCATGGAGATGATTACACTTTAAGAGCTTTTTAATGCTCATTAACACTTCTGGCTCCTCTCAGGCCTGGGTTAAAGTCCTGGCTACTCCTCCTGTTAGCTGACATGAAGCTGTGCCTGAAATGTAAGAGATAAAAACACTGTTTGTTCTTGAAACGTGTAACAAAAAGATAACAATTAATTCCAAAATTGGGTTAAATTTAAATTGAATTTGCAAAATTGATTTTTTGATACATAAGTTTGTATCATTTTGACACACTACCTAGATACCTAGATATTATCCAGACCTTCTTAAGCCTCCATGAACATGGAGTTAGTATGCTGCTATAGGTATTTAAATAAAACCACTTAAATACTTAACACACATTATACATGAAGCACAATTTGTCACAGAGAAACTGAAAGCAGAGCATTCACTACGAGCTTTAAACATGGCAACTTTATATTCAAGTTTACCACACCTTTTTCAAAGTTTTATACAGTGATGACAATGCACAGGTTGTTCTGCTCATTTTCCTGCAACTTACAATAGTTTGTTGTTGCAGGGATTAGAAGCAAACATCAAACTTGCTTAAAGTTCCTAGGCTCATGCAATGATTGCATGTGCAGCACTGTCGTAATAGACTTACAAATAGGTATTTTCCACCTCGCGTGCATGCATTAATGTGATTATGTTTGGAGCAGCATGATCACCAGCTCGAATTAAACATAGTGCTATTACACTATTTAAAGTTATTACTCCGTCTCATAATTTTATGAGCCACCATTCAACTTTTTTCTCCACCTTTCTCTGTTCCACTTCAACTTGTACCTACTTGGCTCTGGCAAATAAATGATTTGGTGATGGCCGCATGCTTCACTGCAGAAACATCAAAAAAAGGGGGGTGGGGGCGCTTCATGCTGGCCGCTAACTCTAACTTGAAGTTGTTAAAATGGGAGAAATCATTTCTGGTAGATGTGTTACATTCATAAATATGATTCTTTGTGCCATTCTCCTCACTAAAACCTCAAAGCCTTTTCATTGATTTTACAGCAATAGCTATCTTGATTTTTCTTACTGGCATGATTTGGCTCTCACAGACTGGTTTTTGGGTACAAAATGAGGTCTATAAATGCTGCCAGACCCTAAGAAATCGAGACGAAGGGCTTCGCCATACTATAGTGCTGACCCAGACACTAATCACAGGTTGCTAAACCAAGTCTTGATAGCTGGTGTATTTATGAACGTGCACCAGTCACCAGGGGACTAAGTGAAAATAGCCAGTTACCATCTTCTTCTGCCTGTTTTTATTATCTGACACAGGGATTCATCTTGTCAGCTGTCAGTGAGGCCTTAGTATGTGTATCAGGTGTACCATTGACACAATGGTTATCTGCAACTAAGACAGAAGTAAAGTATCCTTCGTATGTGTGAGGTGTGAGATTGAAGGATTGAAATCATCTCATGTTTCTGTGGTATGGAGCTGGAGTGAGACTGTGCTTACAAAACCTAGCATAAAGACTGGAATCAGCTAGCATGACTCTGTCCAAACAGGGAACAATATGCTGCTAACTCTTCAAAGAACTCTGAGGCCCTGTCTATGCCTTTTCATATATTTTTGTAATTGGATGTTTTCCGCTATCTTTTAGCGCACACGCAGACAGATTTTACGTCACTGTATCCATGTAGTTATGTAACATGCAGCATTTGGGAAATGATGACGTAATCGCCTCAGTTAGCGCATGCCCATTGCTGCTTTGTGCAATGAGCATATGTCAGAAACAATAAGAACAATGGTGAACTTGTGGTTTGCTAATGTTTTGTTAGTGCTGCTTGGTCAGATGACTACTTTATACTTAAACTTAGTATTGCTGCATCACTTCCTGCACAAACAGGGGCATCTGCTGCACCTGATGTTTTTGCTCCACTTCAGTGTCCACGCTTTTAAAGTCTGCCAGAAACAATGGTTTTGGATCAGGCCTGGTCGAACAAGCAGATGGTGGGACACTTTCCAGAGTGGTAGTTGATGTCGCTGAGGAGTGGAAAGAAAACTTTCGAATGTCCAGCACATCACTCGTGTCTTTGAGTGAGCTCCTTTATCCTTATATTGAATGTGAATCAGCGGTGAAAAAGGTAACGTTAGCTTGTACACTCTGGTAGCTTTGTGATGGGAGACTGCTGAAGACAGCAGGCAAGAGTTCGCATACCTATGGCCAATTTAACATCACCAACCTGCATGTCTCTGGACTGTGGGAGGAAGCCGGAGAACCCAAAGAAAACCCATGCTGACATGGTTAGGACATGCAAACTCCGCATAGAAGGCCTCCCCCACCCCGGTGTTCAACCTGGATTCGTACTGGAGACCCTCTTGCTGTGAGGCGACAATGCTAACTATGGCACCACCATGCTGCCAAAGCTGTACTTGAACAGAAAATGAAAAATTGAGATTTTAGGGCGAGTCATGTTGAAACTATTTCTTAACAAAACAACAGTTTCCTGCTATAGCATAGGTGGCAAAATCCTCTCTGTTTTGGCGGTCGGTTTTTTCAAAGGTTTTCAAAAGTACGAACTACTTTGAATTTGAGAAGGAGGGAAGCTACTCGGCTGCAGTGAATAAAGACAAACATGCTGTAGCTATAATTCATAGCTTGTGGAAGAGTGTCGTTAGCTTAGCTACACTAGCTCCTGCAGTTTGCTTACAGCCCTAGTGCTATTTCCCTGCCCTCCCTCCTTTGTGTCTCAGTGTGCGAGTAAATTTGGCACCAGCACTGCTAATAAAGCTTTGTTTATTAGCTGTGGCACTTGGAGTAACAATGTAACGTTACTGTTACACTTATCAGCAATTTTTCCACTTGTGGTGTGAAATTAAAACTGCCTCCACGCATCACTTGTCAGATGATTAAGTGTCAGTACAGATTGTTAGTTTTCTCCTTTTTTTTGTTAGGAAAGCTTTAGCACATAATTCCCCTTGAAACCGCAAATTGTCCTTCTTCCAGTTTATTTACAAGTTAAATGTGCAATGATACAGCATGTTCATTAGTCAGCCTTTGGGTTCTTGGTAGGCTTTTTTCCCCACTTCGGACAGAGCCAAGCTAGCTGTCTCCAGTCTAAGCTCGGTTATCCATGTTTTGACTCCAGCTCCGTGGAAGACCTGAAAGTCATATCAGTCTTCTCAGGTCACTCTTGGAAAGGTACGGGTGTTTCCCACAACGTTGAAGTTCTCGTTTAATATATTACTAATAGCAAAGACTTAAACCTGACTTCTGTGCGAAGAACTCTGAAACAACATCTTCCATCATCAGTAAGTTTAGTTTATGTGATTAATACTTCTGGGGTTTCCATCAAATAGTGGTTTACTTGGATATTTATGCAACCTCTCAGTGAATTGCGAGGGCCTTGCAAAACTCCCTCCAGTCTTGATTAATTTGATTAATTGATAACACAGCCGAGCTGAAGCTTGCTGCAGAAGATTTATTCAAGGCTAAGGTCTAACATATTATTGAAAAGCTGAGGCTGAAAAATGGCAAAGGGACACATTGGTTTGTTTTGGCTTGGGAGCCTTGTTCCATTCTATGAAATGGGTTTGCAGACTACTGGTGTGGAGCCGCTCTCTTTTATTTGACTATGTGCCTCACTGTGAGAAAGGAAAAAATGGCTTTGTATAATCACCAAGCAGCCATATGGCCCCAAAAAAAGGAAAAAAATGTTGGCAACTGTTTTTTGTACAGAACATTAAAAAGAGAGCAAGAGAGGGAGAGAGAGGGAGACGTTTCTGACCGCAACTCATAAACCGCACTTTATTTAGACTGGCGTGCACCCATTATTTGTTCACAGGGGCTTTCAGTCAGTCTGAGGGAAATATGTTCCAGCATCTGGGGGGAAGAGAGAGGGGGGGGGGGGGGGATGATGGAGAGGAGAGAGAGGAGGTGGGATGAACTCTTGCCAGGTGTCGGCCGTTGCCATGGCGTTCCATCAGGCGACTCCATTGCGGCTCGGCGGGCTCATCAGAGACTGAATGCCAATGGGAGGGCGTTTGCGCCGTGGAGAAACCGAAAGTGGCTCTAAAGCACTGGGCTCAAACCAGCCTCCCCCTCCTCTCCTCGCTGCCACCCACCCCACCCTACCAGAATGTATAGAATGTGACCTGTTTGTGTGATGCGTGATTGACAGGCAGACTCTGTGTAATGCACTCAAGGCTGGCTTTCTCGCTTAAATGTGTCACTGAACGCTTTCTGTGACATATCACAGAGAGTTGGGTTTAAAATAGGGCTTGATCATTCCTGTTAGGCGGATGATTTGCTGGTGAGCAGAGTGATATGCATGCTTTTTGTATCCAAGCCTGTATGGGTTTCATTTTTTAGGGGGGATTCTTCAGAGCGATATGCTCCAGCTGCAGCCATGGCAGGAACTGGGATGTCATTTTTACACCCACAAAGCAAGATTTGCCTCAAATTCCAAATATCAGACATTTTTTTCTTAACCACTCTTGTGCTGCCATGGTATGAATGGTTTACATTATTATCCCCACCACCACTACCCATGGTTCCTAGCAGTGCTTCCATGCTCATGAATATTGTGTGGCATTGTTGGAAATGTCACCATCATCATCATTGATACACAAAACAGCTCTATCTCTATTCACCTATATTCCTGCTCGGCAGCAACTGTACATATTCACAAACTGAATAGGCCTCGCTCGCTGCAACTCTTAGCAACTGTTGCTATGTGTAACATTGTTGAACTCCACCTCTCGCTCGCTCTTCAAACGCGAATGACTAATCCATCATGGAGCACACTGAAAGCTCTTGGTGAGGCCTCTGGAGCCGCTTGACGCCCCCCGTGACCCTCTCCTGGATGTTTCCTCATTACTTTATAATGTATTCACGCTTATGCTTCCATGGCGCTCGCCCTGGCCTCGTAATGGGAGGAAGCAGTGAGCTGTTCCAATGCATACGAGCCCGGCACAATTTGCACTTCATTTTATTAACAAAAAACAGCCAGCCCAGCTTCTGGCTGTGCCTTGCCAAAGCTCACCAGGCTCCGCTGTGCACTGCCGACAAATTCCCCGCAATGTGACGACAGGATAGAGTCTCTCAGCATCAGTGGGGTACCTCCGCTGGCCCCCGGGAGATGCTGTCATTATGCGTGTTTGCAATCATGGGAGCTGAATACCTTGGCTGGAAGTGAGGGAGAGGACTGACTGAGGCAGAGGGAGAGGGGGGAAGAGATTGAGAGAGGGAGAGAGAGAATGAATGTTTCGGCTCCTCGGCGGTGTTTTGAGCTTTCTGAAATGCATGTGCTATCATAGCAATGTTGTGTTTACCACAGCAGGAGGCAAACACAGAGTCACAGAGGAGAGGCGCGGAAACGCCAGACACAGTAAAATGAGCAAAATACATACATTAGGACTCTCTGTATTCACTACACACGAGCCGAGCTGAGGGGGAAAAAACTCATTTCAATATAAATGGAAGACAAGCAGGGAGTGTGTGTCTTTATATCAGCTTTTGAACATCACTTTTTTTTTTTGCTCGCCCCATGGAAATATCCAGCAGAAGCCCTGGGACGAGTTTTGCTGGGAAGTCAGGATGTCAATGTTAATTTTCCTCCCGTTGCTAAGGAGACTCTCTCTCACAGAGGCCCTGGTTCCCTCCCCCATGGTCACCGTGCTTTCAGTCAAAGAAGCCTCTCTGTTTCCAGTCTTCCTTGTGCAATCAGACATTGAGGAACATCTCCGCATCAGGGCTGCTCCGTGGACCGGGAGACCCCAACATCTGGGGGCTGTATTGATTTCCAGTGGGGGGAAAAATGTCTCCCTAGTGAGCTATTCAGAGCAGCTACTTTAGCAACACAGCCAATCTTCTGCTGTGATTGTCACGCTTGTGTTTTGATGGCAGGGTGTAGTAGCCGCTTGTCTTCCACAGGAGTAACACAAGCAAGCACTTTAATATATCAATACTATACCCCCCCTTGTGCCAGAGGCTTTAGCAGGTCGCCACATAAAGGGGAAATTGCTAATGTGAGGACAAGTTGCAAGGAAAGCATTGTAAACACTAAACATTTTAGCCTGTCAACGCCTAGTCAGAAGTGGAAATCACTGACACAAATAGCTGTTGTGTGGCTGCATCAAAATGATCCCTCTCAGCCTCCGTAGTCACCTTTTGCGACTGGCACGCTGTGCTAGTTATCATGTAACACATCAGGAGCTTAAGGGGCTTTAGATGATATGCTGTATGGCTTGCATGCACTGCCAGACATAAACCCCTTTCACCTTTCTGGGCTTGTTGTTTCCCTGCAACGGCTCAGGTGATTCAGTTTCCACATCTGTGGCTCTGCTAACATATTCTGAGCTGCCTTGTTGGTGAGGCATTTTCAGAAATGTCTGAGTCTGAATCAATCAATCAATCAATCAATCAATCAATCAATCAATCACATGAGGAGTATTGGGCTGGAAATAATAAAGAAGCTTTGTGCTGTTCAAAGCCAGGATTTCTACCTGATTTAAACCTCCTGCTGCAAAATGTCATTGTTTTTTTTAGTCTTTGTTCATGTGCTTGCTTCAGAAATTTCTGCAACAACTTCACTCATCAGCTGTCATTTGACAAATCAATACAAGTTTAAAATAAACACCAAAGAGAGACAGTATTGTGTGGCAAATTTTATTCAGTTTCAAACAGTGAGAGACAGCCCAATGGTTTCATTTACACCTGACAGGTTTAATTACATTACAATTAAACAGTCTCTTTCTGCAATAACAATACAATCATTACTTTACACATTTATCAATTTGGTGTGAGAACAATTTTGTGCAAACAACTTAATATTAGAAATGCATTGTAATTCTGAACCTTTTTTTCACACTCAAAACTAGGACTAGGATGGATTGTTTTTCATCATTTAATCTATGAATAAATGTGGGTTACACTTTTCCAGAGCCCAGGTTAGATCTTCAAATGTCTTTTATTGTCTGGCCAACAGTCTAAAAACCCCACGTTATTAAACATACAGTGGTATGAAACAGATAAAAGCTTGGCTTGAAAAATCTATCAAATAAATTAATAAATTATAACAGTATTTTTCTGTTTATTGACTAATCATTTTGACTGTTTCAAGTGTTTGAGAATGAATCACATTTTTTTATTAAACATGCAGAGCACATACAGAAGTCACTTGCACACTATAACATGAAAATTGCCCGAGCCATAAGACCAGATCCTGAACTGATTCCTTCTAAGTGCATATGCAGGCAACAGAGTTGCTGGCTGAGGGCTAAACAGGGAAAAGACAAAAATGACAGGGATTTCACCGCTGAATCCCTTTAGCAGGCCACTGACACATGAATGAGGGCAAAGAGAGAGAAAGGAGAGAAGAGAGGGAGGGAGGGAGGGAGGGAGAGAGGGAGAAAAAAAAAGAGTAGACAACCAATTTGGGAGTAATGCAACTAAAAACTGACAAGTGTAATTTCATCCATCTGGGCCGATGTGTAAAAAGCGCTGCTCCGAACATTCCCCATGATTCCCCCTGATTGATCTTCCCCTGGTCTGAAACACCTATTATTAGCCACGAGCCTAATAGCACCAGGATGGCTCAGCGCTCTCCCAGGGGCCAATTCTCCGGTCATCTGCCCCTCACTCACCACAGCTGTGGAAACCAACCAGGGAGAGGGAGGAGAGACGACGGGGGGAGGCGAGGAGGAGATGGAGCTGCCAAGAGGGGATGGAGGCGTACCTATGGGGGGGTCGGGGTGGGGTGGGTGAAGGAAAAGGGGGAGAGAGGTGTGGGGTTAGGGAGAGGGAGCGTGGTTGAGGGGAGAGGAAGAGAGGGGTAGAGTGGGTATGAAGAGGAATATGGAGAGGAGAGAAGGGGACGGGATGGAGGAGAGATGGAGACCAGTGGCTGGACATGTATGAGAGGGATGTGGGCGTGATGGAAAAGCCAGGGAGAGACATTGGAGAGGGGAAAACAGGGAGACAAAGAGAGAGAGGGGGAAAAAAGTTATTCATAAGCATTTCCTACAAAAATCAATTTCACCTTTTGCTGATTGTTGAAATTAAAAACATTACCGCCTAGAGCTCATTTTAATTACTCAGGTGGAAATAAATGAGTGCAAAGGCCAGCGCCAGGACATGATGCCTGCCTGACTCGTGCTCATCTTCCCCCAGGTGAGGAAGCTGGCCTACAATACACCAGAGAAAGCTTGGCAGAAGGCACAATGAGCCTGTTTAAATTCAAAATACATTAGTTTCAGCTACAATGATTTTTTATTGAAACATCTTGATGGTTTAATTTTAAACTCTCTGTAGAGATCATGTTGCGTCTATTTAAGTTATTGTCTTTGATTAAACTCATTTAAATCATCTGACCTTAAAGTGTAACAATTTTTGTGAAGTCTTCGTGTCTACTAATATTTGGTCATTATTTTTATCACACCATAATGTAAGCAGATATGTGAATAATAATATAGCTGTGATAATATGAACTTCATAGGAAGAGTATAATCATGGACAAATACTGTACATTAATTAACACTCAGAGAAAATTTATTAAATGTTTAAGTGCTGCTAATAAATCCTAAATAAAAGGACTTAACGTAAAGTGATACACATTTTTGGAACACATTTTTCATAAAACTGAAAAGAGATTTACAAACTGTGATTACTCTGTTTGATGGACTCAGAAATATTCAAGGTTGAACGTGGCCAATCCATTTTCAAACAATAATGACGGAAGACAACGTTCAAGGTCCCAAACCGAGAACTGCCATTACGATGCCCAAGGTTAGATGTCAACAATAAGAAAGTTTGCAACATGAGAGTGAAGGAGAAATGCTGATTGCCGTCTGGCTCTTTTGGGTGATTTTTGCGATGGATTAAAGGTCAGAAGTCATCTGTTAATCGCTCCCCTTCAGTCTCTTTGATTGAGTGAGCCCTCAGGTGAGGCGTAATAGATTTTCAAGGGCAATGATAACAATAATTGGCTACCTTCACTTCACCAAAATGGACAAAGTCCTAAAAAATCTCCCCACTCCAATCTGACAGTTCAGAGCAAATGAAAATAAAGCCTCTGAGGGCTTTCCAGTCAACAAATTAATAACTGTGATATTATGAGGCTGGTTATGGACATGATCTCCTGGCCAAATCATTGAGCTGATCTGTGTGGCGGTTTAACTGAGAGGGCACTGGACTTTACTTGCAGTTTATATGATTCTGTTAGGAAGCTAATAATTATCAGGGCCTAAGTGATGTTTATATGGTCCTGGTTGATTAATAAATGCAGCTTTTTTAATTACAAGAATGAAATAATTCTTACAATGATGCAATGAGATTTTGTCTGTTACTTTTTTATTCAGTTCTTTATTTTCTCAGAAAAAAAGGTTCTTCTGAACATTTGAAGACAGAAAATTCATGTTTATTATTAGTTTTTAGCTGCAGTTTTTAGCTGACTTTCTGATTTTAAAAATAGGTAACGTGAATGGCCTACCTCTGCATATATATGTACACCACTTTAGTTTCTTAGCAGCACTTTAAATGTATAATCCTGCAGCATTATTGAAGGGATTTTAAATGTCTGTGCAGAGCATTTTGATATTATGCTTGCCTTTTAAAATATCCTACAATAACATCCTGTAATATTCATATTTTCTAATATTTCCATTTTTCCTGTTCTATATTTTGCATGGGATTGTTTTTCAAGATTAGCTGCAGTGTGATAGCAAATGCTAGATTTAAACGCCTTAAAACGAACTGGAGATGTGATGAATGTAATGATGGTGATTATGATAATAGCAGCAACAGCAACAACAGAAGCACCAAAATAAACATCGAGTGCCGGCTAATAATAATAATAACAGTAGTAATATTAATGGTGATGATGATGGTGCAGGCAAGAGCTGCGAGGAAATAAAATAGGTTAATTGTTTTTGAGTGCAAATGTATGTTATAGATATGTGTGAATCTGAATCTTTTTAAACGTGACACATTTCAGCTTTAATATTATTTTGCAGTGTAGAAAAAAAGTGGAACAAATAAAGACATTTTTACTTTGTGATCTGAGGTGTAATTAAAGGTGAGTTCTTTGAAACAGATGTTAGGTCTTTGCACTTTTAATAACTGGACATTTATTGGCCTGGAGAGGATGTTGCCTTCTTTTCTCTTTTCTGCAAAATAACCAGAGTTGAATGTGGACATTGAATCTGAACTTTTGTTGGTTTGCACAAATACCACACATCATTTACTCTGTTACTCCAACTTTTCCTGAGCAAGACAATGACTAAAGAGAGCAGAGCACAAGACCAAACCAAAACCAAGCCTGATGTGAAATGCAGTTTCAGGTAGGAGTGTCTCCTAAGGTGCAGCAGACAAAGGTCCACAGCTATCACCTGACAACCTCCTACAACTCGCAGCTTATGAGAACCCGAGCAGCATCTCGTCCACCGCACATTTCACCAGGTGTGACTCCCTTTCTCTGCACTTTTCTTCCACTCCGGTTCACACCGTGCTCTTAAATTTCAAGCTCTTTTATTTTGCAGTCAGTGTTGTCTATTGTGTGCAGCACTTCCTCCAGTGGAGCATTCATTCAGGGCCAGGACTTTCCTGTTGGAGTGCACACACACTATTTTATTAGTCTGCACTGGGGATATGTTTGTGTGGGTGTTTTCTTGTGAGAGATTTATCTGCAAAATATTCCCACCAACAGGATTTTTCCAGTGTTTTCTAAGTTTAATCCTGCATCAGATCAATAGCAGTCTGTTTTCTGTCTAGTGTCATTTAAAAACACTTTATGTGGAGTTTAGTGTCCTGTCTCAGTGTGTATTCCTCTTTTAAGAGCTTCATCTGGTTGCGTTTGCTGATGAACCTTTTGGTCTGAGTGAGTTTTTAATTGGTCAGCAGTGGCTTTGTTTATCCAGCATATGTTACAAATTTAAATCTGCTGTCATTATTATCCTATAAAGATTAAATTCAACATGTTTGTGCAGGCTTAAGCCATCAAAATGAGCTCACAAGCAGGCCTTACAAAGCATATAACTCAATTTAGATCTCTGATATTGCGGGATGCACGTGTGATGTGAAAATAATTGTGCACTGAATTTCTTTTATTTCTCAAGTGATCAGTAAAAACATCCTTTCATCTCTGGCATTTGTAATCGAGATTAAGTTGCTCCCACATCTCATTAAGAATCCAGCCATTTTAATCCCTATAATACCAGCCTATTATTATGTTCCTACAAGCAGTTATGGTGGGACATTTAGTATCCTTGCACAATTTATTAAATCCCTTTTTAATGGTTCACTATAATCCAGTGCTTCGGGTGTCATTTCTCCTTCTATCACGCTCCATGCAGCGTGTGGCGCGCGCTGGAGGCGCGCTCAGAGCAGCACTGTGGAGGTTTTTAAACCACCTGCCTGCTCGGACACAGACAGTAACCCCCTCTCTCCCCTCTCTCCTGTGCACTGATGATGGCCTCACCACAGGATCTGTCTGTGTCACTGATAAATAATACTCAGACTGCAGTTTGTGATATTACCTTAACGAAAAATACCCATAAGAGGCGTGATAATATATCCGCCATGTTTTTAAACCTTCTGTGATAATTTTTCAGTTTAAAAAATATATATATTATTATTTTTCATGCATTGAGATTGTCAGCAGCATAATGCCAAATGTAAGATTTAAAAACTTTAAACGAACTGGTGATTTAAAATGGCGATAATGGCGGGATAACAGCAGTAACATACAACAGCCCACTACTACAAATAATGTTAATAATAATAATACTAATACTACTACTAATAATAATAATGATATTTTTTTCGACGCAAAATGCTTGAGAATATTAGAAATTAAAAGCAAAGACGGTGGAATAATTAACGACTGTACATATCATTTTTAGCTACTATGTGTAATTAAGTCCAAACGCTTTCTAAATTCTGATAAAATCAGATTTCGTCTTTTAATATTCATTTTTCCCCACTGTGACAGGTTACTGTTCATTCATGCTTTATGATTAAATATTTCAGGAGTTTGTTTAATGCTCATCCTTGTCAAGTATTCTTTCTTAATGTCTCTCTCTCCGTTTTTTTCTCCTCGCTCACGACAGATGAAAAGGCGCTCCAATTATTCCAGGAGGTTGGGAAATAAATGATTGTCTTTGAAGTATAGGCCCGGGCCTTGGACTACATTAGAAGCCAAGCATGTGATTTGCAACTGTTGAAGTAAAACCCTCACTCTGCTCCTGCAGGAAGAGGAGGAAAAAAATGGGGAGAAAATGAGGAGGGTGGATTCTCGGCAAAAAAGAAAATGGTATCTTTGTTTGCTCTCCTTTGTTTACCAGGGGATTCTTTCTCATTTTTCCTCTTTTTTTCATTTTTACTAATTCATTTCAATGGCTTTCAAACAGGAAAATGGAAATGTTGCTCCTGCCCTCTATTTCGGCGGCAGCGTCCTGGCAACAGAGCAATTTTCTATCATCAGGGATAAACGGCATCGAACAGTACATTCTGATAAAAAAAGAGCCCATGATTGCTGGCCTTCCTGTCTGTCATCTATCGACCAAATCCTCTCCTTCAAGACCGACCACTGTGCTGTCAGACCTAATAATGTCGCGTATTAAGTCGAGAGAGGAAAAAAGGGGGGACCAATGCACGGCCCGGCACTATAGTCTTATTTGTCACCAACATAAAATTCAGATGAACTTTTTGGATACAGCTCTTTTGTTGTTGGCCTATAGCATCATGGAGTTGTAGGCTGTTCACCAGGTCCAGCTGCACTGAACCTAAACTGATAAAATATATACATTATAAAGGGTATACTGGTCTTACATCTGGTAATATGAGACCACTTCACCCTTCGCTATTTCTCCGGTTATTGTCTTAGAGATATTGATAATATGGCCAGAAATTTAAAGGCATTGTCGCCATTTCTTTAGGCGTCTGCAGCTCAGGATTATTCTATTGTTACACCAAAATTTCAGGTTCACTGGCCTCTGTTTCTTTTCACCATTACAGAAACCTATATAAAGCGTATGACTGCTGCAGGAAACCGAGCAGCGCCATCACTCAGCTGGACCTAAACACGCAGCGAGAGAAGGCGACAAGAGAAACAAGCAGTCTTAATTAGGACTCGGGATCTGAGTGGGACCAGTGCGGCTTCAGTCGTGCCAAATTAAATCCATTAGTCTATGAGTGGCTGTGAAGACTCAGTGGTCCAGGCCCTCTGCTTATTCGTGGTCATTTAACTCCACTCCCCAGCACGCTAGGCTGGGTCCATCTGAAGGCCCTCGCGTGCACCTGGGGCCATGCATATGCCAATTTTGCTATTTACCGGAGAGATAATGCAATCCTAATTTATGATGCAAAACTTATTGTAAACAGTCGTCTGCCCCGGGTAGCGCATGGTTTTCTTTATGACAAAACCGCACTAATTTTTCTTGGTGTAGTTGCAGGCTTTTACAAAAACACATCAAAGCTTTGCATAAGTGGGTTTGCATTAGTACGCTGTGCGCAATTTGTGTGCGTAAAAGCGGCGCGCCACCATTTGGGCACGGATGAATTCTGCTGGAGCATTAAAGGCTGATCGGTGATCATTTTGGGGCTGCTGCGTGTGTGTGTGTGTGTGTGTGTGTGTGGGGGGGGTGCTCCCTCTGAATCTAGTTACAATGAACGATGTTATACTGACAGCTGTGTGGGGTATGCATCTGCGCTTTCCCCTCGCCACTTCCCGCCCTTCACGCGGCAGAGATGGAGAGCCGTCGACGCCTGGCTGTCTGTGCAGCGCCAGTGGCTTTTGCGTTGCGGAGAAAGAAGGGAGACATGTTGTTTAAGTGCCTCTCCGGTCTCTGTCTGCAGTGACAAGCCTCAGCGTCCCCAAAAAACCGCCCGGATCCCCTGAGCTGAGCAGCCAAGGAGGTGGCTTTTCCATGCGAGCCAGTCAATAGCTGTTAGAGGGAACCGACCGCAAACGCCCAGCCTCTCGCTACAATTATGACCTGTGTCTTGCTGGAACTCCGTGTTAACGCTCAGATATGATTAACACATGTGGCCAGATAGACAAGAAAAGACGTGCGGAGTTAAAAACAGCCAGTGACACACATTCAGACAGAGGCACAGAGATGAGGAGTTATATTTTACACCTTTTTCAAACTGCTCTAGTGGCAATTTCTGCGTAAATCTACAATGTAATATGCGCGGAAATGACCTTATCTAAGTGAGCACTGGTATTACCAATCTGGGTTGAAATCTGCAATCCAAATTTAATAACATTTAAACTGACAGGGACTGTGTTAAGCATAAAATAACGCCAGGTTACACCTACAAAGGCAAAAAATATGCTCAGTTTTCACGTATGCCGACGCACAGTGGATGTCAGGGAAATCCCAGGCCTGGAGTGATTTTAGAGAGTCATTCATCAGCGTTTATAAGACAGCTGGAAATAAAGACCACTTCTGTTAAACCGCCACGGCCATTGATTGTGCTGAAGGTCAATCATCTACTTAGGGACAAAGTGATTTCTAGATTTGCAGCTGAACGCTGTTCATTTTTTGTGATTGACATTTTTTGACGAAGTGAAATATAAAATAATTTCTCTCCAGAATAAGGCTATGAACTCCTAATAGGGCCAGAGTACAACAGGGGGACATGGTGCAGCAGGTGGAGCATGCCTTAGGGGCATAGTGTCAAAATTTCAAAAACATTTTTTGCACAATTGATTTTAAACGAAACGAAATGATCCACTGATAACATCCGGTACAGGCCGATGGTTTCATCATGTGTCCTGCAATCAGGCACGGTTGTCAGCATGCATGCAACAGGGCTACATCTTAAACATTTCAAAAGCACCAAGGTCGAGTATGTCATGCTCTCTCTAGTCAAACAAATCCGTCCTTTCACCACTTCCCTTAATCTCAGTGCGCCTAGAAAAGCCTCCCCAACACGCCTGCGGGACACCAAGACTTAGAGGCACGGTTAACCCGCAACTTAATAACCCTGCACACAGATGATGCTGCAAAAACCTGAAGAATGAAGATGTCTCATCTTAATCGAGATTTTTTTTAAAGCCCACCGGGGGGAAGCAACTACTGCAAAGCATGTATGTCTTTGTAGTAGGACTCAAAGGCGATTAGAAAAGCTATAGGATCTGGTTTCTCTTCTGCGTGTCCAAGTGGAACACGGGCAGGGGAATTGGCCACTATGTTAGATCACTGAGGGGTGACCAAGGTGTGCTGCAAGGTCTGCACGGCCACACACTAAAATACAGAATTATCAGAGGCAGTAAAATCATTCATCAGTGTCTGAACATAAAAGAGCATTCAAAGGAAGCTCTTACCTGCAGCCCTTCCTGACGACAACCAAAGCCCCCTGATTTCTTAAATAAATTTAAATTAATCTAAGCGTCTGGAAACATGGAAGAAATCCGTGTGGATGTGCTGCGGCTCACATCCCTGCCTCTGTGCTCCTCTCTTGGTCCGCTGCTGTAAAATGATTATCTGGCTGGGTTGTGCACTTTTTAAATCCCACAAAGTAAATAACAACCGTAGCTGACGATAATAGCAAGGTACCAAGTTCTTGTTACAGAAAAGGAGAAAATTGAAACTAAACGCTGCATTTAGACAACCATTTTTGATAAGAGGATAATTGAGGCGACACTGGCGTATAATTAGGGGATAATTTATGCTATATCCACTTTTATTCCACCCTCCCAAAATAAATCCAGTCCATAATCATTACAGGCGAATTGTTCTTAATTTTATAGCTGCAATTTGAGTAAAGTGTGGCCGCTAATCAAATAGGTTTTCCTAGTAACTTGATTGCAACCATAATTATTTTTCATCGCCCTCTTTTTTTCCTTTTGGGTGAAATGCTACATTGCGGCAAAAAAACGTGTGCTGAAAGTGGTGCAAAGCATAATTTGAATACCTATTTCATTTGCGGAAATAGCATTTTATTCTTATAGGCGAATCGAACCTCGCAGCCCTCAGAGGGAAACTGTATAATTTACATATATTGAGGACCCTATCAGGCCTCATATTACAACAGAGATAAAAGACACTGTCAGTTTATCACGGTATCCACCCTTCTATGTGCAAAATAACCTATTGTACCTCAGGCATATTGTTATTTGATGTGTCACATGTACTGTATTTTCAATTGTCTGGAGATCCTTAATCATATGGTCAGTAGCCCCTGGCAAAGCGAACAGTTATAATATATGTTACTTTCAGAGCAGAGGGGGGCTTAAAGAGGGGCTGCTCATTAGGCGACATCCAAGCAAATACTGCACTGGAAAAAAATAAGTTATTTAATAACCAGTTGTTCTTTAAAATAAAAAAACTTGTAAATAAAAAATAGCGGCGGTATAGGCTTATTTTTAAAACTTATTTCCAAGGCTATTCCACCTGTTTCAGAAGTTTCCTTGACATAGAACAGAACACTTCCCTAGTATAAATAAGTAGAGTGTCTTTAAAAAAGCTTTTAAATTGAACACGACTGGGATTATTGCGCACTCATTTATAAGTGTTTTTAATTTTAATTTCAAAAATATTTAATCACTTAAAAAAATGAAAGCTGACATGTGAATGTGGATATTTTGTTATCTTGCAAATAATCTATTAGTATTTTGGTTAAAAAATAATTTGGATGTTTGTAAAAAATGATGTTTGTAGGATGCTTTCCTATAAGTTAATAATTCCTGAGGAGAGGAGGAGTTAAAGGCTGAGGAGAAAAAAAAAAACAGAGGCACATATAGACTCATCAGGATAAATCAAAGCGCGCGCTATATGTTGCGCGTCGTGCGTAATTTGGGGGGTTTGGGTAAAAAACAAAGCCGACTCGGCAATTCCAAAAGAGCTGGTTTTATGTGTGAAGCTTGTCTGTAGGAATTATGCGTCTTTCCCACCATATATTATTTCCCCCATAGTTGTGGTGGGAGCTGGTAAGGTGGGTTAACTCCAGCTCAAGTCTCCGTGAAGCGCAGAGCACTGATGACGTTGGGTTGGATGACCAATCGGGAGGCGCTGCCCTTTGGAGACAAACCATTTTACTTGTAGTGTCTGCATCAAGTCTGGAAGCAAGGGCTCAATTTTAACAGAATCCACCTTAAAATCTCTCCCTTAACTTATGCCTAGCTTCCGCCACTTTGAGTGAGAATATCACACGACAAGGGGGGAAAATAAAGACGCCTGTGGAAAATTTCGGGTGTTAATAGGACAATATCTGCTCGCGTGTGGAGAGGGGAGAGAGACAACAGCACAGCGAGAGAGAGAAAACCGATTTGGTCTTGAGAGAGAGAGGGGGGTGAGTGCTCTCAAGGCAGAAAATTCGATGATGACCATGACTACGATGGCTGACGGTCTGGAGGCTCAGGACTCGTCCAAGTCTGCTTTCATGGAGTTTGGGCAGCAGTCGCACTCACAGCAGAGCTCCCCGTCGATGGCCAGCGGCCACTACCCGCTGCACTGTCTCCACTCCGGCTCACACGCTCACCACCAGCACGACAACACCGCGTACACCGGGACCAACACCTACAACAGGTCGTTACCCTACCCCTACGTGAGCCATCCGCACCACAGCCCGTACCTGCCATCCTATCACAACAACACGGGAGGACAGACAAGGTTAGACGGCACAGGTAAGAGACCCCCTTTTCAGCAGCCGAGCGGAAAAATGCACCGCGTCATGTCCATCCCCGGCGCCTGACAGCACCGCTAGCGCATACCTTGTGTTAGTACGGGGTGGCCCACAGTTGGGAACCAAACCTTTTCTCCCTGCCAGTGCTGGTGTCATGCCCGAGTCACCGCACGGCCACTCCAAACTCGGACGATTGATCTTTCAAGCGTAGCTGGGCGAAGAAAATCGTGCGTAAACGGCACCGGATAATTCGAGATCCAACCTATTACCTCCTCAGTCTGTTTTGCTGTCCTGTTTCCCCTCACCTCCCACAAAACCTGTTTTTAATGCCCGGGGTGTGATCATCACGACCGTGCAATCCTCACCAACTACTCGTGAAAATTAGGCAGCCCGCACGCCTTGAATGTTGTAATTAGCATTTAATTGACATGTCATTACCAGCAATATCCTAAATATGACAGCGTATGAGGATTGTGGCTGCCACGGCGCTTAAAGGCAATGTGAGATGTCAACCTTTATCGGCCAGATTTTTTTTTATTTTCAGACATTTCAGCGCCTCTGAATTTATCCTCAGCTTCAGGGAATATTTCAGCTGTTTAGACACGTTTGTGGCCAATTTTCCTGCACACAAAAAAATGCAGGTACATCCAGGCTGTGGTTGTGAATAATAATAATAATATTGGTTGTTTTTGTTGCAGAGCAGCAGAAGACGACGGTGATTGAAAATGGGGAAATTCGTTTTAACGGGAAAGGCAAGAAGATTCGCAAACCTCGGACAATTTATTCCAGTTTGCAGCTCCAAGCACTGAACCACCGTTTCCAGCAAACACAGTACCTCGCTTTACCGGAGCGCGCCGAGCTGGCTGCGTCTCTAGGACTGACACAAACCCAGGTATGAGGAGGAATTTACACTCTGGATTTTCACATTAACTCCTGGAAACCATCGTGTGTCTGATTATAATAAAGATTTTTACATTGCTATTATTATTTGGGTGTGTGTTTTTGTTTTGGTGATGATCTCTCTAATATTTAATGCTAAATTTAATACCTGCAATTTTGCAGAAACTGACCAACCTTCTCCACACTGCCTCTTTATCCACATGTCCTCCACTAATTACATGCACCCTCCTCTGCTGCAGGTAAAGATTTGGTTCCAGAATAAGAGGTCAAAGTTCAAGAAGCTGCTCAAGCAAGGCGGCAACCCGCACGAGAGCGACCCTATGCCGGGCTCTATGTCCCTCTCCCCGCGCTCCCCGACCATCCCTCCGATCTGGGACGTCTCGGCCTCTTCCAAAGGAGTAAACATGCCGGCCAACAGCTACATGCCCGGCTACTCTCACTGGTATTCCTCCCCACATCAAGATTCAATGCAGAGATAGACTGATGAGGCAACAAGGTCAGTGAGCTGTCTGGAGGCCTCCGGATCTCCGCCATACAGTTTCCAACGTAGCCTACAATTTGTGTCAGCGCAGAGACTGGATGCTGGAGAGGAGGAGAAGAAAAACCCCCTCGGCTGCTCCTCTGCTGGAGGATAAAAAACGCAGCCAAGCCTCGGTGTGATGACACAAACAAAGGGAACTAACCATTTTTTAGCGTACATGGCTGTTCAGTGGGCTCGCATATCTGTTATGCTTTCATTCATGTCAACATCTGAACGTCAATATACCAAATATTATCAGTGACATTTTAGCCACTTTGGGCAAAGACTGCTTACACTCTCCGTGGCGCCCAGAGCCTTCCGCTATGGTGGACTCCTGACTGCTTTTTTTTTTTTTTTGGTTGTTTCTCCAACATGCAAAACCAAGCAAATTGTCTGTCTGTAAATATAATCTACGATTTTAGTTGTACATACACTTTTTATGTTTTGTCAGATTGAGTAAACCGTGACTCAAAAAAACAGATGCCTGCTGTTGCATGATTTCAAAAACATCACTCTGAAATAGGCCTTTTTACGCTTCATATTGGGCCAACATCACATTATAACAGGCCTATTTCCCGTCCCCCTGGTGTGTACGAGCTCCAAGCAGACAATATGAACATAAGGTAATGACACAGTGCTCAGTGAAAAGCCCATTTCATCCGAGTAAACATTTTAAATAAATCCAAAAGCGCTCAGTGGCTGATGAAGAACGCCACAGTATATAGATTTATCAAATGCACTCAACACCGGAGGAAATTAACTTACCCTGCCCCGCTGCTGTCTACATTCACCTCGAAAGACATTTGCTCCAGGTCCAGCTTATCTTGTCATTTCACCCTCAATTATTAGAAGTATTGACAAAATGTTTTCTCCCTTCTCTCCGTCCTAATGCAGGCCGTTAAATGCCAAGCTCCACGGGATCGATGTTGAACAAAGCAGCCAGCTGCAGCGGCGTTCAATATGAAGGAGATATTTGGGACAATTTGTGGGTTTTTATCCAAGTGAGGCTTTTTTTCCATTCTCATAAATGCAGGCATAATTAGGGTAATTTTTGATGTAGCCCGCTGATTACAGCGTTTTTACCGTCAAAGATAATTACCTGTAATTTTCTACCACTTTTAATACTAAAAGGCATCTTTATTTGGATTTGAGGTAGCACAGATGGAACAAAAGGGAAAATTATTCGGTTATTCACATACAAATTGCCGAGAAGAGTGAGCGCTCGGGATATTATCTGAAATTACAACGCTGAAAAGCTTCATGCAGCTGTCAAGTCGCGGATGTCCCACTGGCGCACATTCAGTCTACCTGGGCCCCCCAGACGTGGGGCCTATCTGCATCATGGGCCATGTGCACCCTGATCTGCGGGCTGCAGGGAGCCCGAGGCAGCAGTCGAGTAAACATCAACAAAGCTCATAAATACACAGTTGGGTTATTCAGCTCAGAAGAAGTGACACGTTTCATGGTGTTGTGCAAATGGAAAAAAGGCTTTGATGAGCTACATCAAATGAGATAGATAGATAGATAGATAGATAGATAGATAGATAGATAGATGAGTGACATGTATGGAGGTGGGGGTACAAGGAGGGAAGTGTCACCTGCTGCACTAGGCTCCTCATATAAAGCTCCTATAGCACCTGACAAGATCACACTGCACCGGAACAACCCTTATAAACACATCCACTACCCTAACATTCTCTCCAACAAATAAAAACAAGAAATCAGATATTAGGAAAATGCAAAACGTTTCCATGCCTCTGCCACAGACTGACTAAACCATCAAGATGAAGAGTAATATCCAACCAGCCTCCTCTAAGATCACCAACAGTCACAGGACAGAAAATATAAGACTCGTCCTTACCTTTCATGCGCATCTAGGCTATCCCAAAAAGCTCTGCACGGTTTTACTGCTGGTGCTTGAATAAGCAAATCCAGGTGGGAAAGTGTTTGCACACCCCGGTAAGCTCTTATATATTGCCTGCAAAATTAGCTGTTATTACTGTCACTGTTTAGTGATGGCGAGTTAGGAAAAAAAAAAGCCCTCTGCAATCAAGAACCAAGCGCATCTTTGCAAATTATAGGTAATTGTCAATGTCCAGATTATGATAATGGAGGCCCTAATCCTGAGAATAATTATTGTGGAGTGTTACAGTTGAAGCTGTCCAGTAAAGCTAACTGTCATTATTTAGACTCGATTTGCAAAACGGGGGGAAACTAGCTGAGTGGAAAATGTTCGGTTGGAAATAAACGGGGGCTCTCGATATAATGGCACCACTAGTGTGTGTGTGCGCGCGTGTGTGTGCGTATGTGTGAGTGAGAGATGGGTAGTGGGGGACATACGGTAGTTGCGTGTGTGTATGAGAGGGATATAAAGGCCTGTGTGTGCATCTGTGCACGAGGTTGCGCGCGGCTGAGTGTTCTTATGCGCGTGCAATGTGGAAAATCTAAATTTCTCGAGTGACCTGCTCGCGTTGTAATTACGGGACTACCGTTTAGCCTACAGCAGAAATTAGGCTGCACACAACAGCAACAACAGACACAGTGGCGTTTTAGAATAAGAAGAGCATTTTGTTTGCTGCTGCATGTGTGTGTGTGAGGTGTGTGTGTGTGAAGTATAGGCTGCAATCAGGTGAGGAAGAGGATTCTGTGTCAGGTGGAAATGGTAACACGCATGGGTCAGTGTGTGGGTCAGATTCAGTGTTGTTTAGAGTGTGTGTGTGTGTGTGTGTGTGTGTGTGTGTGTGTGTGAAAAACAAGGGAGCGGGAGGGAGGATTTGTAGCAGCATCGTTTGTTGAATCTCTCTTATATGATCTTTGTGCATATGGCCGGGCAAATTCAATTAGATCAATTTTCAAATCCCCAATGTTTCCCACAGTGGCACGGTTTGTTTAGCGGTTGTTTTTTTTTTTTTGGCAACAGCAGCAGCAGCTCTGGTATTACTGCCTGCTAATAACATGGTGAAATTGTGGAGGATTTTCCTTTTTCTTTTTTCCCTTTTTTTCTCCTCTTTTTTATTTCACCCGGAAGGTGGGCTGCGGCCGGGAGTGGCAGAGCTCTGGAGCCGGTCTACCCCCACAGGAATGCGGATTGTCTCAGATCTCCGTGCCGCCCCCCTCGCCTCCTCTCTGCCATTCAAAGCGGCTAATTGTAGGGGACACAAAGCGAGAGCGACTGCAGACTGTCTGCTGCAGAGAGGCAGGCATTTTCTTTACAGGCGAGCTGGAAACAACTGAAAGGCTCAATCAGGTTCTCCACTAAAACACAATCTGATGATAAAAAGGTGATCATCCTGATGGTGAATATGAAGCAGCACTGAATAATATAATAATACCCAATATGAGGGATTATTGTAATAACTTTGGTTAATTTAAAAATATGAATTATTATATCAACATCAGGATACCACCATAAATCAGGTTGTATTAAAAAAATACTATCAAGGAAATGAGCCACTACTGAATTCCACAGACACAATATTAGTCTCTATAAAATATTATTATAATGATAATTTGCAGGACATTACAGCAGAATTATGAAAGGACAAATCAAACACCGGTGAGTGTAATTATAATGGTAGGCTAACAGCGGTACATTGTGGCCATGTTTTCTCAGAAATGTATTTACAATAACACATTTTTTTTGGCTTATTGTCTGTTTAATAAAATCATAATTTTGCACTATTTTCCTTCCATATCAGCGTAGATTAAAATGAGCCTGATGGTAAAGGAAAATACAAAGCTTATTCCACACTCATCCCCATCTCCAACACAAATCTGTGTAATATCTTTAATAAAAAATAAAAAAAATACAGAATAAATATTGCTAGATTGAAGGTGTCATGTCGAGTGGAAACTATAGATTTACGACATTTTTTTAGATTCGCCTCAGCACGGAGCAGCTGTGATTTACAACCTTGTGTGGAGACGTCACCTGAGGCTCACCAACATTATTTATGTCTGTTAGTCTTTGTCGTGATTTTCAGTGTAAATAACGGAGGGTTAAAATAACAGGAGACTGCAGTGAGGCCGGAGGTTGCAAAGTTCCATTGTCCATTTAAACGTTTAATAGTCTTCCAAAAAATGCAATAAATTACATGCACACATTTACACATTTTACACGTTTCTTCTATGACTGTCATCAAATACATTGCATATTCCTCTGAAATTTGAACACGAGTCCCATAGAAGGAGGAGAAAAAAAAGATTTGAAATGAACAACAGGGGGCTTTTTCAATATAACGTCCCCGCTCCAAGAGCCAACGAGTGCTGTATCGAGTTAGGGGTCTGCAGGTGGCCGGCCATGGAGCTGCCAGCTGAGGTGTACCATGACCCCGAGTTTTCCAAAAAGTTAGACGCCGTCGTGTTGATGTTTTGTGGCTGTAGGCTGTGCGGCCTGGAGGGGCCCTGTGTGTCCCAGACAGCCGGGGACTGTGGAGAGTTGCACGCCATGGGGTCGCTGGAGCTGGGGCTGTGCTCTGGTGGAAGCTCGCCATTTTTCATGATCTTCTTCATTTTTGATCTCCTGTTCTGAAACCATATTTTGACCTGGAGGAGAGCGAGGAACAGGAGCATTAATAACTCGTATATAACCTCAGGCAGACAACAATAGATTGAGGCGCGGTGCGTAAAGGCGCACGGAAACAAAGCACACCAAAACGGTCATTATTTTTTAATGAAGGCGCATTATGCACATTTAGAACAATAAAAATGCATTAGGGATCAATGTGATATAAAACCCCACCTGTGTTTGCGTGAGTCCCAGCGAGGCAGCGAGCTCGGCTCTCTCCGGCAGCGCCAGATACTGTGTGTTCTGAAACCGCCTCTGCAGAGCGGCCAGCTGGAAGCTCGAGTAGATAGTCCGGGGTTTCCTCACTTTCTTCGGTTTGCCGTTCACCATCCTCACCTCAGGCTCGCTTATCTCTTTTTCTGTTAAAATAATCACAACAACAATAAGTACGTGTGCCTATTACAAAGTCTTTATAATATATTTTTTGAGTGGCTTGTCGCCTGTATCTGAGATGACAAGAAATCCAATTTCATGCGCCAAATTAATTCCAGACTGGCGAAAAAGGAAAGCGCGTGTATTCTTATTATACTTAAAAATCACACTGAATGACGTGGCGTCTAGTAACATTACAAAAAATTATATTCCTTATTTATGATTTAGCTCCACATTATACATTTGTGCATTTTTATGCATGAAGAACAGTCAGATAAAAAACGCACATAAAATATAAAACAAGATTAAACATAATAATTCGGTTATTCAACATGGAAGCTGATTATCCCATAAAACTCTTCTCTTTATATATTGTTATTATGATGGAAAAATCTGCGGCCCGTACCTTGTGGACTCGGCTGGGCTTGCACTCTGCTGTAAGTCCCAGCGTACTGGTGGTAGGCGGGGGTCGTGTACGAGCTGTAATCAGTGTAGGATTTTGTCGAGTAATTTCCAGCGGATCCATTTACACTCGGGTACTGGTACTGGTAGGCATTGAGAGGCTTCCCGTACGAGGTGGAGCTGGGCGAGCAGTAGCCGTGGGTGACTCCACCGGCGGGACTGTAGTAGCCAGAATCCGTGGCGGTGGACTCGGGTAAAGTAGGAGATTCCTGAGACGGATGGTGCATGGTGGAGAGTTGAAAGGAGCTCTGGAAGTCACTTTTCACACTCGGGATCCTCCGGTCGAATACTCCAGTCATACTTCGAGAGGGGAACGCGTGGGTCGGTTTAATTTGATTTGCAAAAAAAGAAAAACGAGGCAGTCTGACTCCAAAGTGGTGTGAAAACTACACTGGCATTGTTGAGAGACTCTCAGGCCGTCGGGCTCTGGTGAAGACTGCAGCCAGCCCCGCAGCAAAGACTTGGTTAAATCCTAAATCGCGCTCTTACGCACTGCAGGGAGGATCTGGTTCCATTGGCCAAGGCGCACACAGACACAGCTACACCCAATTCACTCAGCCAGCTTTCTTATAGGGGGGAAACCACCCGGGCTATGAGGCTGCATTGTTGTGTTTTTATACTATCAATCAATGGGAGCAATTAAAGTGTTGGCCGTGTCACCAATCCACGTTTTTAAGGAGGATGAATTAGAGGGACAAAACCTCATTACCAAACAGGCCTGCTGCTGCAAGACTGACCGACTGTTACGATTGTCTTCATTATTCTCTATTTATGCATTTTTATCAAATCAGACTCGGCGTTATTCTATTAATTTTAAAGCCAAATAAAAATAACAGCATCAAAACACGTTATAATCATGTCTCCTTAAATAGAAATACAAAATTATTATTGTTTATTTCCCATGTGAACAGTCACATAGGTTAAACTTGATTAAATACACCAGCTCATTCCTACAAATATAGTCTGACATCTAAAATGTCCAATATGTTATCAGTTATTTAATATTTAATGCGCTTTATAAAACATATTCCACACCTAACAACAGCCACCGTCCTACATAAGCTATTTTTCCAATCCATGTTAACTGCTCTTTGATTGACGTGTATAATAATGCCAAAATTGACCAGCTTCCCCACCGGGATCATTAAAGATTCATGGTATCTTATCTCAAAAAACCTGCTGCAGGGCGGCTAACACAACGCTCAGCGCCTCAGCCTGCACATTCAGTGGTGGACAGCGCCGACTAGTGGGCAAACTGAGGAACTGCGCCCCAAGTGGTAAAGCCACACAGATATATTTTGACCAGGATAAATATGGATGAAGAATTTCATCTCACCTAAAATGAGTATTAGGCCACTAATAAAAAAAATGAAGGGCATCATGTTCATTTTCAAATTAAGATTAAAATATAAACTATAATGAACAAACCAAATTGCCCAGAAAGGTTTGGGGCATCAGGTGCGAGGATTAAAATGGATGCATTATATCCAATAGCATATATTGCCAGTATCATACACTAGATGTATTGTACCAAGTCTTGCTTTCCGCACTGCATTCACTTTACCTTTCCCTCATACTTTTATTGTCCAGTCTTGTGTCTACTAAGGTGAAGTCAGGTAATGTGGGACAGATAAGGTTTTACATCTTAAATATTAGCAGTCAGTCATCAAACATGTCATTGCATTGTTTCTACAAATGTCCTTTACATGAAACAATAATTTCCATTGGTTTTAGATAACTAGAATGGGCAGAGTAAAGAGTTAAATGCTTGACTTATAATCAAAATATTCTCTCGAAACACTTTATTTTCTTTGGGAAAGGGTTCAGAGTGAGAACTTGATGCATTCAGGGGAAAATGGGACATTTTTCTGAAGTGAAACCAGCATGTTTAGGCAACCGCGTCTTTAAATCATGACTCATGCCACTGTGTGCCACCCTGTAATATCACAGACATTTTTAATATTCTGTCACTCAAAAGCATTAACACTGATGCAGGGAGTCAGCCACAACGGTCCAGAATTAGTCAGGAAGCAAAAGAACAGGGAGAGCGTGGCAGAAAAGCTGGACAGCCTTTTTCAATGAATAGTTAGATTACATTAATAATTTGATAAATTTGTGACTGAACTGTCCCATTGTACTTGAACATGTCACCAGACCAGAGTGAGGTAGGGGTTCTTGATGTGTTTGAAGGTCCAAAGTTTCTCAAACATTTTGTTTGTCAACATATTTTTAAATAGAAATGCAGCAGAGAACCATACCAAGTTGTAAAAGCAACATTTAAGGTAGTCTTCAGAGTTTTAGGTTAGTTTTTTCTTGGTCATCTACCAAAAAGTGGCCCAATTAGGCTACCTGAGTTCACCCACAGCCATACACATTTGGCTTAATAATTTGTTTTACTGTTAAAGCTTAATTGATTTCATTTCTTCACCATTTCACAATTCAGCATAGTTTTTGAAAATGTATTTTATAACATCCAGCTCTTACCTGTGTAGGCTACTTCACTTTAAGCCCAATGCTTTTATCCCAGGCTGGACCCTACCGAAATAAAAATACATATTTAACACACCTAGTCAAAATGTTAGTTTTTTCCCCACTGCTTTAAGACAGACAGAGTAATGCCAACGAACTTCTGTACATGTTGTTTTGCCCGTTTATTTCAATAAGTGAACTAGTAACCAGAGCAGGTGTTGGAAGATTGTTTAAATTAGCTTACCTGACTTTGGTACCCCGGAAATAGTTACCCCCTCGAGGCCACCAACTCCTTCCTGTACTGTTTTGCATGTTGATATGTTTATACTGACTCTGTTTGTGTTTCACATATTCTAAAATACGCCTGTGTTGCTAGCAACACGATAAAATGCCGTGTTTTTGCTTTTTCATTATCGAGAAAACTGGCTTTGCTGTGGTTGCTCGATTTGAATTCGGGTCAAGGCTGAGAGCGCGCAGCGTGCGTCTTACGTCACTGAAGAGTTCAAGCAGCAAGATAGTTCCCCCCCCTCGAAAATATAAATAAGGTAAAATTAAAAAAAAAAAAAAAAAAGAGTGACTGAAATTAATCCACAGATTCTTATTCAGTAAAATATTTCTTAAAAAAAAAAGTTAAAGACTTTTATTTTTTTCGGTCATGTAATTTTACATATGAGCTGTGGAAAAATATTACTAGATTAATAGTTAACGGCATTCTCTCAGATTTTACTACTTACCATTGAAATGTTGTATTTTGGTGCTATGTTTACTGTGACTAAGATATTAATACGTTTATCCTTATTAATCTAATTTTACTTCTTGACAAATTTTATACTGACAAATGTAGATTTACAAATAAATAAATAGATAAAACCAGTTCTTTGTATTTATGAAGGAAATGGAATATTTCTTCCTAACAAAAAAAAATCAAAAGAATAAATGTATGCACTAGCCTATCTTAAAAATCTTCACATGAACTATTTGTCACAAGTCACTCAGATCTTTATTTTTACTTTAATTTTTGTTAAATTTGTTTGGCTTTTATATGTCTTTTTTGTTTGGTACTGTTCTTAGTTTTCTCAGTGCATCACTTTTGTGTGTGCGATTCTGTTCATGATGTGTTTCACTTTGTGAAGATCGTTAAAGAATTGAAAAATTAACAGAAAAAATAGATGTCAGTTTATCTAAACTGTAAATCGTTTACAGAGGGAACAGCACATACTGTACCTGTTAAAACGTTTTTCTTTTTACGGAAGTGTCAACTTTTAATAGATATTACGGATTAAATCTTTTTAACAACTCAAACCATTGCGCTGGTGGGACAAACACATATTTTGTGTGATAAAAAAAATACAACAAAAAAAGTATGAAAATAAAAGTTTCGGCTGCTTTACCGGAAGTGGCCAACGACGGAAGTAGTTGGGAGTGAAGCCTCTTGCCCTGCATGGGTCTTTTCTGTGCTATCTTTTCTCTCGGCTCCCGTTTTGTGTGTTGGGGGGATGGGGCCGTGCCGAGGATGAGAGACTCCAAATATTTACCACTTGGCTAACTAAATATCTTTATTTCCGAACTGGGCTTCCTCCCTCGCTCTTGTACATAGAAATACTTTTCGACCACGCATGAGTTTAGGTGGAATTTGGCCCAGATAAAGTGGAGTATCTGTACGTCCACGACACACGCTTAAAAAGTCGACAAAATGTATTCCTCTGCTGGAGGTAAGTGGTGCAGCTAACATTAGCATCGGCTAAGTGATGCAGCTAGGAAAGAAAATAACACACTGTGCCGCTACATTTCTGTCGCTGAAACTCAGGCTCGACTCCTGTTTCACTGAGCTAGTTAGTATGAAACTCAACAAAGCCTTTGATCAAGAACATGTCGTCCCGGTCTTAAGTGGAGGCATTAGTAGTAGAGCCAAGCTTAGCTAGCGTGCAAAAACAAGAAGCTGCTGTTAGCCAAGTTAGCTTCAACGGTACCTCGTTTCACGAACTTGTTGTTAGTTAGCCTCGCGATGTAATTTCACAAAGTGGGCTCGATTGTCGTGTATTTTCTTCACAAATGCTACAAGTATAAACAGCTATTATCGATCGGAGTGTCTCGTAGTTGAACACCAAATACAGAGTTAAAACAATATTTAGCGGCCGACCATGCTATCTAATCTCATCACCAATCTTAGCTATGGTCAGCTAACAGTCTCCAACTTAGATTTGGTGATCTGAGTTATGTTGCATCGCTTTTGCCCACGATATACATGTCTTAAATCGCTCGATGTAGCCCGGGTTTAATGACATTGAACGTGTAAAGGGTAGACGAGGAGCAGGCATGCATTTGGACTGAGGTTATGTCCAGAAAGTGTAGCAGTGAACTCATTTGGCAAGTAAACTAATTATGGTTCATATTTACAATTCACATACGTTTAATCCTGAGTTACAAACTGTACAAACAAAAGCAACACTGTGTTGTAGTACTTTAAAATGTAGTGATTGTTTCATGGTTTGTTCACAGTGTTGCAGAAGGCACCCCTGCTCTTTTTGTGCTACTAAAATAGATAGATAGATGTAATTTATTGATCCAAATTCTTTTGTTGAAGCAGGAAGTTATTAAAGCATTGCACAGAAGCTGTAAAACACAGTGATACGCATATCACAGGAGCAGAGAGAACATATGTGTCAGTATAGAAATAAAGCACAGCATAATCTGTAAGAATTAGACACGTATTTATAGACTATCTACAGAATATACTATAGCACACATATATCCATAAGATGACATACTACCTGTTTATAGACATAAAACAAGTGTGCAAACATGTTGAATTTTTAGTTTTAAGAATGCAATGAGGTAGAGTGGAAGATGGCGATGTGCAAATTTGCCGTGTGCAGGGCTACTGAAATGCAAAACAGTATAGTTGGGACAGAAACTATAATGCTGATGCTATACCATGGTGAGGTGTTGTACAGTTATTGCCAGATTTCCTGTATCTGAAGCTGTCTTTAGTCAAAGAGCTCCGCCGTCTGTCCAGTAGGCGGTGGAGAGGGTGGTCAGTGTACGCACTAATATGACCAGTCGAACTGGTGTGTAGTGTTAGGCAATTTCCAGGAGAAAGGGTGGCTCCAGTAGAGTTAGATTGCCAGCTTGCACGATTCCCTCTGTGTGCACGTTGATAAGAGTTTTGAGAAAGTCACCCTTGATTGTGGACGACGGTGGACGACGGTGTTGTGGAAGTGATAAGAGAGCGGGACATGCTGAGATGAAGCAAGTGTTAGCAATGAAACAGTCTGTACTTTGCCTCTTCTTGCCACTTTCTACTGTCAAAAAAGTTCGTTTTAACCTGCTAAGCTGTAAACCTTTCTAACTCTAATGTAGATTTTCACCACTGTATATACTCAAGTGAAGTGCATATCATATCAAGGGGATTGTTGTGCATTTATAACATTAGTTTCTGTCCTCTGTAGCCACCGAGATGCAAGAGGGACCCCGTTCCTCTGGGTCAATAAGCTCTGGTAAGTTTCTCCCATATTCGGGCTTTCAAGCCTTAAACTGGTCCCGGCATTGGTGCAGTGCAAGTGGCAACATCATGCTTTGTGTGTACTCATCTGAAGCACGATTTAACCCTCTTACTAAATTATAAAATAGTCCAGGAAATGGGACAAATGTCATTTGACGCTGTAGGTGAGAGTCTAAAGAAGACAATGTCAGTCTAGATAGTCAATTTCCTCTGAATGCACCTCACTTTGTGCTCTGAATGACAACGCACTTTCACACGCTAAAGGTTATTCAATAATAGCCACCATATATTACCCAGTTTAATGCGTGTTATTTTGTTTGAATGAACAGAGCTGAAGCACAAAGATAAGGCACTGAGGGGACTGCAGAGTGAGCCCTGACAGTCTCACTGTAATATCTGAAGTTGCACATGTAGAGCGTCTTGGCTCAGCCTGTCCTCTGGTGATGACAGCTGAAGTGTATCTCCTCCAGGATAATACACAGTATAGACGACAACACCTTTAAAAATCTGAACAGACTGGTTCTGATTTGGAGATGGGACGGTCCAAACACTCACACCTAAATGCCTGCCAACTCACAAGCTCAGTAGTCACTGGGAGATACTCATTCGGAATATATATTCAAAGAATCAAGTGTGTCCGCCTTGATCTGAACTATGCGGTGGTAATAGATGATAACTTGACTCACAGACTCTTAATATTTCTGAAACTTTAGAACCATTAATGAAGCAAGGTGCTGCAGATGTAAAAGGAGACTGATTCTGTAACAGCACGTTCACATCTCACCTCAGTGTCAGAAATTATTTTCAGCAGATAAATTAGAACTTTGACAACTGTCATTTTCCTTTTATTAAATGGGAAAGAAAGATCGAGACTGCCCAGCAAGTGGTGTGTTTTTCCAACAGGATGAAGGAAGGGTTCATGTTAAGGTGTCACGAGAAAAGAGCTCTCGAGAAATGAAAATTCCTGGCAGATATGTGGGTTTGACCCAATTGCCTGCTGAGTTATTCAGTCCACTGTGGACAGCCTTCACCAAGAAGATGCCCTTTAAGTCTCACGATTACAAATTTGCTATAGAAGGCCAAAAATGTACACCTCAGATCTAGTAGTAACCACTCAGTCGAATCTGTGATTACGATTGCCATTTTTTGAAAACATTATAGGCTATGGTATCCCGCAGTAGTGTGTGTCAAGTTTGGGTTTGTCTCATCATCACAAATTTGATGACCTACCACATGTATTATTAGTTCACATGGCTGAACAGGTTGTGCAGAACTGGTTGAGGCATGTCTTAAATAGTTTTTGTGAAAGGTAACTATTAAAAAGAAGAAATTTGCATCTTTAGTTGACCTGTGTGAATAAGGACATTGCTCACTCTAATGTTTTCTGATGCTGATGATGTTTTCTGAACTTTTATTTCCCATTGTGATCAGTTGAGAAACACACAGTGCATACTTTTGTCTGTAAGTGACCCTGTAAAGTTATATATGTGCACATACCATATCTGCGTGATCCAAAAATACTAATTGGGATTTTAAGAGCGTGGGAAATTTCTGATGTCTGCATAATAGGATTTTAATTGTGCAATTTGCCTCTTTCCGTCTTTTGACCCCGATGTTTCAGACCCGCCATCTTCCCCCGTGCCAGAATATGTGTTCAAGCCACCATCACGGCCAGACTTTGGCACCATGGGCAGGACAATCAAGCTCCAGGCCAACTTCTTCGAGATGGAAATCCCCAAACTGGAGGTCTACCATTATGACATTGACATCAAGCCTGAGAAATGCCCCAGGAGGGTCAACCGGTATGTATACATGTATACGTCATCCGCAGCCCCTGGCGTGTGCTAGATCAGTTGTTTGAGTGTAATTCATTTGTTTCATTTTGTTCTCAGTGAAATCGTGGAGCACATGGTCCAGCACTTTAAAACGCAAATATTCGGTGATCGAAAGCCAGTGTATGACGGGAGGAAGAATCTCTACACTGCCATGCCTTTGCCCATAGGCAGAGACAAAGTACGTACATTTCAGCACAACCTGCAACAATATACTGTTAGAGAAACTGAATAAACACTTGCAGCATGGCCTTATTCTCTTTTTTCCTTGCCCGTCCACCACACAGGTGGAGCTGGAGGTAACGATTCCTGGCGAAGGCAAAGACCGCAGCTTCAAAGTATCCATCAAGTGGGTGTCCTGCGTTAGCCTGCAAGCGCTGCACGAGGCACTATCAGGGCGGCTACCCAGCGTCCCCTTTGAGACCGTCCAAGCCTTGGATGTGGTCATGAGACATTTGCCCTCTATGAGGTGGGTTGCTTTTATTACTGAACATTGATTCATTGATGGATGATTGATTGTCCTTACAGGTTATGGTTATAAATACATGGCCAGCTGTATGCCTGTTGTCCAGTGACTATGGCAGATGTTTTAGGACTAATTACAACTGGATATACTTTATATTATTGAGAGTGGCAGAGAGTTGGTTACGTTTGTTTCAGTGTGGTGAGACAATCAAATTGTAGAGACTTAAGACTTGAAACTTCTATTTGACCATCTTTTTTCCCCTCTTAACCAGCTTGTTGAATAGCTTCTGTTTCTCAGAACATGTCAATGAAATTTCACAACCAGCTGTCCTCTGTTATAGGTATACCCCGGTGGGCCGCTCTTTCTTCACTCCCTCAGAGGGATGTTCGAACCCCCTCGGTGGTGGCAGAGAGGTGTGGTTTGGCTTCCACCAGTCCGTCAGACCTTCCCTTTGGAAAATGATGCTCAACATCGACGGTAACTTTCACGCTGATTGTACAAGAGTCACATGAAGTGGATTTGTTGATGTGAATCTCACCTCTGTGTGCTTGTTTTGTTTGCAGTCTCTGCCACTGCGTTCTACAAAGCCCAGCCTGTAATTGAGTTCATGTGCGAGGTCTTGGATTTCAAAAGCATCGAAGAACAACAGAAGCCCTTGACAGACTCTCAGCGAGTGAAATTTACAAAGGAAATCAAAGGTAAGTAAAGCTTAGGAGCTCACTTAGTAGTGGTTATTGAAGTCTTTGTCAATTAGGTGGTGTGTCCACTTAGCAGTCTTCTTTGGCAGGAAAGCTGTGGCAGGGCGCCGGGGAGTGCTTCATTCTAACGCTTGAATAAAAAGGCACTTCAGTGCTTTTTTATGGGGTGCTGCACATTGGTTTTGTGTCTGTGGCTAAAATATCTTTACATCAACATTAGCTTGGTCGCCAAGGTAACACTACATCGACCAAAGGTTGACTACACAGCCCATACATTTATAAAAGCACAACACTCACCAGCAACATACGGTGTGGCCAGTCTGCCCCCACAGCTGGGCTTTTCTGTCCCGGTTGTGATCATTTCTGACATACAGTTCGCGATAGACAGTGAAGGAGCAACAGTGACAGACACCAGCCCCTTTCTTTAATGTTAAGAGATTTTCATCTAGGACTACTTGGAGTGGTCGCACAAAAACTGGGTGCTGGGTGCAGCAGCTGCACTCTAGGCAGCAGTCTCCTCATTGGAAACAAATGAAAAAAGACATTGACTCTCAGGAAAAAAAACGAGATGTTGAAGTTTTTATTTTGGGTTATTTCTCAGTGAAATGCATTTACAATAAGGGTGGGAAATGATGAGACTTAATTCAGTTTATAATGTTTTTTATGATTTGAATGTTATACCTGATTCAATTGTCAGTTTAGAGTCACGCAAGATAAGAAACTTTTTATTCTAAACCTCGATATCTGTACTTGAACAGTTAAAATATTTGTCACTTATTAGTTATGACCTATAGCATCTGTCTGTGTTTGTGGGTTCTGTCTAAATTCTATTGTCCTTCATTGTGATTCCTCCGTCCAGGCCTGAAGGTGGAGATCACTCACTGTGGGCAGATGAAGAGGAAGTACAGAGTGTGCAACGTGACCAGGAGACCAGCCAGCCACCAAACGTAAGAAAGCTCTTCCATCTACTTTTCATTCATGGTAATTGTACTGTTGCTGAAGTACATAATCTGCAGTCAAGCACTGTGTAACATAATGCACACTGGGATAGAAAAGCATTCCTCCACTGCCATAGAGACACTATGTATTAAACTTACAAAACATGACATGTTGCTCCAGATGCAAGTCATCTGGATGCTTGGTAATGCTTAAAATTGGGATAGACTGGTGTAAAGTTCTGCCACGTTTTATTTTTCCCCACCTACTGAGTTAAATGTACATTTGAACCAGGTCTTTATATGAAACCCATTGAACAGCTCAGAAGATTATTCTTGTTTAGTCAGCGTCCAGTGTCGGACTGTGTGGTTAAAAAATGCCCTGTGTATGTAAGGATCAGCTGTATCTTTCTGGTATGTGCTTCCCTCAGGTTCCCCCTGCAGCAGGAGAATGGCCAAACTATTGAATGCACAGTAGCACAGTACTTCAAAGACAAGTACAAGCTCATCCTGAGATACCCCCACCTCCCGTGTCTACAGGTGGGACAGGAGCAGAAGCACACCTACCTACCTCTAGAGGTAAGCATCACTGATTTCATGAGCTTATTTGCTTTTTGAAAAATTACAGATTCACTTTTGATTTTCCTCTGAACTTGTTTGTTTTCACGTGTGTTCTCTGTAGGTGTGTAATATAGTGGCAGGACAGCGCTGCATCAAAAAGCTGACAGACAATCAGACCTCCACTATGATTCGTGCCACAGCCCGATCAGCACCAGACCGTCAGGACGAGATTAGTAAATTGGTAAGTTGTAAAATCAATGTTTACTGAATGCTCAGTTGTGTGTCGAATACACAATGATCCAATAATAAGTCAGGACTCAGGAGGCAAGAAAATTGAAATTGGTAGCAGCCATGGCTCTAGACTGCAAACTAAAATGGTTGCATATGTGCCCATTTTTTGTGAGCTTGCGAGTTAAATACACATTTATTTATTTCTAAGGCTATTGGATATTTAATAAAACGATATCAGTAATAATGACTGCATGGCCTGTCTTGACTTTTTTTTCCCTCAAAAATATGTTTTAGTTGACTGTTTGGTGAGATAAGAAAAAGTGTCTGCCTGTGTTGCCAAGTTTTTCAGTTTGATGCCAAGCACAGGCTCAGTGGTGTTTGCTGATTGGCTGCTGGAGTGCTCATGACAGTGGTCATAAATTGGCTGGTACCCTGGCAACCTACCATAGTTTTCAGTCATAACAGTGACATAGATACAGTACCTACTGCGTGTAGACTCACACCAGCACTGCCTCAGCAACACATTGAAAATGCTGCTCAGAAAGTTGGGCTAATTTGATGATTTGATGATTTAATTGTTGATTTTTGTGAGAAATAAACATGTATATGTAAAAAATAAACAACAATTGTTGCATTTTCCTTTTTTTATCATGACTATATTTTAAGAAGATTCTTAACTGAGATCTTAACTGTTAAATTTGCAGGAATTCAGATGACAATCACATGTATTTCAACTGCCGTGCTTTGTTTGTTTATCAGATGAGAAGTGCCAACTTCAACACTGACCCTTACGTTCGTGAATTTGGAGTGATGGTGAGGGATGAGATGACAGAAGTGAATGGCCGTGTCCTACAAGCACCTTCCATTCTGTACGGAGGCAGGGTACGTTGATCACCAGCTTGGATGTGTTGATTGTGGCCTGTGCTCTTCGTGCATGTAGCTGCAACTCAATTAATTCATTGTTATTATTAAGTTTTATTGGAATACTTTAATCTTGTGTACAGTGACAAGCACTAATAAGGCTGCTGTCATTACAACTTGCAGAACAAAGCAATAGCCACACCAATCCAGGGAGTATGGGACATGAGGAACAAGCAGTTCCACACCGGCATTGAAATCAAAGTGTGGGCCATCGCCTGCTTTGCACCACAGAGACAGTGCACTGAACTTCTGCTCAAGTAAGTGACGTACATAAAGTGCACGTATTGCATTTCATTGTACATGTGTCTCGTGTCAGTTCTGGTGGCAGGCAGCTCATGATGGACGGGCATAAAGTAGGGCCTGGAACACATCCTATGGAAGTGCACAAACACAAGGATACATTGAGCCACGAGCTGGAGTTTCAAATGCTGCAGTCGGGAGCGAAGAAACAGCACAAAGCTGTCTTATTTGATTTGTTCCTCAGTTGGGTCTTTCACAACTGTCATGACAGCACAGCTCACAGAGTCTTTCACTGTATTGCCCCCATGAGGACAGAGGTATTTTAGCTCCACAGGGGCGTCAGAGTGCATGCTGATTACGTACAGCTGTGCCACTCACTTGCAATGCTTCTGCAAGGTTTTGTCATTTCCATTTGTGACTTTTATAGGGTTTGTCTCAAGCTTTATGCCAGTGTTGATGTGTTTGATAGAATGGATAGCATGTGAAGACTTAAAGGCTCCACTGTATCTGGGTTTGTTCTTTTCAGATATGTTGCAGTTCAGAGTAAATCTAATATCCTTATTTAACATATACGGTCTTGTTTGGTTAAAATAAAAGTTTAAAGGGACAATTCACCCCAAAAGTTTTAAAAATGTCACCTCTGGACTTGGACTTTTTCTTGCTTGCCATTTTTTTCTCTTGCAACCTGAATCACTAAACCTCACCAAGCTGTGAATAAAGAAGTTCCTCTTCTGTCTCAGAGCATTCACAGATCAGCTGAGGAAGATCTCTCGGGATGCAGGGATGCCCATCCAGGGTCAGCCTTGCTTCTGTAAGTATGCCCAGGGAGCAGACAGCGTGGAGCCCATGTTCAGGCACCTGAAGTACACCTACCAGGGCCTCCAGCTGGTGGTCGTCATCCTACCGGGAAAGACGCCCGTCTACGGTGAGGGATCCACTCATATAGTCTGTTGCTGTTAAAGTCAGTGCTGCATGATTTATATTCCTGCAGCAGACATAAGAGGCATCCAGGACATTGATCTTTTAAGCCCGAGCAATCAGTTTGTGTCAAGTGAAATCCTGACTGACCGTACTCAACATCTTGTAAACTGCTGTTAAAGCAGAAGTGTCACACTAACTGACATCAAAGACTCTAGCTGTTTAAACGAAAGGTTTTTTGCAGTGGCGAGGCATTGCTTAAAACACTTTCCCAAATCTGTGAGGATTTGTGTGATTAGAAAGAGTTAAACTTGAAGCTCGGGCAGTTGGTCTGATGTCTCCGAACATGCCTGCTGAGCAAGTTTCACTGCTTCTGTTTCTACTTTAGGAAATAACCACATTCTCTCTGATTCTTCCTACCCGCTCTACTATTCGCTTCCAAATTCATTCTGTCATTTTAACACCCTTTCCCGTCCTATTCGTACATGTTTAATCCGTTGATATCTCCTCATTGTTCTGATGTGTGTTGCAGCTGAGGTGAAACGTGTTGGGGACACAGTACTTGGCATGGCCACGCAGTGTGTGCAGGTGAAGAATGTTCAAAAGACAACACCTCAGACCCTCTCCAACCTCTGTCTCAAGATCAATGTCAAGCTGGGCGGTGTCAATAATATCCTCCTCCCGCAGGGCAGGTCAGTGAAGATACCAGTAATAAAATTCTGAAATTAATCATGTGTGTATCTTTAAAATGAAACACCCATCAACTTTTATCCTAAATTGGAAAATCTAATATTTTGTGCTGAATTTCAAGCGTCTACACTCTGTTTTCTTGTTCCAGACCGTTGGTCTTCCAGCAGCCAGTGATCTTCCTTGGTGCAGATGTGACTCATCCGCCTGCAGGAGATGGAAAGAAACCTTCCATTGCTGCTGTAAGTAACACCACATCACACAACACAACATGGCCATCTGCCCTTCACAAGATAGTTAAAAGGGGTGTGATGTAAGTGCTGACATCGCAGAGAATCAACAACCATCTCTGCAGCTCTTAAAGGGATAGTTTGGATTTTTCAAAGTGGGCTTGTGTGAGATACTTATCCATAGTCACATGTGTGAAGTGCTCCAGGGGTGGTGTATTTCTGTTAGCCACAGAAAATAAGCTCTGTGATAAAAATTATACTTACATGTTTTGCTCGGAAAGATAATCTTCACAAATGAACACGACTTTTTCTGATTTTTGGAGCCTAACTACAGTCGCCAGAGGTAAAAATCTAATGTTGGGCTTTGAACAAACTACATGACAGTTGCATGACTGAGCGTCGCCACCACAACAAGGCTGTGAAGCTGTGTTTGCCGTGATGACATTCTGTAGTCTCATTTAGCCGCTTGTTTGCAACCGCCTTTTTAAAGACACATAAAAGCTTCGACATTCACAAGTTGGGTATTTATTGACAAATTTTATGTCTTGGAACAAAACGTGAAAGTCTCTGAATTTTGTGTTAACCGCAGACTTTCGGCGCCAAACCAAAAACCCTATTGAAAAAATCCATTGACTTCAAGACAAGGGAACCAGGAGTGCTAAAATGCTAACTCATTTCTTGGTTTTAGGACATTCCTGTGACACTTTATTGCCTACAGTAGGTGGTGGGTGGCATGCCCCCAGTTTAGGAAGCAGGCAGGAGTACCACCACAGAAGCTAAGCAGTGTACTGCTATCGACGGGGGCAGCAGCAAAATGTAAAAAACAATGTAATTTAGCCACCTTTAAAAAGGCCCACGTTATCGCTTTACCTTGCTGCAGACACCCATTGCTGATGGGGAACCGAAGTCGTTAAATTGCTGTCATTAATGCTCCTGAAAAACAGTAATTATACCTCTCAATACATGGGAGTTGCTGGTCTACTCCTTCAATTCAGAGTCCTGCATGGGTTTGATTTTCAAAACCCACTCCCAAACCGGAACATGTGATACAGCACTTGCTCCGCCACGTAAGACCAATTAGTTCTTCAACCCAAAAAAAACACTTAATTCAGTAAGGCATATGAAGAGTTTTTCTATTTTTCATCCACACTTTGATGTTAAACATTTTACTATTTCTTTTGATACTAAGCTGTATATCCTTCTCAGGTCGTTGGTAGTATGGATGCCCACCCCAGCAGATACTGTGCCACAGTGCGGGTGCAGCAGCACCGCCAGGACATCATCCAGGACCTGGCCACCATGGTGAGGGAGCTGCTCATCCAGTTCTACAAGTCCACCCGCTTCAAGCCCACCAGAATCATCTACTACCGTGATGGCATCTCTGAGGGCCAGTTCAACCAGGTGATACACATACCAGAAATGATGCAGAATAAACAATGGAAAACCAGAAAGGATAGACTTATTTTGAGGCACTTAATCAGAGCTCAGTGTTAATGTTTTCTGTGTTTATGCCTATGTAGTTGATGT